>NC_134698.1:59679469-60279469 GCF_050947455.1 Rhinoderma darwinii
GTTCTCCACTACCGGACAACTGATGACCTATTCACCGGATAGGTCATCAGTGTATGATCGGTGCGGGTCTAACACCTGGACCCTGCACTGATTAGCTGCTCTGTCTGCCACCGGGCACCGGTGGCCAAAATAACAACTAATACCCCATGTTTCATGGATATTTTTACTATGTATACTTTTTTTCAGGACGCGGCCAGGTCTTATATGCTGGATGCAGAGCAGCCCGCCTTAGCTAACAGTAAGGGCGTTACAAATAGGCTGTGATTCGGCAAGATATGCTCTGCCTTACGACTAGCACATTATCCCTCTACGTATTACACATAGTACTGACACCCCATGTACTATTCACAACACTAACCCCTAGTCATCACACTTATTTATTTTTTATTACATTATCACACAGTTCTGACACTTCCATACATACACATTTCTTTTTTACCATACTTTCACACCCTAGCACTACACGAACACTCATTTATCGCACACTTGTGAGCATTTAGTTCACCACTCCCCTCAAGACTAGTGGGAGTGGCTATCACTATTTAATGCACCCTCCTTCTGCAGCATTTTTGACCTGTCTGCGTCCTGCTGGGAATGGGTTTTCACCCACCCACTTAGTAAGTATGACCTTTTTTGTGGTTTTGGTGCTATATACATGGGCACTGTGGCACTATCTACAGTGGGCAGGGCGTAGCTAGGGGGGCAGATGGGGCATCTTCCCCTGGCATACTGGGAGAGAAGGTAGGGGGGTGCCACGCTGGGCGTAGATACAATTAAATACTACTCCTGGAGCGGAATCCCCACTGATGTCACTATCCATATATGGACAGTGACGTCAGGGGCTGCTCCTCCAGGAGGAATCATACATCCCAACCATCCTGGACGGCCTGGGGTATGTCCCACAGTCAACTGTATCTGCGTCCTCAGAACGCAGATACGGTTGAACCTAATGCTGAAGCAAGGAACAGTCAGCTCCGTGCTTCAGCATTAGTTCAGAGGGGAGGAGCAGAGGGAGGTCCTCCACTCGCCGAGGACTCCCCGGGCGCAGCGCTACTTTAAGCGCTGTGCCAGGGAAAGCCTTTGACGTCACGGTCCGGACAGTGACGTTCGTGGCTCCTCTGAAGTGGAATTTCCGTTGCTGACGCTGTGGCAGGGGATTTCTGCTCCAGGAGTAGCCCCTATATGCTCCACTCCTAGAGGAAGTCCCAATGACGCTATCTACAGGGAAGAGGGCTATGGCTATCTACAGGGACAGTGGCACTATCTACAGGGGAGACTGGTCACTATCGACGTGGGCACTGGCACTAGGGGCATTATACTTTATGGGGTATGATACTGTATGGTGGCAGCTATGGGGGCATTGCACTGTATGGGGCAGCTCTGGGGGCATTCTATTGTATGGGGGCAGCTATAGGTGCATTATGCTGTATGGGGGCAGCTATAGGGGCATTATGCTGTATGTGGGCATTATACTGCGTGGCGGCAGCTAGAGGGCATTGTACTGTGTTGCTATGCGTGCCGCATCAGTTGTCCCTCTTTGTGATACTTGACAGTTGGGAGGTATGGAGGAATCCCCGTGGCATTATGTACAAGGGGGGGGGGCTGTATGGCACTATAGGGGGCTGGCAGTACCTTCAAGGGGACGTGTGTGGCATAATCTACAAGGGGCATGTGTAGCACTCTCCTGGGGGGGGTTGTGTGGCACTATCTACAAGAGGAGGCTCTTTATAATGTCACCATATATTCTCATTAGCCTCAGTTATACAATCTGTTTTAGTTAGGCACTGACCGCTTTAATTATTTTCTTTTAATTTATTGTTATGGTAACTCCCTTTTATATAACTATATCGCTTGTAAAATGTACTAATGGTTTTATGCTCTAGTTATATAAATAAAGGTGAGGGAAAAAAATTACATTTCATTGATTGGTAAAGAAAGCAAACTTGGTGAGAGGGGAGGAAATGTTGGGAAAGAGGTTCGAGGGGGGGCCCAAGCTGAATCTTTGCCCCGGGTGATGGAGAACCTAGCTACACCTCTGACAGTGGGCACTATTTATGTGGGCACTGGCACGATCTACAGGGTTATTGCGGCACTATCTACATGGGCGCTGTGGTGTTTTCAAGGGGTTGGGACAAAAAAACCCTAATGAATAAAATTCATCCATGTTTTTTAACTGCCATGAAAAACTGATGGCAAACGGCGGTTAAATACGGTCAGACGGCCGGGAAATGGATTTAAATTTTGAGACACATTGATCCAAAACGGCCATGAAAAACTGACAGTTGATCCGTTGTTAACTGCCCTTTTTTTCACTAAAGTCTCCCCTCTCCAATCTATCCTTAATGCAGCAGCCAGGCTCATAGTTATGACCAACCGCTACACCAACGCCTCTAATCTGTGCCAGTCACTGCACTGGTTGCCCATCCCCTTCCGAATAAAATTCAAACTTATTACTCTTACCCACAAAGCTCTCCACAGTGCTGCACCTCCTCCCTCATCTTTGTCTATCACCCTACTCGGGCTCTACGTTCTGCCAACGACCTTAGATTAAAATCCTCCATAATCCGAACCTCCCACTCCCTTCTCCAAGATTTTTCTCGTGCTGCACCCGTCCTCTGGAATGCGCAACCCCAGACAATCAGATTAATTCCCAATATCCAGTTTTAAACGTGCCCTGAAATCATATCTATTTAGACAGGCCTATAACATTCCCTAATCGGACTCCTTTCCATGGCCCCCCCCTTTTAGATTAGTCATCAGAATAAGATTCCCTCACACTCCTTCTCTTCATGTCCGTCATACACGTATACTGGCTGGTGACCGGCTCATGCAGCTTTATGTGTACCACCCATGTGTATAAAAATGGCTGGACTATTGTACAGAACAAACACTGTTACACTTTGTGTCTCCCTTATTTCCTCATAGATTGTAAGCTCTTGCGAGCTGGGTCCTCACTCCTCTGGTTTGAATTGTAAATTAACTTTGTCACTATGTAATGTTTGATATTGTTTGTTTCATGTTCCCTCTAAATTGTAAAGTGCTGCGTAATATGTTGGCGCTATATAAATAAAGATGATTATTATTATTCACACAAGCGTATTTCACATCAGTGTTACGTGCGTTTAAAACAACGGACGTCACACAGACCTATGCAATTCAATGGGGCATTGAGACATTGTGTTTTTCACGCAGCGTGTGTCCGCTGCGTGAAACTCACTGCATGTCCTATACGTCTGCGTTTTTTGCGCATCATGCACCCATTGAAGTCAATGGGTGCGTGAAAATCACGGACAGCACATGGACGTCATCCATGTGCTGTCCGTGATTCACGCAATTGTTTAAGAAATGATGAGAAAAAGAAAAACACCTTCAGTTTTTTTTGCGGACGTAAAAAACGTGTGACATACGGATGACATACGCGTGTAAAAAACGCAGACGTGCACTGTTCACGGATGTCACACGGAACTGCAACGCACACAAAACGTTGCGGTTTTTACGAGTGCAAAACGGATACGCTCTTGTGAGGCCTTACAGTGGGAATACATCCCCAAACCGGAATTTATAAAGTTTTCTACAAAAATATACCCCTTAGTCTTGTTATTTTAAGCAGCCATTATGCACATTATCCATATATATTCCATCATAGAAACTTCAAACCGTTTCTATAAAGGGAAACGGTCACTAAGTTCATGCTGCCCTATGCGAGGGTAGCATGAGCCAGTTACAGGGCTGGTCACCTTAGGCAAATGTTTTAACAAAGCACTGCACTTTCATCATGTATATTATGTTTATTAAGCTAATAGAGTGTGTAAGGCAGCGTTCACAAGCTGTGTTTGTACCAAGGTTTATTTGTGGGACGACATGATTTATTTGACGGGATAAAACTTAGGCTAAGTTCACATCTCATTTTGTGCACATTTAAAAACGTATACATCGCTGCAAGAAACCTGAGGAGAAGTTGGAGGAAGGATTTCAGCAGGCCTTGCTGTGCTGTGCTCACTCTGGGAAAACTACAAAGCACAAACTGCAAGTATATACTTTAGTACAGCCTCAAGTATGACTCTTATCTTGCTATTTACTTGCTATTAAAGAGTGATAATACAAGAACTATATGGTCTATTTCTCTGAAGAGAATTGGTATGATTAAGAAGCTCAGATATTCTTAAAGCATTACCATTGTACCCTGCAACGTGAGCCTGGAAAATGACCCTCACCCTGTGCCTGGAATCTTTGGAAGGGGGTACAATGAAACTCATCTAGTCAACTGCATATTGCCTGCTGCTCCAGTATATAAAGTACCCTGGTTTGTTTTTGGTTTTTTTGGACCCTCGAACCTGTAAGAGACTGAAGTCGGAATATGCCAATGGGAAGATTACATTGGAACTCTCTCTCATTTACAAGCTGCTTGAATTGCGGTTTTTGAAATCGGTAGTCTCTGCTCAGACTTTATATTCATATTTTTTATTTATTTTTTTGTCTTGTTTGTTTTTGTGTATTGTGTGTCTGGAGAGAGTAAAGGGGGGGAAGGAAGAATCAGGGAAAATGCCAGCTAAAAGTAGAAAATCTTTGAGCCCTAGTAAGGAGGGTAAGAATACAAGCAAGATGGACAGATATATGATGTCCCCCCTTGTAGCAGGGAAAACTAGAACAGCAAATAAGACAACTGGGGAGATTTTGAGCGACCAAGCTCTACCATCATTGACTGAGATTTTAGACGCTATTAATAAAGTATCCTCTCAAGTAGGTAGCATTAGTATAGAAATTGCAATAATAAGAGAGGATATGGGTAAAATTAAAGAAAGATATACTGAAGTGGAAAATAGAGTGAGTGCACTTGAAGATGAAGTTACCCAATTGAAAAAGGAGATGAAGGGGTTAGTGGAAGGAAACAGTACACTAAAAAATAAAATGGTTGACATAGAAGATCGCTCCAGAAGGAGTAACATCAGATTATTGGGTTTTCCAGAAGGGGAAGAAAGGGAAGGTGTTGAAACTTTTGTCCAAAATTGGATCAAAAACAAAATAGGAATTGAAAATCTGTCTCCTTTGTTTGGCATAGAGAAAGCTCATAGAGTACCAGCAAGCGTGCCTATGCCTGGTTCTAGACCTAGAGCTATAATAGCCAAGGTTCTAAATTCCCGGGATAGAGATAATATATTGAGAAAGTCAAGGGAGTTACAAAATCTATCCCATAACAATTCAAAAATAGCAATCTATCCGGACTACTGATATGACACTCAATTAAAGAGACAAGCTTTTGGTCCAGTCAAGAAAAAACTCAGAGAGGCAGGGATTAAATATTCTTTAATGTATCCAGCAAAATTGAGAACAGAATATCAGGGTAAGGTTCATTTTCATTCGTCACAGGAAGAGACATTTAAGTAGTTAGCAAGTTTGAAATCATTATGAATTAATTAATGGTGTATTAGGGGAACATGCGTTGGTTGGTTGAGAGACTTGTTAAAAATATGACAAGTCAACAGAAGGAAAGGGGAGGGGGGTGGGGCAAGACCGGTCTG
The DNA here is from genome assembly GCF_050947455.1 of Rhinoderma darwinii. Lineage (NCBI taxonomy): Eukaryota > Metazoa > Chordata > Amphibia > Anura > Rhinodermatidae > Rhinoderma > Rhinoderma darwinii. Next base: position 59,684,989 of record NC_134698.1, read on the forward strand.
GTATTGGAATACATTAAGAATTTTTTACGAATATGTTATATAAAATTTCTAATATTTGTCACTTTTCATTCTGTTAGAACGCACGGATGAACACTAAAATTGTGGTATGGAATATTAGGGGTATGGGGGAAAAATTAAAACGTTTTACTATTAAGAATTATATAAAAAAACAGTTTCCATCAATTACATGTTTGTTAGAAACACATTTGACACAAGAAACAATCCCAAGATTGGGAAATAGGTGGTGGTCACAACAGTTTCATTCTATACACTCCTCCTATTCCAGGGGAGTGAGTGTTCTTATTCACTCGGGAGTGCAATGTGAGATACTTGATAAAAATATAGACAACAAAGGTAGATTCATTTTTATTCACTGTAGATTAAAGGAATTCATTTGTATTTTAGCTTTTGTATACATTCCACCTCCGTTTTCATCCGTGGTGTTCAGAAAATTATGTAATTATATTATTAGTAGAAGCGATTGTCCTGTAATGGTTTTGGGGGATATGAATTGTGTTATGGACGAGGTAATGGATAGGGTTAGCTTTAAGGGAAGAAATAAGAGCCCAATTAAAACACCATTGGCGAGGATAAGTGAAGAAATGGGTCTAGTAGATATATGGAGACTGAAAAACCCTAAAAAGAAAATGTACTGTTGTTATAGTGGTTCACACCATACCATGTCACGTATTGACTTGGTATTGTGTAGTGAATCACTTGTTACAACTATTGGGAAAATAAAATATGACAACAAAAGCATTTCGGATCATACGCCACTTATTGTGGACATAAAAATAAATGAAAAAAAGGAATTCATTAAGCCTATAAAAATAAATCCACATTGGTTCTCATTATTACAAGACCCTGAAAATATCAAAGTTGAAATTCATAATATTTTGTCACTAAATTGGGAGACTGCCCCAGACTTAATTGTTTGGGAAACACTAAAAGCCTGTATAAGGGGTATCCTTTTTGAAAGAATAATAAGATTAAAAAGAGAATACAAGAAGATTGAGCAGGGAAAAGAATGAAGTGCAAATTTGTTGGAGGCAAATTACTTTGAAACCCCTACGGAAGATAGTTTAAAGTTGTGGCTTCAGGCCCAAGAGGAATATAAGGCCTGGTTAATCGAGAAAGCACAAAATAAATTATTTTTTCTGGGGCAGAAAAATTTCTGTGAATCAGGAACACCAAATAAACTATTAATGAGTATCATTAAAAATCAAAGTCAGAAGAGTAATATTTTGGTAATTCTTGATAAGAGAGGGAATATGATTAAGCAAGATTATGAAATTAGATCAGAATTCTTGAATTATTATTCAGAATTGTATTGCTCCGGAAAAAAGTATAATGAAGAACAATTGGAGCTCTTTCTAGATTCAATGTCTTTCTCCCCCTTGTCTGATATTCAGAAAGATGAGTTGGATCGACCAATCTCCCTGGAAGAATTAAGAAATGCATTGACTAGTGTTAAAGGAAATACAGCTCCAGGTTTGGATGGTTTCCCATTTGAACTGTATAGAACATTTGGGGAAGAACTATTACCAGCCCTGTTAAAAACATTGGGTTCGGCAGTGGTAGAGGGCAAATTGCCAAGCTCAATGGTAGAAGCTAATATAGCTTTGATATTGAAACCAGGTAAATGCCCGGAAAGGATGGAATCTTACAGACCTATTTCCCTGTTGAACACGGATGCTAAACTTTTCGCCAAAGTGTTGGCGGGAAGGTTGGCTAAAGTAATCTCTACTGTAGTACATAGTGATCAGCAGGGATTTATTTCTGGTAGAACGGTCAACCAGTGTGTTCGTCGGGTATTTGGGAATATTCAAGTTACACCAGGAGAGGCCCCCCGCTCCATTCTGTCTCTCGATGCAGTTAAAGCATTTGACAGAGTGGAGTGGGGCTATTAATGGGCAGTCATGAGAAAGCAAGGTTTTGGAGAATCTTTTATAGGAATGGTTAAATTATTATATAATGGTCCTAGAGCAAACATTAACATAAATGGTGAGAACTCAGAATTTTTCAATTTAAGTAGGGGCACAAGACAGGGTTGTCCTCTTTCTCCCCTACTTTTTGCATTAGCAATGGAACCTCTCGCCTGTTTGATCAGAGAGGATGGAAATATTGTGGGTTTTGGAGCTAGGGGGGAAGAAGATAAAATTATCTTATATGCTGACGACCTTTTATTTTTTTTGACGAACCCTGAAGAAAAATTGGATTATGTTATATCTATTATTCAAAGATTTGGATTCTATTCTGGTCTAAAGATCAATTGGGAAAAATCCATATTAATGCCACTAGATAAAAGCGATTTAGTACTACAAACAAAAATTTAGATATTTGGGTATAGAAATTTCAAATAATATAAAAGAATTTTTGGATTATAATTTGCTCCCCCTTATAAACGAAATGGAAAAAAAAATAAGAATATGGAACGAATTGCCAATATCAAAAGCCGATAAAATTGTCTTTATATGTTTTTGGGGTTACCCCGGTGTGGATACAAGATAAATATTTTAAGAAAATCATAACTATCTTTAATAACCTGATTTGGGGAAGGAAGAGAGTTCGGATTAAGCTAGACTACTTATGTCCTTCAAGAGAACAAGGAGGACTAGCATTTCCAGATATTTGAGTATATTACTTAGCAGCACAATTACAATACATACAAGAATGGGATAAGGCCGAGTTCTTACAATGGTTGATCACTAACATTAAAGGCCGCTTTTCAGATATTTATGAGGTGTTGGAATCTGGTCAATTAAAATCTGGAGTTATGGAAAACGTGTTGACAGCACAACTCCTGCATGAATGCTGGAATAGTTTAAGAAATATGACTGGTCGAAATGGTTTTTTATACTTTTCCCCGTTATGGCACAATCTTAATATAGAAGAATGTAAGGCTATCCCAGAGTTACCATTGTTAAAACTTAGAGGGATTAGATATGTATTAGATATAATGGAAGAAGGAAAAATCAAAACATGGGAAAAATTATCAGTTGATTTTGACTTGACGGAGAAGGAAACATTCTCCTATATTCAATTAACCCCTTAGTGACCACTAATACGCCTTTTCACGTGATTCACTAATGGGCTTTAGGCTAGGCTGACGCCTTTTCACGTCAGCCTAGTCTAAGTCCTGCACGGGTCTCCCGTGCAGGCTGGTGCCGGGGCTCTGCTGTCTGATGACAGCTGAGCTCCTGCTCCAACGCCCGCGATCGAAGTTTACTTCGATCGCGGCCGTTTAACCCGTTAAATGCCGCCGTCAATAGCGACCGCGGCATTTAACTTTGTTTACAGAGGGAGTGAGCTCCCTCTGTCACCCATCGGCGGCCCGCGAATGCAATCGTGGGTCTCCGATGGGGTGTCATGGCAGCCGGGGGCCTGATAAAAGCCCCCAGGTCTGCCCTGGACATATGCCTGTTAGGACGCGCCGGAGGCACGTCCTAACAGATTGCCTGTCAGATTTACACTGACAGGCAATAATGCTCTGGTATACGAAGTATACCAAAGCATTATAGCAGCGATCGGAACATCGCACAGTAAAGTCCCCTAGTGGCACTAATAAAATAAGTCGTCAAAGTGAAATAAAGATTATTAATAAAAAGTACAGTACAAAAATAAATAAAACCATTTTTTCCATAAAAAGTGGTTTTATTTAGTAAAAGTGTAAAAAAAAAAAAAAAAAAAGTACACATATGTGGTATCGCCGCGACCGTAATGACTCCATTAATAAAGTTAATAAGTAATTTAAACCGCAAAGTGAACACCGTAAAAAAAAAAACCGCAAAAAACCATGGCGAAATTGCAATTTTTTTTCCATTGCCCCCCAAAAAAGTAATAATAAAAATGAATCAATAAGTCCCATGTACCCCAAAACAGTACCATTCAAAACTACGTCTTGTCCCGCAGAAAAAAAGCCCAAAAAAATTACTACATTGATGGAAAAATAAAAAAATTATGGCTCTTGGAAAGCGACGATGCAAAAACAAATAATTTTAGTTCAAAAGTGTTTTTATTGTGCAAAAGTCGTAAAACATAAAAAACCTCTACATATGTGGTATCGACCGTAATCGTACCGACCCATAGAATAAAGGTAACATGTTATTTACGTCGCATAGTGAACGGCGTCAATTTAAAAATGCATAGAACAATGGCGGAATTTCAGGTTTTTTTTATAATCCCTCCCAAAAAGGTTAATAAAAGTTAATATAAAAATTATATGTACCCAAAAATGGTGCTATTAAAAAGCACAACTAATCCCGCAAAAAACAAGTCCTCATACAGCTACGTAGACGAAAAAATAAAAAGGTTATAGCTCTTTGAATGCGACTATAGAAAAACAAATAAAATAGCTTGGTCATTAAGGCCTAAAATGGGCTGGTCACTAAGGGGTTAAAGCACGCATTTGATAAATTTAAAGATAGCAATCCTCTCAATAAAGACCATATGGATGACTTTTACAAAAAGCTGAGAAAATACAAATGTGAAAAAAAACCTCTCTCCAGGTTGTATAAATCCCTGATGGAAATAAAGTCAAGGAAAATAAAATTTAATTGTGTTATAAAATGGGAGAAGGAATTGAATAACGATTGTGTTCTTGATTGGAACATAATATTTCAAAATATTTGTAAAGTATCGATAAGCATGAACCATCAGCTTATTCAGTTCAATTTGATACATAGGCTTTACTATACGCCAGCCCTTTTGAGTAAGTTCTCTATTAATAAAGCTTCTAACTGCCCCAGATGTGGTGCAGCGGAAGCAAACTATTTGCACATGTTATGGAATTGTATTAAGATTGCTGATTACTCGGATAGAATTTTTAAAAACATTTTGGAAAAAATAGATCCAGATATAGGGTTTCAACCTCAACTGGTGTTGCTGGGTGATGATTCCAAATTAAATATTTCTAAGGAAAAAAAATGTGGATTAATAAAACTATTATTTATTGCAAAATTACTAATAGTTAGAAAGTGGATATCTAGCTCCCCACTGGAGTTTAATGCTTGGGTAAATAATGTGAGAATTATAATGAAATATGAGAAAATCTATAATCAAGGCAAACACTGTAAAACCTATTGGGGGGAGTGGTAAGAATTTTTGTTCTTTTTTTACCAAGATCGGTCTTGAGAGGGTGGGGGGTGGGAGTAGGGGGAAAATGTAAAAATATGTGTATAATTGTATTTTCTTTATTCCTTACTAAAAAAAAAATTAAAAAAAAAAATACGTATACATCGTCTTATACCACAAAGTCACAAAAGCATATCCAATTGTAACAAATGCTTACTTTTTTTGTAGTATAAGTTTGTGTTAGTCCTTACTTCTAAAAACGTATTTCGTTTTTTGTTCTTGACGTAAATCAAACTTTGTAAAGTCAAGGTTTCCCATATATGGTGACAAGAACGTATACGTTTTACATATATGCAAACGTAGGGTTTAAAATTGCATACATCATCTATACGTCCCCATTGACTTCAATACAAATTAAAACGTATACGTGTGGTATGCGTTTTCGAAAAGTACACTTCTTAGGACATAGGGAAAAAAAAAGGACAGAACATAAGCACACAAAACGTATGCATAAACTACACTATTATGGCATCCGTCCTGACCATAGAAATCAATGTCCGTTTTGACACCGTTTTTTCATGTAAAAACGATATGTGAACTTAGCCCAAGTTCACATGTCGCAAATTAAATGCTAAGGTCAGTCAGTGTGTTTGGTGTAACTTTATAGTTTTCATAAAAAAAATAGTTTTACATTGAGATACAGCTACTCTGTATTCTCTATACATTGCAGCTGTATATAGCACTAAATCCTGTTCCCGTCAGTTCCGTGGGACTGACGGGTTCAGTGTCAGTAGGTCCTGTGTGTCTGACACGCAGGATCCACTAGTTATTCATCACATCTACGTTCTGAACTTAGATGTAATAGATTACAAGTGCACCCGCTGACACGGAACCCGTCAGGTCTGCAGGACTGACTGATTCCGGTAATAGCGAACGATACAGCTGCTCTGTATACAAATACAAAGCAGCTGTATCTAAAAAAGTAAAACTATTTTTTAATAACTATTTATAAAGTTACAACAAACACACTGACCTCTTTATTAAAAAAATAAATAAATAAATAAATTGCCCTGCAAAGGTCGTATATAGCCTTTAAATCTGTGACCATTACAATACAATTCATGTGAATACGGCTTTCAAACCTCTTCAAATGTAGTGGAAGAAATATGCGTGGAATTCAGGGCATGCTACAGTATTTCAGATCTGCAGCAGGTCAATTCACACGCACAGATTTTGCAGTGGATTAGCAGCATTGGGGTAAAGCTGTCCTTTTGAATGAATCCTAACTTGAATAAAAAAAAATACAAATGTGTTCAATTTGACACAACAAATGTGCATTTATTCTCATGGGGAAAGTCCGACATGTGATATCATGACTAGCAGGTTATTTTGTTTATTGTGAAGGAAAACACAATGGGGAATATATATCAAAACTGGTGCAACATTAATGTGGAGTAGTTGGCCATAGCATACAATCATATGCCATCTTTAAATTTCCAGAGCCCTTTAATAAAAGTAGTCCAAAATAAAAGTAGTGACCGGACTGGTTTCCATGGGCAACTACTATACTTACTGTGATGGTGCATTATGTGTGGTTTATTATGAGTCCTCAGCAGAGAGGGATGACTCTCTAATCAAGTACCACAGGTCATGTCTCCAGCCTATGGACAATTGGACGAGTCAGAGGTGAAGTCCACAAGACAAAGTGTTGTCATTGTCCACTCTCCACAGGGGGTCATCAGGAGGCACCACAGTTATATTCAGCTCAGGTGCAGACCAGCAAACAAGGGTGATCCAATTATCTTCCCCATTGTGTTCTCATCCTGGCTGTGGCAATACACATCATAGCACAAAGGACCACAACTCACTTACAGACAGTGTATGATTACAAACTAAAGTCATTATAATGATGGTGACTAGAAACTGCCAAGATGTTACTCCCCCTGAGTGGATATAAGGGCTTGTCCTGGGGAGGATGGAGATCTTCTGGATTTAGACCTTCAGGAGAGCTGAAGCTGAGGCCAGCGCTCTGAAGATGTTCCTGGGATCACCTTATTTTGTGGACTGTGTGTTGTTCCTGCATTGAACGTGACTTGTTCTGTCAACTTTGGATACAATAAACCCTGTTGGAGTTACCCTGTCGTCACTGGCTCTGTTGATCGTGTATTAACGTAACGAACCCCATGACACTTACCCTTTTGCATCAGTTTTAATAAATCTAGCCCAATGTTGTTGGGAAAGATGTAAAATATAGTACAATTGTGATACTTTGTGACATTCTGTATAAAAAAAAAAAACAATTAGTAAATGTCACAAATTAAATTATTGAGAAAATGGTGGCAGCAGTATGAACAAGCAGAAAAGGGACATGCAGGCTACCACTATGGGCTACACAATTTATATCTATGTCAAATATGCAATGCAAATAGAATGCAAATATTCCTGCTGACATGGTTCTCCCAATGCATGTAAGCCACATACGTAAATACTTTTCCCTACACCACTATGCAAACACATTACAGTGTCTTTATTATTCCTCACCTTTATTCTTGGCTTTATATATAGGAAGATAGACTATATGGCCAAAAGTATGTTGACAAACCTTTCAATTATTATGTTCAGGTGATTTAGCCATTCCCTAAGCAAACAGGTGCAATAAAATCAAACACACAGCCATGCAAACATTGGTAGCCTTATGAGTTGTAATAAAGAGCTCAGTAACTTTAAAACATGGCACTGTCATAGGATGCCACAAGGCCCCCCGTCTGCCCCGGTCAACTGTAAGTGCTATTATTGTGAAGGGGAAGAATCCAGGTGAAAAAATAGTTCAGCATAAAAATTACCTATCCTCAGTTTGGAACTCTGTAGTGAGTGATGTAACAGCCTCTAGAATTGAAATCGGCCATGAACTGTGCAGTGGAAACGTGTTCCATGGAGTGCCAATTCACGTTTTACTATCTGGCAGTATCATGGATGAATTTGGGTTTGGTGGATGATACCTACCTACCGGAATGCATAGTACCTACTGTAAAATTTGGTGGAGGAAGGATAATGGTTTGGAGCAGTTTTTCGTGGTCCTGACCTCAACTCAATCAAACACCTTTAGGATTAACTGGAACACCGATTGAGAAATAGACCTTGCCTGAACTCACAAATGCTCTTTTGGCTGAATAGGCACTAATTCCTACAGACACAATATTGGTGGAAAGCCTTCCCAGAAGAGTGGAGGATACAAAAGGCAGCCCAACTCCATATTAACTCCCATGGTATTGGAATGGTATGTCCATATAGGCTTGATGTTCAGGAGTCCACATACTTACTAACAATTTTATCATGTTGCAGAATGATTTGAATGACTTTAGGAAATATATAGCCAGCATGAAACCAGTTAGAGCTTCACGGCTAAAGCATGAGCAAAAAAGTACTGTAAGTCCATGACTGCTACAGAGCGGTAAGAAGAAAAAAAGCTGTAGCACATCTCTACTTACTGTCACATACGTAAGGTTTGTCATGCTCATCAAAAGATGTATCGTTCCTCCTCCTGCCTCCACGAGCCTAAAATTTAAATAAAACTTTTTACATTATATTTAAAACTAGAACAGCATATACTGTAAACCATTATACTTCTATCCATTTTTGAGGAACTGATCAGTCAAAAATGTTGAATTCAAGTTGGCATGCCTTTATACTTACAATATTTTGCTTTCTGGGAACTAAGGCTCTATTCACACGACAGGGTCCGAGTGTCGGTCGATAAAAACGTCCGTTTTTCTCGGTCGTTTTTAACGGCTGATTTTAAACCGTTTTGCATCCGTTTTTTTCCCTGTCCGTTTTAAAAACAGATGAATACCATTTGTATTTTTTTTGCCACACACTTCCCTCTGTAGATAATGCCACGGCCCGCCTGCAGGTAATGCCACACAGCCCCCCCTGTAGTTAATGTCACACAGCCCCCCCTGTAGGTAATGCCACACAGCCCCCCCCTGTAGGTAATGCCACACAGCCCCCCCACCTGTAGGTAATGCCACACAGCCCCCCCCTGTAGGTAATGCCACACAGCCCCCCCCCCTGTAGGTAATGCCCCACAGCCCCCCCTGTAGGTAATGCCACACAGCACCCCCTGTAGGTAGCTCTACACAGCACACTTTTACATAGCACCCCCCATAGATGGCGGGACCATTCCAGGAGAAATCCCTGACTTCAATGTCCATATATGGAGACTTCTCCTGGAGCGGAAACCAAGGCCACAGCGCTTGGGATTCCGCTTCAGAAGTGCCTGATGTCACGTGTCCATATATGGACAATGAAGTCAGGGACTCCTCCTGGAGCGGAAACACCGACCACACTGCCGGGGATTCAGTTTCAGGAGTAGGGGACCAGGCCAAGAGAAGTCCCTGCCGTCACTGGGGATTAGGGATTCTGCTTCTACAGGGAGCAAAAAATACCCTCCTCCTCACATGCACTTCGTACTGTGAGGAGGCGAAGAGAGCGAACGAGCGGCAGAAAGCTCAGCCGTCAGTCTGAGCACATCCGAGCGACAGCCGTTCTTTACATGGCCCCATAGACTTCTATGCTAGCCAGGCGGCCGGGAGAACGGCCGAAAATAGAGCATGTCCCATTTTTCTCAAAAAATCGGCCGTGTGAATAGCCCCATTTGGGGTCTATTTTTCCTATAGCGGCCATGTGACGGGCGTTCAAAGAACGGCCGTCGCACGGCCAGGAATCCCTGTCATGTGTATAGGGCCTAAGAGAGAATATATCATGGCTTAGTAAATTGCAGTTTTCTCACCCGTCCCCTGCTTCGGTTCTTTCTTTTTGGGAGCTCCTCTTCAAAGTCTTCATCAACAATTGCATCATCTGCATTTTCGTCATTTTCTAAAACTCTCTGAATAAACAACAAAGTGCCCAAGATGGTATGAGTGAATAAGTAAGTATTGAGTATTGCAAAAAAAAAAAAGATCAAACACATAGGGCAGGGTTATGTACATGGACAATTATCCAATTAGGAAAATAATGCAATAAAGTGAAAAGCTGGTTTAAAAGTTTCTATTCATTCTATTGTAAAACAATATAAAAAAATATATATTAGTGTTGTTTGATAAGCTGTACATGTAGAAGTCCTTGTCCAGCTAGATGTCAACTAATCAAATCAATATCTGATAAGATTGGTGAAAATATAGTCATATTGTAAAAGACAGAATAGCAAAGAAATTAACCCAGTTAGGCGGGATTCACACGACCGGGTCGCGCCCGAGCCCGAGTGCCGGCCGGTAAAATCGGCCATTCTGCCCGGCCGGTTTGCATAAAGTTTTGCATCCGTGCCGGGCCGGGCAGATCTGGACAGTGACATCAGCGGCAACTCCTGAAGGGGAAATCCCCATGTGTTCGGGGATTCCGCTTCAGGAGTTTCCCCTGATGTCACTGCCCAGATATGGACAGAGACATCAAGCGCTCTGTCCAGGAGCGGAATCCCCGAAAACACAGGGATTCCGCTCCTTCAAGGAGCTAAAGTGCGGCTAGCACATAGCAGAGCGGGGAGATACCTCCCTGCTCTGCTATAGTGGCGTCGCTGCAGTAGTATCACCCGCAGCAGCTGCTAGCGGCGCCATCGAAGGTGTCGCCGGGCCAGGGCGCTTTTAAAACAAGCAGGGGAAGGGAGCCAGCGCAGCACTCCCTTCCACCTGCTGTACACCCCGGCCCTGCCACACAGTGTACAGCGATGCCAATGGCATCAACTCCTCCTCCTCACACGCACTCTGCGCTGTGAGGAGATAGAGCGCAAGCGCCGGAAAACCCGGCCATCACTCGGGACACATCCCGGTGATGGCCGGGTATTACCCGGCCCCATAGACTTCTATGGGAGCCGGGCACCCGGCCGAAGATAGAGCATGTCCTATTTTTTGACGGATGGTTTTCCCGGCCGTCAAAAAATCGGTCGTGTGAATAGCCCCATTAGGGGTCTATTATTCCTAATGCAGCCGGGTGCCGGCCGATTTATGAACGGCCGGCACCAGTCCGGGAAACCCTGTCGTGGGAATGAGGCCTATATTTATTATATGATCTAGTTAAAGGCTTTGAAAATTATTATTTTTTTTGTGCAATTTTCAAATTCGTTTTTATTAAAAATTATTTGTACTTTTTTAGATACAGTTGCTCTGTTATTCTCTGTACAGAGCAGCTACCGTATATCGTTCGCTGAATCCTGTACCAGTCAGGTCCGCGGGGCTGACTGCTTCACTAAAAGTGGATCCTGCATGTCTCTGACACCAGAATCCACCTGTTATCCATCACATCTAAGTTCATAACTGATCTTATAGATTACAGGTGGATCCTGCGTGTCAGGGACCTGCTGACACAACCCGTCAGGTCCACGGAACTGACTGATTCAGGTCTTAGCGAAAGATACAGCTGCTCTGTATACAGAATACAGAGCAGATGTATCTCAAAAAGCAAAAATAATTTTTAATAAAAACTAATTTGAAAGTTGCAGAAAACAGAATTTAAAAAATAAATAAATAATAAAATTCACTTTCAAAAGGCTTACATACCCTTTAACCTCTTAGTGACCACCAATATGCCTTTTCACGGCGTCGCTAAGGGGCCTTAGACTGGGCCGCTGTGAAAAGGTGACGGAGCCGGGCTCCTCCACCAACGGCCACGATCGAAGTTTACTTTGATTGCGGCCGTTTAACCAGTTAAATGCTGCGGTCAATAGCGACAGCGGCATTTAAATCCTTTATAGAGGGAGGTAGCTCCCTCTCTCACCCATCAGCGGCCCACAAATGCAATCACGGGCCTTCGATAGGGTGTTATAGCAGAGGCACGTGGTAATAGATTGCCTGTCAGATTTACACCGACAGGTAATAATGCTTTGGTATAAAGATCGCGTAGTAAAGTCCCCTAGTGGGACTAATAAAATAAGTAATAAATGTGAAATAAAAATTATTAATACAAATGACAGTAAAAAAATAAAAAAAATAAAACTGCCATTGAAAAGTGGTTTTATTTAGTGTAAAAAATAAAACTACACATATATATGGTATCGCTGCGATTGTAACGACCGAAACAATAAAGTTAATATGTAATTTAAACCGTAATATGAACACAGTAAAAAAAAAAACTGCAATAAACAATGGCGAAATTGATATTGATATTTTTTCCATTCCCCCCCCCCCCCCCAAAGTAATAATAAAAGTCAAAATTAATAAGTCGAATTTACCACAAAATTACGTCTCGTCCCGCAAAAAAAAGCCCTCGTATCACTACATTGACGGCTCTTGGAAAGCGACAATGCAAAAAGCTAATAATTTTAGTTCAAAAGTTTTTATTTTGCAAGAGTAGTAAAACATGAAAAACCTCTACATATGTGGCATCGCCATAATCATACCGACCCACAGAATAAACGTAATGTGTTATTTACGCCGCACAGTGAACGGCGTGAATTTAATACGCATAGAACAATGGTGGAATTTCAGGGGTTTTTTCTATTCCCCCCCCCCCCAAAAAAAAAAAAAGTTAATAAAAAAATTATATCTACCCCAAAATGGTGCCATTAAAAAGTACAACTAAGTTTGACAGCTGTTGCGCGAATCACGCAGTTCGCACGGAAGTGCTTCCATGCGGCATGCGTGGTTTTCACGCACCCATTGACTTCAATGGGTGCGTGATGCGCGAACAGCGCACAAAGATAGGACATGTCGTGAGTTTTTTCAGCGGACTCACGCTGAGCAAAACTCACGGACTCTCTGCATGCCCCCATAGACTAATATAGGTGCGTACGACACGCGTGAAAAGCACGCGCGTCGCACGCACGTATATCACGCTCGTGTAAACGAGGCCTAAGAGTGTACATAACATTGCCTCATAAATTATAATCTGCATAACATTAGGCAACAATATTTTGCCGTTAAACCTAGTGTCTCTTTTTTGCCATTATTAGGTTTTTTAATTTTGATTTAGAAATGCATCAAAAAGGTTATCCATATACAGAGTGGGGAGACTATTAACCCCTTTAGGACGCAGCCTGTTTTGGCCGTGTGGACGCAGCCGATTTTTTTTCAAATCTGACGTGTCACTTTATGTGGTAATAACTTGGGAATGCCTTTACCTATCCAAGCGATTCTGAGATTGTTTTCTCGTGACATATTGTACTTTATGATGCACCCCTCAAAGTATTCAAAACAGCATTCAGAAAGTTTCTTAACCCTTTTGGCGTTTCACAGGAAATTAAGCAATGTAGAGGGGAAATGTACAATTTTCCTTTTTTTTTTGCCGAAATTCATTTGTAATAAAAAAAACTGTGTAACACAGAAGGTTTTACCAGAGAAACGCAACTCAATATTTATTGCCCAGGTCGTGCAGTTTTTAGGAATATTCCACTTTGACCCCACAGGTATTTTGCTATATTTATTGGAGTTAGTCTGAAAATAAAAATATACTTTTTTTCTGAAAAAACATAGAAATTTTTAATATTTACAAGGAATAAAGAAGAAAATGCATCTTCTGCCAATTACGGAAATACCCCATATGTGGTAATAAACTATTGTTTGGACACATAGCAGGGCTCAGAAGGGAGGGAGCGCCATTTGGATTTTGGAGCGCAGATTTTGCTGGATTGGGTTTTAGTGCCATGTTGCGATTGCAAGGCCCTGGAGGGAGCAAAACAGTGGAAACACCCCAAAAGTAACCCCATTTGGGAAACTACACACCTCTAGGGGTGTAGTAAGCATTTATACTACACAGTTTTTTTTCAGAATTTAGTAGAATTAGGCTGTGAAAATGAATATAAATATTTTTGTCCACTAAAATGTTGCATTTTTTCATTTTCACAAGGGATAAAGGAGAAAAAGTCACCCTAAATTTGTAACGCAATCTCTCCCGACTATGACAATACCCGACATGTGGTAATAATTTATTTTTTTAATAGTAATTAATTAACCTTTGCAGGACTGATCCTTTTTTGCTTTTCCATTTTAGTTTTGCACTCCACGCCTTCCAAACACCATAACTTTTTTGTTTTTCCATGAATTGAGCGGGGTGAGGGCTTATTTTTGGCAGGATGAGCTGTAGTTTTTATTGGTACCATTTTTTGGTACATACAACTTTTTGATCACTTTTTATTACATTTTGTTCAGAACTTTGGTGACCAAAAAAACAGTGACTTTGGCAGTTTAAATTCTTTATTTCTTACGGCGTTCATAATGCACTATAAATGACAATTTTACTTTATCCTGCGGGTCGGTACGACTACGGCGATACCATATGTATGTCGTTTTTTTTATGTTTTGCAGCATTTGCACAATAAAATCACTTTATAAAATTATTTATTTTCTGTGTCACCATATTCTGAGAGCCGTAACTTTTTTATTTTTCAGTCAAAAAATCTGTGGGAGGTCTTGTTTTTTGCGGGATGGGTTGTCTTTTTTTATTGGTACTATTTTCGGGTACATGCGACTTTTTGATCACTTTTTATTCTATATTTTGGGAGGGGCGGTGACCAAAAATTAGTGATTCTGGCATTGTTTTTAGTTTGTGTTTTTTGCGGCGTTCACCGTGCTGTAAAAATAACAGTTTTATAGATTGGGTCATCACGAACGCGGTGATACCAAATATGTGTACTGTTTTTTAACGTTTTCATTTTTTCCCTACAATAGACTTATTATAGGAAAAAAAACAACTTATTTTTACACTTTTGTAAAACATTTTTATTAACATTTTTTTAACTTTTTACACTTTACTTTTTTACCTGTAGCTCTGATCGCTGCTAGAATACATTACACTACCTAGGTCACTCTGACAGTTAGTCTACGAGGACCAGCCAGCTCATAAGCATCCATACATGGCCCCCGGGTGCCATCACAAGAATCAGCAGCCCCCACAATTGCATGGGGGCTGCTAATGTGCTACAAAACCCCTACATGCGGAGATCGCAATTGAGCTCTGCATTTAACAAGTTAATTGCCGAAATCAGCGGCAATGAGCCGCTGATCGCCAACAGTGGAGTGTCAGCTGTCAGCGACAGTGTACATCGACAGTGTGCATCGCGAACGGCAGTGACGTCCTGTGACACTGACAGGAAGTCTATCAGGAGGCTGGTCCTGATAGGCTTCCATACATGGCAGACACGGAGGCCATTACTTGGCCTCCGGTCGCCATGCTAGCCATCTGCAAACCTCACGATTTCATTGTGAGGTCTGCCGATGTGCTAGAAACCCCTAAAATGCGGTGATTGCAATCCATCACCGCAATTAAGGGGTTAATTGCCGAAATCAGCGGAAATAAGCCGCTGATCAGCATACAGTGGAGTGTCAGCTGTCAGGGATAGCTGGCCTCCCGGTGCACACTGTCGCCGACAGTGTGCACTGGGAACTACGCAGTAACTACGTCCCCGTGCGCTAAGACACTGGCCACATGGATGTACAGTTGCGTCGTGGTGCGCCTAGGGGTTAAATGGTTGGTTCAATACATAACATTGCTCAACGACAATCCTGTCACAGTCATCCCCACTTAGATATTAATTACATTTAACGCAAAACCCCACCTCCCAAACCTGGGAAATCAAGAGGAAAAAAAAAAAAAAGCTATATATCGCTATGTGCTGTATAAATGAATGGAGAGAAGTGTATGACGCGGATTGGTCACTGATTGGTCAGCGTCATACACTTCTCTCCACAACGCCCACTTGGCCATATATTAAAACACGCCCAGTTGTCCATTGATAAACTCATTAGCATAAAGATAATATAGGTCATAACTCCGTCAAAAATGATAGTTTTTCTAAATAAAAAACACTGCTGTTATCTACATTACAGCGCCGATCACATCATGTACAATATAGGCCACTTAAAGAGGCTCTGTCACCACATTATAAGTAGAGGGAATATAATCTATGTTCCAATTTCCAAAATTCAATTTAAATCTCCACTTCACTTTCCAGAGTCACCCAAACCACCGTTTTAGGCCCCATGCACACGAACGTAAAAACGCCCGTAATTACGGGTCCATAGACTTCTATTGACCACGGCTACCTCCCCGTATGCTTACGGGAAGGTGCCCGTGCCGTTGAAAAATATAGAACATGTCCTATTTCAGGCCGTAATTACGGCACGGGCAGGCCCATAGACGTTAGATTGTGAGCCCCAATGGGGACAGTAAAAAAGAAGACCTCTGTACAGTGCTGCGTAATATGTTGGCGCTATATAAGTAACTGAAATAAATAAATGTCTATGGGGCTCCCGTAATTACGGGTGACTACGTGTGTGCACCCGTAATTACGGGAGCATTGCTAGGCGACATCAGAGGATAGTCACTGTCCAGGGTGCTGAAAGAGTTAAACGATCGGCAGTAACAGTAACTCTTTCAGCACCCTGGACAGTGACTTCCGATCACAATATAGATCAACGTGTAAAAAAAATAGAAGTTCATACTTACCCAGAACTCCATGCTTCTTCCTCCAGTCCGGCCACCCGGGATTACATTTTAGTCCATGTGACCACTGCGGCCAATCACAGGCTGCAGCGGTCACATGGACTGCCGCGTCATCCAGGGAGGTCAGGATGGATGTCGAAAGAGGGACGCGTCACCATGACATGACAACGGCCGGGTAAGTATGAATTTCTTTTTACTTTTACTACGGAAAGGGCTGCCCATTCTCTTTATCCTGCACTGATAGAAGGGGCTGCCGATTAGTGCAGTGCAATTTTGCAGCGAAAACGGGTCCGTAAATACTGGTGCAATACGGGTCGAATACGTGTGACCAAGGACCTGTATTTACGCCAGTATTTACGGGAGGAAAAAAAATAAGTTTGTGTGCATGAGGCCTTAGTGTGTGTCACAGTCTGGTAAAACAACCTGTTTCCTAAAAATGACAATGAGCTGTGTATAGTAACATTTGTGTAGGTGTTTAGAAAGTATATGGACGAGTTCACAGGGGGCGGATATGCTGCGTAAAAGCACACCGCATATCTGCCATGTGCCGCAGGGAATTCTGGGCGGAAAACCGCATCAAACTGTGGTGCAGTTTTTCGCCTGGAATGTCCGCTGTGGAAAACTACAGCACTTAGCCGGCCTGCTAGCAGGCCGGCCTCTTGGGATGACTTTTCATCCCAGAAGACTGCTGCCTGTGATTGGCTGCAGCGGCGGTCACATTGGACGAAGCATCATCCCAGGAGGCCAGCCCTCTAATTTCATCCAGGCCGGCCTCCGGGGATGATGTTTCATCCCATGTGACTGCCGCTACAGCCTGTGATTGGCTGCAGCGGCCGCGCTGGAGGGAGGAACACAGACTTCTGGGTAAGTGAGTTTTTTTTGTTTTTTTTCTGAGTTGCGTTTTTTGTGGTGGGATCACTGCGAGCCCGCCACAAAAAGTGCGTTTCGGGTTTTACCTCCCCATTGAATTCAGTGGAGAAAACCTGCAACAGATGTAGTATGGGACAGTAGTTCCACGGAGAGGCAGGGACTCCTAGCGTTGTACATAACTATGATGCTAGGAGTCCGGTCCCTGCAGTGTGTTCAGTCCGGGACTTGCGGCCGAAATACGTTCCGTTCTTTACGGATCGAACATGCTTGTGTGAATCCAGCCTTATACTCTATTTGTGAGGCGGGTCTCACTGGAGAACCAGTCCCCAGTTGTTGGTGAGGCGCAGCAGGGGAGACAGAAGTGAGTAGCTTGAAAATCTTAAAAATTGCTTCTGACTAGTGTGTAGCTCTGAAATCCCAGCATATAGCAATTAAAAAAATAAAATAAATCGGTAGCGAATCTATCGACTGAAGCGATTTTGAAGAGATTTTCAAGCTACTTAATGCATTCCTAAGGATATCAGTGTGATATTACTGCGATTTTAATTTTTTTTGTAGTAAGATAATTAGCTCCAGCCTAATGAATTCCTATGGAAGGCGATTTATCGCTCACTACAAGAAAAGTATATGTCTAGCACCAGTGGGCCCCCGCGCGTCGGGTTGGTGTCTCCACGGTGCAGGAGCAACAATATGGGTAGGTAATTTTGCTTACTTTCCCACTCGGACATGTCACGTTACCTTGAATTTCACAACATCTTTATCAGAGGTTCTCTATGCCACTCAGACTTTCTTGCTGTCTTTGATAACAATTCCACATTTTGCTTGGGCCAGTCTTAAATACATGCATGGGGATTTTGCCCATAATAATTTTGCATGTACTCTGACATTATCTTTGTGGTTCATACATCATACCTTTTCCCATACCCATATGCTTCTTGCCTTGTAAGACACCTTGGCATTTTTTAATCTGTTTTGTTCAATATTTGTAAATAATAAAGGACATTTTGTATTTTTCTAAAAAATCTTCTGTTAATTGACCTCATCTATAGGCTATATCTGTAATATAATAGGTCAATGCACCAAGTTTTTACTTGGTTGTACTCTAATCTTTTCTGACTAACAGGCGAAAGATTTCTTTCCTGGATGTACAAATAGGTAATATGTCTAGCACCAGCCTAATACTTAAGATTCCCTGATGATAACCGCTAATCTCTGGCTGCTCTGCATTTAGAAAGGGGGTTTATACAGGTTAGTCAACCTTTAGTAGGGATATGAAACAATATAGTGTTTTTACTACTTTCTTTCAGATTGTAACAATTTACCTGAATTTCTTGTAAACTGTCCTCATCTGTGACATCTTTCTTCTCTAATCCTTCACCCCGTAGAAGGGCTTCTAGTGTTGTACCCTCTGAAATAACATTGTTTTTCCGTAAAGGGAAGTCTACATCTGCAACAAAGGAGACATGTATACAAGCTTTCATGTTAGTTCTTTATAGGGTCCTACATGAGGAAAATTCTAAACAGAGTAGCTTAATGTTTGCAGAAAGACTGACTTTTCTTATGGTCATGAATCTCTGGTAAAGACAAGATTAAGGGTATTCACACAGTGTTTTCAGACGTTTTTCGGGCCGTAAACGTCCTGAAAAACGGCTGAAAAATCTGAAGCAGAACGCCTCCAAACATCTGCCCATTGATTTCAATGGGAAAAACTGCATTCTGTTCCGACAGGGCATTTTTCACGTGGCCGCTTTTCAAAACGGCCGCGTAAAAAAAACAGCCGCGAAAAAGAAGCGCATGTCACTTCAGCAGTTTTTGGTAGAAATACAGCTCCAAAAACGGAAGTAAAAAAACGCTGCGAAAATCGCGAGTGGCTTAAAAAACTTCTGAAAATAAGGAGCGGTTTTCCCTTGAAAACAGCTTTGTATTTTGAGACGTTTTTTTATTTTGCGTGTGCACATACCCTTAGAATCCGCACTACAGCTCTAAGCAAATGCTTTTTCTGGTCCTACATCGTAACTATTGTTTTTGAATTTACATTTCAAGATAAGGGATAGATAAAAACACTATAAAAACAGACACACTCTGTGACACACTCTGGTAAAACAGCCTTTTTTCTACAGTTGCAAGAAAAGTAATTGAACCCTTTGGAATTACCTGCAGTCGCCTCCACGAAACGTTTTCTGTAGCTAAAAATAATATTTGTACAATGTTAAGGAGGAATTTTGGACCATTCCTCCCTGCAAATGTGTTTCAGTTAAGCTCTATTAACACGACAGGGTCCGAGTGTCGGACGATAAAAACGGCCGTTTTGGTCCGTTTTTCATCTGTTACGGGCCGTGTCTCCGTTTTTAACGGCCGATGTTGACCCATTTTGCATCAGTTTTTTTCCCTGTCTGTATTAAAAACTGATGAATTTCATTTGTCATTTCTTTGCCACACACTTCCCTCTGTAGATGCTGCCACAGTACCCCTTGTAGGTGGTGCCACACAGCCCCCCTTGTAGGTACTGCCACACAGCCACCCTTGTAGGTAGTGCCACACAACCACCCTTGTAGGTACTGCCACACAGCCCCCATCTAGGTAATGCCACACAGCCCCCTCTAGGTAGTTCTACACAGGACCCTTTTACATAGCACAACCCCATAGATGGCACCCCCCCTACCTTTCTGTAGATAGCACCACCGTTCCAGGAGATGTCCCTGACTTCACTGTCCATATATGGACAGTGAAGTCAGGGACTTCTCCTGGAGCGGAATACCCAATCCCCGGCCACAGCGTTGCCGAAGCTGTGGCCGGGGATTGGGGATTCCGCTCCTACAATAACCTCCTCACATGTACTTCGCACTGTGAGGAGGAGAGAGCGAGCAATGGAAGACACGGCCGTCACTCGGAACACATGCCAGTGATGGCCGTGTATTACCCGGCCCAATAGACTTCTATGGGGGCCGAGAGAAAGGCCGAAAATAGGGCATGTCCCATTTTTTGACGGCCGGGTTTCCCGGGCCATCAAAAAATTGATCGTGTGAATAGCCCCATTTGGGGTCTATTGTTCCTACTACGGCCGTGTGACTGACGTTTTTTGAACGGCCGTCACACGGCCGGAAAACCCTAATCGATATTTCTGAGATGCCTAGTGTAAACAACCCTCTTTAGGTCATGCCACCGCATCTCAAAGTTAAAGGCTATGTACACATTTGACAGCGGGTTGTTTTTTTTAAAATAAAATTGTGCAACCATGATATTCCTAAATACACTTTATTAAAAATAATTTTTACTATTTCAGATACAGCTGAAATATAGCACCACAAATCTGCAGCAAATAAGCCACAAAATTTGCATTCCACTGTGGAATTTGCGGGATATTTTTACGCTACGTGTGAATCCACCATAACACCTCCTAGAAATAGAAGTTCAAGTTGTACATAGTTCATACATGTCACTTATACCTATGTCTACATCCGATATGTTCACCCGACCAGAAAAGACCAAGGCAGTTGATGGTAAAAACATCTTCGTCACAGATTGTAATATAATAGCAGCAGTCTGTCCATAACAAAAATGTCACCATTGACGTCTATTGAAAAATGACTTGCTGCAGTTTAAAAACGCAACATAAACGCACCGTGACTGCACCGTGTGGCCTTACACTTAGGATGTGCCAGAGATCGATAGATAGATCGATAGATAGATAAATTAAGATCGATAGATTAAGATAGATAGATTAAGACCGATAGATAGATTAAGATCGATAGATAGATAGGCCTGATAAAGGTCTGCCCTGGTCATATGCCTATTAGGATGTGCCAGAGGCACATCCTAATAGATTGCCTGTCAGATTTACACTGACAGGCAATAATGCTCTGGTATACCATAGCATTATAGCAGCGATCTAAAGATCGCATAGTAAAGTCCCCTAGTGGGAATAATAAATGTGTAATAAAAATGACAGTAAAAAAACAAATAAAACCTTTCCATAAAAAGTGTAAAAAAAAAAAAAATACACATATATAGTATCACCGTGACTGCAATGACCCAAACAATAAATTTAATATGTCATTTAAACCGCAATATGAACACCGTAAAAAAAACGCAAAAAAACAATGGCGAAATTGCTATTTTTTTACATTGCCCCCCAAATAAGTCATAATAAGGGTATGTTCACACGCACTCATTACGGACGTAAATCGGGCGTTTTTGCCCCGAATTACGTCTGAAAATAGCGCCTCAATAGCGCTGACAAACATCTGCCCATTGAAAGCCATGGGCAGACGTTTGTCTGTTCACACGAGGCGTATATTTACGCGCCGCTGTCAAATGACGGCGCGTAAATAGACGCCCACGTCAAAGAAGTGACCTGTCACTTCTTTGGCCGTAATTGGAGCCGTTATTCATTGACTCCAATTACGTCCGTAATGGACGCGGCGTTCAAGCGCCTGCACATGCCGTTACGGCTGAAATTACGGGGATGTTTTCAGGCTGAAACATCCCCGTAATTTCAGCCGTTACGGACGCCCTCGTGTGAACATACCCTAAATGTTAATCAATAAGTTGCATGTACCCCAAAACAGTACCAATCGGCAATTCTGCCGCAAAACACGCAAGAGCTGCTATTTGTTGTGGGGTTTACCTCCCCATTGAATTAGATGAGGTAAACCCGCAACAAATAAGCAGAGTTCATGCAAATACAATTGACATGCTGTGGAATAAAACTCTGCACCAAATGTCAATTTCTGAGCGTTTTTTTTCCGCTCACTGTTTACGCGGCATGTGGATGAGATTTGTTCTATCTTATCTACTTTGCTGCTACTGTATTATGCTGCGGATTTTCCGCAACTAATTCAGTCGTGGAAAATCTGCCGTATTTACGCAACGTGTGAACGGACCCTAAAATTGTTGCATTTTTATTTGCTTTCCATTTAATTGCAGTCTGCGGGGTGTTTTGTAATGCATGTGATACCCCCCCCCACCCTTCCCCGCCGGTCCGTGGAAGAATTGTGAAAGTGGTCCTTGGTGAAAAAAAAAGTTGGGGACTGCTGCCCTAGGGGGACAAGTAAAATAAAGATTTTTAATAAAAAATGTTACTATATATATATTAAAAGTTTAAGAAAACCCCCCCCCCCCCCAAGCACAATGGAAAAAAAATAATTAACATAACTGGAATCGATGCGCACGTAAAAGTCGGAACTATTACAATTTATCAGTATTTAGTCTGCATGTTTTAAAGTGATCAGTTAACAATCAGTTTTTTCCTTGTAAAAGTAGTAAAACATTTAAAAAAAAACTATAAACTCGGCATCCCCGTAATTGTATTGACCCGCAGAATAAAGTTAACATGCGGTTTTTAAAGCACGGTTTCCCACTAAAATATAGTACAATAAAATGGTGCCGTGAAAATCTACAACTCGTCCCGCAAAAAACAAGCCCTCATACAGCAATATTGATGGAAATATAAAAAAGTTATGGCTTTTGGAATGTGGGGTGGAAATAATTAAAGTGAAAATCCAAAAACTGGCGCTGGCGGAAAGGGGTTAAGGGAGGCCATTAAATATTCTAAGGAGTAGACTTCTTTTAACCTACTGGACTTCTCAAGTTTTGGAGGGGGGCTGCTTGCTCCCAAGATCTATCAATAAGACTTAGGTGCCATGCAAATATAGGAGCAATGCAGCAGATTTATTGCCTCAGGGGAATGTTGGTCAAACCTCATATCCTATTGGATCCCCTACACTATTTGCTCAAGTCCTTAACTAAACTTTTCCGATCCCGGTCATTACAGTGAAGTGTCAGCTGTAACATATAATAAACACCTGCTGGGTATGGAGCGGGCTCACCCTGTAAGCCAGCTCTATACTCTCCCTTCCTGGCCATGACATACAGTTATGTCAAATTTCAGGGAAGGGTTAAATGAGCTCTAGGGATCATTAAACTGTACAGTAGAGATGGAAATGGCTAAAATATCACACTAAAATTAAAGCGCAAAATTAGTGCTAAGTAAGCACAAGTGCATTGGCTATAATTTAGAATATTATATATGTGTAGACAGGCCAGGAAATTTAGTAATGGAAAAATTGCTATATCCATGCAAGCAAGGAGCCTATTTACTTACAGGCAGAGGCAGGCACTACATCTCAGTCTTTTTAACTGTATAATTTTGTTTATTATGTCATACGCAAGATTGAAGAGTGATATGGTCATCTATTTTGCCATCAGCAGTAAAGTTAATTTCCTCAAAGGGAACCTGTCACCAGCATTTCACATATTAAACCAGCAATACCTGGTGGAAGTGGGTGACATTTTTTTTTTATGTAACCTATAAATATCTTCTAAGTAGTTTCTGTACCTTTAGTATTCAATTTTTTTTAGTGTTCCGGTGCTGTATGCTAATGAGCATGAGTCATATCTTCATTTGAAAAGAGTCATATCTTCATTCCTCAAGCCCGAGATAACCCCGCCTCCTTACTTTTCATTAACAGCTTGTCGCCTCCTGAAATCCCGCGCTTGTGCATCGATGTCCTGTTCTGATGAATGAAAACAATGGGACACCATAGCGGCGCATGCGCAGTAACTAGATTTGAGGCCTGGACGAAGCAGGGAAGGGTGTCGGACCATACGTGATGGGCGCACGCGTGCTATCTCAGAAAAGATTTTAGCATTCAGGGCAGGCCTGTGTTTGGCGGTGGGCCGGCATAAGAACAACGAACGAGACTGCTGAATTATTACCAAAAAATGTGCAAAATGTTTGCAGACTGTTATTTATGGTCGAGGGGGAGTTTAGGAGAGGGGATAACGGCAATGAACTTTTGACAGCAGCGACCAGCGAGGGGTGAGTAGAGTTCAATAGGTGAAATGCTGCTGACAGGTTCCCTAGAGGTAATGAATTCTAAAGTACCACCCTAAGAAGTCTTCATAAGTCTAAGGGCTTATTCAGACGAACGTGATATACGTCCGTGCAACGCGCGTGGTTTTCACGCGCCTCGCACGGACCTATGTTAGTCTATGGGGCCGTGTGGACAGTCAGTGATTTTTACGCAGTGGATGTCCGCTGCGTAAAACTCACCACATGTCCTATATTTGTGCGTTTCTCGCGCATCACGCACCCATTGAAGTCAATGGGTGCAAGAAAATCACACGCAGCACACTGAAGCACTTCCGTGGGACGCGGTGTGATTCGCGCAAGAGCAGTAAAAAGTATGAATAGAAACAGAAAAGCACCGCGTGCTTTTCTGTTTACAAACATACAAACAGAGTGTCATAATGATGGCATCTGCGCGAAAATCATGCAGCCACGCATCATATGGTGATGACACACAGAGCTGTTAAGTGCCTTTTGCGCTCGCAAAACGCGTTTTTTGCGCGCGCAAAAAGCACTCGCTCGTGTAAATCCAGCCTTAAGGACAAGAAGAAAATGGTGATAGACAAAAATGCAGACAGATCAGCTGAGTCTGCAGGCTCAGCAGAAGGAAATTAAAAGTTAAGGCGCAAACAAGGTCATCTGTGACGTCAGCATACTGCCCTCCAGAAGAGGCCCAGGTGACATTCCATACATGTGTATGCCATCTGGGTTAGGTGCAGCCTGGTCTGACCTGCATGTTTCTAAAGCTACGTCTTTTATAGAGGTGCTGCTGCAGAGAGAGTTTAAGCTGGAGGTTCCCTTCGCATTGCGTATAAAACGATCAAAAACTGTTGGATTTCAAAACGTCAGATCCTTTTTTTCTCCTTGGAGATAAGCCACTGCCGGAATTGTCTGTCAGCAGAATTTTTGTCCCTCTCCTTATTGAAATAAACAAGTACATTTGGCCAATCTAAGCGTGCATGTTTGCGGGGGAGAAAACTGACAAATATCTCATAGTTCACACAGTTTTTTTGACGCGGAAACCGCGTCGGAAAACGCACCAAAAAACGGCCGTAAATGTCTCCCATTGATTTCAATGGGAGGCGGAGGCGTTTTTTTCCCGCGAGCGGAAAAACCGGCTCGCGGGAAAAAGGGACATGCCCTATCTTTGGGCGTTTACGTCTCTAACCTCCCATTGACCTCAATGGGAGGCAGAGAAAGCGTACATCGCAGTGTTTTTTGCCGGCAGCGCTCAATGGCCGTGGGCGAAAAAACGGCACGAAAATCGGCGTGCAGGCAGAGCAAAATCTGCCTTAAAATTCCAAATGGAATTCCAATTCCAAAACTCGGCAAAAACGGCCCGAAAATGCCTCCCATTAATTTCAGTAAAACTGCCTCGCGGGAAAAAGAAGCGACATGCCCTATCTTCGGGCGTTTCCGCCTCTGACCTCCCATTGACATCAATGGGAGGCAGAGAAAGCGTATTTCGCGGTGTTTTATGCCCGCGGTGCTCAATGGCCGCGGGCGAAAAACGCAGCAAAAAAACTCAACGAAAATCGGCGTGCAGGGAGAGGAAAATCTGCCTCAAACTTCCAAACGGAATTTAGGCTAAGTTCACACAGAGTTTTTTGACGCGGAAAAAAGCTAGTCAAAAATGGCCCGAAAATGCCTCCCGTCGATTTCAATGGGAGGCGGGGGCGGTTTTCTCCCGCGAGCAGTAAAACCGGCTCGCGGGAGAAAGAAGCGACATGCCCTATCTTCAGGCGTTTCCGCCTCTGACCTCCCATTGACTTCAATGGGAGGCAGAGAAAGCGTATTTTGCGGCGTTTTATGCCCGCAGCGCCCAATGGCCGCGGGCGAAAAATGGCGTGCAGGGAGAGGAAAATCTGCCTCAAACTTCCAAATGGAATTTTGAGGCAGAAATTCTGCCTGCAAAATACTCCGTGTGAACATAGTTTCAGATATCATGAGACATTGGGCTATTTGTTTTTTTTAGGCTGGGTTCACACCCTATTTACGGACGTAATTCGGGCGTTTTAACCTTGAATTACGTCCGAAAATACGGCTCCGATGTGCCGGCAAACATCTGCCCATTAATTTGAATGGGCTTTACGATGTTCTGTGCCGACGGTCATTTTTTTTACGCGCCGCTGTCAAAAGACGGCGTGTAAAAAAGACGCCCGCGTCAAAGAAGTGCCTGTCACTTCTTGGGACGTAATTGGAGCCGTTTTCCATTGGCACCATAGAAAAACAGCTCCAATTACGTCCGTAATGGACGTGGCGAAAAACGCCGGCAACATGCCATTACGTCTGAAATTCAGGAGCCGTTTTCTCCTGAAAACAGCTCCGTGATTTCAGCCGTAATGGACGCTGCCGTGTGAACATACCCTTCGCATATCCTCCACTCTTTAACCCCTTCCCTCTTTGGCCACTTTTGACTTTCCTGACAGAGCCTCATTTTTCAAATCTGACATTTCATGTGGTAATAACTTCGGAATGCTTTCACCTATCCAAGCGATTCTGAGATTGTTTTCTCGTGACACATTGGACTTTAAGTTACTGGCAAAATTTGCTCGATATGTTCAGTATTTAATTGTTGCGAAAAATTAGAATTAGAATTTTTCTCAATTTAAATGTACCTGCTAGTAAGACAGGCAGTTATAACACACAAAATTGTTCCTAATTAACATCCCCCATATGTCTACTTTAGATTGGCATCGTTTTTTGAACATCCTTTTATTTTTCTAGGATGTTACAAGGCTTTGAACTTTAGCAGCAATTTCTCACATTTTCAAAAGGCTATTTTTACAGGGGCCAGTTCACTTGTGAAGTGGCTTTGAGGGCCTTATATATTAGAAACCCCCAAAAAGTCACCCCATTTTAAAAACTTCACCCCTCAAAGTATTCAAAACAGCATTTAGAAAGTTTCTTAACCCTTTAGACATTTCAGAGGAATCAAAGCAAATTTACAAATTTATTTTTTTGTCCATTTTTTTGTAACACAGAAAAACACAAGAGAAACACAACTCAATATTTATTGCCCAGATTCTTCAGTTTTTAGAAATATCGCACATGTGGCCCCAGTGTGCTAATGGACTGAAGCACAGTCCTCAGAAGCAAAGGAGCACCTAGTGAATTTTGGAGCCTCCTTTTTATGAGAATATATTTTAGGCACCATGTCCGGTTTGAAGAGGTCTTGTGATGCCAAAACAGTGGAAACGCCCCCACAAGTGACCCCATTTTAGAAGCTACACCCCTTGAGGAAATTATCTAGGGGTATAGTGAGCATTTTGACCATAGTTTTTTTGCAGAAACTATTGGAAGTAGTCTGTAAAAATGAAAATCTAAATTTTTTTTCCAATAAAACATAGGTTTATCTAATATTTGTTTTCATTCCTACAAAGAATAAAGGAGAAAAAGCACCACAACATTTGTAAAGCAATTTCTCCAGAGTAAAAAAAATAAGCGCAGGAATGCAAATAAAATTCCTTAACACCAGCTTGTCCTCTTTAACCAAGATAGAGCAGAAAGCAAGCTGGGTAAACTTTGCGGTGTCCTGTTTTCCCGGCGAATCAGGATGCAGCTGTCCATACCCAACAGCTGTTGCTAGGTGGCTGCCTACTACTAGTTTGGAGAACTCCTATTTTCTTTTTCTTTAGTGAGATTTAATATGGGGTGTCTCACGTTGGTATGTTTTTGGAAACCAAGGTTTAAATTGAAAGACAAAGATGCATGAGACAAATCACAGAAGAATAAATTGGGAACTAGGTTTGACTCCTTTTGTTCTATCAATAACATGGACAAGGGAAGCGGCTGCAGAGACTGGAAGATTGATCGCTACTGATGCGTACTGAGCACAGTGATCAATAGTGGCTCCCTTTCCTCATCTGCCCTGGGAAACGTCCAATCTCTAGGCTGTGGCGGCTGACATGCCATTTATAAAAAGCCGCAGCTGCAAGAGCACAGGCTCCAGCACTCTTTCTGGAAAAATATGTTTAATTTGTCTGCACGTGGCAGCTGGAATTATGTTGTACAAATTAAATATGAAGGAGTGAATAGTTACATATGTTGCAAGGATGCAAAAATAGTGTCAAAGAAAAATGTTTTTATTACGAACGTAAAATCGTTCCTGTCTGCTAGATCTGCATATATTCTACCCCACAGGTAAAAGCATAATAGCAGTGCCCCCTAATATATAGACATGTCATAATAAACCAGAATATGGTTTCATACCTGATAGCATTTGTTTGCTGCTGCACCAAAAGATTCATCAGAATTTTTCTTAAAACTGGACCTGTGATTTAAAACAGCTTGCTTAAAAACATAATTATTTTGTATTTTGAATGTTCCATTGGTTTAGCTAATCATTTTAACTGCATTCTGGGAAAGAGCTGTGTTGTCAAGGTCACAATGGCTGGATGCCACATTCTGTGTAAGGCAGGATTAGTCAGGCCATGTCTGGCTCTTTAGCCCTCAGCTGTAAAGAATGGGATTGGACACATAAATCCTTCAGTACTGATGCTGCTACTGCATACTGAACACGATCCAGCAAGAGAAACCTGCTTAATTTCTACATGACCAGGGAAGACTAGGTACAGACAACAAATAATTTGTCTAAGGGTCAGTTCACACGGAATCCACACCAAAAAGATGTCAGCCATTGCCCCCCATTGAGGCTTTTGGCTACTTGCGGGAAAAAAAAAGTTCCATGTTCTTTCTTGCCACGGTTTCCACGTCGCTATTGAAATCAGTGGGAGGCAAGAAAAACCCACGGCACTAGTTTCCGCGCGTTTTTCGCAGTGCTTTTGACGGCGATCCTTGCATTAGATTCAAATTACAGCGGTCAAAAAACAGTGCGGAAAACATGGAAAAAAGAGCAGACGGTTCTAATATCCTGAAGGAATTTGAAAGGCTAAAAAAAATAATTGTCTGTTTGGCTTTTAACACATCTTACCCACATGGACGTCATGTGTATGCATACGGTTTATAGAGGTGAAATTTAAGATCTCTAGGGATTTCCTATCCTTCGTAGGTAATTTAGCAACGAGTATATAACAATATATTCTTGATGATAGTAGGAACCTAGCTATGCTCGCTACAAGGGAGACCAAGCTCGTTACTTTAGCTTCAAGCCAGGGGCGTAACTAGGAAAGACTGGGCCCCATAACAAACTTTTGACTGGGGCCCCCCCCTCCCCTGGGTGTCACACAACCCCCCCTTGTAGATAGTGCCTTTTTTACAGCCCCCCCTTTAGATAACACCATACAGCCCCCCTGTAGATAACGCCATACAGACCCCTTTGTAAATAGCGCCATACAGCCCCCTCTGTAGATAACGCCATACAGCCCCCCTATAGATAGCGCCATACAGCCCCCCTGTAGATAACGCCATACATTCCCCCCTGTAGATAATGCCATACAGCCCCCCTGTAGATAGCGCCATACAGCCTCGAAAGTCCCCCATGACTAACCTCTGACTTCTGGCGTCTGCGCAGTTCAATAAAAATGAAAGGTGCGCTGGTCAGGCATGCGCACAAGCGCGACCGGCGCTCCATTCATTTCTATGGAGCTGCCGACACAGACCCCGGAAGTCCGAGGTTTTTGATGGAGAATGTCAGGGGACTTTCGGTCCCCCGTTCTCCTTATCGCTGCCAGCGATCACACATGTATTCCCTATCCTGTGGATAGGGGATACATGTCTTATGTAGGAACAACCCCTTTAATGGCAGAGCGGGAGAGATACCTCCCTGCTCTGCCGTAGAGTTCAGAGGCGTCGCGCTGTAGCAACCATAGCGGCTGCTAGCGGAGCCTCCGGCCATGGTGGGGGCCCGTGCCGGCGGGCGACACGGGCCCCCTCATGCCGCGGGCCCCGTAGCAGCCGCTACGGCTGCTATAGCGGTAGTTATGCCACTGCTTCAAGAGCTAAACACGACAATACTATTTAACCCCTTTAAAAGAGAGGACTATAAATGCATATTGTGTGGTCACGTGAGGTCATTGTGCATATTAATAGGAATGTTATCAGCCCCAACAAATGAATAGAAGGACCATGAATTGTTATTACTAGAGAGAAACAGACTCATGCGGAGTATCCTAAACGTCGTTCATAAAAGACTGGAAACAGAAAATAAAATTGGAATAGATTTTAAGTGAAATTTACAGGGCATGAAAGGGAAGGGATGAAAGGAAGTCCAACAAGTAAAAGATTCTAAAAGAGGTCATCTTAGAATAAGGTGACATATCTTCCTGTCCCCTCCATTCTCCAAGATCAGATAAAGATGAAACACCAGACAATACAAGGAGATACCCAGCTGAGAAGCTGTGACATCTAAAGCTATGTTCAAAGGCAAAAGGTTCAATTTCCCCCCAGCTAACCCATTTTTCCTGAGTTACCTTACAGAACAAATCTTATGGAAGGTAAAGCCTTTCATCCTGCAGGTTTGATCAATCAGCAGTGGAAACCCTTCAGAAAATGAACACTTTTCGCTCAGTGTTTGATGCTGCAATCCTTAATTTTCTTTCCAACTTCACTTTTGAGAAGTAGTTCTTCTCTGACAATATGTAAAGGGGTTCGTTTAAAAGTTTATTGCTGCTTAGAGGCCAGGTTTTTTTTACTTTACAACTTTAATAACCACAATTCGAACAGGTGTTTTAAAATTAACGTTTAAAAGGACAGAAGAAGCGCAAACTTCCTGATGTCCCACAGGTGTTCAGAGCGGCATTCAAATATGAAATATTGATCAACCGTTACGCTGGCTCACTTTTTAAGGCTATTAAAAGGACGAGAGGAGATCGTATTATCTAGTATATTGAGGTATAGAGCTGTTGCCCATGTTTTTCTGCTTCACCAGAGGAATTCATACCATGACACTTTATTATCTTTTGAAAGGAACGGATTCTCCTTGCGGAGATCCAGCTGGTAGGGAGTCTTAAGGGCAATGCTCCCTGAGAAAAGTATCCAAAATAGCTCTTCTTCTGAACAGTTTTCGCATTCCGACTTGCCTGTACATCAGTGATGGTGATCGTGGGGGTGGGATGCCATGGCTATTTGCCTATTAGGCCATGCCAGAGATGGCCTGTTAGTTTAAGGCCATGTTTACACGTAGCGTAAACACTGCGGAATATTCAACCAGATTTTCTGTGCGGGATTCCGCAGTATTTTCACAAGAGAAATGGACATGCGGCTGACTAAGAAACCGCACCGCCGGTCATTTTCACACTTTTCTGTGTATTGGATCCTGTGTGGATACAGAAATTCTGCCATATTTACGCTACATGTGAACTTAGGCTAAGGCTACAATCAGACGAGCATGTGCATTTTTCCTACATTTCACGTCCGTGTGCCATCCGTGTGCTTTGCGTGCAGCATGCGTTTTTCACGCCCGTGCAAGCACTTCCTCTTTTTTTATTTCTCTGTAACTGATGCATGAAACGTGAACAGCACACGGATGTTAACCGGGTGCTGTCCGTGGTTTCCCACATCCATAGACTTTAATGGGCGACTAGCTGAGCAAAAACACACCAATATAGGACATGCAGTGAGTTTTATGGAACGGACACTCGCTGCTTCAAATCTCACGCATGTCTGAATACCCCTATTGAAATCAATGGGTCCGTGTGCACAGCACACGGACGAGGAACACGCTCGTCTGAATGAGCCCTTACACTTACAGGTTGTAATGCTTTGGTATACTAAGTATACCAAAGCATTATATCATCAACCAGGAAATTGCTTTGTGAAGTCCCCTAGTGGGACTAAATAAAATATCGAATACAGATAAAGTTTATTAAAAAATAAAGCACAGTAAAAAGAAAAAAAAAAAAAAACTCACTTTTTCCCATAACATTTTTTTTTAGAAGGAAAAAAATGCACATATGGTATTGGCGCGATCGTAATGAACCGAATAATGACAAACATGTTATTTAAACCACATGATGATCACCGTCCAAAAATATAGCAGAATTGCTTTTTTTTTTTCTTCCATATCCCCGCTCTCAAAAAAAGTTTTAATCAATAAGTCCCATGTACCCCATAATAGTACAGCTCATCCTACAAGCCCACAAATGGCTATATTAACAGAAAATTACAAGAGGTAATGTCTCTTGGTAAGCGGTGACACAAAAACAAAAATTTTTTTAACAGTGTTTTCATTGTGCAAAAGTAGTAAAACATAAAAACTCTACATAGTTGGTATTGCTGTAATCGTTTTAACCCATAGAATAAATGTAACATGTTATTTACATATTTTTCACTGGGTAGATACCAATGGGAATTTATTTTTGTTACAACGTAACCTTCAATAGAAGGTTTGTTTCACTCTTTAGCAATTTATAATTATGATACATTTGTATCTATACAGATAATTCACTAGTGCTTGTGCACTTTACAGTGACACATGTAAAAGAAAAAGTAGTTTGGATAGGGCAAGGTTGTGTTAAAAAGTTTTAACGGTTAATACCATCACAATCTAATATTTTTATTTTTGCTTTATTTTCCCTCAAAACATTTGTATTTTCCTTTTGAGTTTTATATATTTTTTTTCTCTCCTATTTTTGTTATAATATTTTAGTTTTATTATTTGCAAGTTGGGACAGTAACGCCACTTGTCAAAGAACTAGCACTCGGGTTTCCTATCCAGTAGGCAGGGAGAGTATTTTGTTAGCACGAGGGTCATACACATATAGCTGCAGCAGCTGCAACTGGGCGTGTATTGTGTTTTTAACCCCTTCAGGACTGAGCCTGTTTTGGCCTTCAGGACGAAGCAGATTTTTAAAATCTGACATGTGTCACTTTATGTGGTAATAACTCCGGAATGCTTGTACCTATCCAAGCGATTCTGAGATTGTTTTCTCGTGACACATTGGACTTTATGTTACTGGCAAAATTTGCCCGATAGATTCAGTATTTAATTGTGAAAAACACCAAAATTTAGCGAAAAATTGCCACACAAAATAGTTACTAGTTACCATCCCCCACATGTCTACTTTAGTTTGGCATCGTTTTTTGAACATTATTTTATTTTTCTAGGACGTTACAAGGCTTAGAACTTTAGCAGCGATTTCTCATATTTTCAAGAAAATTTCAAAAGGCGATTTTTACAAAGGACAAGCTCAGTTCTGAGAGTCTTACATATTAGAAAGTCCCCATAAATCACCCCATTTTGAAAACTGCACCCCTCAAAGTATTCAAAACAGCATTCAGAAAGTGTATTAACCCTTTAGGCGTTTCACAGGAATTAAAGCAAAGTAGAGGTGAAAGTTACAAATTTAATTTTTTTTATACAAAATTCATTTGTAATACATTTTTTTCTATACCACAGAAGGTTTTTCCCAAAAAATTTAACTTATTATTTATTGCCCAGATTCTGCAGTTTTTAGAAATACCCACATGTGGCCCTAGTTCGGTCATGGACTGAAACACAGGCCTCAGAAGCAAAGGAGCACCTAGTGGATTTTGGGGCCTTCTTTTTTTAGCATATATTTTAGGTACCATGTCAGGTTTGAAGAGGTCTTGTGGGGCCAAAACAATAAAGACCCCCAAAAGTGACCTCATTTTGGAAACTACACCCCTCAGGGAATTTATCTAGGGGTATAGTTAGCATTTTGAACCCACAGTTTTTTTTGCTAAATTTATTTGAATTAGTATGTGAAGATTAAAATCTACTTTTTTCTGAAAAAACGTAGAAATTTTTAATTTTTTCAAGGTATAAAAGAGAAAAAACACCCCAACATATGTAAAGCAATTTCTCCTGATTATAGCAATACCCCATATGTGGTAATAAACTGCTGTTTGGACCCACAGCAGGACTCAGAAGGAAAGGAGCACCATTTGGATTTTGAAATTCTGATTTTGCTGGAATGGTTTTCAGTGCCGTGTCACGTTTGAAATGCACTGGAGGGAACAAAATAGTGGAAACCGCCGGAAAGTGACCCCATTTTGGAAACTACACCCCTCAAGGAATTTTTCTAGGGGTAAAGTTAGCATTTTGACCCCACGGTTGTTTTGCTGAATTCATTGGAATTATTCTGTAAAGGTAAAAATCGACTTTTTTTCTGAAAAAAGGTAGCCATTTTTAATTTTTACAAGGAATAAAGGAGAAAAAGCACCCCAACATTTGTAAAACAATTTCTCCCGATTACGGAAATATGCCATATGTAGTAATAAACTGCTGTAGGAGCGCTATTTGGCTTTTGGAGCTCAAATTTAGCTGAAATGGTTTTTGGGTGCCATGTCGCATTTGCAAAGCCCCTGAGAGGCCAAAACAGGGGAAACCCCCCAAAAGTGGAAATTACACCACTTAAAGAATCTATCTAGGGATATAGTGGGCATTTAGACCCCACAAGTCTTTTGCAGGATTTATTAGAATTAGGCCGTGAAAATGAATATCGACATTTCTTCCACTAAAATGTTGCATTTTTTTCAATTTCACAAAGGATAAAGGGGGTAAAAGCACCCCAACATTTGTAAAGCAATTTCTCCCGAGTACGGCAATACCCCACGTGTGGTCATAAATGGTTTTTCATTAGAAAGTAATTAACCCTTTCTGGAGTGATCCATTTTTTTCTTTTCCTTCTTAGTTTTTTCCTCCCCGCGTTCCAAGAGCCACAACTTTTTTATTTTTCAGTCAATAGAGCGGTATGAGGGCTTATTTATTGAGGGACGAGCGGTCGTTTTTATTGCTGCAACTTTTTGGTACATACAACTTTTTGAGCACTTTTTATTACATTTTTAGGTAGAGCCAAGGTGACCAAAAAAACAGCGATTTTGCCGTTCTAAATTCTTTATTTTTTACGTGAGACGCTCCATACATCACCCCCCACACTACGACATGCTATGTCATGGTGCGCGCAGGGGTTAATGCGCAGCGCATGGTGCGGAGTGAAAATTAAAATTTTCCACTCATATGCCATTTTAGTGCACTATATGTTATGCCCAGTTTGTGCCACTGAAGACTAATAACTCAAAATATTAACCGGGTTCTCCCGGGTATGGCGATGCCATATCTGTGGACGTAAATTGGTGTTTAGGCACGCTGCAGGGCTCAGAAGGGAGGGACGCCATTTGGCTTTTGGGGCACAGAGTTTGCTTGGTAGTTGTTCTGTTTGGGGTTTTACTGGTGTTTCAGTTTATAATGTGGGGGCATATGTAATCTGTGCGGCGTACATCAGGGTACATGTTATCTGTGCGGGGTACATCAGGGTATAATAAGAGGGTATAATAATGCAGTAAATAAATAATAATCCGCAGATATGTGGCCAGTGTCGCACTTATAAATGGTGCCCGATCTTATCCGCTTTTGGACACGCTGCACATTTTGCATCGCCATATTCTGAGAGCCAGAACTGTTTTATTTTTTCTCCACCGGAGCCGTGTGAGGGTTTATTCTTTGCGGGACAATCTGTAGTTTTCATTGGTACCATTTTGGGGTACCAGAAATTTTTTTTGTTCACGTTTTATTCCATTTTTTGGCAAGCAAGGTGACCAAAAACCATCAATTCTGACAATGTTTTTTATTTGTTTTTTTATGGCCTTCACCCTGGGCTATAAATGACCATTTTACTTTATTCTGCGGGTCGATACGATTACGGCGATACCAGATGTATATAATTTTTTTATGTTTTGCAGCGTTTGTGCAATAAAATCACTTATTTATAAAATAAATTAATTTTTGTGTCACCATATTCTTAGAGCCATAACGTTTTAATTTTTTAGTCAAAAAAGCGGTGTAAGGGCTTGTTTTTTGCGGGACAGGATGTAGTTTGTATTGGTACCATTTTGGCGTACATGCGACTTTTTGATCACTTTTTATTGTATATTTTGGGAGGGTTGGTAACCAAAAAATTGTGATTCGGGCACTGTTTTTCGTTTATTTTTTTCGCGGTGTTCACCATGCGGGAAAAATAATATTACAGTTTTATAGTTGGGGTCGTTACGAACGCGGTGATACCAAATATGTGTACTTTTTTTAACGTGTTAAGACTTTTATTATAGGAAAAAAATTATTATAGGAAAAAAAGCATTCTTTGTTTATGTCACTTCTAACTTTGATTTTTACACTTTTTCAAAACATTTTTATTATCTTTTTTTAACTTTTTTTACTTGTCCCACTAGGGGACACTTAGACTGGCAGCTCTGATCGCTGCTGGAACACATTACACTACACACGTAGTGTAATGTGTTCTAACTGTCATTGTGACGTAACTGTCACACTGACAGGAAGCAGAGGAGGAACGGCCGGAGGCTGATCCTCCGAGGCTTCCGTACATGGCAACCCGGAGGTCATTGTCTGGCCTCTGGTTGCCATGATAAGGATCGCCAGCCCCCGCAAATACATGTGGGGGGCTGCCGATCCGCTGTAAACCTCTTCGATGTGGTGATCGCAATCGACCAACGCATCGAAGGGGTTAATTGCCGATTTCAGCGGCGACAGGCCGCTGATCGGCAACGGGGAGAGCAGGGCTGACACCCTGCACAGTTAACCGCCGCTGCGGTGTAGCGCCGCGCGGCGGTTAACTTTTAAAGTGCGGACGTAACTGTACGCCCAGGTGCGCGAAGTTACTGCTTATCTGGACGTACAGTTACGCCAAGGTGCGGGAAGGGGTTAACTGGGCGTGTTTATGTGTATGACGCTGACCAATCAGTGACCAGTCAGTGTCATACACTCCTCTCCATTCATTTACAAGCAGCACAGCGTTCTTACTAGAACGATGTGCAGCCAGGATACACAAGTGTCCTGATAATGAAGACACATGAAATCCAGCCTGGACGTCATGTGTACTCAGAATCCTGATACTTCTGACTCTTTTCTTTGAGATTGCAGCAAGCCACGCGTAATCTCGTTAGATTACGAGGTAAACGAGATTTTGTTTCTATTGCGAGTCAGAAGTGTCAGGATTCTCAATACACATGATGTCCAGGCTGGATGGTCATGTGTATTCATTATCAGGACACTAGATTAACGTTAATCAAGTGTCCTGATAATGAATACACATGACCATCCAGCCTGGACGTCATGTGTATTGAGAATCCTGACACTTCTGACTCTTTTCTCTGAGATTTCCAGCAAGAGAAACGAAATCTCGAGCGGCTTGCTGCAATCTCACAGAAAAGATTCAAAAGTGTCAGGATTCTGAGTACACATGACGTCCAGGCTGGATTTCATGTGTATTCATTATCAGGACACTTGTGTATGTGGCTGCACATCGTTCTAGTAAGAACGCTGTGCTGCTTGTAAATAAATGTAGAGGAGTGTATGACGCTGACTGGTCACGGATTGGTCAGCGTCATACACATAAGCACGCCCAGTTAAAAACACAATACACGCCCAGTTGGACATAACGAAAAAAAAACGCCCAGTTGTCCATTTCAAAGCTCATTTGCATATATATATATATATATATATATATATATATATATATAAAATAGCTCATAACTTGGCCAAAAATGAACGTTTTTTTAAAAAAAAAAAACGTTACTGTTATCTACATTGCAGCGCCGATCACATGCAATAGGCGATAGGGATTTGAGAATCTGGTGACAGAGCCTCTTTAAGGCTGACTTTCATGCTTTGGGGTCTAGAATGTAAGCAATGGAGGCTAAAATTGATAACACGGTGATGACTGTTAACCAGCACTCTGATTTGTATTGATGACATATACCAGCAGCTTGAGGAAGCCCAATCTGAGCTGGAAGATATGAAAAATAGATCCAGGCGGGAAAATTTCCGTATCAGGGGTCTGTCAGAAAATGTCCTGGACTTAGAAATTGCGGTACATGATCTTTTTAAACAGCTCCTTCCTGATTTACCTGACCACTATTTTGATATTGACAGAGTGCATAGGCCGCTTACTGCTACCCGCTCGGATGGTCTGCCCAGAGATGTGTTGGTGAAGCCTCACTATTACTCTGTGAAGGAAAAGGTCATGAAAGCTTCCAGATGTGCGGAACAGCTGCGATTGCGTAGCTGCGACATACAGATCTTCTCTGATTTGGCTCCTCGAATGATCCAGAGGCGTTGGGCCTTAAAACCTCTCCTCCAAATTCTGATTCGCCAGGAGATTAGATACAGATGGGCCTTCCTCTTTCGTCTAACATTTTCGTATCGCAATCGGCCATACAGTTTTGCTTTTATCCAGGAAGAAGAGGCCATTATGGAACGTCTGGGCCTGCTTTCAAAAGATGGTACGCCTCTGCAGAGAAAATCACCACCGCCTGCGTCCTCATCTTCTACAAGATGTATTAGACCACTCTGGAGCTCCAGATCTTCGTCCCCGCCTTCGACTTCTGCTACCTGATCTTATAGATCCTTGATGCCATCTTTATACACCTCTCCTAAGATCCTGTGATTGGAACTTTCTTCACATAACGGTTCCCTTTGCTGCTTACTATTGACATTTAATTTTACATTGCAAATGTTTTTAATATTGGAATTTTTTCTGATGTTTCCAAGCTAGCTCTGGACCGAGTTATCATGAGCTGGCCCTCCTGCTGGGCTTTGGCATGCCTTGGCAGGCCTTGGGATCTTGTCTCACCCCCCCCCTGATATTGAACACTATTTAAATTGAGCACTATTTCCAAGTTAAATTGTGCAACTGCCACCTACCCAGCTATTAATTGGGAAGCCGATAAAGCTGCCCTTAGGCTGGGTTCACACGAGCACATTAACGTCCGTAATGGACGGACTTATTTCGGCCGGAAGTCCCGGACCGAACTTAGTGCAGGGAGCCGGGCTCCTAGCATCATCGTTATGTACGACGCTAGGAGTCCCTGCCTCTCCGTGGAACTACTGAAAACATGATTACAGTACGGGACAGTTGTCCTTCAGAGAGGCAGGGACTCCTAGCATCGTACATAACTATGATGCTAGGAGCCCGGCTCCCTGTACTGAGTTCGGTCCGAGACTTCCGGCCGAAATACGTCCGTCCATTACGAACGTTAATGTGCTCGTGTGAACCCAGCCTTAAAGGGAAACTTATTTAGATCGCTTTACATTTGAAGAGCGCGAGAGAACAACTCCTTAAAGATAAGGAAGCGACTTATTTAGCTTTAGTTCAACAACAAAAGGCAGACAATACCGTTGACTTACAGTCCAAACTTGAAGGTGCCCGTACAGAGCTTAAAGTGTAGCTAAACGTTTGGCAAACTTCTGACATGTCATAGTGACATGTCAGAAGTTTGGATTGGTGGGGGTCCGAGCACTGAGACCGCCACCAATCGCTGGAACGAAGCAGCTGAAGCGCTCGTGTGTGTGCTCAGCCGCTTCGTGTCTGTTTGGCTTTTTCCGTAAATAAACGTATCGGTGTACAGACTCAATAGAAAGTCTATGAGCCCGTACACCGATACAACGGCTTTCACACGAGCTCTTCAGCTGCTTCGTTCTAGCGATCGGTGGGGGTCTCAGTGCTTGGACCCCCACCAATCTAAACTTCTCACATGTCACTATGACATGTCAGAAGTTTACAAAAAAGAAAAAGACACGGCGCCACATAGTGCAGATTATACAGGAGGTGTAAGAGCAACTATATTATTAGAACGTGCTCACCTTAGAGTGTTTAATACTGGCAGGTACAACAGTACGAGAAAGATGTAATACGAAAAGGAGCTGCTGCCTGGTCCAAAGACGCAACAAACATGCTGCTTGTTGCCAATAATAATAATAATTGCAAGGAGAGGAAAAGGGACCAAAAAGGCGCTGCTAGTGATAGGCAATGAAAAAAGTTCATAATTTAATATAAATAAGTAAGTACAGGTTGACAAGCTACGCGTTTCAACGCCGGATCGGCGTCTTCATCAGGCTAATACAGATGTGGCAATTTACAGCAGTTTAATGCACAACTAAATGAAATACAATTTCCTACAAGCCCAGAAAAAATGGCGGGTCAAAAGTCAATGATTACGTCACACTAAACGCACGTACAAAAAAACATCAATTTTGTGTTAAAAGTTTTTGAACAAACAGATGTCATCTGCTCACTCATACAATAAAGCTACAATATTAAAAAAAAAAGATCTATACAAATTTATGCGAATAAATGAGATGAAAAGATCGATAATGATAATACTAAAAAGTTAATACGTATGTACGAATATTTACTAATTAGCAGGAAACTGCAATAAAAAGATAAAAACAATATATATATTATACCATTCACCCAAATGGTGAAGGAAGAGGCACTGTGCAGAAGAAGCATGATCCAGAGGAAATAAAGGATAAACCACAGGCGGAGCTGAGATAGCGCCCCTGGCGGCTAGACAACGGTGAAATTACGCTGGCCGAGGGGGACCAAAAAGGATCATGGCACGCAAAATAACACGAAAGGAAAGCAAGGGTAATACTTGAAAACTTAGAGAAAAAGAAGCTATTGCGGCATAAGTAATGAGAAATTACAAGTTTTATTGGGACATGTGACATATGTATGTGTATGTGTATATATATATATATATATATATATATATATATATATATATATATATAATTAATGGGATCTAAAAAAGAGCAGTGTGGTTGGCTTCACATAAATAAACTCTGAGATATCGTGCCACAAAGAATCCCTAGGCACTGGTGTGCATAACGATGACCAAGAATTAGAGAAATAACTACATGGTATATGATAGACATAGAAACAGCCTGTCGGTAATTATGCAAGTGTAGATAGGGGGAAACATGGAGTACATCACATAAGTATAAGTTCGTGAATACCCAGAATCAAACAGTTGCATAGCAAGTAAAGCCTAAGTGAGAAATAGATGAAAGAGAAGAGGTCAAAGTCAGGTCAACTGGCCAAAGGGAAAATGTGCGGTGTTTAGAGCATGTATAAATCCAAAGGATCTGCTTTAGACACACGTGGGTGTTATGGCAAGCTTACCCATCGAGATGAGTATGTAGATGGCCTCACACTGCGGCTTGAACTGGTAACGCCCCTCAATACTCTGATTACAGATAATGTAGTAGTGTTACCTGCAGTCCTATGTAACACCACAGATAACACATTGTGCTAAATTACAATCTCAGCTATGCTACAATGTGTTATCTGTGGTGTTACATAGGACTGCAGGCAACAGTAATACTACATTATCTGTACTCAGAGAGTTATCACTGTGTTATCTGTGGTGTTAAATAGGACTGCAGGTAACACTACTATCTGCATTTCGAGAGTTATCACTGTGTTATCTGTGGTGTTACATAGGACTGCAGGTAACACTACTACATTATCTGTAATCAGAGTTATCACTGTATTATCTGTGGTGTTACATAGGACTGCAGGCAACAGCTACCACATTATCTGTAATCAGTTATCACTGTATTATCTGTGGTGTTACATAGGACTGCAGGCAACAGCTACATTATTTGTACCCCGAGTTATCACTGTGTTATCTGTGGTGTTACATAGGACTGCAGATAACACTACTACATTATCTGTACTCAGAGAGATATCACTGTGTTATCTGTAGTGTTACATAGGACTGCAGATAACACTACTACATTATCTGTACTGTGTAGCAGAGCTGAGATTGTCATTTAGTACACAGTACAGATAATGTAGTAGTGTTATCTGCAGTCCTATGTAACACCACAGATCAGTGATAACTCCGAGTACAGATAATGTGGCAGACGTTACCTGCAGTCCTATGTAACACCACAGATCACAGTGATAACTCTCTGAGTACAGATAATGTAGTAGAAGTAAGAGACAAACACATGCAGAGACACACACACACACACACACCAACATATACACATACAAACACAGAGACACACATTACACACTACACACACACACTCACCATGTCTCCTTGCTGACAGCATCACAGGTCAGGACGGGCTGTGGGCGGAGCTTCCTCCTCTGCTTCTCGGCGTGTGTGTAGAGCAGAGTAGAGGCAGATGCTGGAAGGCTGCAGTACGGGAGTGGACCTGTCCTGGCCTGAGTCATCTGACCTCATGTCACTGACGTGAGGTCAGGTGACTGGACTGGTCCACTCCCTGGCCGTCAGAACGGTGTAATTTCCTGGCTCTTCCTAAGCTGCTGCAGGTGTCAGACATACGGGGCGCCTGTCAGCAGCGATCAGCTGCTCTTCGGCGCCCCCCCTTCCTTATCCTCCGGGTTGCGCCCGGGGCACATGCCCCGCCTGCCCCCCCCTAGCTACGCCCCTGTTTGTGGATATCAGATACGTTTTAGTCCCACAATGGGACCTTTCTCAAGCATAGTGAAATGTGGGACTGAAACATTGTACTCTCGGATGTTGGCTGAATAAACAAATTTTTTTTAGATTTTCAATTGGAGTGCTGCAAGATCTTTTTTTATATATTTATATAGTCTTTGGTTCGGGACTACTTGCTCGGCACCCATTTATCTTTTTTTCCGTGGTGAGTGCCGCTGCTTTCTGCTTGTACGTACTGTGACAGACCATGTGGAGAGGTTGTGGATGGGGTCTTTATTTCCCCAAGATTTCTGTCTTCTGCTATCTGAAAACAACCAGGAAAAAATCAGCAGAGAATGTGGTTTTCCCTCTGCAATAGGTTTTATCTAAAACCTGGAAAAGAGCCTGGTTGTTGGAGTGGGGAGAGATGGGTGGGTCACCACTCCATCCACACAGTCCTGGTCTTGGGCTGTCTAGCTATTATTCAGGAGTCAGGTGTGATAGCCCTTTAAAAAGGCTGCAGTTCACGCACACTCTCTCTCAGCCTTGGGAGAGGAGCTTCTGAGAGCAAAAACCGACTGCATTCATAACCGGTTGTATGGTCTGCATGGTTTATGGTGCCAGACATTAGGCCTGCACTGTGTTAGTTAGGATACCTGACTGTATAGTTAGTGCCGGACAGGTACAGAGTTTTCTGTTTGTTTTATTTTTTATTCATGTACAACCTGTAAATAAAATTGGCTGAGGCCAGTAGTACCACATCTTTGCTGTGCGGACTGAAATTTACTGGCGTGTTTGATACCGAGTGCCCGTCTACCCCAGGAGACGACTGTCCCGCTACCTAATTCCCTTACAGTACGTACGCTAATATATATAGAGACGTACATACATTTCAAAGGGACTGATTGTACAAAGTCTCTTTCGTCCATTATATAAGATTTAATGGTGCTAATGTGACTGCGGCACTTCATTACATTTCCATGGTAGGAATCAAAATGTGCACAAGACAATCAATCACATGCAGGAAAGAAAAAAGGGCAGTGTCCAACAGAGTCTATAGGGTCAGTAAAGAACGACTAGTCCCCAAAATAACGTTAGCATTGCTAGAAATACTGTTGGGTGTAAGAGGACCAGCAACATTCCAAACAAAACTATTATAAAGCCCATAGTGTATTGATAAGGAACAGCTCATGTATTAGTTAGGTACCCTCCAAGCAACAAATAAAAAAAAAACAGGCCCCTATCACCAGACAGTAATATTATTTGATAACAGATATTTATGGCAGGACAAAGTCATAACAAAAAGAAAGTTCTCAATTTTATATCAAAGGAATGTATTAATTATAGGTGCTCATAGAAAAATGCACAATAGATGGTGCAAAAAAAACGAAAAACAGGTTTCACAGGTTTTTAAGACCATTTTTTTACTGAATGATTTATAGGGACCTTGTCAAGTTGCGCATCTGGACAGTACAAGAGGTTGAAAGCAATTGATAAACAGTGGGGTGGTTCAGAATAAAAATTCTTATTTTTCTTACTGATATTTATTCCACTGTTTTACTGGAATATGGCAATACCCCATAGGTGGCCCTAATCTGCTGTCTGGGCAAACGGTAGGACTCTGAAGCAAAGGAGCGGCAAAAGTTTTTTGTGGCCAGATTTTTACTTTGCAAACACAAAGCGGCTCCTCAAAATAATCAGAGACTCTGAGGAACCAGAACATAAACATTTCTAGAGGAATTCCCCCTTTTATTAAACTACACCTCTCCAGTTATTAATCTAGGGGTGTAATGAGAATTTTTAGTTTTGTTTAGGGATTCTAATAGATTGCCACGTTGAATGTGGGAAATATGGTAATAGGTTAAAATTAGAATTGGATTATAAAATATGCTAGAATACTTTATAAAAAAATATATATATTTTCTGTTTTACTACGTTTGCATTAAAAAAATATATATTGAAGTTATTTTTAAAAAAATGTTAAAAGGGAAGGCGGTTAGTTAAAGCCGGCTAAGGTGTGGTAAATTACAAAAAAAAAAAATGTATGCAAAATACTGGACTTTGAGGGGCAGGTCTTTGGCCCCCTGCACACGGCCGTGCTCGTAATCACAGCTGGTGATTACAGGCGTGGACAGTCACCTGCATTTTCGGTCCGTGCTCCCACTATAAAGTATGGGAGCTCGGTCCGTAAAAAAATAAAATAGGACCTCCTATTTTTTGAGGGTGATTTCCACGGCACGGACACCTTCCCGTAAATATACGGAAATGTGTCCATGGATAATAGAAATTAATGGGTCAGTACTTTGATCCGCAATTATGGTCCGTAATTGCAGATCAAAATGATGGCCTTGTACAAGGGGCCTTAG
The DNA here is from genome assembly GCF_050947455.1 of Rhinoderma darwinii. Taxonomy (NCBI): domain Eukaryota; kingdom Metazoa; phylum Chordata; class Amphibia; order Anura; family Rhinodermatidae; genus Rhinoderma; species Rhinoderma darwinii. Next base: position 59,729,692 of record NC_134698.1, read on the forward strand.
GTTCACATCAGCGTTGGTTTCCGTTCATGGGTTCTGTTGCAGCTTTCCGTCAGAGGAACCCATAAACGGAAACGCAAATGGAAACCATAGCTTCCGTTGGCATTACCATTGATTTAAATGGTAATGGTTGCATTGCAAATGGCTTCCGTTTGTCTCCGTTCCGTAAGGTTTCCGTTGTCTTAGCGGAAACACTAGCATAGTCGACTAGGGATTCATCAAAGGCTACATGATTTTTTTGGGGTGTATATCTGGGAAAAATTAAGATTACAGTGGACTCTGTGCCAAATTTCAGATCAAGCGCTGGGCATGACGTTGCGTTATAGTAGAGTGTGATATAAAAAGGTTATTACTACAATATGACCTTATTGAGGTCTTTTTTTTTTTATTACCATATAAAGTCATAAACCCCCAAAAAAATTAATCTCCACTGAGCTGGTAGGAATCCACTGACAGGCCTTGCACGAATTCGGGTTGACTGCTAAAAACTGCCAAACATAAATGTTTGTTTGTTCTGCTATCATCTGTATGAATTCTTCCGAAAAAGAGATGGAAGCAATCCACTACCTTTTTCCCCATGCACACGACCGTAATATTTATCCGTAATTACAGAATCTGTAATTATAGATGAAATTGCGGATCCATTCATTTCTATTGGCCAAGGACAATTTTCCGTTATATTAACGGATGTGTGTCCAGGCCGTAGAAATGACCCACAAATGATAGAACATGTCCTATTCTTGTCCGTAGTTATGGCACGGACTCACCCGTACAAGTCTATGAGCGCTTCCGCAATTGTGTACGGCTATGAATGTGTATCTGTAGAAGTCGGATCCGTATTTGTGAACAGTAAAAACTATTACGGTCGTGTGCAGGAGGCCATAAACCCTGCGGTGTTCACACGAATGTCTGCAGTGGTTATAAAGTCTGGAATCGGGGGGGAACAGTTTGGATGCTAAACCTCGTGTCTACATGATGTTTGACAATTTCTAATGCACAATATCTCGATTAAACAAAAAAATGTGAAGACAACTATTACTGTTAATCATACTAACAAAAAACTTAATGAAATGTGTGCTTGATCGTAATGTCAGAAGATCGTCCCTTCCTTTTCCCTCTGTATATTTTTTTTTTTTAAGAAATTAACTTTCTGCCAGGGTTCACAATTTTTTTTTAGGACATAAAATGGCGCACCTTACATGTGCAAACATTATACCTGACGAAGGGACCGGTGCGGTTCAGAAACGTGTAGTCTACAAATGCAATGTGTAAAATGAAATTCATTCTTTATTCGTGCGCTTACTAGCCTGGCGCCATTACCAAGAGACTGCAGAAAATGCACTTCTTCCCCACTGCTAGGGTCAGACTGTGAAGATAAGATAGCAAATGCCTCCTCGACGCTGGACAGCCGTTCAGCTATTTATAACTTCACTATAATAACGTTATAAAGTACTTTTTTTTTTTTTTTTTATAAACTTGGTCTGACTAACCTACCCTAAAACCCCAGAGCTAACCCTGAATAATGTTTTTTTAATTAACAAAAAATTATCCAACAGTGGCGATTTATATCTGCCACTGCTGACACAAATCATTGAATGCCTGATGGAGGATGGGGGTTAAGTGGGGTGGTGTTGGATCTCCTTTGGGTACTTATGGGAGATTGACTTGTCCACAGTGACCGTGCCAGTGACAGGAACTGAGCTTCACTGTTGACACAAGTCAGTGACATAATCGAGATGGGAGTGAGTGTGGTGGCAATGGGCCACTTTGGGGCTTTGATTTTTAAACACTTTCTCTAGCACTGCACAACCGGCTCCAACCTCTTCTTTGACACAAATAAGAAGATTGGAGCTTCTGACCGTTCTAATTGGTCCGCTTGTAGAAATGGACCAATCACAATAATTGACGACTGAAACAACCGCTGATTGGTTGCTGGCTCATGAGAAGACCTTGTTGCCACTCACTTTCAGTTATTTATGTTAGAGGCTCTGTCACCACGTTATAAGTGGCCTATATTGTACATGATATGATTAGCGCTGTAATGTAGATTACAGCAGTGTTTTTTATTTAGAAAAACTAGCATTTTTGACGGATTTATGACCTATTTTAACTTTATGCTAATGAGTTTCTTAATGGACAACTAGGCGTGTAACTTTTTGACCAAGTGGGTGTTGTGGAGAGAAGTGTATGACGCTGACCAATCAGCGCCATACACTTCTCCCCATTCATCTACACAGCACATAGCGATATAGCTATATCATTATATCATTATGTGCAGCCACATACACACACACACAAACATTACTGCAGTGTCCTGACAATGAGTATACATGACCTCCAGCCAGGACGTGATGTCTATTCAGAATCCTGACACTTCTGTATCGTCTGTGTGATAGTTACAGCAAGACAGGTTACATCGTAATCTCCCGAGATTACGCTGGTCTTGCTGTAAATATCACACAGATGATACAGAAGTGCCAGGATTCTGAATACACATCCCGTCCTGGCTGGAGGTAATGTATATTCACTGTCCGGACACTTGTGTAACGTTATAGTGTGTTTATGTGGCTGCACATAGCGATATAGCTATATCGCTATGTGCTGTGTAGATGAATGGGGAGAAGTGTATGGCGCTGATTGGTCGGCGTCATACACTTCTCTCCACAACGCCCACTTGGTCAAAAAGTAAAACACGCCCAGTTGTCCATTAAGAAAGTCATTAGCATAAAACTAATATTAGGTCATAACTCCATAAAAAATGATTGTTTTTCTAAATAAAAAACACTGCTGTAATCTAGATTACAGCGACGATCATATTATGTACAAGATAGGGCACTTATAATGTGGTGACAGAGCCTCTTTAAACTGGTGTCACCACAAGGTTGGGTTATACAACTATTACACACCTCTACTAATTCAGGTCTGGAGGATACGTACAACACAAATTTATTACTTGAGTCTAATAGCCTTAAGCTTCCCACACATGTATCACATTTGTTGTGGATTTTCCACAGCATTTCAGCAGTGTTATGTGCAGATTTTGCTGCAGATTTCACCCCTTCTACAATGAAAAGTAAACATCCGGAACAGAATGAGTATGCTCTAGATTTGAAAGTCCACAACATGCTCTGATTTCCATGCGTAAAATGTTCAGCAGCATGAAGATGAGCTTTTTTAAAAAAAATAAAATAAATATTATCCACCTGCCTGCAATAGTCTACTGCTATGGATTATCCTCTTGCAAATTAGGACAAAAAAAATCCAAAATAAACCCACTATGTGTGGAGGGGGCCTAAACCCGATGATGTAGGCGGCGTTTGCCAACAATCCATTGCGTATGGGGGCGTCCTCCTAACGGCAGATTTTGGGGGAAAGAGGGATCAGGTATGTCTGATTTCAAACAAGCCCAATCCTTTGTTCCCGCAGGAGATAAGAGTATAGAATAATTCCTCTACTGTAGAGAAGTTATTTTTATTAACTACAGTTCGCCTACTCAGCTGACTATGCCCGCCTCATAGTTGCCAGGCTGAATCTCTGATGTCTTTATTGACAAGTATGCCATATAACCCACCTCCTTTTTTTTTTTTTTTCTAGTTCTCCAATATGCCCCATAACAGAATCCTTGACATCAGGAAGCAAAGAATAATGATGTGCTTATAGACCACGTTAAGGACACTTATATTTTTGTAATGTTGTTCTACTCAGGGTCTACTTAAGATATATAGAAATTGTCGTTAGGTCTTATGTTCTTTTTTCAAGACTGACTACATACAATATTAAAAAACGATTTACAATTTTGTGTGAACCACTTTATTTCTTGTTTAAATTGATGAAAATGACTAAAAACGTTAATACAAAAAAAAAAGATGCGATCAGCTGACAAATGTGTTTAGAGTGCTGATCATTGCCCCATGTAAACATAGCAGCGATCAGGAACAAACGTTTATAGGAATGCTTGTTCGTCCAATCATCTGCCACTTGTAAAAGGGTCTTTAGTCTCCTCTCTCAATTAATACAAACATGCACGCTTGGCTGTTTATGGTGGAGTCGTGTAAGAGCTGTTCAGCCGACACCTATTGAATGCGTATGGCCAGATTAAGATCAGAAACAAATCATTGTGGAACTTCTCATTTGCAATCCAGACTGCAACATTCAAACTGGTGTCATCCTCTAGAATGGTCATGCAGTCTGTATAATAGAGATACTTGGGAATGTTAGGCTGGGTTCACACAGAGTTTTTTGAAGGCAGAAAATCTGCCGCAAAAATTCAGTTTGGAATTTCGAGGCAGATTTTCCTCTGCCTTCACGCCGATTTTCGTGCCGTTTTTCTCCTGCGGCCATTGAGCGCCCCGGGTAAGAAAAAACGCTGCGAAACACGCTTTCTCTGCCTCCCATTGATGTCAATGGGAGGTCAGAGGCGTAAACGCCCGAAGATAGGGCATGTCCGTTTTTCTCGCGAGCCGGTTTTTCCACTCTCAGGAAAAAAAACGCATCCGCCTGTAATTGAAATCATGGGGAGGCATTTTTGCCCGTTTTTTGGCGCATTTTGCGACGCGGTTTCCGTGTCAAAAAAACACAGTGTGAACTGGCCCTTACATCTACTGTACATCACTTTTCTTCAGTAGTGTCACTTATGAATGTGTGCACTTAAATGAGGAGAGGAAAAATAACTATACACTTCTTCATTAAAGTAAAACATATCTTCTGCCTAGAAATATGCACTGTACAACCTTTCAGTTAGTAATGTGCTCTGAAGCAGCAAATACTGGATAACGATGAAATCATTATTCATCCCTTTTCATTATGTTAAACTTCTTTTATGCATCGATTTCCAATATGGAGCAGCCTTTGTTTCAGCTACAACTCAAATGAAGATCTTTTGTTGAAGCAAAGCGGTTAAATTGACTGACTTCTGTTCAATATCACTGAATACAAATGTGGTTAACTCACCACGAGATCTCCTCATATCAAGGGGGTGCTTTTGTGAACTGCAAGTCTTATGAAAAAGCAGCAATAATGTTTTTGGGGTTTCTTTTATGGACCAAACAAAAGGCAAACTTATTACTAATTGCTTATGACAAACAGTGGATTTATGTGGTCTATACACCACAACACATATCTACTTTTACTAGAGACAAAGAGAATGGGCATATTTATGAATCTTGTCGGGTACCAGGGTGCCATTATTAATAAACCTCTCCACATGTCTTTCCAGTTTGGCTACTGTGATTTTGAAAGTTATTATTCACTATAAGAAAAAAAAAAAAGGGAAAACTAGGCATTAAAACATTAGGCCAAGCTCTTTGTGGCAACTTCATCCGCACAATGGGGCATGTAAATGAAGTCCTGTGTACCACTGATGCTACTCTAGAAAAGCAATGTTGTATGTGCTGTATAATGTGGCTCACCTGAGATTGTTTATTTTCACTTTAGAAAAGCATCAGAAATAAGTCAGCCGCACTCCATGTGTCTCAAAGGCCACACTGATCTTATCCAACAGGACATTGTTTAAAGCGGTTGTCCCAGTATTACATGTTATTGCCAATTATAATTCCGCATTAAAAATTTGTTTTGTAATTTACATTGTTACAAAAATGCTCTTGTTGCGAAATATTCCCTTTACTTTATTATAATAGTGCCCCCTGGTGTTCAATCTGTAGTAATGTGCACGTTCTCCTACGGAGTTGAATGAAAAGGACGCACATACTCCGTACCACTTCACAACTGCCACCAGCCAATAAACAATGCCTTCTCGGCTTGTCAGTAAAGTAGTAGAGAAGCTTTTATTCAGAACCACAGCTTGTAGTGTGGATGGAGACTCACACAGTAAGAAACACAGGAGAGCCAGCAGTTTACTTAGATTAAAAAAAGAGCCTGCATACAGCACTGCTTACATACAGTGTTCAGCTCTCCCCTCTCCTGCTCATCCTCACTGTGTGGAAACTATAGGCTATCCCTCTTCCTGAGTTATATAGGGCTGGGCTCTCCCTCTTCTTGAGTCAGTGAAACAAACGATCTGCCTACACAAGCTATGACCGAGAAGGGGAGGAGCTGCAGCAGACAGGACACGCCCCTTCAGCTGCCAGCCTGAAGAAAATCTAGCAGAGCAATTGAGGCAATGAATGGGGACATTTCTGAATCGATGTAAGGCCCCATTCACATCACGTTTTGGCCCTACGTTTAACAAGTACGTCGGGAAGGCATTTGACGTACATGATAAACGTGTTCATAGAGCTCCATTATCCCGACGGAGACCAAAAGAGAGTCCTGTTAGTCTGCCTTAGGCTGGTATACATCAATATACTTTTTTTTTTTTTTGAAGGATGGAATAGCGTAGTAGGTTACGCTTTTTCATCCTGGATTGATTCCACCCAAAAAATAAAAAACATACCACACGGTATACATTTTTACCATTGGGAGTATATGGGTGACACAGGTCGCAATTATACGGAAGCTTCTGGCATCACGGTACATACATATATGGACAGTGACGTCAGGAGTTTACACAGCGCCGGAGTCCCCGGGTAGATCGCTAGAAGATGCTCTGCCCCGAGACTGCGACCCTGGGAAAGCTTCTGACATCACTCTCCATATACGGAAAGTGACTTCATGAGTTTTCCCAGGGCCAGTCTCTGGGCAACGTAACCCACTGTATGCCATAGGGTGGGGTACGTTTTGGCCTTTCGTCGAGGGTATACGTCAGGAGTCTTCCCGACGTATACCTCCGACGGAAGGTCAAAGCATGATGTGACTTAAGATACAGGGCTGTTTCTAGCTTTGTTAAGAAGAGATTGTTATGTACTATATTATATAAAAGTATAGTAAAAATGCACGGCACTCACCCTATTGACAGTCAATTACAGCTTTTTATTCAACGGATGTTGAGACACGTAAAAACAGGAGACAAGCGCATAGCAGTTGGCATACGGCCGTTTCACGTCCTCCAGTCGCTTCCTCAAGGCTGTAGGCTATGCACTTGTCTCCTGTTTTTACTTGCCTCAATATCTGCTGAATAAAAAGCTGTAATTGAATGTCAATAGGGTGAGCGCCGTGCATTTTTACTATACTCCTATATTATATGTGGAGTTGATACTTTGCACGCACAGAGCACCGCTCTAGCAGCAGCTGTAGAACCACAGATCCCAGCACCACGTTGCTTCTAGATTATTGCCACGGCATGGGAGTAGTGCCAACCGAAACTCTCTTGTTTTAAATGCACTATATTATGTTTGATTTTTTTTTTCATTACTTCTGGGACAACCTCTTTAAGGGTCTGTTCACATCAACGTTTCCCTTCCGTTGAGGGGTTCCGTCGGGCTAACCCCTCAATGGAAGGGCAACACTGATGTGAACAGGCCCTAAATGTAACAGACTTTCTCTTGTAATGAGCCACATACCTGCGTCAGTTAGACATAATCAGGACAGATTTTCAGCTTTAAAGAGCCTGAGAAACGAGAGCTAGAGTCTGATGTTGCTGTGGGGCCACTTCTCATTTGTGTAACTTTTCCTTATACAATGTTTAAAGGAATTTTTCATCACAAACAACTTAATTAACCTGACAACCGCCTAATCGCCGCAGGTCTGGGTTCTGAGATCCCCCAATTTAACCGGCTGTGGATTTTCCCTGCAGAGGATATGTAGTATTATTTTTGGGAAATTCAGATTGGTACCTGCGGCTTTAAGTATGCCAAAGCGAAAGGTGCTCTGGCTCATAGGGTATATGGACAAGGTTAGTCCTGATGGTGCAAACCCTTTAGGCTTTATATGATTAAAACTGGATTTTTTAAACTATATACAGTGTTTTCCCTTTAGCTAGAATACCACCAGGGGTGAACAAGTATTAACTGCAGCTTAATTTCAATTGTGTTCTGATGATTTGATGGATTAAACTATAATGTAGCAAACCCTTTTGTTAAATATTATAGTTATAGTTCCTGGAAAAAAAAACCTAGATTATATAATCCCAGTGAAAGCAAAGTGCACATTGGTTAGTTTATGCTGATTATAATACAATCTGAAGAGGTCAGCAAGTTCAAATGGTCAAACAGTTAATTTATTTCAGTAATTCAATTCAAAAAGTGAAACTCATATTATATAGATTCATTATACACAGAGTGATTTATTTCCAGCATTTTTTTTATTTTAATGTTGATGATTATGGATAACGGTTAATGAAAACCCCAAATTTAGTCCATCAGAAAAATGGAATATTGGGTAAAAGTTCAAGATTGTAGACTCATGGTGTCGCACTCTAATCTGCTAATCAACACAAAACACCTGCATAGGTTTCCTAAGCCTTTAAATGGTCCAACAGTCTGGTTCAGTAGGCTACACAATCATGGGGAACACTGCTGACTTGACAGTTGTCCAGAATACAGTCATTGACGCCCTCCACAAGGAGGGTATACCACAAAAGGACATTGCTAAAGAAGCTGCTGTTCAGAGTGCTGTATCCAAGCATATTAATGGAAAGTTGAGAGGAAGGAAAAAGTGTGGTAGAAAAGTGGTGCACAAGCAACAGGGATAACCGCAGCCTTGAAAGGATTGTCAAGAAAAGGCAGTTCAAGAATGTGGGGGAGATTCACAAAGAGTGGACTGCGGCTGGAGTAAGTGCTCCAGGACAGGGGCTACACCTGTCGCATTTCTTGTGTCAAGCCACTTATCACCCAGAGACAACGTCAGTAGCGCTTTCACTGGGCTAAGGAGAAAAAGGAATTGTCTGTTGCTCTGTGGTGCATCCATCCCTCTGTGGGTAATGAATATATATAATATAGGAGTTTCACTTTTTGAATTGAATTACTATAATAAATTAACTTATTGATGATATTCCAATTCATTGAGAAGGACCTGTATATACATGTATTAGGTAAACTTTAATAATATAAGTGCAGCATATCATTTAGGGTATGTTTATACACCGTACTACGGCATCTGCCCAAAAAAATCTGTAAAGTGAGTGAATATGGATTTACAAAATCCCATTCACGTGCAGAACCAAAAAATTTACATGGATTTTAGGACATGTTGCAGATTTCAAGTCAGCAGTATTGCCCTATATGTTGCTGATTTGCCATGGATTTCAGCCTGCAATGCAAATAATAAAATCCCTGGCGTGTCAACATGCCCTTAAGGTTTGTACCTGCGGGTTTTGTCCTTTTTTTTTTACATATCGGATTGCAAAATCTTCTAAATCCTTAGGAAGGCTTACCGTTCTTTTACTGGAATTTCTGTGGCTATTCTGAGTGATGGTAGTTTTCTGTTACTATCAGTATATCTTTTTTTTCTTTAATACTTCTTTAAATTTGTGCCCCATTTATGTGATATTTTGTCCGCTGTGATAATTAGGATAACTCTACAAAGCCCCTTGGGTTTATTTTTTTTACTCTCCTTGTCGGGACTCTGAAAATATTCAGTGAGGAACAATCCTTTTGTGGTAAATGACAAAAATGTCAATTAGTATGGATGGAGAACATGTTATCTGTATGCACGCAGCACCACAGAAGGTACTGAAGAACGGAGGAGAGCAAAGACACTTTTCGGGAATGACACTTTCTGCTCCTTAGGCCACTAAGCTAAGAATTACCATGGAAACAGACCCTGGCATAAAACTGCCCCTAAGGAATCAGCGGCTTCATCTATCACAGCTGCCAATGTCAACACAAAAGGTTGGATGGCGTTTGCATCTTTATAGATATCCACACAGTCACTGAGGTATGTAAACAGACATTTCATATTTTCATTTTTATATATAAACACTACAAAGAGAAATAAATGGCCAGACACCGAGTTAAGCTCGAAGTGTAAACTTACTATATACCAACTATCTACAGAATATGAAATACTTCATTATAGATCAACTTCGTAACCTTTTATAATGAATGCATTGTATAATTGCCACCAGTGTTTGGTAAAATAAAGCCTGGAACCCATGGCTACGTGTCCTTGTTGCAATGGTAATTTTTCTGGCCTATGATGCATATTGCAGGCAGAACACTAACACAATAGCGGCCACTTTAGGATGGGATATAAATATCCCAGCAGTTAGTTTATCATAACAGGAATGGGAAACAGAGTTAGGACATGTCATTTCCCAAATCCAACCTGATTTTCTTTCAGAGAACGAATCAATAATCCTTCTTGCTTTGATATGACAGGTTTACGTATGTGTATATATATTCATTGACACCCAATGATTTTCTCTCTAGACCAGAGTAAAGAAATGGACTTTAAAGCCACATTTAAAAATGTGAATTATAGTGAAAGTGGGTAGCCGTGCAACTAGCAAATTAACATGGATTTAGAATTGGCAGTTTTTCATTTAAGCTATCGCACAGATGGAAACAAACACTACTCATTAAGCCCATGAAGTACAGCCAGCAACACCGACGGAGCCATAAATCACACAGATAGCACTGACTGTTCTGATCATCTGCACACAATTTACATTTTTGCCAGTTTAATGCACCACCTAATATTATGACCCATTTGGTATATGACTGAGCAAGACAAAAATCAGCTCACAGAAACCATGTGAAAAGGTACAAAATGTTAATATATTTGGAAAATTTAGAAAGTTGCTCCTTACTGCTGCTAACGGTTTTATATACCATAATCCACTTGGAAGCCGAGTCTATGTATTCCCAGTCTATTCTGCAAACATTCACATTAGACAGATCGTATACGGTTAGACCAATATATTAGTGATAGCCGTGCCAGGGATATTACCAATAGCACATGCATCAGAAGAAAAGAAATATAGCTAACCAAACAGATATTGCAGATTAAATGTCTGTTTGTCAAACATTATCCTTAGGTTATTGCAGTATGCTCTAGATGTGGCGTTTTATACACAACATTATTAGGGCGGTGTTCACAAATTGCATAGTGTTTCTTAATCACACCACTACTGCACCAAAATAAAAAACGACAGTAGAATGATACATATTGGCTTAGAACAGGGTTTATCAGATTTCCGTTTTTTTACAGTAAGAATACCGCTAATGTGAACAGAGACTAACACGTAGATGCTGCATTTAAAAATACCTACACAAACTGTATACACGCCTACCTAAATAGTGCTCTTCACTAAATGATGCAATAAGTGCTATAATCTCTGTGAATTGATTTATTAGATTGATTAAGACGGTCATCAGGACAGTACACTGGGTAATTGTCTGGACTTTATATTCACCCACCTGCTTTTATCTCCAGAAGTCTTAACCTTGGATCTTCAGAGTGATGCAAACGCCTCTTCTTTCTCCAACATCGAGCTGGATACGTGTACAACTGTCCTGGAGCCACCCCTGTGTATGTGGACAAACATTAAAAATGTACTTTACTTATAGCTCAAATAGATTTAGTTACTATTGCATTGTATCAGTGTAAGGCCACACGCAACAGCTACCGACAACACCGATATGCGGTTTACCTGCAAACATTAACGAGCATTCGGATGTCGATGTGGTTTCTCAACGTGGTTTGTGGCCTTAAAGAGGCTCTGTCACCAGATTTTGCAACCCCTATCTGCTATTGCAGCAGATAGGCGCTGCAATGTAGATTACAGTAACATTTTTATTTTTAAAAAACGAGCATTTTTGGCCAAGTTATGACCATTTTTGTAGTTATGCAAATGAGGCTTGCAAAAGTCCAAGTGGGTGTGTTTAAAAGTAAAAGTCCAAGTGGGCGTGTATTAGGTGCGTACATCGGGGCGTTTTTAATACTTTTACTAGCTGGGCGCTCTGAAGAGAAGTAACATCCTCTTCTCTTCAGAACGCCCAGCTTCTGACAGTGCAGATCTGTGACGTCACTCACAGGTCCTGCATCGTGACGGCCACATCGGCACCAGAGGCTACAGTTGATTCTGCAGCAGCATCAGCGTTTGCAGGTAAGATCGACTTACCTGCAAACGCTGATGCTGCTGCAGAATCAACTGTAGCCTCTGGTGCCGATGTGGCCGTCACGATGCAGGACCTGTGAGTGACGTCACAGATCTGCACTGGCAGAAGCTGTGCGTTCTGAAGAGAAGTGGATGATACTTCTCATCAGAATGCCCAGCTAGTAAAAGTATTAAAAACGCCCCGATGTACGCACCTAATACACGCCCACTTGGACTTTTACTTTTAAACACACCCACTTGGACTTTTGCAAGCCTCATTTGCATAACTACAAAAATGGTCATAACTTGGCCAAAAATGCTCGTTTTTTAAAAATAAAAATGTTACTGTAATCTACATTGCAGCGCCTATCTGCTGCAATAGCAGATAGGGGTTGCAAAATCTGGTGACAGAGCCTCTTTAAGTGCTGCCTTTTCCTTACTCAAATACAGGATTTCTCTGGCATTGGCACAAGGACCACATCAGATTCCTGATCAGGATCATACCACTGAGATCATACAGACACAAGGATTTTTGAAATTCTTACCCAAATGCCTTATCTATGCAGAGAAACAGACCATAATCATCCACATAATATCTATGGCTAGTCAGACATGAATGCCTCTACTGAGGAAGGGCACATACATAAAAAAAGTTATTTGACATTATGCAATAAATTTTTTCCATGAAAAGCAGTTCATATTTCAAGTATTGTCCTTGAACGTTACTGAATGTACAATTGTAACGTCGACCACAAAAGACCATTAAAATTGCAAAGCTGGAACAGTGTTTTGTCTGAAGGAGAAGATTAGCTTGGTAAGAAGTAATCATATTAATACTGTAGATGTAACTATTATCGCTAAAGACCATTCCATTGTTTGAACTTTTACTCTTTACATCATTGGTGAAGGAGATAGTCAGCCTCCAGGCACCACTGTTGCCACTTATCTCCTGGGGAAAGTAGGATCACACTGATTAAATCCAGCCTGTCTGACCCTTGCTTTAGATTACATGCACAAATACTTTGTTACCATTAAACATTTTTTACAGTAGAAATTGTTCTCCATCTTTTGTAACCTTAGCAAAATAAATTCCCAATATTCCCCATAATAAAATTCTCTCCATCATCACTGTTTACACACTGCAATGGTAGTGATAATGGTTATTGTAAGACAAAAACTTTTAACCCCGTTAAAGTCCAGGCCATTTTTGGTTTTCCTTCCCTGCCTTCAAAGAGTCATAACTTTTTTATATTTCCGTCAATGGAGCGGTGTGAAGACTTTTTTTACGGGAGGAGTTGGCACCATTTAAAGTTTTACATAATCTACTTGAAATGACAAAAAAAACTATTTGTGGGGTGGAGTTGCAAAAAAACAGATTGCTCTACCGTTTTCTTTTGTTTAATTTTTAGGCCTTTCACCATGCGGTAAAAACGACACCTTAGGGTAATTTGACCAAAAAATAACAATTCTGGCCTTTTCTATAATTTTTTTTTACACCGATTAGGCCCGCTCCATACTTCTCCCTCCGAACTATAATGTACAGTGTCGCCATGGTGTCTCAAGGTATTAAGCAGGTTACATAAAACGTTCTGACTGATTAGAGGATTTTGTGCTAATCTATATATATATATACCAAAAATAGAGCCCAGAAGCAGCACTCAATAGCAAAAAATATGAATTTATTCACCCAACACAGCTGTGTTGGGTGAATAAAATTCATATTTTTTGCTATTGAGTGCTGCTTCTGGGCTCTATTTTTGGTATATTCATGAGGAGTGCGTCACTCCTTGATATTTGAGGCTAGCACCAGCCGTTTTTGTGTTTTTTGCACTATGCTGCTCCTACTATTTGCTTGATTATATATATATATATATATATATATATATATATATATATACACACACACATATATATATATATATACACACACACCTATATATATATATATATATATATATATATATATATATATATATATATATATATATATATATAGTGTGTCTATATACACACACACACACACACACATACACACACACACCGCTCCTTCGCAATGAATTAGAATATCTCCAAAAGTTCATTTATTTCAGTAATTCAATTCAAAAACTGAAACTTAAATATTACATAGATTCCTTACACAGTGATCGATTTCCAGCATTGTTTTCTTTTAAAGTTGATGATTATGGTGAACAGTAAATAAAAACCAAAATTTAGTCTCAGAAAATTAAATTATTAAATAAACCCAATTTAAAAAAAAAATGTAATGCCGAAATGTTGGCTTACTGAAAAGCATGTACAGTATATGCACTCAATACTTGGTCGGGGCTCCTTTTGCATGAATTACTGCATCAACGCAGCATGGCATGAAGGCGAACAGCCTGTGGCATGAAGGCGATCAGCCTGTGGCATGAAGGACGATCAGCCTGTGGCGCTACTGAGGTGTTATGGAAGCCCGGGTTGCTTTGATAGCGGCCTTCAGCTCGGCTGCATTGTTGGGTCTGGTGTCTCATCTTCCTCTTGACAATACCCCATAGTCTCTATGGGGTTTAGGTCGGGCGAGTTTTCTGGCCAATCAAGCGCAGTGATACTGTGGTTATTAAACCAGGTATTGGTACTTTTGGCAGTGTGGGCAGTTGCCAAGTCCTGCTGGAAAATTAAATCCGCATCTCCATAAAACTTGTCAGCAGGGGGAACCATGAAGTGCTCTAAAATTTCCTGGTAGATGCTGCGCTGACTCTGGACTTGATATAACACAGTGGACCAACACCAGCAGATGACATGGCTCCCCAAACCATCACTCACTGTGGAAACTTCACACTGGACCACAAGCAACTTGAATTGAGTGTCTCTCCACTCTTCCTCCAGACTTTGGGACCTTGATTTCCAAATGAAATGCAAAATGTACTTTCATCTGAAAACATGACTTTGAACCAATGAGCAACAGACCAGTCCTTTTTCTCCTTAGCTGAGGTAGGACGCTTCTGGCGTTGTCTCTGGGTCATGAGTGGCTTGACACGAGGAACACGACCGTTGTAACGGTCACGGCGCGTGGAGTGGACCCACTGGGCCGTACCGAGTAGTGGGATAGCAGCTGGCCAAACAGGTACAGTACAAAGTCTATAGTCCAGAAAGGGTACCTGAGGCAATGTAGATAGTAGCGGTGATACAGGCTGAAGGTAAGGCTCCGGCAGTAGACGGGCCCCCGGCGAGGTGTGACACAGTAGATGCAGCGGAAGACACAACTCTACTTCAACTCTAGATGGCCCAGTGGCACGGTAACACGGGATACAGGGTACAGGCAGCAGGAGCGGGTAACACTGGGAACTGGAAAACACTAGGAGACCATTTGCAAGACAAACTTTAGATACACAACAACGCTCAGGCGAAGATCAAGAGGGCAGAGCCATTTTTATAGTCCAGCAGCATTCTGGACTGATTGCAGACTTCATGCAATTATGCGCTCACTGGCGCTTTAAGGCCGTGGGCACGCGCGCCCTGCGGGAGACAGTCTCAGAGGAAGTGAGTGCCGGTGTCTCACAGGAGCGAGAAGCCAGAGAGAACTCACGTGTCCATGGCCGCGGCCGTCGGAGGGCAAGTCAGAACGACGGGCCGCAGCCATAGACGTAACAGTAACCCATGTCCTGGATACTCTGTGTGTGGTGGCTCTTGAAGTACTGACTCCAGCCGCAGATCACTCCTTGTGAATCTCCCCCAGATTCTTGAATGGCCTTTTCTTGACAATCCTTTCAAGGCTGCGGTTATCCCTGTTGCTTGTGCACCTTTTTGTACCACACTTTTTCCTTCAACTTTCCATTAATATGCTTGGATACAGCACTCTGCTAAAAAAGCTGGCTGTTCACAATGTTCTTTTGTGGCTTACCCTCCTTGTGGAGGGTGTCAATGACTGTCTTTTGGACAACTGTCAAGTCAGCAGTCTTCCCCATGATTGTGTAGCCTACTGAACCAGGCTGTTGGACCATTTAAAGGCTTAGGAAACCTTTGCAGGTGTTGTGTATATTAGCGGATTAGAGAGTGACACCATGAGTCAGAAAATGTGAATATTGGGTAAAAGTTCAAGATTGCAGAGAGACTACATTTTGGGTTTTCATTAACGGTTAGCCATAATCTTCAACATTAAATGAAAACAATGGTGGAAATTGATCACTCTGTGTGTAATCAATCTATATAACATGAGTTTCACTTTTTGATTCAATTACTGAAATGCATTAACTTTTTGATTATATTCTAATTTCTTAAGAAGGACCTAGTGTGAAAACTTTTAAACAGTTGCGGTAAAGATGCTGCAAAGTAAGAATGGTTTCAAAAACAGAAGTGTTCGCATTTTGTTAATTGATAAAAATATTAAGTGATAAATCTAAATCAAAGCAATATTTAGTCTGACCACCCTTTGCCTTCAAAACAGCATTAATTCTTCTAGGGACACTTCACACAGTTTTTGAAGGAACTCGGAGGGAGGTTGTTCCCAAAATCTTTGCTAACGAACCACAGATACTCTGTGGATGTAGGCTTCCTCAAATCCTTCTGTCTCTTCATGTAATCCAAGACAGACTTAATGATGTTAAGATCAGGGCTCTGAGGGGGCCATATCATCACTTCTAGGGCTCCTTGTTCTTCTTTACACTGGAGATAGTTCTTAATGACATTGCCTGTATGTTTGGGGTCATTGTCCTGCTGTAGAATAAATTTGGTGCCAATCAGACGCCTCCCTGATGGTATTGCATGATGGATAAGTATTTGCCTGTATTTCACATCATTGAGGATACCATTAATCCTGACCAAATCCCCAACTGCATTTGCTGAAATACAGCCCCAAACTTGCAAGGAAGCTCCACCATGCTTCACGGTTACCTGCAGACACTCATTATCGTACCGCTCTCCAGCCCTTCGGCAAACAAACTGCCTTCTGTTACAGCCAAATATTTCACATTTTAACTCATCAGTTTAGAGCGCCTCCTGACATTTTTCTGCACTCCAGCTCCTATGTTTTCATACATATTTTGAGTCACTTGGCCTAGTTTCCATGCCGAAGGTATGGCTTTTTGGGCACAATTCTTCCATGAAGACTACTTCTGCCTAGACTTCTCCGAACAGAAGATGGGTGTACCTGGGTCCTGCTGGTTTCTGCCCGTTTTGAGCTGATGGCACTGCTGGACATCTTTCAATTTTGAAGGGAAGCTTGATGTGTCTTTGATGTGCTGCATTATGTTTCCTTGGCTGACAACTGCGTCTATGGTCCTCAACGTTGCCCGTTTCTCTTAATCATAAACCTGACTATAATCCTACAAAATCCATAACTTTGTGCAAGTGGATCTAGAAGAATTGATGCCGTTTTGAAGGCAAAGGGTGGTCTCATCAAATATCGATTTAGATTTCTCTTTTGTTCATTCACTTTTTTGTCAATTAACAAAACACAAACTATTAAACACTTCTATTTTTTTTTTTTATGGATTTTGAACTTGATTTTATGTAATAGACATCACAAAATAGTCCAAATTGTTACAGTGGAATGAAAAAAAACTGATAAAAAAAACAACAAAACTAAAAACGGAAAAGTTATGAGTGCATGTGTAGTCACCCTGTTTGCTATGAAACACCTAAATAAGGTCTGTCTAAAACAATTAACTTTAGAAGTCAAGGTCCGCCTGTGTGCAAGCAAAGTGTCACATGATGTCAGTATAAATACACCTGCTCTGAAAGGCTCCTGTGTCTGCAACACCACTAAGCAAGTAACATGAAGACCAAGAAGCTCTCCAAACAGGTCAGAGACAAAGTTCTGGAGAAGTATAGCACCATTAAATCCATTAAAACAAAATAAATAAGGCACAACTACAAACCTGACAAGAGAAAGCTGCCCACCAAGGCGTACAGCTTGGGCGAGTGCATTAATCAGAGATTTAACAAAAACACCAACGATAGCACTGAAGGAGATCCAAAGATCCACAGCGGAGACGGAAGTATCTGTCCATAGGACCACTATAAGCCATACACTACACAGTGGAGATTATGGACGAGTGGCCAGAAAAAAAAGCCATTGCTTAGGAGAAAAACAGACAACACATTTGAGTTTGCCATACATCGTGTGGCAGACTCCCAACACATGGAAGAAGAAGGTTCTTTGGCCAGATGAGTCTAAAATGTAACTTTTTGGCCATCATGGGAAACACTATGTATGATGTAAACCCCAAATTTTCCCATCACCCCAAGAACGAAGTGAAGCATGGTGGTAGCAGCATCATGCTGTGGGCATGGCTTTTCATCGGCACGGACTGGAAAACTGGTCATGATTGACGGAAAGATGGATGGCAGTAAATACAGGGCAATTCTTGAGAGATTCGAGACTGGAACGGAGGTTCCCCTTCCAGCAGAACAATGACCCTAAACATACTGCTAAAGCTATACTGGAGTGGTTTAAGGGCTAACATTTAAATGACAGAGTCAAAGCACAGACCACAATCCAATTGAGAATCCCTGCCATGGTTTGAAAACTGCTGTACACCAACGCAACCCATCTAACTTGAAGGAGGTGGAGCAGTTTTGCTGGGAGGAATGGGCAAAAATCCCAGTGTCAAGATGTGCTAAGGTTATAAAGGGATACCCCAAGAGACTTGTATCTGGAATTGTAGAAAAAGGTGGCTCCACAAAGTATTGAATTTTAGGGGGTTAATACTTATGTGCATTAAAGTTCTCCATTTTTTTTTCTTAATTATAGTTTGTCTCAGAGTAAAAAAGTGTTTTGCCCTTTCAAAGTGGTAGTCATGTTGTGTAAATCAAATGGTCCAAAACGCCATCTCAATTCAAAGTTCTAATCCAACAAAGTAGGAAAAGCACAAAGGGGGTAAATTCCTTCGCAAGGCTATATAGATTCCACATGAATGGCAAGACCCAAGGTTGCCCAGACTTTTACACTGCCTCGGCCAGCTTGCCTTCTTCCTATAGTGCATCCTAGTGCAATCTCTTACCCAAGTAAGCTACGCACATGCATCCAGACATTCACATCAATAAAACTTGATTCACCAGACCAGGACACCTTCAATTGCTCCATTGTCCAGTTCTGATGCTCATGTGCCTATTGTAGTCGCTTTTGTGCTATAATAGCTTTTTTTGTGGGATCAGACCGGCTAGCCTTCGCCCCCACGAGAATCAATAAACCTTGGGCAATTTGTGACCAGTTGTCCTTTCTTGGACCACTTTTGGAAGGTACTAACCACTAATATACCAGGAATAGTCAACAACACCTGCTGCTTTGGAGATGCGCTGACCCAGGTGTATAGCCATCACCATTTGGCCCTTGTCAAAGTTTCTCAGATTCTTTTGCCTGCTTCTAACACATCAACTATAAGAACTGACTGGTATATATAGGCCTTGACAAGGCATGGGCACACATGAAACGGCCGGAGGCTTGTGCACCACATCCATGCTGCCTTTTCTTGCCTTAATAAAGAAGAGTATTTTAACGGAATGGTGAGTGCAGTGGAATCCCTTCTTTATTGCATATATTATTTATTTATATATATATTTTTTCTACATTTATATACATACACACACACACACACACACACACACACACGTTGCAACATCAGCTATTTGATCCCCTTTCAGCAGAGGGGGACCCACAGCAGTATCAATGGGCACTATTTAAGTAGGGCTTCTAATAGTTTTAACCCTTTTATGATGGGGGTGTTTATGGGCTTCCTGCCCAGAGCAAAAATGTCACTTTTTGGAGTGATGCATTCAAAGTTTTCTTCTTTTTTTTTAAAATAATTTCTAAGTCAAAATCTTTTGATTCTTTTTTTTTTTTTGCGGGACACATTGGGCTTTTATATTAAATAAAATGGAAGTGGATATTAATTTGTAGGTCTGACTTTGAGAAAATGGTCATAGATAACAAGAAAATATTTGTTTGATTTTTTTCTTGCTTTTTTTTTTTTTTTTTTTTTTAAAGTTAGTTTATTTAATGAATAATAAATATTTACCCCAACAATATTTCTCTGATTTTCCCACGCATCGCGATGCCAAATGTGTAATCCCTATTTTAGTTTTAAATGTATATCCCTCCTTTAGCTTTAGACGCAGCACCTGTACAAGATAATCATCCAAGTACAGACATTTTTTAGTAAAGACACAAAAAAGTAGATTGTGCTGGGATAGAACAGACTAAAATTGGCAGCCGGAGGTATGTCTAAAAGGTAATCTCTAAAGGTAATGTCTAAAATTGGTGCGTGTGGGTTCAGAGTAATGTGCACTTTTTTGGAGATGGGGCTTTTTTTATTTTTAACTTCTTTTTCTATAATATTAACATTTTACTATATTTACTTATTGAAGAAAACTTTTCGCTACCCCATACATGTGCAACATTGGGCCTCATAGTCCGTTCTCGGACACTGTCCAATCAGCTGTAGACAGTGTCAGAGTGGCTTCTGCTGTGTGATTTCTCTCGCAAGATCACGCAGTCTTCTCATCACTGGCTGAGCAGAGCTGCGCTTTTGTGTCCAGTAAAAGCAAGGTCATCCTGACGGAACGAATTGGGTTCCGTAGAGGGCTGGTTGTCTCTGTCGTTGAGCGGAAGTGTCGCTTCCGGTATTTTCATTGTTCTGCTCCTCTGACAGAGCAAAACTACAAGAACCCGAACACAGCCGGAAGAACTATCTATGTGTTCCCTTGCGCCCTTATATACAGATCACTCATAAATGATCTAATAGCAACAGTGCATTAAATTGCTGTTTGGGTGTATTCACATGTGGCAGATTTTTCTGCAACTTAGAATCAATTCTATTCATCAGAATAGAATTTGCAGAAACCCAGGTGCTTTCGACACAAACAACCCCACTCAGATGAATGGAAATGATTTTCAGGAATTTCTGCAACAAAATCTGCGTGTGAATTTACCCTTAATAGTTATCTGTATACAGAGATGTGCAGAGAAGACAGAGATTGTCTTTTCTGCATGTTTCCATGCCCTCTCCATGCACAGGGAATCCCTGTAACTTCATTAATGACATCACAGGGTACCCTAGCAACAGCCTGAAAGCAGGAGCAACGCTTTTGCATCTGGAACTTATTGCTTAACCCCTTAATGACCAAGCCATTTTTTACGTTTTTCCATCGTCGCATTCCAAGAGCTATAACGTTTTTATTTTTGCGTCGACATAGCTGTATAAGGTCTTGTTTTTTGCGGGACAAGTTGTATTTTTTAATAGCCCCATTTTGAGGTACATATTTATTTATTAACTTTTTTTGGGGGGGAATAGAAAAAAAACCTGAAATTTCGCCTCTCTTTTTCGCGTCTTAAATCTACGCCGTTTACCGTGTGGTATAAATAACTTTATTCAGCGGGTTGTTACGATTGCAAATTTGTATAGTTTTTGTATGTTTTACTACTTTTACACAGTAAAAACGCTTTTTTTTCAAAATTACTTGTTTTTGTGTCTCCATATTTGAAAAGCCATACATTTTTTATTGTTCCGCCGATGCAGTTGTAGGAGGCAGTTTTTTTTTTTGCGGGAAGACGTGTCGTTTTTATTGGTACCATTTTGGAGTAGAAGCGACTTTTTGATCACTTTCTATCACATTTCTTTTAAGTCAGGATTCACAGAAAACAGCAATTTTTCCACAGTTTTTTATTACATTTTTTACGCCGTTGACCGTGCGGGTTAAATAATGTAATAGATTTATAGTCAAGGTCGTTACGGACGCGGGGATACCAAATATGCGTAACTTTTATACTTTAGTTTTGGTTTTTTAATAGTAAAGCATTTTGTAAGGGGAAAAAGTGGGCTTTTAATTTTTTTCCACATTTTTTTTAAATTGACTTTAGTAAACTTTTTTTTTTTTAAATTTTTTACTAGTCCCACTAGGGGACTTTAAAGAGGCTCTGTCACCAGATTTTGCAACCCCTATCTGCTATTGCAGCAGATCGGCGCTGCAATGTAGATTACAGTAACGTTTTTATTTTTAAAAAACAAGCATTTTTGGCCAAGTTATGATCATTTTTGTATTTATGTAAATGAGGCTTGCAAAAGTCCAACTGGGCGTGTTTACAGTAAAAGTCCAACTGGGCGTGTATTATGTGTGTTACATCTGGGCGTGTTTACTTCTTTTACTAGCTGGGCGTTCTGACGAGAAGTATCATCCACTTCTCTTCAGAACGCCCAGCTTCTGGCAGTGCAGACACACAGCGTGTTCTCGAGAGATCACGCTGTGACGTCACTCACTTCCTGCCCCAGGTCCTGCATCGTGTCGGCCACATCGGCACCAGAGGCTACAGTTGATTCTGCAGCAGCATCAGCGTTTGCAGGTAAGTAGCTACATCGACTTACCTGCAAACGACGATGCTGCTGCAGAATCAACTGTAGCCTCTGGTGCCGATGTGTCCTTGCTGGTCCGACACGATGCAGGACCTGGGGCAGGAAGTGAGTGACGTCACAGCGTGATCTCTCGAGAACACGCTGTGTGTCTGCACTGCCAGAAGCTGGGCGTTCTGAAGAGAAGTGGATGATACTTCTCGTCAGAATGCCCAGCTAGTAAAAGAAGTAAACACGCCCAGATGTAACACACATAATACACGCCCAGTTGTACTTTTACTGTAAACACGCCCAGTTGGACTTTTGCAAGCCTCATTTGCATAAATACAAAAATGGTCATAACTTGGCCAAAAATGCTCGTTTTAAAAAAAATTACAACGTTACTGTTATCTACATTGCAGCGCCGATCTGCTGCAATAGCAGATAGGGGTTGCAAAATCTGGTGACAGAGCCTCTTTAATATGGGATTCTCCGATCGCTATTATAATACAATAGAATACTTTTGTATTGCACTGTATTACTGCCTGTCCGTTTAAAACGGACAGGCATCTGCTAGGTCATGCCTGCGGCATGATCTAGCAGGCATTCGCTCCAGGCAGACCTGGGGGCCTTTATTAGGCCCCCGGCTGCCATCGCAGACACAGACACTCGGCGATCTTATCGCCGGGTGTCAGTTGGATGAGAGGGAGCTCCCTCCCTCTCTCCAAAACCACTCAAATGCGGTGCACCGCATCTGAGGGGTTAAACGGGTGAGATCGATACTAATATCGATCTCACATAGCAGAGCAGGGACGCCCCCAGCCCTCAGCTACCTCTGGCAGCTGAGAGCAGGGAGATTTGACGGCTCCCTGCTCTATTTACTTATCCTGATGCAGTGCCGTAAAAAGGCATATGCATCAGAATAAAGCCCGATAGTGGCCGCCGTTAAAAGGCGTATTGGCGGTCACTAACGGGTTAATATGAGCGCTATGTGAAGGGCTTGTTTGTGACAGGAAGTGACAGCACAGTGACATAGTATGGGTCTTTACGAATGCGGTGATACCAATTTTGTATCTTTTTATCTTTTTTTTTATCTTTTTTGTTTTTCCCATAATAAACCATTTTTCATAGTAAAAAATGTGAAAGATACAAAGATGTGCGTGTCATAGGAATTCATAGTAATAGTGACTCCACACAGCAGACACTGTAAGATTTGGACAGTCACAATACGGGTCACGTCACGTGACAATTGTTCAGCAACAAAGCGCCCGATAAGAGGCTTACCCAATCTACACTTTCCAAAGGGGGGGGGGGGGAGAGAAAAATTCTTAGAGCGTTCCTTTAATTACATTTATAATTTAATTGTCCATTTTAGTTTCATTCAGTGACAAGTATTATACCTGGTCCTCTGTGCCTTTTCTCCATCCAGATGTAGCAGTTGTTCTGGGCTACACCAGTCTGTGAGTCTAAAAAGGGGAGGCGAACACTGCGTTCAGCACATAGTCTTGAGTTGTAGTTGCGGCAGTGCTCAATTGCTTCTTTGTAAAACTGATCCCCAAGTCTGCAAGGAAAACCATAGTTATATTGGGTAAGTATTGTACAATCATTTATTGTAAGCAATACACAAAGGAACAATATTCATACACAAGCGTGTGTACAGCATGAACTATAACTATTTAACATGTCGAGTAGTGGTTGTCTGCCAGACAATCTGCTTTCCTATACCTGAATAAGGTATGCGGAGTTGCTCCCGTTTCGGACCCCTCTATAACCAAAGCTGAGATATATGTTAAACAGGACGGAAAAACAACCAGCGGTCATTCAAATCAGTGTATGGGCATTAATTTCAATTGGTCGTCTGGCAATATCAGATAATAGAAAGCAGGGGTTCCAAATTAGGCAACCTCCTATAACAAGTACGGGACCAAATAAGATGGTTAAAGAGAATGTGTCATCAGAAAATGACCTATTGCTAAAACATTAAAGGTTTTTTTGTGATTTACTTAGTTTATTCCCATGTCATTATCTATATTAGAAAAAAAATCCTTAAATTAAATATCGCAATTTTCACTAGGCCACTTAGTCTCATAATAGACTGACACTTTCTGTTCTGTAGACATCACTTCTCAGCAGTCACCACATTATCATTACAGAGAGGATTACAATTAAAGGTAACACACACACACACACACACACACACACACACAGAGTATAACACTGGATCCACCATTGACCATACATAGGTGATGGGGACAGCTCTCCTCCTCTCCCCTTCCCATTGACCTCTGCACAGGTCGCAGAAAGTGCCTAGAAAACTCTGCCATAGAAGGCAATGGGTTATCTACTTTGCTACCTGTCTGGAGAGGGGGCTGTTCTCACCCTCTGCAGCTCTAGTCACTGCTCTGCCTCAGAGATGCCGAAAAAAATTGAACAGCGGGATAGAACAGAAAGCAGGGAACATGACAGACAGAACAGGTATGTGGGTACACCAGGGGAGGTACAAGCCAGCAGCTAAAGGAGCACATTAAAGAAAAAAGGAATTGTAAAGGGGCAGTATTCCGTTGTGAAGCATTTTTCACCTATCCACTGGATAGGTGATAAATGCTAAACATGTGTATGTCTGAGCACTTGGACCCCCACCGATTGCCAGAACTGGCTAGACCGTGGCTAGGAGCCGTTTGAATGAACAGATAGTCGAGTATGCACACTACAACTCCCCCTCTCTCCCCATCACTGTTCTGCCAGTGAGAGCATTTCACACCGTGCAGAACATATTCCCAGCTGCCTGCTCCTGCATCCCGAGTTGGGTAGCGCTAAGCAGAGTTGTTTTGGCGCTGGTCTGCTGGAGGAGGCTGGGCTTGATTGTGCATTCAGCATAGTTAAAGTTGTGGTGTAAAAAAAATAATAACTTAAACGCCTTGCTCCACATGGCGCTGTCACAGCTCGGTACCAAGTAGATCTCAAGACACTCCCAAGTTGCAGCAGTAGATCTCAACATCTCTAAGGTTGCCTACAGCTGCCCTACAGGCACCAAATTAGCAGTCATACAAGAGAAAGCAGTAAAATCAAGAGATTTTAATAGGTCACACCAAATTGTTGTTCTAATAAGATTCACTCAGAAGGGTGGTCCGTATTTTGCATCACTATTTATAAGCCAAAAGGAGAACATACACAGAGAAAAAGTATAATGGAAAGATTTGCACCTCTTACCTTACATGTTTTGGACCCACTCCTGGTTTTGGCTCACAAATACTAATGCAAAATACTGCCGTGTGAAAGTGGCCTAATAAAAAGCCTCTTTACACAACTTATATGGATATTTATAGAAAAATAAGAATACCTCCGTATAGAAGAATATGCGATAAATAAAGTATTAAATTCACTGGTTAATTTGTAACATGTTAATAAGCTGTACTGTTGCAAAAGTCAAGATCTCATGGAAAAGAGTGAAATACAACCTTCTCACATCATCCATGATTAGACTTTCAGAAGCTAAACAATGATTCTTATTGTAAAAATAAGAGCCGCGTTTACATGCTTTAGGACTTGTGACTTTATACAGCCACTGGAGAAGAGAATATCAAGATGTTGATGAGGATTGTGTCTAGGGAAGAAATTCAAGTATTTTCTGTAGTACTGTAATAGGTCCTGTATTGTAATAATGTCAAGCATCAGTTCCCTGAGGATATGGTACCAAACGTAGTCACAGGCCGTCAGTGCATGCTGATACTCTCAGTACAGCTGCAGAGGCACAGGTTGGAGACCACTGATCAAGGCATTATTGACTTAGTCTGACCCATAGAATGTGGATTAACAATTTAGTAAGCTCTACTCAATCAGTAAGCATTGTTGCCCCAGTTTTATAAACCATGCTAAATTCTCTACAACCCATCAAGGGAGCATCTTTAGTATTACCTATGTATTTCTTCATTGATGTTTATGCAATTCCCTCATATCCAAGTATGGGTAACTAATGATGGTAAATCAATTGCTTATCTTTGGTAACCTTTCCTCCAAAAAAAATAAAAATGGAACAAGTGATCAAAATAATTGCACGTAACACGAAACCAATAAAAGAAGTATAGCTGTTCCCGCCAAAAAACAAGCCCCCCCCCCACAGCTCTGTCAACGGAAAAAAAAAAAATAAAAAGCTATGACTGAGTGCAATGATGCAAAATGATGGCCCATACTACTTTATCATCCAGCAGTTTTTTCATCTAAAACCCCCCCACATCATTTGCTAGACCCCACAGGTGGACCCCCTAAATGCAGTAAATGTGATGACATTTTGGGGCCCTGTGCCGCACATGGGGCTATTGAAGAAGCCAAAGATGAGGCATTACTGAAGGGCAGATATTTTGTACAATACCCTAATTTACCACATAGTCATGTCAAATAGTATAAAAAGCGGGCCGCGCACATCGCACAGATGGCATTGTGTAATGCTTACGTGCTAAACCGGTGTCCAGGTCAGATGGCAACATTCTTTCAGCTTCAAGAGGTGGTTATCAATATTTGGGGTACAAAGAAGAGGAGGACCAAAACACACCTGCCCCCAAACGTCATAATTTCTACTGGAAACAAGGCTACCTGTACTCTACATTCTGAGAGCCATACGGTTTTTTTTCTGACGATTGAGCGGTGTGAGGGCTAATTTTTTGCAGAGCGAGATGCAGTTTTTAATGGTACCATTTTAGGGGTACATACGACTTTATGAATTTTTGGGGGGAGCTAAGGTGACTACAAAACAGCAATTTGCCAGTTTTTTCTTTTTTACAGCGTTCCACGTGCAGGGTAAATATGTTATATTGTAGTATAATACAGCCAACACCCCCCTAAGTATGGAGTGCGCTCAGCTCCTGAGCCTGCTCCATACTTCCCCTTACCGACTACCACATACATGTACGTGGCATGTCATTAAGGTTTTAAACCATACCACAACATCCATGGATTAATAATTTTATTATTCACCCCATTATTATACAACCTTATTTTGCCCAGATATACGTTGCGAAGCTTACATATGAAGCCACATTAAAAATTGAAGTACCAGTAAAACACCAAACAAACTACTGAGCCTGATAATAAGCCTTTATACAAGTTTGTGACCCATATGGGGTATTACCGTACTCGGGAGTTCACCCCTTCATTATTTATGGGGTGTGTTTCCAGTGGCACAACCTAGGCACAACAAATTTGACCCTGAAATGACATATCTCCTGAGTCGTATGTCCAGGCAAAAGATTAGGACCATGTGATTCTAAAATCAAGAATAAGTCACAATCATTAGAGAGCGGTCTTTTCACAATGGCACAACATAGTGGGCATTGAAATGGTATATCTATGGAAAATTTTAAATTTTTACTATGCAACATCCATTGTGCTCTCATTTTTGCAAAACACCTGTGGGGTCAAAATGCTCACTACACCTCTAGATGAATTCCTTGGGAAGTGTAGTTTCCAAAATGGGGTCACTTATCAGGGAGATCCACTGTATTGGTCCCTTAGAGCAATGCATGCTGTCCAAAAACAATTCCAGTAAAATCTGCACTCCTTCCCTTATGGATTTTTTAAAACTGCAGAATCTGGGTAATAAACATTGAGTGGTGTTTCTCTATTAACACCTGCTGTGTCACAGAAATAAATGGATTAAGATTGGATATTGGCAAAAAAAAATGAAATTCGTAAATTTTGCCTCCACTCTACTTTGAGTTTTTTTACGCCAATTTTGACGTGGAAACCATGTCCAAAATCGCCCCCCCATTTGATTTTTTCTGCCTGCAAAAAACTCAATGTTAACAGGGCTTAAGGGTATGGTCACACCGCTTATTTTCAGGCTGATTTTGGAGCGGAAAAGCCTAATTTTATGCTACAAAATATACTTGAAATAAGCCAGAAAACAGTTTCCCATTGATATCAATGGGAAATACACCAGTGCTGTTTGTAGCGTCCATGGCCGCGGGCCGTCAGGTCCACTCACCTCCTGACGCCTGCAGCCATGGATCTGTGAGCGCTGGTCCCCATCTCCTTCCCAGGAGACGCCAGCGCTCACTTCTGCTCCGGTCCACTTTGTCCCGTAGGGTGCGCGCGCACGCTCGTGCGCGCTCTTAAAGGGCCAGCGACCGCACATGTAGGAAATCATCATCATCAACACACATGATTTCCTGGACTATAAGAGGGCCCCAGCCCGTCTGATCCTTGCCTAAGCGTTGTTAGTAATTCCCAAGTCTGTCTTGCAAATGGTCCCTTAGTGTTTCCCGTTCCAGTTGTTACCCGCGCCCTGTTAACTGCTCCTGTATCCCGTGCTGTGTTCTTGCTCCTGTGCCTACTAGTAGGAGTTCCGTCTACTGCATCTGTGTAATCCGCTACGTCCTGTGTCATCTGCCACGTCCAGAGGGATTCGCCACGTCTGGCGCAACCTGCGGCATCTGTGTCATCCGCCACGTCTGGCGTTACCTGCTGCACCCATCTCCATCAGTGCCGGAGCTGCGGCCACTGTCTGGACTATCCAGGTACCCTTGTGCGGGACTTTCTATAGCTGGGGTTCCCTGTTTGGCCAGCTGCCTCCCTGCTACGGCGGTACGGCCTAGTGGGTCCACAAACCGTGACACTGCTCACATGAGGCGTATTTTTATGCTGCTGAATTGTATTTTTTTTGGAGCTGATGTTCCATTGCCACTATGAAAAATAACTTAAAACAAGCTTCAAATTAAAAAAAAAAAAGCTTCATTTTCAGCTTAAAAAAAGCCTTGAAATCAGAAGCGGTTTTCCTTTGAAACAGCCTCGTAATTTTCAGCCACTTCTTTTTGTACATGTGAACCCTAAACGGTTAACAAATTTCCTAAATGCTGTTTTGAATACGTTGAGGGGTGCAGATTTTCAAATGGGGCGATTTATGGGGGTTTCTAATATATGGGCCCTTCAGAGTCCATTCAAAACTAAAGTGGTGCCTAAAAACAACGTTTTTTTTTAACAAAATTTACAAAAACCTGATAATATACTTAAGCCTTACGGTTAGTCCACACAGAGCTTTGTAGCGCTAATTTAGACGTGGAAACTACAAAAAAAGTGCCAAAAAACGTCCCAAATGTCCCATCATTGATTTTAATGGAAGTCAGAGGAGTTTTTTTTCCCGGGGGGCTTCTGGCATGCCCTTTCATTGAGTGGTTTCTGCCTCTGACCTCCCTTGAAATCAATGGGAGGCAGAAAAACCTGCGGCGCTCGTTTCGGAGCATTTATTGTGCTGTTTTTTGCACGCGGTTCTAGCATTGAATTCAATGGCCACAGGCAAAAAAAATTGTTAAAACATCAATGGCAGTTTAAAATCTGCCTCAAAATGCGTTGGGGCATTGCCTGCAAAAAAAACTTGTCCTAAAAAATGAGAATTACATAAAAAAGCAACCCGGATCAGGGCCAGCTCCAGGTTTATGTGGGCCCTTGGACGACACAGACTTACTGGGCCAGTTTGCGGGGGAACTCACAGCGGCAGTAAAATGTCAAAAATCTTCCTTTGTGCCCCCATATAGACGTTAGGCCCTGTTTATTCCCACATATAGAAGTTAGGCCCCCAGTTTGTACCCCCATGAATTTACTGCCCCTATAGCTGCCACACACAGTAAAATGCCCTCCATAGCTGCCCCCACAGTAGAATGCACCCCATAGCTACCCCATACAGTATAATGCCCCCCATAGCTGCCCCATACAGTATAATGCCCCACGCAGTATAATGCCTCCCATAGATGCCCCTTGCAGTATAATGCCCCCATACAGTATAATGCCCCCCATAGCTGCCCCATACAGTATAATGCCCCCATAGCTGCTCCATACAGTATAATGCCGCCACACAGTATAATACCCCCATAGCTGCCACATACAGTATAATGCCCCCATAGCTGTCCCATACACATGCGTGACCAGCGCTCCTTTCATTTTTATTGAACATGGAAGTCCGAGGTTCGTCATGGAGAACTTCGGGGGACTTTCGGTCCCCTGTTCTCCTTATCGCTGCCAGCGATCACACATGTATCCCCTGGATAGGGGATACATCACTTTTGTAGGACAAACTATAGGCTGTTTTTTTTTGGGGGGGGGCAGGGGGGTTTGGGGGCTGTATGGCATTATCTACAGGGGGAGGTTGTATGGCGTTATCTACAGGGGGGCTGTATGGCGTTATCTACAGGGGGGGCTGTATGGCGTTATCTACAGGGGGGGCTGTATGGCGTTATCTACAGGGGGGGCTGTATGGCGTTAGCTACAGGGAGGTTTGGGGCTGTATGCCGTTATCTACGGTGGGGGGGGGCTGTATGGCGTTATCTACAGGGGGAGGGCTGTATGGCGTTATCTACAGGGGGAGGGCTGTATGGCGTTATCTACAGGGGGAGGGCTGTATGGCGTTATCTACAGGGGGAGGGCTGTATGGCGTTATCTACAGGGAGGGTTGGGGCTGTATGCCGTTATCTACAGGGGATCTGTATGGCGTTATCTACAGTGGGGGTTTGGGGCTGTATGCCGTTATCTACAGGGGGAGGGCTGTATGGCGTTATCTACAGGGGGAGGTTGTATGGCGTTATCTACAGGGGGGCTGTATGGCGTTATCTACAGGGGGGCTGTATGGCGTTCTCTACAGGGGGGGCTGTATGGCGTTATCTACAGGGGGGGCTGTATGGCGTTATCTACAGGGGGGGCTGTATGGCGTTATCTACAGGGGGGGCTGTATGGCGTTAGCTACAGGGAGGTTTGGGGCTGTATGCCGTTATCTACGGTGGGTGGGGGGCTGTATGGCGTTATCTACAGTGGGGGTTTGGGGCTGTATGCCGTTATCTACAGGGGGAGGGCTGTATGGCATTATCTACAGGGGGAGGGCTGTATGGCGTTATCTACAGGGGGAGGCTGTATGGCGTTATCTACAGGGGGGGCTGTATGGCGTTAGCTACAGGGAGGTTTGGGGCTGTATGCCGTTATCTACTGTGGGGGGGGGCTGTATGGCGTTATCTACAGTGGGGGTTTGGGGCTGTATGCCGTTATCTACAGGGGGAGGGCTGTATGGCGTTATCTACAGGGGGAGGGCTGTATGGCGTTATCTACAGGGGGAGGGCTGTATGGCGTTATCTACAGGGGGAGGGCTGTATGGCGTTATCTACAGGGGGAGGGCTGTATGGCGTTATCTACAGGGGGAGGGCTGTATGGCGTTATCTACAGGGGGAGGGCTGTATGGCGTTATCTACAGGGGGAGGGCTGTATGGCGTTATCTACAGGGGGAGGGCTGTATGGCGTTATCTACAGGGGGAGGGCTGTATGGCGTTATCTACAGGGGGAGGGCTGTATGGCGTTATCTACAGGGGGAGGGCTGTATGGCATTATCTACAGGGGGAGGGCTGTATGGCATTATCTACAGGGGGAGGGCTGTATGGCATTATCTACAGGGGGAGGGCTGTATGGCGTTATCTACAGGGAGGTTTGGGGCTGTATGCCGTTATCTACAGGGGATCTGTATGGCGTTATCTACAGTGGGGGTTTGGGGCTGTATGCCGTTATCTACAGGGGGAGGGCTGTATGGCGTTATCTACAGGGGGGGGCTGTATGGCGTTATCTACAGGGGGAGGGCTGTATGGCGTTATCTACAGGGGGAGGGCTGTATGGCGTTATCTACAGGGGGAGGGCTGTATGGCGTTATCTACAGGGAGGTTTGGGGCTGTATGCCGTTATCTACAGGGGATCTGTATGGCGTTATCTACAGTGGGGGTTTGGGGCTGTATGCCGTTATCTACAGGGGGAGGGCTGTATGGCGTTATCTACAGGGGAGGGCTGTATGGTGTTATCTACAGGGGTAGGGCTGTATGGCGTTATCTACAGGGGGCTGTGTATGGTGCTATCTACAGGGGCGCTGGGTGGCGGAATCTACAAGGAGGCACTATCTACAAGGGGGGGGGGGGTTGTGTGATACTCAAAGGAGGGGGGCCCCCGTCAAAAGTTTGCTATGGGGGTCTTTCCTAGTTATGCCCCTGCTCCCACACTATTTTACTGCTAGTGAAAAGATCAGGAGGGCATCCAGGAACATTTATTGATCGGTCCCGCCCTTCATAAATTCTGAAGGTGGCAATATAACCGGACCTACTTTCGTATCACTTGTACAGCATAATGCCATATCTTGCCCTTTTGGAAGGTAGATATTGGCGAAAGCGAAGCCTTTTATGAAAATTGAGGAGGGATTCGTCCATGCTTACATTCTGCTCTGGGGTGTAAAATGGCATAAGTAAATTTAGGCAATTTATCAGTGGTCTTATTTTGAACAACCGACCACGGTTTTCATCAGTACTTGGGGGGGGGGGGGGCCTGTGAGTTGTCACTTAAGTGAAGGAATCTCATTAACGTTTCGGAACGAGACCTGGACATTACTGCAGAATATACTGGGGTGGCTTGGGCGAGTCTTGTTGATCAGTAAGTGGTTATAGAGGGCTTTTTTACAATACCCATATTTAGGGTGAGCCCCAAAATTTTTTTTTAATTCAGGCAAATTGGTGGGCATCCAATCTCTGGCATGGGTGGATGAAGGTTTCTGTCTTATATACTGCGTGGCATATAAATTGGTTTGGTGGACGATTATATTTAAGAGATCGTTTGTAATAAATAAATAAACTAAAGTAGTCCATTTGGGCAAATTTTGAATTGCCCACTGTTTATGCCAGGCGTGGCAGTATATGTGTGGATTCTAGGGCCAAATAATGGAGCAGGTGCCCATACGAGAGCCTGAACTGGAGGGACCAAGCTGTCCTGTGCTGCAGAGGTACTAGGCCCTGCGTTTTCATGCTCTGCAGTGTCAACTTATTCAGGGATAACGTCCCCTGAAGATGAAACAGAAGTGACGCTAACATCGTCTCTGCCTAAAAAAGGTTCCATCTCTGACGCCATCTCAAATTCTGACCACAGCATGGTGTATGCCTCCTCAGCGCTATATAACTTCCTCGCCATAACTTCACTAACACTAACCCCCCCAAAAAAAGTATATACTTTTTTTTGTAACAAAACAGATTTTATGTACACGCATATATATATATATATATATATATATATATATATATATATATGATTCCATCTACCCCAGGGAAGACAAACAGCATGTATGGGTGGACGTAATCTGCAACGATGGGTTCATGCCCAAATCGGTTCAGAGTGCCTTCCACATGGATAAGTGGGCCCAGAGAATGCCATGAAATAAATGCCCCAGACCATAACGCTGCCGCCACCAGTTTGTGTTCTTCCAGAAATGGTTGTTTGTTCTCTGATGTTTCTTGCCTGACACGCCAACATCCATCCGTTCGATAAAGCAGAAAATGTGACTCTTTGGATAGGGCAACACTTTTGCCAATCATCGGTGGTCCAATGCCGATACTGCTGTGCAAATGTAAGTCTTTTTTTCTGATGCACCTTTGTTATCTAGGAGCAGGGACCATCTGTCTGCTTCGGAGCCCCATATGCAGTAGGGTTTGCTGAACTGTTGTTTTAGCCCCCTGGTTGATGTTCACGGTGATTTGCTCCACTGTAGCGTGTCGTACACCTCCCACATCAATGGCACGTGGTGCTCCGCGGTTTCCACATTGGTTATTTCCAATCGTGCCATTTGTCCACTCACGATACACTTTCACCACAGCAGCACGCGAACAGTTCACAAGCTGTGCTGTTTGAGATATACAAAGCCTGAAAGCCAATAACCATCCCTTTTTGCAACTCTGATAAAATCGCCCCTTTTACCCATTGTAACAACGAGTGATACGTGTACAGACAGCCTATCGCACACCTTATATACCCACCAAGCCAGCCCACGACAGCACTTCCTTCATGCGCTGCCGACATCGAAAGTAGGTGGTCCGAATAATGTGAATCGACTGTGTGTGTGTGTGTGTGTATGTATATATATATATATATATATATATATATATATATATACACACACACACACACACACATACATATATACACACTACCGTTCAAAAGTCTGGGGTCATCCAGACAATTTTGT
The DNA here is from genome assembly GCF_050947455.1 of Rhinoderma darwinii. Lineage (NCBI taxonomy): Eukaryota > Metazoa > Chordata > Amphibia > Anura > Rhinodermatidae > Rhinoderma > Rhinoderma darwinii. The sequence continues at coordinate 59,763,881 of NC_134698.1, forward strand.
GTTTTCCATGAAAACTCACACTTATATTTATCAAACGAGTTGCAAAATAACTAGAAAATATAGTCAAGACATTGACAAGGTTGGAAATAATGATTTTTATTTGAAATAATAATTTTCTCCTTCAAACTTTGCTTTCGTCAAAGAATGCTCCATTTGCAGCAATTACAGCATTGCAGACCTTTGGCATTCTAGCTGTTCATTTGCTGAGGTAATCGGGAGAAATTTCACCCCATGCTTCCAGAAGCCCCTCCCACAAGTTGGATTGGCTTGATGGGCACTTCTTGCGTACCATACGGTCAAGCTGCTCCCACAACAGCTCTATGGGGTTGAGATCTGGTGACTGCGCTGGCCACTCCATTACAGATAGAATACCAGCTGCCTGCTTCTTCCCTAAATAGTTCTTGCATAATTTGGAGGTGTGCTTTGGGTCATTGTCCTGTTGTAGGATGAAATTAGCTCCAATCAAGCGCTGTCCACAGGTTATGGCATGGCGTTGCAAAATGGAGTGATAGCCTTCCTTATTCAAAATCCCTTTTACCTTGTACAAATCTCCCACTTTACCAGCACCAAAGCAACCCCAGACCATCACATTACCTCCACCATGCTTGACAGATGGAGTCAGCCACTCTTCCAGCATCTTTTCAGTTGTTCTGTGTCTCACAAATGTTCTTCTGTGTGATCCAAACACCTCAAACTTCGATTCGTCTGTCCATAACACTTTTTTCCAATCTTCCTCTGTCCAATGTCTGTGTGCTTTTGCCCATATTAATCTTTTCCTTTTATTTGCCAGTCTCAGATATGGCTTTTTCTTTGCCACTTTGCCCTCAAGGCCAGCATCCCGGAGTCGCCTTTTCACTGTAGAGGTTGACACTGGCGTTTTGCGGGTACTATTTAATGAAGCTGCCAGTTGAGGACCTGTGAGGCGTCTATTTCTCAAACTAGAGACTCTAATGTACTTGTCTTGTTGCTCAGTTGTGCAGCCGGGCCTTCCACTTCTCTTTCTACTCTGGTTAGAGCCTGTTTGTGCTGTCCTCTGAAGGGAGTAGTACACACCGTTGTAGGAAATCTTCAGTTTCTTGGCAATTTCTCGCATGGAATAGCCTTAATTTCTAAGAACAAGCAAAGACCGTCGAGTTTCACATGAAAGCTCTCTTTTTCTAGCCATTTTGAGAGTTTAATCGAACCCACAAATGTAATGCTCCAGATTCTCAACTAGCTCAAAGGAAGTTCAGTTTTATAGCTCCTCTAAACAGCAAAACTGTTTACAGTGGTGCTAACATAATTGAACAAGGGTTTTCAAGTGTTTTCTAATCATCCATTAGCCTTCTAACACAGTTAGCAAACACAATATACCATTAGAACACAGGAGTGATGGTTGCTGGAAATGGGCCTCTATACACCTATGTAGATATTGCATGAAAAACCAGACGTTTGCAGCTAGAATAGTCATTTAGCACATTAACAATGTATAGAGTGTATTTCTGATTAATTTAATGTTATCTTCATTGAAAAAAACTGTGCTTTTCTTTCAAAGATAAGGAAATTTCTAAGTGACCCTAAACTTTTGAACGGTAGTGTATGTATATATATATATATATATATATATATATATATATATATATATATATATATATATATATATAAATAAATAAAGACTACTTATCTACGCTAGCGCTAACAAAAAAAATAAACCACTATTGATATAAATAGATATTCCCTACCTGCCTATTCTAATATTCTAGTAAAGATAGAAGGAAGGATAGATAGAAGGAAGGAAGGAAGGAAGGAAGGAAGGAAGGAAGGGAGGGAAGGATAGATAGAAGGAAGGATAGATAGAAGGAAGGAAGGAAGGAAGGAAGGATAGAAGGAAGGAAGGATAGAAGGAAGGAAGGATAGAAGGAAGGAAGGATAGAAGGAAGGAAGGATAGAAGGAAGGAAGGATAGAAGGAAGGAAGGATAGAAGGAAGGAAGGATAGAAGGAAGGAAGGATAGAAGGAAGGAAGGATAGAAGGAAGGAAGGATAGAAGGAAGGAAGGATAGATAGATAGATAGATAGATAGATAGATAGATAGATAGATAGATAGATAGATAGATAGATAGATAGATAGATAGATAGATAGATAGATAGATAGATAGATAGATAGATAGATAGATAGATAGATAGATAAAAAAATGTAGTGTAGATGTAACACTGTATTTTTTGGGACACAGTATTATACTGGCAGCGATTCTCTCTACTCCTCACACTGAAACAATGAGTGAGGAGAAGAAAAAAAGAGGCAGGAGATTCGCTGCCAGAACTTTTCAAAATAAAAATATGTGAGAAAATATGTTCTCACACCGATCACATGATCAGGGACCAACAGATTGGTCCCTGATACTCGGCCCAGTGCCTAGGGCTGTTGGTAACAGCCAGGGCACAGGGCTGCGTGCTTGCGATCACGCGTACACACGATCTGAAGTGCCACTGTCTATACGGCAGACTTCAGAAACCCTGACCGCTGGTCGTAAAAACACAGCCAGCGGTCAGGAACCAGTTAAGCTATAGAATAAACTGCTTTAATATAGTGAACACAGTCTACTGGGGCCTCGTTGCTGCCTCGCTGAAGAGAACATTCACTTACAGTCCTATGTACTCTCATTGTAAGTTGTGGAAAAAGACAAGCTTAGCTCTGCTACATTTGTTCATATTAAAGCAAATGCTTGCACATCCCATATTTGTGGTCTGCTATAAAGCAGGCCCTAAAGTTCCAAGAAAGCGATAGTAAGTGAACGAATAGCAGTTTGCAGGTTGATCTAGCCAATTTAACCATAAACAACTATAAAATGTAGGTATTAAAATTTTAAATGTCTACAACATACTTCTTAAGGCCTTCTACTTAACAGGTGACAGAATTTGGGAAAAAATATTTCAGTTCCTAGATTCCCTTGCATTGGGTCCTCCACCGTACTGTTTGTTGGTGCTTTTTAACATTTTATTTTGCCTTAACACCCCCTAGAAAGCTAGATGCTAGAACTGCAAACATTATTTTACAGCCACCATTGTGGAATTGAAAATCTTAAGGTAACTGAGGAGTTAACGAGACAATAATGGTGACTCAGCCAGTGAGAGAGGAGGCAGTAACACACCTTTACATTCTAGCTGTCACCGATTCCCAAGCGCTGTCTGCAGGGCTTTATTGAAAAGATAATTTGGCTCATAAATTTCCCCATCACTCCTACCGTCAGCAAATGATCCACAGAAGGACCCTGCTGTCCAAGAGATAATTACTTCCTCTGCAAGATTCCAGGCAACTAGCAGAGCAGGAATTATAAAATTAAAGAAAAACAGGATTCAGTGTGTCCGCAGGCTATCTTTAGGCGCTACAAGAGTTAAAAACTGAGACTACAGGAGCGCAGAGTTTGGGAACAATGTATAAATATCACTGGTCTCTGCTGTCACCTAATGATATGGAGTATAAACAGAAGCCTCACAAAGAGAACAGGGAGACCGGCATTAAACTGCTAGAAAGCAGGCAAGTCTGTAGGCACAACAGTAAAAACATCAGTCTGAGATTAATCACGTAAGCGGTGGGACCATCTCTAGGACTAGTGCACGATACATCTAAAGGCCTCTATTACGCTGCAGTATTTTGGTCAGTATTTTGCATCAGTATTTGTAAGCCAAAACCAGAAGTGGGTCTAAAATGCAGACGTGGTACAAATCTTCCCATTATATTTACTCTATGTTTTACTCCTAGGTTTGGTAAAACTGGGCCGTCAAAAAATGGAACATACCCTATTTTGGGCCGTTGTATATGGCTTTCTATATATAGACAGTGACGTCAGGGACTTCTCCTGAAGCAGAATCATCGGCAGACGGGCGGCTGTGGCCTGGGATTCTGCTTCAGGAGCAGGGGACCGCACCAGGAGAAGTCCATGACGTCACTGTCCATATATGTCCAATGCCTTTCCAACCAAGGGAGCGTGTTCTATCTTTGGACAAGAACAGGGCCTACGGGCACAACCTCCTAGACCAAGTGGTGGTCAACCTGACATATTGTGGTTATATACATATTGTGGTTATATACATATACATATTGTGGTTTTTATTTACAAAAACAGGGCACGGCCATGGGGGCGGCGTGTGCGCCGTCATATGCGAACCTGTTTCTCGGCCTCTGGGAGAGGCAGGTTTTTCTTGGTGACGGTGCGCACGCCGTCGACCATGTGCAATGCTGGATGCGATATATAGACCATGTTGTATTTGTCTGGCAGGGGACAGAGACTGAACTTACACAATTCATGCAATGTCTAAACACTAACGATTTGAATATAAAATTAACTTATGTTTTTGATAAGCATCGAGTGGATTTCTTGGACATTAGCATTGAGGTGGACAGTATAGGATGTCTTCAGACTAATGTTTTCAGGAAAAAGACATCGGTCAACTCTCTATTACATGCCACCTCTGCTCACAGCCAGTCCACGATTGGGGCCGTCCCTGTTGGTCAGTTCTTAAGAATGAGGCGCATTTGCTCTTCAAATGCAAATTTTGAGAAACAATCAAGAGACCTGGAAGAGAGATTTCTGGATAGGGGATACAGCCACAGAAGTATATAGAAGGGCAAAATTTACGGATCGTAATTCAATTCTGCATCCATTAAAAGTGAGTACTAAAAAAAGTGATGATAATAATATCCGGTACATTACTACATATAATAATCAGTGGCAGGCGATGAGATCTGTGCTGGAAAGACAGTGGCCAATTTTGCATTTAGAACCTGCCCTGGCCGATAATCTATCTAAAAAACCACAAATGACGGCACGTAGGAGTATGAACCTAAAAGATATGTTGGTGAAAAGCCACTATGTACCAAGAGAATGCAATTTATTTGCATCAAAAAATTCTAGACAAGGCTGATACCCATGCGGTGATTGTGTGTCATGCACAAACATGGTCCGTACATCTACTTTTTCTTCTATGATCGATAATAGAGAGTTTAAGATCCGATATTACATATCCTGCAGTACAATGAATGTTATATACTATGCTACGTTCGGTTGCTCAAAAGTGTATATTGGTCTGACATCAAGACAACTGCGGATTAGAATTAGGGAACATGTGCGTGACATAATTGCTGCTAGGGAAATTGAAGATCTTACATTGCTCAAAACAATCCCCAGACATTTTAAAACCCACCATGCCTGTGACCCAAAATCATTTAAGGCATGGGGCATAGACAGGGTGGTATGTGGTATTAGAGGTGGGGACGTCAAGAAATTATTAGCTCAGAGGGAGTGTAAATGGATCATCACCCTTGGAACAATGGCCCCTGTTGGTCTGAACGAGACACTTAGTTTTGCATCTTTTTTGTAACCTTCCTACCATTATTTTATTTGTGTTTTTTAAACTGTATGTCTAGTAATCTACAATTTTTCTCCTTTTAGTCTTTCATCACGGTTGCTAGTGATCATATACATCTATATTGGTCTGGGATCGGTACTTCTGGGACCGCACAAATATCCGTCTTGATGATGTGGGACTTCTAACTCCCATAATGCGGATCTGCTCTGGACTCAGTCAAGTCTGTCCACACGCCGTGGGATAATTCTTTGTATTTTATTTTATATAATACATATTTTTTGTCTGTTCCATATTCTGATGAGTATGGTCTTAGAATATTCAATACACAATATACTATTTGAATGTAATTTACATCATGTTTCACTTGTTATTTATTAGTATTTTCATTATATAACTGATATTTAATTATTATTTTTTTCACTTTTTTATTACTGATTAAATCCAGTATCGTATCCCTAAATTATAACACAAATGTTATTATAACATGTAGTGTTTATTCCTCTTTTTTCTGTGCACTTTATATTCAATATATATGTATGTAGATTTATATATATATATTCTTACTTATTTGTTATTTTTATTTTATGTTAGTATTATCACCTTATAATAACCTTGTATCAACTTACTGTGATTATTTATTCATCACTGCACATTTGTTTTCATTTGAAAATGAGTATTTTGTTATGATTTTGGCTTGAGGTATCGTTTTATAATAACCTTTACTTCGGCACGATCTATCCCAGTAGGAATCTTGTGGACAATTGTCTTTTGAAACACTCGTTAAATAAACTGCTAATCGCCTGAAATCCCGTAGTACTAGAACTCGCTTAATCTCTGTGACTCGTTTTGAATCTATTTCTTACCTTGCGATGTTATTTATCGGCCCTGCCTGTCACGCGTGTCATCCTTGGCTCTCGCTCTGTCTGCCGATTGTACCCCTCTGCGCGTGCGTGGTTTCCGGAGCCGCGCATGCGTAGTGGGGACTCGGCTGTCAGGTGCGCGAGTCAAGCGATGCTTCGATTTGACAGGCACGGCCGTGTATATCCCATTGGCCTGTATGCACCAGCTGATTGAACTACCCAATGTATTTAAAGTGGTAGGACTAAACAGGTGACAGTATACCCCTTGAAAAAGCCATCCACGCGAAACGCGCGTTGGGGTCCCTCCGCACTTGGAAAGTTACCGAATCACAGGAACCATATGGGTTAGTAATGTTACTTGCTGTGCCCTATATTGATTTACCTAGTTCTTATATTTATATCTATACTCTGGGAAGATCTGTGTGCCTTATTTAGGCTTAGTGATTTTTGAGCTTACTACTCGACGCTTTGTATACATGTAAGCATGACTGTTGTTACTGATAATGCTCATCTCATATTTTGCTTCTTAGTAACGTTACTATGAGCCTGGCTGTACCTGTGATACGATCTATTTAGATACCGTATCCTGGCCTCTGGCTTTTGTTATCATTCATTGCTATTTACCTCTGCCTCAGTAACAGTTCACACCTTATCTTCTGTTGGAAGCTTTTTTCTTCCTTTTACTGTGCTATATAGGAGTGGTTCCTCTGTGTTCTCCTACGTTATTTGGAGGTATACAGTTGTCTGATTTGTAGTCTACTTTTTAATCTATATGTAACCTGTATTGTTCAAATAAAATTTATTTTTCTATGCCATTGGCAAACTATATTCTAATAGTGCATGACTCCTTTTTCTCTGTGTTTTCCTAATATTGTGGTTATAGGCTGATAAAACCCGAAATATTGTGGGTGCCTCAAATGCGCCATCAAAGGGCTGCATATCAAATTCAGCCAGAGCTGAATCAAGTAGTACAACACAAAAAACAGTAAATAGGCAGCACTCACAAAGGCTTATAGTGAAAAAAGAGGGTGCTTTATTGACTCCAAAAATGAAACGTTTCGGCTCACACAACTCGAGCCTTTCGCAAGCCTGAGAAAGGCTCATGTTGTGTGAGCCGAAATGTTTCACTTTTGGGGTCAATAAAGCATCAAAAACAGGTATTTTAATAAAGCTTTTGTTTTTAGCAAAAAATAGAAAATAAAACTACTGTAATACGCGGAGGACTTTCCTCGCTACGTTTCAACATATGCTTAGACACAAAGGGATTCACGTATGAAAACTATTATACACTAAAAGTGGGGCATAGCAACCAACCAATGAGATCACTTAGATCACTTATCTAACCTGCATTAGAATAATGAAAACCATCCAGTTGGCTACTATGAGTAAATGCTCCAATTTTCGTCTTCCCTAGTTTTTATATGAGGTCCATTATCTGTGGTAACAGTCCGTATTCTCATGCCACCTAATGTATTGCAAAACTAATAAAACGAATAACGTTAAAGAGACATAACTAGTTTTTTTGGCTGCTGCATAGTGCATGAGCCTTCAGAAGTCGCATGGGAATCTTGAGGATAAGAGCATCATTAGCTAGTACTACATAAGGTACTCTGGGCACGGTTTAGTATGGTTTGGCTTAGTGGGTAGTTTAAAACATTTTGGGAGTATTCACTGCGTCTCTGAGAACTAAATAGGTGCACTAAATGGGTGTTGCATGGTACTGTACAGCTCTAATTCTTCAGGAAGTATATTTCACTATGGCAATATATACTAGTCCTTCCCAATGAATTAGAATATCATCAAAAAGTTAATTTATTTCAGTAATTCAATAAAAAAAGTTCCAGACAGAGTGATCTATTTCCAGCATTTTTTTCTTTTAATGTTGAAGATTATGGTGAACAGTTAATGAAAACCCAAAATTTAGTCTCTCAGAAAATTAGAATATTGGGTATAAGTTCAAGATTGAGTCATGGCGTCACACTCTCATCCACTAATCAACACAAAACACCTGCAAAGGTTTCGTCAGCCTTTAAATGGTCCAACAGTCTGGTTCAGTAGGCTACACAGTCATGGTGAAGACTGCTGAATTGACAGTTGTCCAAAAGACAGTCATTTACACCCACCACAAGGAGGGTATACCACAAAAGGACATTGCTAAAGAATCTGGCTGTTCACAGAGTGCTGTATCCAAGCATATTAATGGAAGGTTGAGAGGAAGGAAAAAGCATGGTAGAAAAAGGTGCACAAGCAACAGGGATAACCGCAGCCTTGAAAGGATTATCAAGAAAAGGCCATTCAAGAATGTGGGGGAGATTCACAAGGAGTGGACTGCGGCTGGAGTAAGTGCTTCAAGAGCCACCACACACAGACGTATCCAGCTCATGGGCTACAACGGTCGCATCCCTTGAGACAACATCAGAAGCGTCTTACCTGGGCTAAGGAGAAAAAGGACTAGTCTGTTGCTCAGTGGTCCAAAGTCCTGCTTTGAGATGAAAGTAAATTGTGCATTTCATCTGGAAATCAAGGTCCCAGAGTCTGGAGGAAGAGTGAAGAGGCATCAATCCAAGTTGCTTGCGGTCCAGTGTGAAGTTTCCACAGTCAGTAATGGTTTGGGCAGCCATGTGTCAACACAGCCGTCCATCAGGAAATTTTAGAGCACTTCATGCTTCCCTCTGCTGACAAGCTTTATGGAGATGCTGATTTAATTTTCCAGCAGGACTTGGCACCTGCCCACACTGCCTATAGTACCAATACCTGGTTTGATAACCACAGTATCACTGTGCTTGATTGGCCAGCAAACTCGCCTGACCTAAACCCCATAGAGAATCTATAGGGTATTGTCAAGAGGTAGATGAGACACCAGACCCAACAATGCAGGCTAGCTGAAGGCCGCTATCAAAGCAACCTGGGCTTCCATAACACCTCAGCAGTGCCACAGGCTCATCGCCTCCATGCCACGCCGCATTGATGCAGTAATTCATGCAAAAGGAGCCCCGACCAAGTATTGGGTGCATATACTGTACATACTTTTCAGTAGGCCAACATTTCAGTATTAAAAATACGTCTGAAATTACGGAGCTGTTTTCAGGCGAATTTTAGACGTTTTTGCATGTACTCACATTTTTCTCTGCGTCTTTTACGGAGGTAATTGGAGCTGTTCGTCCTTGGAGTCAATGAAAACCGGCTCCAAAAACGTCCCAAGAAGTGTCCTGCACTTCTTTGACGCGGGTGTAATTTTACGCGCCGTCTTTTGACAGCGACACGTAAAATTACACCTCGTCTGCACAGAACATCGTAAAACCCATTGCAAGCAATGGGCAGATGTTTGCAGACGTATTAGAGCCGTCTTTTCAGGCGTAAAACGCCTGAATTACGTCTGAAAATAGGTCGTGTGCACATACCCTTAGCCATAATCATCATTAAAAGAAAAAAAATGCTGGAAATAGATCACTCTGCGTGCAATGAATCCATATAATATGAGTTTCACTTTTTTAATTGAATTACTGAAATAAATTAACTTTTTATCTTCTAATTCATTGAGAAGGAACTCACGGCAGCAGTAAAGTGCTACACAGCCCCCCTTCCCAGGTTGTGCCATACAGCCCCCCTAAGGTAGTGTCACACAGCACCCCTCCCTCCCTGGTTGTGACACACAGCCGCCCCCTCCCTGGTTGTGCCACACAGCCTCCCCCTCCCAGGTAGTGCCACACAGCCCCCCCCCTCCCCAGGTAGTGCCACACAGTCCCCCCTCCCAGGTAGTGCCACACAGCCCTGCTCCCTGTAGGTTGCGCCTTTGGGGCTCCCTCTATGAGTGGAATCCCCAAACAGAGCATTGCCGATGTTCTGGCCGGGGATTCCGCTTCAGGAGGAGCCATTGACGTTACTGTCCATATATGGACAGTGATGTCCGGGGCAACCCCAGAGCCATAGTCTCGGGCAGAGCGATACTATCACTCTGCCAGGGACTCCTGCTCTGCTCCTGACATCACTGTCCACATATGAATAGTGATGTCCCGAGCAGAGCTGAAGTCCGGGGCAGAGCGCTAGTAAAGGCTCTGCTCCAGGACTCCGTCTCTGGGGAAGCCCCTGACATCACTGTCCATATATGGATAGTGATGTTAGGGGCAATCCCAGAGCCAAAGTCACGGGCAGAGCGCTACTAGCACTCTGCCTGGGACTCCTCTCCTCCTGGCATTACCGTCCATATATGGACAGTGATGTCAGGGGCAACCCCAGAGCCGGAGTCCCAGACAGAGGTCTACTAGCGCTCTGCCTGGGAGTCTGTAGCCTAGTAAATGGCAGAGTGGGGAGCTACCACCCTGCTCTGCCATAGCGTTCAATAGTATTTGTGTCCTAAAAACGCAGATCCTATTGAATGTGGCGTCACTACCGCTATAGCAGCCATAGCGGCTGCTAGCAGGGCCACTGGGCAAGGGGGCCTGTGACGGCTGGCGGCACGGGCCCTCTCATGCCGCAGGCCCCATAGAGGCTGCTACAGCAGTAGTTACGCCGCCTCCTAGACAGTGGCTCCCTCTTGAAGCAGAATCCCCCGACAAGACTAATAGCTAAAGCCTTTAGGCTGTGTTCACAAGTTGCTGTGGTTTTTGGCTGTGTGGCACACTACCGCAGCATGTGAACCCAGCCTTGCAATTTGCAGCCACTCAACTAATTTCCTCTGGATAATGGAGTGTACCTACACAAGCACAGCTACCGATCAGCCAGGAAAACCTCTTTGGCTATTCTCACCCTTGTTTCTACTAGGGTTTCTAACAATTAAAAAAAATATTTCTATTGCATTTCCAATCTCAAGGTTCTTGGCTTACATGTAAGTTTCCTGCTCGCTGTCAAAGTTATGTTTGATTGCTATGATCATATATTTTCCGGCTGTTTGGTTGTGGTTGTTGATATGGCTCGTGGTTCCGGCCTATTCATTTTCCATGACAACTATCTTCATGTTTTTGTATCTCTGTTCATTTAAACTTAAAGGAGAACTACCTGAACTAATATGTAAAAGGCCATTTAATATACATGAAGTGCTTACATGTTTTCAGTTCAAGGTCCGTAGGGACATTGCATGCATCCACATCAATATCCATGCTAACTGGCAGTTACGTGCGTTTGTGTGTATGCAGACTTTATAGACAAAAGAATGAAAATGCCTTCTCAAGAATGAGTTCAGGTGTCTCAGCCACACCCTTGCAAACTGTTGAATAAAATCAAGCACACAGCCATGCAATCTCCATAGACCAACACTAGTAGTAGTAGTAGTAGTAGTAGTAGTAGTAGTAGTAGTAGTAGTAGTAGTAGTAGTAGTAGTAGTAGTAGTAGTAGTACTAGTAGTAGTAGTAGTAGTAGTAGTAGTAGTAGTACTAGTAGTACTAGTACTAGTACTAGTACTAGTACTAGTAGTAGTAGTAGTAGTAGTAGTAGTAGTAGTAGTAGTAGTAAAGGTAGCACTGGAGAGATCAGGGAGTTTAAATGTTGCACTGCTATAGGATGCCACCTTTGCCATGTCCGTTCATGAAATTTCTGATCTGTTCCAGTAAACTGGAAATGCTATTATTGAGGAATGGGCGCATCTAGGAGTAACCGCTCAGCCACGAAGCAGTAGACCTTACAAACCGACAGAGCGGGGCCGTCGAGTGCTGAATTGCTTGGTGCGTAAACAACACCTATGCTCTGTTATATTACACACTACAGAGCTCCAAGCTGCCTCTGGAAGTGACATCAGCACAAGAACTGGTCAAGCAGTAGCACACAAGCCTAAGATCGGCATGTAAAATGCCTATTGTTGGCTGTAGTGGTGTAAAGCCACTGAACTCTGGAGCAGTGGAAACGTGTTCTCTGGAGTGATGAATCACATTTCACTATCTGGCAGTCTGATGGATATTAATCTGGGTTTGGCAGATGCCAGGGGAACACTACCTCCGAGGAATACATGACTATGTGTTGTTTGTAATTTATTAATGTATATACATTTGTAATATACTTACATTTTCCAAATTGGCCCCGTTTCCAGATGCTGCCATGGGGTACTTGACGGGTGACGTCACTCTCTGGCCGCTGTGTTGATCTTCAATTCTCTTCCGGGTATACGACACGTCACTTGTGACGTGCCATGTATGAGCTGTTCTGTTGTACCGCGCATGCGCGGTCCATGCTGTTATCTCAAGAACAGCAGACACTGCGCATGCGCGGTACGGGCTGTACAACAGAACAGCTCATACATGGCACATCACAAGTGACGTGTCGTATAGCTGGAAAATAATTGAAGATCCACACAGCGGCCAGAGAGTGACGTCAACAGGGGTGGGATCCGGCCGGTTCGCCCCGGTTCTCCCGAACCGGTTGATAAAATGACAGCCGGTTTGCAGAACCGGGAAGCCGGAAACGGTCCAGACCCCTGCACTCCTTAGGACGTGGATACAATTGCGTTGACTAGCGCTGCCCTGGTGGGGCACATGTTGCCTCGCCATTCGGCGCTTAGTGATGATGCAGTCGGCGCGATTACGTTGTTCCGATGGAGGACTGATGTCACTGGAGGATGGCGCGGCAACGGGACAGGTAAGAAAATGTGTTTTTTTCCTTCTGCTGTGGGCACTATAGGGCACTACATAAGGGACTCTACAGGGAACAAGAACTACAGGGGCCTATATAGGGGACAGTAACTACAGGGGCCTATATAGGGGACAGTAACTACAGGGGCCTATATAGGGGACAGTAACTACAGGGGCCTATATAGGGGACAGTAACTACAGGGGCCTATATAGGGGACAGTAACTACAGGGGCCTATATAGGGGACAGTAACTACAGGGGCCTATATAGGGGACAGTAACTACAGGGGCCTATATAGGGGACAGTAACTACAGGGGCCTATATAGGGGACAGTAACTACAGGGGCCTATATAGGGGACACCAACTACAGGGGCCTATATAGGGGACACCAACTACAGGGGCCTATATAGGGGACACCAACTACAGGGGCCTATATAGGGGACACCAACTACAGGGGCCTATATAGGGGACACCAACTACAGGGGCCTATATAGGGGACACCAACTACAGGGGCCTATATAGGGGACACCAACTACAGGGGCCTATATAGGGGACACCAACTACAGGGGCCTATATAGGGGACACCAACTACAGGGGCCTATATAGGGGACACCAACTACAGGGGCCTATATAGGGGACACCAACTACAGGGGCCTATATAGGGGACACCAACTACAGGGGCCTATATAGGGGACACCAACTACAGGGGCCTATATAGGGGACACCAACTACAGGGGCCTATATAGGGGACACCAACTACAGGGGCCTATATAGGGGACACCAACTACAGGGGCCTATATAGGGGACACCAACTACAGGGGCCTATATAGGGGACACCAACTACAGGGGCCTATATAGGGGACACCAACTACAGGGGCCTATATAGGGGACACCAACTACAGGGGCCTATATAGGGGACACCAACTACAGGGGCCTATATAGGGGACACCAACTACAGGGGCCTATATAGGGGACACCAACTACAGGGGCCTATATAGGGGACACCAACTACAGGGGCCTATATAGGGGACACCAACTACAGGGGCCTATATAGGGGACACCAACTACAGGGGCCTATATAGGGGACACCAACTACAGGGGCCTATATAGGGGACACCAACTACAGGGGCCTATATAGGGGACACCAACTACAGGGGCCTATATAGGGGACACCAACTACAGGGGCCTATATAGGGGACACCAACTACAGGGGCCTATATAGGGGACACCAACTACAGGGGCCTATATAGGGGACACCAACTACAGGGGCCTATATAGGGGACACCAACTACAGGGGCCTATATAGGGGACACCAACTACAGGGGCCTATATAGGGGACACCAACTACAGGGGCCTATATAGGGGACACCAACTACAGGGGCCTATATAGGGGACACCAACTACAGGGGCCTATATAGGGGACACCAACTACAGGGGCCTATATAGGGGACACCAACTACAGGGGCCTATATAGGGGACACCAACTACAGGGGCCTATATAGGGGACACCAACTACAGGGGCCTATATAGGGGACACCAACTACAGGGGCCTATATAGGGGCCCTTGTCTCCAGGGAACGCCACAGGGGGCCCTTGTCTCCAGGGAACGCCACAGGGGGCCCTTGTCTCCAGGGAACGCCACAGGGGGCCCTTGTCTCCAGGGAACGCCACAGGGGGCCCTTGTCTCCAGGGAACGCCACAGGGGGCCCTTGTCTCCAGGGAACGCCACAGGGGGCCCTTGTCTCCAGGGAACGCCACAGGGGGCCCTTGTCTCCAGGGAACGCCACAGGGGGCCCTTGTCTCCAGGGAACGCCACAGGGGGCCCTTGTCTCCAGGGAACGCCACAGGGGGCCCTTGTCTCCAGGGAACGCCACAGGGGGCCCTTGTCTCCAGGGAACGCCACAGGGGGCCCTTGTCTCCAGGGAACGCCACAGGGGGCCCTTGTCTCCAGGGAACGCCACAGGGGGCCCTTGTCTCCAGGGAACGCCACAGGGGGCCCTTGTCTCCAGGGAACGCCACAGGGGGCCCTTGTCTCCAGGGAACGCCACAGGGGGCCCTTGTCTCCAGGGAACGCCACAGGGGGCCCTTGTCTCCAGGGAACGCCACAGGGGGCCCTTGTCTCCAGGGAACGCCACAGGGGGCCCTTGTCTCCAGGGAACGCCACAGGGGGCCCTTGTCTCCAGGGAACGCCACAGGGGGCCCTTGTCTCCAGGGAACGCCACAGGGGGCCCTTGTCTCCAGGGAACGCCACAGGGGGCCCTTGTCTCCAGGGAACGCCACAGGGGGCCCTTGTCTCCAGGGAACGCCACAGGGGGCCCTTGTCTCCAGGGAACGCCACAGGGGGCCCTTGTCTCCAGGGAACGCCACAGGGGGCCCTTGTCTCCAGGGAACGCCACAGGGGGCCCTTGTCTCCAGGGAACGCCGCAGGGGGCCCTTGTCTCCAGGGAACGCCGCAGGGGGCCCTTGTCTCCAGGGAACGCCGCAGGGGGCCCTTGTCTCCAGGGGACGCCGCAGGGGGCCCTTGTCTCCAGGGAACGCCGCAGGGGGCCCTTGTCTCCAGGGAACGCCGCAGGGGGCCCTTGTCTCCAGGGAACGCCGCAGGGGGCCCTTGTCTCCAGGGAACGCCGCAGGGGGCCCTTGTCTCCAGGGAACGCCACAGGGGGCCCTTGTCTCCAGGGAACGCCGCAGGGGGCCCTTGTGTCCAGGGAACGCCGCAGGGGGCCCTTGTCTCCAGGGAACGCCACAGGGGGCCCTTGTCTCCAGGGAACGCCACAGGGGGCCCTTGTCTCCAGGGAACGCCACAGGGGGCCCTTGTCTCCAGGGAACGCCACAGGGGGCCCTTGTCTCCAGGGAACGCCACAGGGGGCCCTTGTCTCCAGGGAACGCCACAGGGGGCCCTTGTCTCCAGGGAACGCCACAGGGGGCCCTTGTCTCCAGGGAACGCCACAGGGGGCCCTTGTCTCCAGGGAACGCCACAGGGGGCCCTTGTCTCCAGGGAACGCCACAGGGGGCCCTTGTCTCCAGGGAACGCCACAGGGGGCCCTTGTCTCCAGGGAACGCCACAGGGGGCCCTTGTCTCCAGGGAACGCCACAGGGGGCCCTTGTCTCCAGGGAACGCCACAGGGGGCCCTTGTCTCCAGGGAACGCCACAGGGGGCCCTTGTCTCCAGGGAACGCCACAGGGGGCCCTTGTCTCCAGGGAACGCCACAGGGGGCCCTTGTCTCCAGGGAACGCCACAGGGGGCCCTTGTCTCCAGGGAACGCCACAGGGGGCCCTTGTCTCCAGGGAACGCCACAGGGGGCCCTTGTCTCCAGGGAACGCCACAGGGGGCCCTTGTCTCCAGGGAACGCCACAGGGGGCCCTTGTCTCCAGGGAACGCCACAGGGGGCCCTTGTCTCCAGGGAACGCCACAGGGGGCCCTTGTCTCCAGGGAACGCCACAGGGGGCCCTTGTCTCCAGGGAACGCCACAGGGGGCCCTTGTCTCCAGGGAACGCCACAGGGGGCCCTTGTCTCCAGGGAACGCCACAGGGGGCCCTTGTCTCCAGGGAACGCCACAGGGGGCCCTTGTCTCCAGGGAACGCCACAGGGGGCCCTATCTACAGGGAACGCCACAGGGGGCTCTATTTACATTGAACGCCACAGAGAACGCCACAGGGGGCCTATCTACAGGGGGCACTATATAGGGAACGCTACAGTAAATGCCACAGGGGGCACTATCTACAGGGAATGCTACAGGGGGCCCTGTCTGCAGGGAACGCTACAGGGGGCACTATCTACAGGGAACGCTACTACCTACAGAGGGCTCTATGGGGAGAACTATCTACAGAGGGCTCTACCAAGAGCACTATCTACAGAGCGCTCTATGAGGGGCACTATCTACAGGGAGCACTGTGTGTGGTGCATTACTTTACAGTGTTTGACACCATTTTATTCAGGGGCACACGCAGGGAGCGCTTTAGAACGACCCATTCTTTCACAAATGTTTGTAAAGGCGACCGCATGACTAGGTGGGTGATTGTATACACCTGTGGCAATGAATTGAATAAAACCTCTTAATCAGTGAATTCAGGTGTGTCCCAATACTGATATATAGATATATATATATTCATTAATTTTTAAACGTAAGCCACCTCTATTGCTGCACAATATTATCACAAAATTGACTATAAGGCCCTGTTTACTACACATTTTTGCCATATGTTTAGCATGACTATAGGGCTAGATTAGCCCGATGGAGGACAAAAGACAAAAGTGTATCCTTTTAGCCTCCGCCAGGCTGATATGTGTTGGTATAACCCCTTTTTTTCCTTCTTTTTTTGAAGGATGGAATAGCAAAGTAGACAAGGCTATTTCATCCCGTATCCCGGCAGATCACAAAATAAAACGTATACCACGTATAAATGTATTTTTTAACATGGGAGCTTATGAGTGATTTATGCCACTGTATGGCAAACGCCATGGGCTTCTCAATAGCCTTTCATGACTTCTACAGTAAATGGATACCATAATTAGTCTATGGGCGACAAAGGCGTTAAATGGATGCCTAATAGTGGTATCCATCACTATTAGACTAAAATGGTATTTGTTAAACGGATACATCATTAACTCTCATGACCCCAGTTCATGACGTATCTGTTTAGCGAATACCATTAAAGTCTATGGTGACGGAGCCTACATTTAACGTTTAAGTCGGGAGCTTTTTCCTGACATATACGTCAAAGGTAGTCAGAACTGTGATATCAACAGGGCCTTGGGGTATGTTCACAAACTCTCCCGCAGACGTGACAGCGGATCTGCACGTGGATTAGCCATATTGTTGTTAAATAGAGCTAATCCGCTATTTTTCCGTGTGGAATTCCCAGCAATAATAAACATGCTGTGGATTTAAAAATTAATTATTTTGCACTAATTTTTTTTACGATACCCCATTTACTTGCATTGGATGCAGAAGGTCAGTGGATTTGGTGTAGATTCAGGGGCGGAATCTACGCCTAAATCCAACAAATCGTTAACCTGTGAATATGGCCTAATAAACATAGGCTTGCTCTGATGCTAGGACACTCGTTTTTGCACTTTACCCTTGCACATGTCCTGTGTTTCCAGACAGATCTGAAAATTATGGATTATACAGAGACATCTGGCAGGTGGCCAGAGAACATCATTAGAGATGGCTCAAGGGACACACATATCCAGGGAGGTTGTCAAGGGTACCAACAGGTATGCCAATTATGTTTTTCTGGTTTTTTTTTTGCACAGAATTTCTATCAGATTACAAATTGTAAGCCTGACATCAATGATGAACACAGTCTGAAGACATCTGCGTTCTGCGCATTCATGGCTTGTACATGCTGGGAACTGCAGTGATGCAGACCGCTTTATTTACACAGTCTGCTGCTACATGTGACTAAAGAGGCCACTACTTTAACCCCTTAAAACCAGATGTATTTTTTTAATTTACCAGCCAATTTTATGTTATTTTGCACTTGCTGCTGGTTAAAAAAATTTATTTTTTCTTTACAGCTTTAAAAAGAGGTTGTCCACAAATGGACAACTGATGACCTGTGGGCACCGGATGTCATTGCAACAGTATGCAACATACAGAGCTGGAAGCAGTTGGCTCCGTACATTGCATAGCAGCCGTGCTGCCAAACTGCAGCTCTGTTCCCATTCACTTGAATAGGAGCAGAGCTGCAGTACGGCCGCTATTCCGTGACCAGAGCCATCTGCTTCCGGCAGGTGCACGGAGGCAGCCGGAGCAGCTGATCGGTGCGGGGTCCAGGTGTCGGACCTGCACCGATCAAATACAGATGACCTATCCTTTGGATAGGTCATGAGTCGTCCGGTAGTGGACAATCGCTTTAAGCAGATTTTTGCTTTTTTGTGACAATTAGGCCCAATGCACACGACCGTATTTTTCATTTGTATCTACGGACCGTAATTACGGACCCATTCATTTATATTAGCCATGGACACCTTTCCGTATATTTACGGATGTGTGTCCGTCCTGAAAAAAATATAGAACCTGTCATATTATTGTCCGTAATTACGGCACGGACTCTCCCATAGAAGCCTATGGGCGCTTCCGTAAATACGGACGGCTACGGTAAACCATCTGTATTTACGGAAGCGTTGCTATGCAACATGTTGGTGACATAATTTGCAGCCACCCTCTTTTTTTCCTGATCCGTATATACGGATCAAAGGCGGATGCATTACGGACCGTGCGGATACCATTCCGTATATACAAATAAGTTACGGATCAGTATTTACGGATAGACAAAAATACGGTCGTGTGCATGGAGCCTTAGGGTGTATTTAGACGCTGCGGTTGAGGTGCAGTTAAAACCGTACAAAAAAATTGCATCCAAAAAAACTCATCATATCGTGGTAAAAATAAACCTTTAGGGGTTTCTTTTTTTTTTTACACACACAGGGAGATTTATTAAAACAAACAGTCTATGGCCTCATGCACACGACCGTAGCCGTGTGCACGGGCGTGATTTTCGGGTCGGCCGGCTGCGGACTGTCAGCCGCGGGCCGCCCGCAAATCACGGGACATGCACATGGCCGCCGTCATTGTTTACAATGAGCCCGGACCGCAGAAGATGTTCGTAATAGGACATGCCCGTTCTTTCTGCGGTGCGGGTTCCCGGGCCATGCACGGACCGTAAAAACTACGGTGGTGTGCATGGCCCCATAGAAAAGAATGGGGCCGCAATTCTCCCGTGGATTTTCGGGGGAATTGCGGCCGCAAACACACGTTCGGGTGCATGGGGCCTTAAAGATAGACAGTTTAAAACTAGACCAGATGGGAAGAAACCAACAAATTTAATGGCACACGCTGTATTAAAAACTTGGCACATCTTGCTAGACACTTTTCTCTTCCTCACGCCATCTTTTGGTTGACGTACTTAAAGAAGCTCTGTTACCAGATTATAAATGCTCTATCTCCTACATAATCTGATTGGCGCTGTAATGTAGATGACAACTGTGGTTTTTATTTTGAAAAACGATAATTTTTGAGCAAGTTATAAGCAATTTTAGATTTATGTTAATTAGTTTCTTAAAGAGGCTCTGTCACCGGTTTCTCTAATCCCTATCTCCTATTGCATGTGATCGGCGCTGCAATATAGATAACAGTAACGGCTTGTTTTTTTAAAAACGTTCATTTTTGCCCAAGTTATGAGCTATTTTATATATATGCAAATTAGTTTTGAAATGGACAACTGGGCGTTTTTTTTCTTCGTTACGTGCATAGCAGCGATGTGCAGCCACATAAACAGAGATTAACGTTAATCAAGTGTCCTGATAATGAATACACATGACCTCCATCCTGGATGTCATGTGTATTCAGAATCCTGACACTTCTGAATTTATTCTGTGAGATTCCAGCAAGCCACGCGTAATCTCGCGAGATTAAGGAGGTAAACGAGATTTCGTTTCCCTTGCTGGAAATCTCAAAGAAAAGAGTCAGAAGTGTCAGGATTCTGAATACACATGACGTCCAGGCTGGATTGTCATGTGTATTCATTATCAGGGCACTTGATTAACGTTAATCTCTGTTTATGTGGCTGCACATCGCTGCTGTGTAAATGAATGGAGAGGAGTGTATGACGCTGACTGGTCACTGATTGGTCAGCGTCATACACGTAAACACGCCCAGTTAAAAACACAATACACGCCCAGTTGGACATAACGAAAAAAAAACGCCCAATTGTCCATTTCAAAGCTCATTTACACACACATATATATATATATATATATATATATATATATATATATATATATATATATATATAAAATAGCTCATAACTTGGCCAAAAATGAAAGTTTTTAAAAAAAAAAAACGTTACGGTCATCTAAATTGCAGCGCCGATCACATGCAATAGGAGATAGGGATTTGAGAATCTGGTGACAGAGCCTCTTTAATGACTAACTGTGTGTGTTTTTACTTTTTACCAACTGGGCGCTGTACAGAGCAGGGTATGACGCTGACCAATCAGTGACCAATCAGCATCATACACTTCTCATTGTTCCAGCCCAGTTTCTTTCACTGCACAATCATGCTGTAACAATGGGCTGGAACAATGAGAAGTGTATGACGCGGATTGGTCGCAGATTGGTAAAAAGTAAAAACACGTCCAGTTGGTCATTAAGAAATGAAATTAGCATAAATCTAAAATCATTCATAACTTGCTAAAAAATTATCATTTTTCAAAATAAAAAACAATTGCTATCTACATTACAGCGCCGATCAGATTATGTAGGCGATAGAGCATTTATAATCTGGTGACAGAGCCTCTTTAACATCAATATTTTGCAGCAAAAAAATGGTGCACGCCATTAATAAATTTGCTGCATTGTACGACTCCTCTGGCACATTTTGCTTAGTAAATCTCCCCCACTGTATTTGCTTTTCTGTTAATTATAGGGATTTTGGTGGGTGAAAGATAGTAAAAAAAAAAAGAAAATCAAGATCTATAATATTTTTAGATTTACACATCGCGATTTGTTTCAGATTTTTGAGCCAAAGCCAAAAGTAGATGCATGAAGAAGAAGATGTAAGGGCTCTTGCACAAGACCAAGTGTGCCGCAAAAGTCCCGTCCATGATTTGTGGAAAGATAGGACATGTTCTATCTCTCCATGGATTGGAGAGTCAAGTCCATTTTCATGGACCAGATTCACTCACTGAAGTGAATGGTTCTGTGAAAACTATCGGTGCCACTCGGATGCTATAAAAAACAGCCCGAATGGCACTTAGTCATGTGCAAGAGCCCTTAGCTGCTCCTTCATATTTCCCATTCCTTTTGGAACCGCTTTGGCTCAAACATCTGCAGCAAATCGCAGTGTGAACATAGCCTAAAATAGAATGGCCGTTAAGAGTTTAAAAGTGAATCATAATTTTAGAAAAAGCACCTTAACACAAGCCCATCAATGCTACGAATGGGACACATGCCTGTTAAAATACCCACTTTTTGGCATTTTTTTACACTAGTGCTGGACAAAACCCGGTCGCCATGGCAACCAGATAATATGCCCATCGGGTATTCAGTGGTTGGATACCTCCACCTGAAGCAGACTGCTTTTACTGACACCATACAACTCCCTCTCTTCCTGCAGAAGCGATCACAAATCACTCTTGCAGGGCAGAGTAAGCAAAAAGCGACTGCATCAGTCTTTTAGCAGGACAAATGCAAATCTACATACAGCATCTGACAATAGGTGAGAAAATCTGGGGAGCATGCAGGAGGGTAGTATATCTAAGGAGTTGCTGGAGGAGGCCTTGCTATGACTGCATTGAGGGAGGCTCTCTCTGACTACAAGAAGGGCTGGGGGAGGCATGCTGTGACTCTTAAAAAGAGAGTGGGTGCTGGGTTGCTGTGACTACTGGGAGGGAGACTCCCTGTAAGGCCTCAAGCACACGTCAGTATTCTGCATATACTTTGCTTATAATTTGCACCTCTTCCGTGTTTTGGATCCACTCCTGGTTTTGGCTTCCAAATACTGAAGCAAAATACTGACCATAATATGGACGTGTGCATGAGGCCTACCTACTGAAAGGGGAGGGTGGCTAATAGGGTAGAAAGGCATGGTGGAGACTAACTGTGACTACTGGGAGGGGGGCTGGGAGAAGCCTGCTGTGGCTACTGGGAGGCGGCGCTAAAAGATGCCTGCTGTTAAATGTTTATTGGGGAAGGAAGGGGCTGCTTTGACTACTGGGGTCACTTCTGTTACTCTTGAGGTGGTAGGGGGAGGGAGTCGGGAACACAATTGTAACTATATGATTGTAGAGAGGGACTCTGCTATAACTACTACAAGGAAATAAATAATGGAAAAATAAAACTTTAAAGAGGCTCTGTCACCAGATTCTCAAATCCCTATCTCCTATTGCATGTGATCGGCGCTGCAATGTAGAGAACAGTAACGTTTGTTTTGTTTTTTAAAACGTTCATTTTTGGCCAAGTTATGAGCTATTATATATATATATATATATATATATATATATATATATATGCAAATGAGCTTTGAAATGGACAACTGGGAGTGTTTTTTTTCGTATGTCCAACTGGGCGTGTATTGTGTTTTTAACTGGGCGTGTTTACTTGTTTTACTAACTGGGCGTTGTGGAGAGAAGTGTATGATGCTGACGAATCAGTGACCAATCAGCATCATGCAATCCTCTAAATTCATTTACATAGCACATAGTGTTCTTATTAGAACGATGTGCAGCCACATACACAAGTGTCCTGATATTGAATACACATGACATCCAGCCTGGACGTCATGTGTATTCAGAATTCTGACACTTCTGAATCTTTTCTGTGAGATTCCAGCAAGCCGCGCGTAATCTCGCGAGATTACGAGGTAAACGAGATTTCGTTTCCCTTGCTGGAAATCTCACAGAAAGGATTGAGAAGTGTCAGGATTCTGAATACACATGACGTCCAGACTGGATGTCATGTGTATTCATTATCAGGACACTTGTGTATGTGGCTGCACATCGTTCTAGTAAGAACGGTGCTGCTGTGTAAATGAATGGAGAGGAGTGCATGATGCTGATTGGTCACTGATTCTTCAGCATCATACACTTCTATTCACAACGCCCAGTTAGTAAAACAAGTAAACACGCTCAGTTAAAAACACAATACACGCCCAGTTGGACATACGAATAAAAACACGCCCAGTTGTCCATTTCAAAGCTCATTTGCATATATATATATATATATATATAAAATAGCTCATAACTTCTCCAAAAATGAACGTTTTTCAAAAAAAAATAATTTTTACTGTTCTCTACATTGCAGCGCCGATCACATGCAATAGGAGATAGGGATTTGAGAATCTGGTGTCAGAGCCTCTTTAAGGAAATAGTTTCAGCACAATCATCACCAGCGTATATGCTGAAGGTGGTGCGAACATTAGATTGCCAATCAACGCAAGCGTGTTAGGGCAACATTGATGTGTATAGCAAGCTTAAGGGTAAACACACAAGAATCAGATTTGTTGCAAAATGTGCACGTTAGTGGCAGATTAACAGAACATTTCATTCCTTCCACTTTGCAAAGGGTGAAATCCGCTGTGAGTATCCACAACAGAATGAGCATGCTGCGGATATGAAAATGCACAGATTGATCTGATTTCCATGCAGAACATGTTCCGCATCATTTCTGTCCCGTATGCAGAGTGACTAAAGAGGGCACATTGATTGGGGGGGGGGGGAATGAGTGACCATTAGGTTCTTTATTCATCTGCAACCATGTGGCCTCTTTCTACTGTGCTATTTAGTCCAGACCCTGGTAGAAACGTGGGCAAAAGATACGGTATGGGAAGCCTACATTACATAAGCTTTAGCAAAGGGAGGTAAAGTTTAAGTACCACACTCGTACAGGGATCTTCTGGTTCAGAACGGTAGAAGAATTTCAGGGGCCTTTCTCCTTTTGGACAGGGCTTGGGATAGGCCACATGCTTTGTGCCCTTTTTGCGTTATTCACTTTGGATTTTTTTTTTTATTTCAATGCTTACTTAAATATATTTCTGACACATGCTAAGGGATCTTGCTTGCTACCAGACCAGGTATAGAAATAGCAAAGAAGCTCCAAAAGGAATTCATACTTGCCCATAATTGTCCGATACTTAAAAGTATATGCCCCTTTACATAGGCGAATAAATATCTGAACTAGCATTTGTACAGTATGTAAACAGGGAAAACGCTCGTTCATCAACTGATCAGTCTATTAAGCAGCCATAAAAACGGTCCCTTCTTGGCAGCACATATCCCTCTGTAAAACAGGGTATGTGCTGAGTGAGAACAGGATGCTAATTTTTGGGGACAAACTATTGTAATAACACTCGTTCGTCCCCATACTCCCAATCACTGCTTCATTTTTCTAGTGCTGCTTTCTACAGAGGAAATTCCCCCTGAAAAACTGCAACACAATGTGGTGCGTTTTTTTGGACAGAATGTGCTACGGGTTCTAGGTCTGATACACTGCACAGTTTTACACAGTGTATCTGACCCTTGGGAACCCGGCTTTAAACATGAATTTATCGGTGATGCAACATTTATGACCAAGACAAAAATGTATGTTTACAAGGTTCTCCCCCTCCCTTATATCACACTGTTAGGCCTTATGCACATGTCCGTGCCTAAAATCACGGCCCGCCACCTGCATTTTCAGCCCGTGCTCCAATACAAACTATGGGAGCACGCCCCAATAAAAAGAAAAGATAGGACATGTCCTATCTTTTGCAGAGGCTTTCTACGGCCCAGACACCTTCCCGTAAATGTATGGGAAGGTGTCCGTGGTCAATGGAAGTGATAGTTATGGTCCGCAATTACAGACAAATTCTACGGTCATGTGCATGAGGCCTCAAAACTGCTGAAAGGTTCTTTTTGACATGCATGTGACCATATTGATATATTCCTCAGATAAGAAGGGGAATAATTGTTGAGAGGCACAATAAGTGACCAAAATATTGTCTTTTGCAAGTGATTAGGTGAGCAAAATGTTCTACTTAGAGGAGCATCACATGAAGAAAATAACAAAACGTAAAAAATTACTGTAACATTTGGCACATTGAATGCCAGAATAAAAAAGGACATACAAATAAAGAATGAAGTGAATTTAGAAATCATCCAAGAACTAGACTTCTATTGGTGCCTGGCATGTCAGCACTGCGTCCAGAAATTGGCTGCCACTTTCACAATTGCAGTCACGTAATCAAGGGCAACCAGGTGACCATAGAACCATCAGCACTTTTAAAAATAAAAACATTTGTAACCATAGGCAGATAATATAGGGTATTGTTTTTTGGTGTTTTTTTTTTATTATTGAAACGGTTATATTCAGACTTTGCATCTGAAAACCACATGTGTTTTTAGAGCGATTTGGTGCGCTTTTCAATGCAGTTGCGTTTTTTACTGAACTGGCATCGAAAAATGCACCAAATTGCAGTAAAAACGCACGTGGTTACAAAAATCACAGCAAAGTAATGCAAGAAAAACCTCTAAAAAAAAAATTTGGGGTGCAAGGACAAGTTCACATCTGCATTAGGGGCCTATGTCACATGAAACAATATACGCTATTGTTCCCGGTAAAACCACGGACACCCCGATGCAACCCATTAAAGTCAATGGTCTTCGCGGGCTGCCAGTGTTGTCCGTGGTGCAATGGAATTGGCGCTTACGGTTATTCACCTGTTCTGCCCCTCTGACAAAGCAGAACTAAATGTCAAGGGCAGGTGTGAACTGGCCATTACTTTATGGACGGACCGACAGTTCCTGTTTCACAAAAAGGATAGTGTGAGGGATTTCGACAGTAGATAGGATGAGGAGAACGGACAAACATTAAAGCACAGAGAGAGCTGCTGAAATACTAGCACTGAAGTCAGTTGTTTTTATACATTATAGAGCTTTTTTGCCATTTAGAAATCTAATTATGCATACTGTAATAACAGATGTTAATATATAGATGGCTCTGCCATCAATGACAATCACAAAATAAAAATAAAAAAAAGATCTTCGTCACACAAGACAAAATGGAAAGCAAAAACACAAAGAATGGCCATTATAGGATTTCCGGGTGGCTTCCCAAATTAAACATAAAAGTGAATATAATTTAATCCAATTCTACACACCACAGGCGTAAATTGACAGTTGTATCAGACTCCTATGTGGTTAAACCAAAGGGTGTGGAAAAACAGTCAACTTTCTCAATCTGGTTAAAAAGCAACTGTCCACATACACAGCCTCTAATGCAAAGTATAAAAAGAAGCTTATTTGTATTTACCTCAACAAAATTGTAACTTCTTGATAGCGATAACACAAGATTCAGACAATTTTATTTTATATATTATGGGCCTCACCTTGCAGGCAAACGAAAATAGATTTTGCCTGTGGAGCCTCGAATGAGACGGTAGGTAGAGATCAGACCTCAGACTCCCTGTTCACACTACATTTGAAGTGCAAGTACAGAGTATACACTGTATGCACAGACCTCTGTGCTCCGGATATATGGTAATAAAGTAGGCTAATATATACTTGGATTTTTTTTATTTTTTCTGGATTAAGAAGGGTCATGGACTATGCTCTTAAATACACTGGTATCCTGCAAAAACATTCTGCAGTTGTTGCCAACGCTCTAGCCAGGGACTTCAGTATCGTAAAGATCCTAATGTCACTGTCCATATATGGACAGAGATGTCGAGGGTTTTCCAGGGACAGGAGTCCCTGGCCGGAGCGCTTACATTACTCTGTCCGGGGACTTCGTAGTTGTAAGACCCTGATTTTACTCTTCATATATGGGCTTCTCCGGGTACAGCACTTTAAGTATTGCTCGGGCAACATACCCCACTGTATGCCTATACAGTGGGATGTCGCTACATCAAATGACGAAAGGAAAAAACACAAGATGTGAACAGGGCCTAGGGTGTATCCTTAGGGAATGTTTTCCCCCTCCTTTGTGTCACAATCCAATGCTCCTTTTCATCATACCGCAAAACTGATCACCCAAATGTGCCGTGAAAGGGGCCTTAGCTTTAACATATGTGAAGTTTAGGTCACTTAGGGATTGGGCTGAGTCTACAAATGTTAGAGCGGGGAAACTAAAAAAAAAACAAAACACACCAAATAGTTTTTTTATTTTTACTAATTAATTTTTTATTACACAGTGTGCTATCCATAAATGTCAACAAAGTCCTTTTTGCCGGTGTTTGTGTGGGGGGAACAGGGTGACAGGTGTGGACTGCTTATTCATGCAGCAGCACGATTTGTGGTTAAGAGGCTTTTCCTGCTAAAACTCCACTGGGATAGAAAAAAATACATATTTATTTTTGTAAATAGATGAAAACATCACTGCAAACTATGTTGAGCACAGTATTAAATACTGTAAGTGTCCCCAATCAGTGGCTCGTTAGCTACAATGGTGGTCTCAGGCTGCCTACATCTGGCTCCATTGCATCCCGCAGATATTATGGACCAATGACAAGGGTTAGCTGCGAAAACTCATACATACAGCATCTCACTGGCTTACCATGAGATTTCAAATGACGTGAGCACAAAACTCTGTAGATACGATCTACCATTTACAGTAGCCAGAAGGACAAGGCCAACTGAATGAAAGAGTAGAAGGCGCTAACTTCTTTCAGATATGAAGCAGGCCGCATACAGCACAAAATAAGTGATTTGTCAGCGCCACAAGTAGAAGACCAATTACAAGAACATGCTACGTAATTTTTTTTTCTCCTCAAAGTTTTTCTAAATACCGAATTCATAACGAGGGAAGAGGAAGCGGCACCAAGAAAACCGGTACGAGCCTCCTGGATATAATAAAGTCACTCATCAGGCACTGCAAATTGTCACTGACACTTGTCACAGGGTTTGAATAACATTGCACTAGGATGAAGGTTCAGTGCAGTATAATTAGCACCAGACACTGAATGAAACCACAATCCCTATTGCACTATAGATATAATGGATTGAAAAAACTTGGCACTAGAAGGGGCAATAACATTTGTTAAAAGTCATACCACTTGCACATATCTCCAGGGCAAAGGTAATATAAACACACTGCAGAACTACATTGTAACGTAGTTAATAAGGTTTTAAAAAAAATTGCATAAGTCCATCTAATTGAACCTATTCTGCTGCAATGTTCATCCAGTGGAGGCGTAAACCTCTTGAAGCGCCAGCTAAGTTTCCTCGGTTTATAGGAAAAAAAATTCCTTCCTGGCAATCAGAAAAAATCCCTGGATCAAAGAACCTCCTCCAGTATAATAAAGAAATGAAATATTTGTATACTAAACTACAGTAGTACACATAATAATATGGCTACCAGGTAGATGCAAACTGACAAATTTGCACTGAAGTGAACCCACATAGTATATATCGTAATACCATGTGACTGCTACAGTATCATCGGCGTGACCAGACATCATCCCATGTGACTGCTGCAGCATCACAGACAAGACCACACGTAGGGAGCAGAGGAGCTTCGCTATGGCAACATCAGGGAGGGGAGTATTGATTTATTTGTTTTCTCGCTGCTGCTTTCCACAGCGGCGAATCTAGCCAAAACTCTGCAACGCAATTTGGTGCGGACTTTCAGCAGGAATTCTCTGAGGGTTCTGGGTTGGATATACTGCTGACTTTTCCGCAGCGTATCCGCCCTATGTGAACAAACAGTATCCTGAGAGCAGCCAGGAAGTAATAATATTACAAGATATGGGCATTGATCCAGGAATTTCCGATGTGGAAAACAGGATATATAGATACAGTGCTATATAGCATTTCACTGTATAGTTTAGATAGACATCTAATTGTGCTCCCACAATATAAAGAAATTTAATTATAAGGTTCACTGAAATGACAACTGAGTAAAAAGATATCTTTAATAGTAACTAGTTTAAAAACAGGGGTAACACACCACTGTGACATAAGCCCCACCGTGAAAATAAAAAATGTATTAAACAAAAAAACACTGAGTTATTATGATACCTATATCTCTGTGTTTAAATGATATTTGTAGGAATCAGCATATACCCAGGGCACAACCGTAGTACAAACCCAAATTGAAGCATAGGTGTCCGACAAAATCGGATCTCCTAACGCTGGGTGTAACACAATATAGTTGTCCCCAATGCACACATTCCATAAACATTAAACGACCCTACGCGTTTCAGATACTCATCCTCAGGGGTCCGTATCTTGGTAACTCTGGCCTCATCACCAGCGATATTAGTATTCAGCAGCGGATATTCCGCTGTGCGTCACGGGAAGATGCACGTATCGATGTCAACGGCATACTTCATTGCAGGCGCTAGGTTACTATAAACGCTAAACTCCACCCATCGTATTCGGCGGCAACACATGAATTGACCAATCACAACACCCTCTCGATTCGTGACACCTGCCCATGTGACCCCCCGCCGTCAGCTGACAGCCAAAGGTCATCATCGGCCGCATCATGCCGAACGCGCAGGCGCAGTGGAAGCCAAGGACGTATCGCCCGGACTGCCAAACACGAGGAGGTAAGCGCTAAAAGATGATATGTTATAAGTATATCTTGCGGGACAGTATAACACCGCAAGTGGGCAACCTCACAAAGCAACTCAAGAGTAAATAATCACATATGAGGTGGACGAAGTTGCTGAAATCTCTATTCCTTAGAAAAACTGACAACACGATCTCTTTATGTATTGGCTAATCAGTGTAGCCATCTCCAATAGATAATGCAAAAAATGCAGATAAACACTCACCCACCCCAAGGTAAACCACCTATAGGGGGATGGTATCACACATTTAGATAAAACATGTATAATTGGTCTGCTCATTTAAACCTGCTGGTTGTATACATTCCAGTCTATGGATCCATTGCGCTTCCTTCCCTTTAACCCCTTCCCTCTTTAGCCACTTTTGACCTTCCTGACCAAGCCTCATTTTTCAAATCTGACATGTTTCACTTTATGTGGTAATAACGTCGGAATGCTTGTACCTATCCAAGCGATTCTGAGATTGTTTTCTCGTGACACATTGGACTTTATGTTACTGGCAAAATTTGCCCGATACATTCAGTATTTAATTGTGAAAAACACCAAAATATAGTGAAAAATTGCAAAAAATAGCATTTTTATCAATTTAAATGTATCTGCTTGTAAGACAGGCAGTTATAACACACAAAATTGTTGCTAATTAACATCCCCCATGTGTCTACTTTAGTTTGGCATCGTTTTTTGAACATCCTTTTATTTTTCTAGGACGTTACAAGGCTTAGAACTTTAGCAGCAATTTCTCACATTTTCAAGAAAATTTCAAAAGGCTATTTTTACAGGGGCCAGTTCAGTTCTGAAGTGGCTTTGAGGGCCTTATATATTAGAAACCCCCAAAAAGTCACCCCATTTTAAAAACTGCACCCCTCAAAGTATTCAAAACAGCATTCAGAAAGTGTTTTAACCCTTTAGACGTTTCACAGGAATGAAAGCAATATAGAGGGGAAATTTATAAATTTCGTTTTTTTTTGCAGAAATTCATTTTGAATCCATTTTTTGTGTAACACAGAAAGTTTCACCAGAAAAATGCAACTCAATATTTATTGCCCAGATTCTGCAGTTTTTAGAAATATCCCACATGTCGCCCTAGCGTGCTTATGGACTGAAACACAGGCCTCCGAAGCAAAGGAGCACCTTGAGGATTTTGGGGCCTTGTTTTTATTACAATATATTTTAGGCACCATATCCGGTTTGAAGGACTCTTGCGGTGCCAAAACAGTGGAAACCGCCCACAAGTGACCCCATTTTGGAAACTACACCCCTTGAGGAAATTATCTAGGGGTATAGTGAGCATTTTGACCCCACAGGTTTTTTGCAGAAATTATTGGAAGTAGGATGTGAAAATGAAAATCTACATTTTTCACAATAAAACGTAGGTTTAGCTCATTTTTTTTTCATTTCCACAAGGACTAAAAGAGAAAAAGCACCACAACATTTGTAGAGCAGTTTGTCCCGAGTAAAACAGTACCCCACATTTGATCATAGACTGCTGTTTGGACACATGGCAGGGCTTAGAAGGGAAGGAACCCCATTTGGCTTTTGGAGCTCAAATTTAGCAGGAATGGTTTGCGGAGGCCATGTCACATTTGCAAAGCCCCTGAGGGCACAAAACAGTGGAAACCCCCCACAAGTGACCCCATTTTGGAAACTACACCCCTTGAGGAAATTATCTAGGGGTATAGTGAGCATTTTGACCCCACAGATTTTTTGCAGAAATTATTGGAAGTAGGATGTGAAAAATGAAAATCTACATTTTTCCCAATAAAACGTAGGTTTAGCTAATTTTTTTTCATTTTCACAAGGTCTAAAAGAGAAAAAGCACCACAACATTTGTAGAGCAGTTTGTCCCGAGTAAAACAGTACCCCACATTTGATCATAGACTGCTGTTTGGACACACGGCAGGGCTTAGAAGTGAAGGAACCCCATTTGGCTTTTGGAGCTCAAATTTAGCAGGAATGGTTTGCGGATGCCATGTCGCATTTGCAAAGCCCCTGAGGGCACAAAACAGTGGAAACCCCCAACAAGTGACCCCATTTTGGAAACTACACCCCTTGAGGAAATTATCTAGGGGTATAGTGAGCATTTTGACCCCACAAATTTTTTGCAGAAATTATTGGAAGTAGGATGTGAAAATGAAAATCTACATTTTTCCCAATAAAACGTAGGTTTAGCTCATTTTTTTTCATTTCCACAAGGACTAAAAGAGAAAAAGCACCACAACATTTGTAGAGCAGTTTGTCCCGAGTAAAACAGTACCCCACATTTGATCATAGACTGCTGTTTGGACACACGGCAGGGCTTAGAAGGGAAGGAACCCCATTTGGCTTTTGGAGCTCAAATTTAGCAGGAATGGTTTGCGGATGCCATGTCGCATTTGCAAAGCCCCTGAGGGCACAAAACAGTGGAAACCCCCCACAAGTGACCCCATTTTGGAAACTACACCCCTTGAGGAAATTATCTAGGGGTATAGTGAGCATTTTGACCCCACAAATTTTTTGCAGAAATTATTGGAAGTAGGATGTGAAAATGAAAATCTACATTTTTCCCAATAAAACGTAGGTTTAGCTCATTTTTTTTCATTTCCACAAGGACTAAAAGAGAAAAAGCACCACAACATTTGTAGAGCAGTTTGTCCCGAGTAAAACAGTACCCCACATTTGATCATAGACTGCTGTTTGGACACACGGCAGGGCTTAGAAGGGAAGGAACCCCATTTGGCTTTTGGAGCTCAAATTTAGCAGGAATGGTTTGCGGATGCCATGTCGCATTTGCAAAGCCCCTGAGGGCACAAAACAGTGGAAACCCCCCACAAGTGACCCCATTTTGGAAACTACACCCCTTGAGGAAATTATCTAGGGGTATAGTGAGCATTTTGACCCCACAAATTTTTTGCAGAAATTATTGGAAGTAGGATGTGAAAATGAAAATCTACATTTTTCCCAATAAAACGTAGGTTTAGCTCATTTTTTTTCATTTCCACAAGGACTAAAAGAGAAAAAGCACCACAACATTTGTAGAGCAGTTTGTCCCGAGTAAAACAGTACCCCACATTTGATCATAGACTGCTGTTTGGACACACGGCAGGGCTTAGAAGGGAAGGAACCCCATTTGGCTTTTGGAGCTCAAATTTAGCAGGAATGGTTTGCGGAGGCCATGTCGCATTTGCAAAGCCCCTGAGGGCACAAAACAGTGGAAACCCCCCACAAGTGACCCCATTTTGGAAACTACACCCCTTGAGGAAATTATCTAGGGGTATAGTGAGCATTTTGACCCCACAGGCTTTTTGCAGAATTTATTGGAAGTAGGCCGTGAAAATGAAAATGTAAATTTTAACCAATAAAACGTAGGTTTAGCAAAATTTTTTTTCATTCCCACAAGGACTAAAGGAGAAAAAGCACCACAACATTTGTAGAGCAGTTTATCCTGAGTAAAACAGTACCCCACATGTGGTCATAAACGGCTGTTTGGACACACGGCAGGGCTCAGAAGGGAAAGAACACCATTTGGAGTTCAAATGTAACTGGAATGGTTTGCGGTGGCCATGTCGCATTTGCAAAGCCCCTGAGGGTTCAAAACAGTAGAACCCCCCCACAAGTGACCCCATTTTGGAAACTACACCCCTTGAGTAAATTATCTAGGGGTATAGTGAGCATTTTGACCCCACAGGCTTTTTGCAGAATTTATTGGAAGTAGGCCGTGAAAATGAAAATGTAAATTTTAACCAATAAAACGTAGGTTTAGCAAAAATTTTTTTCATTCCCACAAGGACTAAAGGAGAAAAAGCACCACAACATTTGTAGAGCAGTTTATCCTGAGTAAAACAGTACCCCACATGTGGTCATAAACGGCTGTTTGGACACACGGCAGGGCTCAGAAGGGAAAGAACACCATTTGGAGTTCAAATGTAACTGGAATGGTTTGCGGTGGCCATGTCGCATTTGCAAAGCCCCTGAGGGGTCAAAACAGTAGAACCCCCCCACAAGTGACCCCATTTTGGAAACTACACCCCTTGAGTAAATTATCTAGGGGTATAGTGAGCATTTTGACCCCACAGGCTTTTTGCAGAATTTATTGGAAGTAGGCCGTGAAAATGAAAATGTAAATTTTAACCAATAAAACGTAGGTTTAGCAAAATTTTTTTTCATTCCCACAAGGACTAAAGGAGAAAAAGCACCACAACATTTGTAGAGCAGTTTATCCTGAGTAAAACAGTACCCCACATGTGGTCATAAACGGCTGTTTGGACACACGGCAGGGCTCAGAAGGGAAAGAACACCATTTGGAGTTCAAATGTAACTGGAATGGTTTGCGGTGGCCATGTCGCATTTGCAAAGCCCCTGAGGGGTCAAAACAGTGGAAACCCCCCACAAGTGACCCCATTTTGGAAACTACACCCCTTGAGTAAATTATCTAGGGGTATAGTGAGCATTTAAAAAAATGTTTCAATTAAAATCCATGGATGTGTGATAAACTTTGAAGCACTCTTTTATGCACAGGCCAGGTTTGTCGGGACAGGTTTCACAATGATAAGTTGTGTCTCGTCTTCTCCCTCTGTTGTAACACACTTTACACCTTTTTTGGCTCCTTCCCTTTTTACCAGTGGGGGGGATTTCGCCAGGAAAGTGTTGCCCTGGTACAATACGTGGACCATCGCTTCTAGAAGTACTGGGGCTCTCCCCTTCCTGGTCCCCAAATACAAGGGCCTTGATAACCGCTTCTTGAAACTGAAGGAATGTCCCTGTCCGGCCTGCACATCGGTATAGCACGTAAGCGTTATACAATGCCATCTGTACCACGTGCACGGCCAGCTTTTTGTACCACGTCTTTGTTTTACGCATGGCACTGTACGGCTTCAGTACTTGATCAGAGAGATCAACACCTCCCATGTACTTATTGTAGCCGAGGATGCAGTCTGGCTTGGGGGTCATTGTGGTGCTACCTCGGACAGGGACAGGGGTGATGCCACTACCGTGTATTGTGGTCAACATAAGGACGTCCCTCTTGTCCTTATACTTGACCAGCAACAAGTTATCGCTGTGTAGTGCCCTGCTTTCTCCTTTTCTTAGGGGTTGCCCAATCAGATTTTTAGAGAGGCCTCTCTGATTTTTGCGCATGGTGCCGCATGCTACAGTACTTCTGGTGGAGAGGCATTTAAATAGTGGGATGCTGGTATAGAAGTTATCCACGTAAAGGTGATAACCCTGGTCCAGCAGTGGGTGCATCAAGTCCCACACTATTTTTCCACTAACTCCCAGGACAGGGGGGCATTCTGGAGGTTCTATCCTGGTGTCCTTCCCTTCATAAACCCGAAACCTGTAGGTGTACCCTGAGCTGCTCTCGCACAGCTTGTACATTTTAATTCCATACCTCGCCCTCTTGCTTGGCAGGTATTGGCGGAATTTTAGTCTCCCCTTAAAATGTACAAGGGACTCGTCTATTGCTATGTTCTTTTCGGGGGTGTACACTTCCTGAAATTTGGTGCAGAAATAATCAATCATTGGCCTGATTTTGAATAGGCGGTCGTATGTGGGGTCATCACGGGGCGGGCACTGTGCATTATCATTATAATGCAAAAATTTCAGAATAATTTCAAATCGTGCCCGGGTCATTGCCATGTGGTATAATGGGGTGCTGTATAAAATGTCCGCACTCCAGTATTGCCTAATCTCTGGTTTTTTTACTAGGCCCATATGTAGGACAAGGCCCCAAAATTTCATCATCTCCGCTGCCTCTATGGGGGTCCACCTAGCAAATGATGACGTGGGGTTTTGGGCTAAAAATTGTTGGGCATATAAATTTGTTTGGGCCGCCATTACATTAACAAAATCCTCAGTGAAAAACAGATTGAAATAGTGAATTTCTGCGAGGCCTACAGTCTCAAATAGAATTCCAGAGCTCCCTGTGAAATCTGGAATGTGAGGCTCATAATTATCAGGGGGTGGGTTCCACAGGGTATCGCTCATTTGGGGGGTTGCCTCAGCTGATGTCCTGGGGCGTCTTTGCGGGGGTTCCTCATCACTGGATGAGGATGATGAGGTCAAGATGAATGGGGCAATTTCCTCTTCTCCCTCGCTGGCCGATTCAGTGTCAGAGGCCAGGATGGCGTATGCCTCCTCAGCGGAGTAGAGCCTTTGAGATGATTGGGCCATTTTTATTAGGGGGGTATGTAGTGCTTCAACACGTGTAATACTCTTTATAGAGGTGGTTTTGTATGTTGTGCTTTTACACGTGTAATATGAAATTTATAGGAAAAAAAAAAGAAAAAGAAGAGAAGAATAAGAAAAATTTAGGAGAAAGAAATTTATTGAACGTTCAATATAGAACTGTAAAAAAAACTGAGCTACAACTGTGTCGCTACGCTATCAGAAATTTAGTGAACAAATTTCAGTTAAAAAAAACTGAATGTATGTCACTAAATGGACGCTGACTATAAGATGTAAATTTATACTAAAACTGTCGCTACGCTATCAAAAATTTAGTGAACAAACTTCAGTTAAAAAAAACTGAATGTTCGTCACTAAACGGACGCTGACTATAACGCTATAAATTTATACTAACTGTCGCTACGCTATCAAAAATTTAGTGAACGAACTTCAGTTAAAAAAAAACTGAATGTCCGTCACTAAATGGACGCTGACTATAAGATGTAAATTTATACTAAAACTGTCGCTACGCTATCAAAAATTTAGTGAACAAACTTCAGTTAAAAAAACTGAATGTCCGTCACTAAACGGACGCTGACTATAACGCTATAAATTTATACTAACTGTCGCTACGCTATCAAAAATTTAGTGAACGAACTTCAGTTAAAAAAAACTGAATGTTCGTCACTAAACGGACACTGACTATAACGCTATAAATTTATACTAACTGTCGCTACGCTATCAAAAATTTAGTGAACGAACTTCAGTTAAAAAAAAACTGAATGTCCGTCACTAAACGGATGCTGACTATAAGATGTAAATTTATACTAACTGTAGCTACGCTATCAAAAATTTAGTGAACGAACTTCAGTTAAAAAAAACTGAATGTCCGTCACTAAACGGACGCTGACTATAACGCTATAAATTTATACTAACTGTCGCTACGCTATCAAAAATTTAGTGAACGAACTAAATGTCCGTCACTAAATGGACGCTAACTATAAGAAGTCAATTTATTCAAACTGTATAAAAAAATATATAGCTAGAACTTCTGCTATATATCTTTTTTTACAAAACGGACGTCAGTAAACGTCCGCTACTCTAATGCTAGTCTTTTTTTTTTACAGTTTTATAAAATGAAGAAAAAAAGGCCAAAAAAAAACCTGCGTAAACAAATTACCACTGAGGCTGATTATTAGACTCAGCACTCAGTAGCCGCAGGGCGCACGCAAAAAAAAGGTGCAGTAATAAAAAAGGCCAAAAAATAAAAAAAATTACCACGGATGCTGATCAGTGATGGCGGTCACTGATCAGCACTCAGTGGCCGCAGGGCGCACACAGGGAGGTGCAAAATACAAAAAAAAAGGAAGTCCTGTGCCAAAAATTGGCGGTCAGTGATGGCGGTCACTGATCCGCACTCGGCGGCCGCAGGACGTAAAAAGGGAAAGATGGGGAGGGTGGGATGGGGGGGGAGGGTACAGGGATAAGAAGTTTAGGAAAAAAAACAAGTGCTGCTGCTAAAAAAAAAAAAAATCAGCAGCAGCACAGTTGATGATGATGACGGTTCACTCTTCTGCAGGAAGCAGTCGGATGAAGACGTCACAGCAGGATCGCAGCACAGAAGGCCTCAGATTCGGTAAGTTGGCTTCACAGACGGTCACACCAGCTCTGCTCACCGTTCCTAACCGGAATGAGGTGGGCAGGGCTGGTGTAGGGTGTTTCAAACACCCGCCATGGCTGCGATTGGTCGGTCGGTGCTGACCGACCAACCATAGCGATCTGGGGGCTGGCATCACCGCCATTTTTTACATGGAACATGGTAGTCATTGGTGCTGTCCTAGACAGCACCAATCACCACCATATCACTGTGCCCTGTGGCACAGTGATTGGCAAAAGCCGCAAACAGCCGCAATTGGCCGGTCTGAATTGAACGGCCAATGGCGGCGATCGCCGATGCGGGGGGGAGGCGACACCCCCCTGGGCATCGTGTACAGATGTCCTGCTGTTATGAACAGCAGCCATCTTTACTTTAAAACTTTTATTTTTGATACGGTAACCCCTTCTGCATTTGACGTACATGTACGGCAAGATGCGGGAAGTCAATGCTTTCCATGACGTACATGTACGGCAAATGTCGGGAAGGGGTTAAGAATGAAATCACAGGCTTTACAACTACCACATCTGAAAGTGCCTGGTGTTTGTCTATCCAGCCATGTGCCCCTAGGTGAAATGGGGTCGAAACAGCTGTGCATGACTCTGTCCCTTATATTTTTCCCTCTCCGATACGTAACAGATGGCCTCTGTGTGATCTGGTCTACTAAATCTATATCAGAACTGAGAATACGCCAATACCTATTCAGTATCTGCATAATGTCATTTTGTTTTGAGTCATAGGTGCCTATGAGTCTGGTAACTTGTTCTTCTTTCCGTTTTTTAGGGACCAGGAGACATTGCCTATCTGCATCCCTTGCTCCCTCATAGGCCTTCCTAATGACACTCTCGGGGAAGCCTCTATCCTTCAATCTTGTTTTGAGTTCCTGGGCCTGGCACTCAAAATCACCCATAGAGCTACAATTCCTGCGTACTCTCATAAATTGGCCTTTCGGAATGCCACGTTTGAGGG
The DNA here is from genome assembly GCF_050947455.1 of Rhinoderma darwinii. Lineage (NCBI taxonomy): Eukaryota > Metazoa > Chordata > Amphibia > Anura > Rhinodermatidae > Rhinoderma > Rhinoderma darwinii. The sequence continues at coordinate 59,802,459 of NC_134698.1, forward strand.
AATAAGGATGACAGCTATTCCATTGCAAAAAACTATTAGTTGCTGTTTCTTTACGATGTACCTTTGTGCGGATTGTACCTCCTTCCGTTTTTGTGATTTTCAAGTCTAAAAAAGACAGTTCGTTTTCACTGATCTCACATGTAAACCTAAGTCCTACATCATTTTTGTTGAGGGCTGCTACGAACCTATGGAACTCATCTGCTGTAGAGTTCCAGAGAATCAGCACGTCATCAATATATCTAATCCATAGTCCAACGGATGAAGTCCAATTGACAAATTTGTCCCCAAAAACAATTGTCTCCTCCCACCAGCCAAGAAATAGATTTGCATAGGTGGGAGCAGCAGGACTCCCCATTGCAGTACCACATTGCTGATGAAAGATCTTGTCTTCAAAAATAAATATATTTTTTTCAAGAACAAACTGTAATAACTGCAAAACAAATTGGTTATGGGCAGCAAACTGTGTACCTCTTGATCCCAAATAATACTCGATCGCTTTATAACCACATTTGTGAGGTATGGATGAATACAACGCCTCAACATCCAGACTAGCCAAGATTGTATCTTTCTCCAGAGAAATACCATCAATCTGTTTCAAGACATCCATGGTGTCACGTACATATGATGTAAGACTTAAGACAAAAGGGCGCAACACCTGATCAACATAAGTACTCACATTTTGAGTTAAATTATTAATGCCTGAAACAATGGGTCTGCCACGTAAGGGAGGATACCCTTTGTGGATTTTGGGCAGGCTATAAAAACACGCCATAACAGGAAATTGTGGGTACAGGAACCCAAACTCTCCTGCACTAATCAAGGATCTGCTCTTTGCATCACTCAGAATGCTCAGCAACTCCTTCTTGAATAGTGCTGTGGGGTTAACCTTTAAAATGGTGTAACAGTTGTGGTTAAACAATATGTCCTCACACATTTTTTTATATATGCTATATAGCCCCCCGGTGTAAACTGTACCATACAGCCCTCCCCGTAGACAGTGCTATATTTTCAAGTATCACAAAGAGGGACAATCTATGCGGCGCACAGCAGTAATTTTTTTCTTAAGCCACGCCTCTAATCCCTCCCAATCCCCGCCGATACACACCCGGTTCAGCCCACACAGTATCATGCTGCCATAGTGCCCCCCACACAGTATAATGCCCCCATACAATATACTGACCCAGATGCCCCATACAGTACAATGCCCAAACAAATTGCCCCCACAGTATAATGCCCCCTTACAGTATAATGCCCCTCATAGATGTCCCCACAATATAATGTCATCCATAGCTGTCCCCACAGTAAAATGCCCCGCCTATAGTAAAATGCTCCTATAGCAGCCACCATATGAGCCCCCCTTCCCTACCCAGTATAATGCCCCATAGTGCCTAATAGAAAAATAACATAATTACTTACCTATCCCCGTTCCCACGACGGGTGGAGGATCCTTCTCCTTCGGTCTGTGCTGTGAGTGACTCGGCGCAATGATGTCACAACATCGCGCCTGCCTGTGCCGAGCCGCACAGAGTGCATGCTGGAGCAAGGAGCCATTGCTCCAGCATTCAGGAGGTGGGCAAGCGTGGTAAGTGCTGTGTGGCTACCGGGGCACTGTGGGGCCCCCAGGCTTGGGGGCCCGGTCGCAATTGTGAACGTTGCGACCCCTAGAGCTACGCCACTGTATATAAATATAAAAAAAACAAACACAAATTTCCTCCAAAATCTGCAAAAATTTTTCCGATCATACCACCCCATTGAATTCAATGGGGAATGGGGAAAACCCGCAACAGAAAAGCAGCGATTCCGCACAGAATAAATGGACATGCTGCGGATAAAAAAAACGCACCGCTGGTCAATTTATTGAAAGTTTTTTTCTCCATTCACTCTGTTGCTACTGTATTACGCTGCATATTTTCCGCAATATTTACGCTACGAGAGGAAATACCATTGGGGTGCCATTTTGTGGGGGGGGGGGGGCTTATAAACAAAGCTGGATGAAGGTTTGTGGAAAACCCTGTACAAAACAGTAATAACAAAAAGCTTTTTTTTTTTTTTTTTTTTTTTTTTAAGGGTAGCTTAGACAATCAAGCTACAAATAAATAATGCTGGTCATAGGTACATAATAAGTTTGAGCCCGCTAATTATCTTATTTGCTTCAGTTACATCAGGGATGAAAGTGGCTGCCAGACAGCTCTGGCACCGCTTATCACCAAGAAGGGGATCAGACAGAAATATGTTGCTGGATCCAGTTTTCTCAAGGCCTCAATATAGATTGTACATGACCGGCTTCACACTACCATACAGTGCCCAAATATCCGTGCCAGATAGTGCCTAAACAATTCTCCCATTTTAAAGGTAAGCAGAATATTTAACTCTCTTCTAAAACACAGAATATTAGCTTTTAAATGATACCAGGCTCTGCATACAATTTTTGAGGCACAGCAGTTGTTTAAACCAAATTTTTTTTAATTTAGCTTCCTGACTTCAGTCTCTGTAAGGGCTTATTCAGACGAACGTATAATACGTCCGTCCTACGCGCGTGATTTTCACGCGTGTCGCACGGACCTATGTTAGTCAATGGGGCTGTTCAGACTGTCCGTGATTTTCACGCAGCGTATATCCACTGCGTAAAACTCACGACATGTCCTATATTGGCCCATTTTTCGTGCATCACGCAGCCATTGAAGTCAATGGGTGCGTGAAAACAGCGCACGGCACACGAACGCACTTCCGGATGATGCGCACTACAGTAGTCAAATCTATGAATAAAAACAGAAAAGCACCACGTGTTTTCGGTTTACAAACATAAAAACAGAGTGTCATAATGATGGCTGCTGCGCGAAAATCACACAGCCACGCATCATATGTTGATGACACACAAAGCTTTTGCAGACCTTTTGCGCACGCAAAACGCTGCGTTTTTGGGGCGCGCAAAACGCACACGCTCATGTGAATCCGGCCTAAGGGAGGGATGTGAGAGATAAGCTTAAAGTGACAGCAGGAAGACGGATCTTCTTCATGTTAGGGCCTATTCACATCAGCGTTGGGATCCGTTTGGGGTTTCCGTTCATCCATTCTGTCAGAGGAACAGATGAACGGAAACCAACTACAACTGAAGCAGTACCATGGAAATCAATGGTAATGCAAACGGGAGCTTTTCGTTCTGCTTTCCATTCATCTGTTTTTCTGACAATGGATAAATGGAAACCCCAAACAGAACCCGACGATTTACAGGCATCTGGATCAGAAATTTTTGGTCTGTTCAGTTGTGGAGATTATTGTGGAAGATATATTATGCATGTAGACATAGGCATAACAGACATGTATGAACTCTGCTTATCTTGCACTTCTATTTTTAGGGGTTCTGCGTCTCAGGCTCCGCTTGGGTCACTCTTTATCCACAAACAACTTTTTATTCTCTTTTTCACACAAAATAATATTTTTATGCAAAATAGCATGAAGGCGCCAATGAGTGTAAAATGCTGGGTGGCATTTTTACAATGTGGAAGGAGTCTACTTTCAGAAAATAAATGGATATGGAGTAGAATATGATTTTTTCCCCTTTGTTTTATAACTAATGTTTTCTTGTGTATGTCAAAAGTCTAAAAATGGTTATGGCAGCAAGTGTTACCTTCCCAGATGTATAAGTACAGATAATTCCCATATTGAATCTACCAGTATTCAGTAAATATCCAGGGGTGTGGGGGTGGGTGGGTGGGTGGGTGTGTGTGTGTGTGTGTGTGTGTGTGTGTGTGTGTGTGTGTGTGTGTGTGTGTGTGTGTGTGTGTGTGTACATACACAGACACACTTGAATTATACATAGTTTATGTATCCCACACCTTGAGGTTTCACATGTGACTACCAAGATTTTAAGATTTCCTCCGATACATAAATCATTAAAAGTGTTATAATCTCCCCAGATACAAGTCCCATAATATAACTGGTGGCATCTAACATTCAACTGTTCTCTATTCCTTAATTCCAGAAGACCCCTGGGTTGCACAAATAAGATCACGCTGGTGGCTCAAACGCGTCTCATTAGCAGCTTTACCACAAGGATTTAAGTCACAGTAAGGGTACTGGAAAGTAGGTCAAGCTCATACAACGATCACTGAAACAAACAGACGTGGGGACTCTCGTAAGCTATGTTTAGAAGCCATAGATTACCTCTGCGTAACAGCTTTATATTATAACCAAGTACACCTGACTTTTTTCCCCTTCCATCACATCTTTATTACAGGACACAGTTTTCCCAATGCTTTTTTCATTATACTCCTAGTTTAAAATGTAGCTTTTATGCCAAACTAAGGTATAAGAGCGTACCACACGCACTAATATTTATAGAGCAGCTTATCATGTGTAAAGGGTTGGAGACAGATGAACTTTAAAGAGAACGTGTCACTATGACAGGCCTTTTACAAAAAGGGCTGCAGTATGATTCTCTATTAGCCTTATACTAGCGGGTACATTTACACACTAAACCGTCCCTTAGTGTCAAATGGGGTCTGAAAATAAAGTACTTCCTGGTGATTTGGAATCCTAATGTATCACGCACTCTCAGCCACTGTGAAAAGGATCACGTGAAGCAGTCCATGTCTGCTTCTGAGGAGTTATGGAGTGTATGTTATATGATCCTTTTCAGAGATGCTGACTAGTTGAGAGGGATCACGTGATACATTATTTTACTGCGTGTTTAGTGGATTCATTACACCAGGGGTGTACAATCTGCAGCCCACAATGCTGCTTTGCGTGGCCCCTTGCCTTAAAGACACAGACAGGTTTGTCTGTGTCATGATAGTTCAGAAAGACACATCTTACTGATGAGAGGTACTGCGTAGCTGGCACTGCTATGGGGGATTATGTGTGGCTCCTGATTGGTTGTCTACGTCTCGTCTAATATAGAATGGTATCAAACCCTGTGGATTACACAGGTCCCAGTGCCTTTTTTTTTTTCCCCCTCTCCTTCCTATCTCTTTGCTCTTTTCTCTTACGGATTCTTAGGCCAAGTTCACACGGGGTGGACACAGCGTATCCGCCCTGGTTGCCGCAAGGAATTCCAAGCGTAAAACCGCACCAAATGGTGTTGCAGCTTTTCGCCCGACACATCGCAAAATGCTGCGAAAACTGCAGCATTTTGCCTCAGGAGACCGCTGCAGCGGCGGTAAAATGGGATGAAACGTCATCCCAGGAGGCTGGCCCTTTGACGTCATCCAGGCCGTCCTCCTGGTTTGACATTTTACCCCATGTCATCCCAGGAGGCCGGCCTGAGGAACGTCAGAGGTAAGTATACGTGTTTTTTTTTTACGTTGTAACGCATAATCACTGCGATTCCACCACAACACTTGCCTGTTTGTTGCAGGTTTTAGTTCCCCATTGAATTAAATTGGGAATACCTGCAACAAAATATCGGCGATTCTGCAACCACAATTGACATGCTACGGCTTAAAAAAACGCACTGCAGGTCAATTTGTGTGCAGAATCTCCGCATATCACGTACGCAGCATGTGGATGACATTTCTTGAAATCTCGTCCAGTCATTTGCTACTCTCTTATTACGTTACATTACATTGGTTTTCTTTAGATTTTCTGGTTCTACTGTGTTTTATCTACATGTAGTGAAGTCTTTGTTGTCCTGGCCTGTAAGGTCGCCTCTATTTCTTGGCTATATTGTACGCTGTAGAACTTTAAAGAATTTATACCCCCCCCCCCAAAAAAAAATAGAACACGAGGGAAAAATATGATGAGGAATGCCTGAAAAGGGTTACAAAGCCAGTTCTAAGGCTCATGGACTCCATTAAACCATAGTTAGAGTCAATTTCTCCAAAAGACTTGGAGATTATTCCGATGCATGACTGAGTTGGCAGAATTAGGCTGGGTTCCCTCGTAACGTAAATGAAAAAAACAAAACAAAACAAAACAAAAAAAACTTAGCCAGAACGCTCTCCTCCTTCCTGCAGTCCGGCCCCCTGGGATGACCTTTCATCCCATGTGACCGCTGCAGCCAATCACAGTATGCAGCGTTATCGTAGGAGGCCAGACTACGCGCAGAGAAGAGGGAGGGGGCAACAACAACAATGCAGTGCGATTTCTGGGAAGGAAGGTGTGTTGGGTTCCAGGTCGGATACGCTGCGCAGTTTATACGCAGTATATCAAACCCGTGGGAACTCTGCCTTACTCGAAGTGTACAGAGACAAATCCAGGAACAAAAACCTCCAAATCATCCAAATAACATTCTAGCATCTGCTAAGGTCATTGTTCATGAATTTAAAAAAAAAACCAAAAAAAAAAAACTGGGTTGGGAGCAGGCGGGTATACTTAAAATTGGTTCCCTTTATGATTCCACATCCCTACTCTCATTTCAGACTTTAATGCAACAGCACAATTTACCCAAACAGGATTTTTATAAATATTTGCAAAACCGACATATCTTACAGTCTGTACGATTGGATACCCCGATGTTCCCCTCTAGTGCCTTTACATTCTTTACCAGTATACATTCAAAGCTTAAGGGGATCTCTTTATTTTACTCTAATGTTACACACCCCCACACATTGGTAAAACTGGTCTACCTTCAGAAATGGGAAACAGATTTAGCCCTTGATATTTCTCTTCAAGACTGGTATTCTGCAATTCATTGGGTTTAAAAAAATCTCCAAAGGTGCTAGTCATTGGGAAACTGCTCATAAAATTTTACTTAGGTGGTATAGAACACCCTCTGAAATTGGTAGAATTAACCCATCATTCTCTCCCTTGTGTTGGAGAGAATGCGGTAAAGTAGGAGCTTACCTTCATGTTTGGTGGGGTTGCCCTTTAGTATTATCCTTTTGGACAGCCACATTTGCTTTTATTGGCAAAGTAATTAATTTCAACGCTTCCTTGTCCCCGGCCCTAGCCCTTTGTTTAATTGGTCTTTGTGAAATTCCACAGGATTTACATTATGTAGTAGGTCATATAATTTTTGCAGCTAGAGTACTCATTGCTCGGAAATGGAAATCCTACGTTCCCCTGACGGTAGCAGAGCTGATTAATCTGGTTAATTTCGAATACACCATGGAAAAAATGGTGGCGATGCGGCTTAATTCTGTAGGCAAATTTACAAGTCATTGGTCCACATGATTTGACTTTGTGACATCGGGAGCTTCTGTGCCTGCTATTACCTCAACTTAAATGTTTCGCCCTCTGTTTATAGATGTAATTCTGTGTAATTAAATGCGGACCTATTTATGCGATTCTCATGTATAACTATACGAGCCACCATATTATAAGCTATGGAGAGACCTCTTCCCCCATGTTCTTCTCTTCAGGGCCTTTCACTCTTGATGTGAGAATCTACCGACCTGACAATTTGTATAATTTTAAGTGCCTGATTATAGGACACACAAACTTTTTCTCTGTCTAACTACATGTGTAAGCAGCCATGAATGTTATTTCCTTTGTTCCTTATTCTTCGTTTCCATATATTGCATTGTATGCTTTATAATGTTAATCAAGAATAATACTGCTTTTGTAGCCATGTTGGCTAAACCGATGCATACATTCTCTGTTTAAGTCATAGTAAAAAATTCAATAAAAACTAAATTTAAAAAAAAATAAAAAATAAGAATGGGTTCACATGTCTTTTTTGCTGCTGTTTTTATGCAATATTTGTAAAATTACAGTAAAAAGGACATTCGTGTCATTTAGGTGCATTTACAGGAGACTTTTTTTGCATAAAAAATGCATGAAAAAAAAACCTGCGCCAAAACCGACTTTGCGATGCGATTTTCATCCATGCGGTTTTGACAGGTGAAGCATGTAAAATAAATGTGTTTCGTCTGTAAAAAAACGCACAGATGAAAACGGCATTGCAAAAGTGTGCCATTTCGTGTTAAACCACATAAGGTTTTTAAAGCGGTTTTTACCCTTTAGGATAATTGAAACTATGTACGGGGCAGCCGAGCCAATTACAATGCGGTTCTAGACACCGGAGCAAGTGTGCAAATTTTTCACAGGGTAAGGCTGGAACTGCACAGGGTGCTTTGCTTGCGATATTACGGAGTTTTCCTTCAGTTATGCAGTGATTTTCATGTGCTTCCTAATCGCTGTGAAAACCGCCTGTGTTTTATTGCGAATTGCCACGGTTTTACAATGCGTTTTTTTTGTGCGGTTAAGAAACCATGTGCTTCACCTGTAATAGCCATACGACCGAAAACCGCATCACAAAACCGCGGTGATAAAGAGGCAACAAAAAAATCAATACATAACTGCAGTAAAAACGCAATTAAAACACCCTATGGTATTCCAGCCAAAGAGTTGCATCTCTTCCATTATTTTACTTAATTCATGGGGGGAGCAAGGGTATAAATAGAAAATTCAGAACGGTTATGAGCCTACAAAACAAATAAAAAAAATAAAAAAAAGGTAGGTCGTTTGGACAGAGATGCATCATCACTAACCTAGAACCCATTTCAAAGGAATCCTGACTTTTCAATGACCTTTATGTTCCATTCTTTATAGATCCTTATTTCAATTAGGAAATTGAAGAAAGAATTGCTGCAGTGATGTAAGAGTCTAAAAATAAATAAAAAAATTAATTATGTTGCACGTGAAAGATAACAGCAGCATTCCACAGGCAAAGGATAGATAAGGAGGTAGGTTCAGGCAATCTGTATGTACAGATAATATGCGGCGCTGAGAATAAAAGACGTGGAGAACAGAAAATACCCTCGAAGATTGTGTATGTTATACATGGAAGGCTTGAAATATGGATATACTATTAAGTGCTTAGGAAGTATTCTAGGAATACAGAGGATAAAAGCATTGAGCCATTGTTAGACTATAAAACGCAAAACTAGTGACTAGTCGACTGGCTTTAAATCTTATGGTGCTACTGTAACCCACAACTTAGTAAGTAGGATTTGAAATGGTAATTGAAACATAGAGCCTTATTTAATCAAAACGGTCTAATAGTAAAACGGTCTAATAGTAAAACGGTCTAATAGTAAAACGGTCTAATAGTAAAACGGTCTTTGTTGTCCATAGCAACCAGTCACAGTACAGCTCCTGAGCATTTAAAAAAAACCGCTATCTGAATGGTTGCTATGGACAATAAGGACAGTTTTTGCTGACAGACAGATTTGCTTAGTGAGGCAGTTCTATTATTAATAACCTGGTCACTTAATTTAATAAAACGAATAACATTTAGGTTGGCAACATTATCTCTATGTAAAAACCAATATTTCTCCTAAGAATTAAAGGTGTATTTCCAACTTATGGCATATACATAAGTGCCTAATACATGTGGGGTCCCAGCTCTGGGATCCACACCTTGACTGAGAACGGAGGTCATTAGACTCTTGATTCACCTGGTGTAGCGGCCGCAAACTCCCGATTCCAGACTGGAGACTTCATTACATTCAATGGAAGTTAAGGAAACAGCCAAGCAAGTGCAGCTCTGCTTATTCCGTAACTTCTATAAAACAGAATGGAGAGCGCGGCACGCAAACAAACTTTGGTCTCATGACCCCTGTTCTCGATATAACTGTGGATCCCAGAGCTAGGGCCCACATCTTTCAGACATTTATGGCATATCCTGTGGATATACCATAAATGTCTAAGTTGGGAATACCCTCTGATCTAGTCCCTAGTGATCTAATTTCTCCTTTCTAAGTATTGCTGACGATTATTGGTCTAAAATTATTATTCTTAATAACTCTAGTCCAGTTTATACAATCCCTTTATTATATAAAGGTTCACATAAATTAAATGACAGGATGTCCCAATGAGGGGCATAACTAGGAAAAACTGGGCCCCATAGCAAAATTTTGACTGGGCCACCCCTCCCCTGCAACACACAGCCCCCCCCCCTGTAGACAGTGCCCCCGTAGGTTCTGCCATACAGCCCCGTGTAGACCGTGCTATAAAACCCCCCCTGTAGACAGTGTAACACCCCCCCTTGTAGATAGTACGCCCCTTGTAGACAGTGCCATGCAGCCCCCTTGTAGATAGTGCCCCCCACCTCCCCTCTGTAGATAGTGCCATACAGCCCCCTGTATACAACGCACCTACCTCCCCTTTGTAGATAGTGCCATACCACCTCTCCTGTAGATCGCATCATACAGCCCCCCCATAGATAGCGCCAAACAGCCCCCCCCCCCACTGTGGATCCTGCCATCCAGCCCCCCCCCCCCCCGACTGTAGATACTGCCATACAGCCCCCCTGTAGATCCTACCATATAGCCCCCCACCGTAGATACTCCCATACAACCCCCCACTGTAGATAGTACTATACAGTCCCCCCCTGTAGAAAGCGCCATAAAGCCCCCTCACCTAGGTCCCGTTACCACAATGAACGGCCCTTCTAAACAAGCCTTTTCAACGCGGACTGGATCCTTGCATAGACCAGCGTGATCCAGTGACTTCATCATGCCAGCCGGCGCAGGGATCCCGTCCTTGAGCCCGATAGGCTGCAGGCCGAGTGGCTTGTAGCCAACGGCAAAGCAGGGAGGTATTTCCCTGCTATGTCATAGTGTTCTATAGTATCTGCGTCCGAAGGACGCAGATACTATTGAATGTGGCATCGCTACTGCTGTAGCAGCCATGGGGAGGGCAAGGGTTCCCTCATGCCGCAGGCCCCGTAGCAGCCGCTATGGCTGCTACAGCGGTAGTTACGCCACTGGTCCCAACATCTAGAGATCAGCTGTAATCTGTTGGGAACCCAGCAGCAAGTGTTTAATTGTATTGCAGCACCACCAGTGCTCATTGAAATCAATTGCTGTTCATGAAATGCATGGATGTGTCGAATTTTACAGTGTGACGCTTTTTGCAGACATTCTCTGCTCTGGGTAGATGAAGGTTCAAGAAGGGTAATTGAAAATAATCTTTGAAATATCCATCAAAGGGATTTTCCCATCTTGGACATTTGTGGCATATCAACAACATATGCTATAAATGTCCGATAGGTGCATGTCCGCACCTATCATTAGAACAGGGCCCCCTGACCTGTCCTACCTTCTCTTGCTCTCACTGCTCTCCGGTCACTGACTGAAGAGGTGGTTGGGAGTAGCGAGCTCAGCTGTTTCCGTACTCCCGACCACCCAGTCAGTGGCTTTATACATTTGCATGGAATTTGTGGAAATCCACACACCTGCTGCAGAAACAACCACATTCAGATGAAATTTCTGCACCAAATTAATGTAATTACTCTATTATTTATTTATTTATTTTTTTAACCCCTTAATGACCGCCGATACGTGTTTTTACGGCGGTCATTAGTGGGCTTTATTCTAGAGCGCCGCCAAACTACGTCGCTGCTGTAGAATAAAGTAAACAGAGCAGGGAGCCGTGAAATCTCCCATCTCTCAGCTGCCAGAGGCAGCTGAGGGCTGGGGGCGTCCCTGCTCTGCCGGGTGAGATCGATATTAGTATCGATCTCACCCGTTTAACCCTTCAGATGCGGTGCACAATAGCGAGCACCGAATCTGAATGGTTTTGGAGAGAGGGAGGGAGCTCCCTCTCATCTCACTGACACCCGGCGATAAAATCGCCGAGTGTCTGTGTCTTCTATGGCAGCCGGGGGTCTAATAAAGACCCCCAGGTCTGCCTGGAGCGAATGCCTGCTAGATCATGCCGCAGGCATGACCTAGCAGATGCCTGTCCGTTTTAAACGGACAGGCAGTAATACACTGCAATACAAAAGTATTGCAGTGTATTATAATAGCGATCGGAGGATAGTGAAGTCCCCTAGTGGGACTAGTAAAAAAGTAAAAAAGTTTAATAAAGTTAATAAAAAAAAAAAGTGAAAAAAAAAAATGAAAAACCCAGCTTTTCCCCTTACAAAATGCTTTACTATTAAAAAAAACTACAATAAAGCAAAAAAGTTACACATATTTGGTATCGCCGCGTCCGTAACGACCCCGACTATAAAGCTGTTACATTATTTAACCCGCACGGTGAACGTCGTAAAAAATAAAATAAAAAACAATGGAAAAATTGCTGTTTTCTGTTAATCCTGACTTTAAAAAAATGTGATAAAAAGTGATCAAAAAGTCGCATCTACTCTCAAATGGTACCAATAAAAACTACAAGTCGTCCCGCAAAAAACAAGACCTTATACAGCTATGCTGACGCAAAAATAAAAAAGTTACAGCTCTTTGAATGTGACAATGTAAAAATGTAAAAAATGGCTTGGACATTAGGGCCCAGAATGCAAGCAGGGGGAAGGGGTTAAAAGAGGACCAGTTAGCTCTTCGGATAGGTCTTTTGTTGTAAATCTTTGTATTCTCCATAAAACAGCAATTCTGGGGCAGTTATTCTTAGAAGTTGGAAATGTGCCATTCCACTGTTATTCCTCAGGGAAATGCATGAATAAATTGACAAGTTGGTGTTACTATGTCCCTGTCAATAGGGTTCACACAATTTTTTTTTTGTATGCAGTTTAAGTCAAAACTAGGAGTGGATACAGAAAAAAAATAGAAGTTGAATATTTCCTTAAAATTTTTCCTTACATTATAATCCAACCGCAAAACAGCATCAAAATGTGTAAGGATACACCCCAGGGGTAATGGTAACGTTTCGTTCGCAAAGAATAACAAAGGGGCAGAGCAATGCAGAGTTCAAAGAAAAGGTGCTTTAGAATTGTTATTTTATGGGGAACACGAGTATTTACTAAAACAGACAGGAGAGCTGACCTGATTATGGCTTCCCCTATGGAAAAAACAAGAAAGTAGAAAGAAGTTTATTATTACCCCCAACAAAAAAAGAAAGAAACCCCTTTTTTAATGAAAGTCTTTATTCTTTTTTAAAGTTTTTAAAAAACGCACGCGCATACATACATACATGTATATAAAATGGAAAAATAGTAAAGAAGCACAGCTACAGCGGTGGGTGCAAACCTCCTGGGTTGAGGCTAGGAACCCTTCTAGATACAAAAATTAAAATAAAGAGAGACAGCAATCCAAGGAAATAGGTGAAAAAGATGATGTGCTTTAACTACCCCATACCCCGCCTTAAAAAAACAGAACAAAAAACGCACCGTTTTACAGGTCATTATTATTGTGTGTATATATATATATATATATATATATATATATATATATATATATATATATATATATATAAAAATTCAAATAAAGAGATAGCACTCCAAGGAAATAGGTCAAAAAGGTGATGTGCTTTAATCACCCCATAGGCAGGCAACGTTTAGATCCCTCTCAATGGGATCTTTGTCAAGCCAATGGGATCTTTGTCAAACTGCTATTGAATACAGATGGGATGATAAAATGGGATGATGGAGGGATGACATCACATTGCCGCCGGTCGGAACGGTCAAAGTGCTGAGTACCGCCACATCCACTGAGAGCTGGGAATTCATAAAACACAGAAATGCCAGGTGGCAGCAGTTGGGATTAAAAGGGAAGACCCTTTTAAGGCTCAAAATAGGCCCGGTCTTTAAGGCGTTAATAAACTGTTTACAGTATTAAAACATAACGAAAAATAAAAATTTTTGTTTCTTCCAAGAGACATGGCCAGCACTCCTCAATACCCATAAGGCCTTACAATATTAACAAAAATCATACAATACTTCAACTGTCTTTACATCATCTTACCATGCCTGTACTAACTTGAAGTGCAAAAGAGAAGCAGCTGGGCAGGCCATGTGCTGCTTCTACAGGGCCTACCTGAATACTGCTTTGAATATGCTTTAAAAGAAAAAATGTTTACACAAATATAATACTAGAATTCTGATTAAAAAAAACAAATAAATTAAATTACAGGTGGTTCCCCTTACGCTCTGTTCTCAATAGTGTAATGGCTTCCATAGAGACATGACGGATCTTTTTTTCCGACGCAGGAGAGGGTAGTTGGCAAGAACTGTGCATTTGGAATTGTCTGGCAATTTGAATTTATTTTGAGCAGCTGTACATATGTGCCAATAATTTAGGCCTAATCAGAATTTGTGCCTTAGGGCTTATTCAGACGAACGTGATATACGTCCGTGCAACGCGCGTGATTTTCACGCGCCTCGCACGGACCTATATTAGTCAATGGGACCGTTCAGACAGTCCGTGAGTTTCACACAGCGTGTGTCCGCTGCGTAAAACTCACGACAGGTCCTATATTTGTGCGTTGTTCGCGCATCATGCACCCATTGAAGTCAATGGGTGCGTGAAAAACATGCGCAGCACACAAAAGCCCTTCTGTGGGACGCGCGTGATTCGCGCAACAGCAGTAAAAACTATGATTGTAAACAGAAAAGCACCACGTGCTTTTCGGTTTACAAACATACAGAGTGTCATAATGATGGCGGCTACGCGAAAATCACGCAGCCACGCATCATACGCTGCTGACATATGGAGCTGTTAAGTATCTTTTGCGCGCGCAAAACACAGCGTTTTTTGCACGCGCAAAACGCACACGCTCGTGTGAATCCGGCCTTAAGGTGCCCATACACGATGCAGCCAAGCTGCGGTACTTGCCACGCGGCCAACCACGGGGAAAAGACTCATCCGGTTGAAAGACAAGTACAGATGAAGTGCATGGTTTATCTCATGTGTTTTTAGCAGTGCGGTTCTTGGCTGAATCTTGTTACGGGCACCCTGGATGTACAATTAAAGCTTGACCATGCCCACTTATCTCTCCAAAAAAGTTAACACGTAAGAAACGACAAATGTTGTGAAATTGTGGCAAATTTGCACCAAAAATTTCATTTGACTTTTTAAAGCTGTGCAATTTCTGACAAAGGAAGTATGATGTCTTTGCCACAATGAGGCAGTATTCAGCTGTTTTTTTTTTTGTTTTTTTTTAAAAACAAACACAGACTTTACTTCTCAAGGCAGCCAGCATTCAAAGACATATTAAAATGTATAAATTATAGGATTTACCTCTATTTGGTGTATTTTAATGTATAAGACTATGGGAAAGCCTATACAGAACACAGACTGCAGGTATAGTGAGACGCATTATGATGTGCTACTATGAAATTAATCAGGCCAATTACTTAAAGGAGTTCTCGGTTTTGGACAATTCCTACTTGTTAGAAGAGTCCCTTGACAATAAGCAGATCATAAAGTGTTTACAACTCATCGCTGGGGGAGAAAGCTGGCAGTAAATGTTCAATTCAATGCAAGTGCCATCACAAGTTAAAGGCTATGTAAACCTTTGAAAGGGAATTTTTTTCTAATTAAAAAAAAAAAAGGTCAGTATGATTGGTGCAACTTTATAATTAGTCCTTATAAAAAATTTCTTGCACTTTTTGAGATACAGCTGCTCTGTACTCTCTATACAGAGCAGCTGTTTCGTTCGTTCGTTCGTTCGTTCGTTCGTTCGTTCGTTAAGACCTGAATCTGTCAGTCCCGCTGACCTGACGGGTTCAGGGTCAGTGGGTCCTGCTGTAATCTATCTCATCTAAGTTATGAACTTAGATGTGATTGATAAAAGGACCTGCTTTCACTGAACTAGTCAGTCCTGTGGATCTGACGCAAACAGGATTTAGCGAACGATACAGCTGCTCTGTATGAAGAATACAGAGCAGCTGTATCTGACAATGTAAAACAAATTTTTAAATAAAAACTAATGATAATGTTGGACCAATCACACTGATTGACCTTTTTATAAAAAAAATCCCTTTCAAAAGGTTTACATAGCCTTTAACCCCTTCCCCTTGCTTGCATTCTGGGCCCTAATGACCAAGCCATTTTTTAAGTTTTTCCATCGTCACGTTCGAAGAGCTATAACTATTTTATTGTTCCGCCGATGCAGTTGTATGAGGGCTTTTTTTTGCGGGACGACGTGTAGTTTTTATTGGTGCCATTGGTGCCTCCGGCATGACCTAGCAGGCATTCATTACAGGCAGACCTGGGGGCCTTTATTAGGCCCCCAGCTCCCTTCGCAGACACAGACACTCCGCGATCGTCTCGCCGGGTGTCGGTGGGAGAGAGAGGGAGCTCCCTCCCTCTCTCCAAAACCACTCAGATGAGGTGCACGCTATGGTGCACTGCATCTGAGGGGTTAAACGGGTGAGATCGATACTTATATCGATCTCACACGGCAGAGCAGGGACGCCCCCAGCCCTCACCTATCTCTGGCAGCTGAGAGCAGGGAGATTTCACGGCTCCCTGCTCTGTTTACTTTATTCTAATGCAGCGGCGTGGAATAGCGGCGCTGTAGAATAAAGCCCATTAATGACCGCCGTGAAAAGGCTAATCGGCGGTCATTAAGGGGTTAAGCATTACACGGTGCCCATTCATAACAAGGGCTAGTCTGTCTAATACAAGAAAAGACAGGTCCTCTCGAGAAAGATACGCTCTTTTTAAACCGCTCTCCACTCCGGCCAACAGATGAAGATCCAAAACAGGGGACCCCCCTATTAACTCAAAATTCCCTAATAGGGTACAGTATAAGGAAATTGGTTTTCTAAATAGGACAACCCCATCAAAGGGAATGTGTCATCAAAAAAATTACCAATTGTTTAAATCAAATTTTTGTGTTTAAAGCGTACCCAACTCTTCAGAATCAGCTGTCGGTTGTGTGCATGAGGAATAACACAATACATTACTATTATATGACTTGCATTCTGCATTATTTAGCAGTTTTCACCTTCTGCAGGCTCTATTTTTCAGTTTTCTCTGAGCTAGTAGGTGGAGCCTAACAGCTATCATATCTGCCATACACTGAACACATAGAGAAGAACAGGATTCACCTCTTCTGTCACAAATATAAGAGTAGCAGTATGTAAGAGATTACACAGCAGTAATGAGCAGTGTAGCCGAGAATCCAGCACTGGGTGAGATAAAACTCTCACCAAAAGCTGCTGAACTTCTGTGTGTCTTTCTTACTCTGCTCGTGCTCTCTCCTTCCTCCTCCCCTCTCCATGGACTTATATAGGTAGCGTATCTGTATCGCTTTCTATTCACATCCGCCATCTGCATAAACTTCTATGGGCAGGCTGTGAAGAGACACACCCCTACTTCCTGCAGTCCTTCTCCTCTGCTCTGTAACTGAAGACTGATTTTGCTTGACAGCAGGGGGTGGACAGCAGATTACAATAAGAGAATCACCTACATTGCATAGAATATGCAAGGATAAAACAACTTCATTTTAACAGTAAATAAGTAACAAAGTTGATCTCCATAAATTATACTATTAGATTAGCATTAGTTATTTGAAAAGTTATTGTCCATTTAACATCTTTTTATATTTTTTTAATTTCCTAGGTCATTGTCTATTTTAACCCCTTAACGACGAACGACGGATATATCCGTCACAACCAGGTGTTAGTTCCTGCATAGTGATGGATATATCTGTCCCTCTGATCGCGTGGGCACTGCCAGTGTACCCACACAAACAGCGGCAGGAGCACGTCTGTTGTACACAGCCTGGCTCCTGACGAAATCGAAACACGCTCCGATTCAGACAGTTTAACCCATAAAGTGCCCAGGGTCAATATCGACAACGGCATCTAATGTGTTTGACAGAGGGAGGTAGCTCCCTCTGTCACCCCATCGGCGCCCCGGCTAAGAAATCGCAGGGCGCCGTTGTGTTTCCATGGCAGCCGGGAACCTAACAAAGGCCCCCAGGTCTGCCTTCAGCAACAGCCTATTAGGCCACGCCAGAGGTATGGCCCAATGGATTGCCTGTCAGTTTTACACTGACAGGCAATAATGCTTTGGTATACTAAGTATACCAAAGCATTATATGAGCGATCAGCAGATCGCATGGTGAAGTCCCCTAGTGGGACAAACAAAAAAGGAAAACAGTTAAATAACGTTTATGGAAATAAAAATAGATTACAGTAAAAATAAAATCAAATCACTTTTTTCCCCCAAAAAGTGGTTTTATTTAGTAAAAGTGTAAAAAATAAAACATACACATATATAGTATCGCCGCGATCATAACAACTCAAACAATAAATTTAACACATTAATTAAACAGTCGGCTTAACGGCGTAAAAAAACCCTGCAAAAAAATGCAAAATTCCTTTTTTTCTCCCATTCCCCACATAAAAATAAAATAAAAGTTAATCAATAAGTCCCATGTTCCCCAAAATAATACCAATAAAAACTACACCTTGTCCCGCAAAAAACAAGCCCACATATGGCTACATCGACTGAAAAATAAAAAAATTACGGCTCTTGGAATGCGGCAAAACAAAAACAAGTAATTTTTTTCTAAAAATGTTTTTAATTTTGCAAACATAGGAAAACATAAAACCTTTACATATTTGGTATTCCTGTAATCGTACGACCAATAGAATAAAGGTAACATGTTATTTATGCCACATAGTGAACAGCGTAAATTTAGAATGTGAAAAACAATCATGGATTAGCGGTTTATTTACAATTCTTTCCTAAAATAAAGTTAATCAATATATTATATGCACCCAAAAATTGTGCAATTAAAATATACAACTCGTTCCACAAAAAAACAAGCCCTTATACAGCTAAGTTAACGGAACAAAAAAAAAAAAGTTACGACTTAAAATGCAACAAGTGAAAAAACAAAAAATAATCTTTGGTCATTAACGCGCAAAAGGGCCTGGTCATTAGGGGGTTAAAAAACAATACTAAAATCTTGCAGTTTTATCTCTGGCCACTGAGTCTCATAACAGACCAACACTTCCTGTTCTGTAGAGATCACTTCAGTATTCATATCATTATCATCAAAGGCAGGATTACAATGAAAGATAACACCTATACATAGATTACACAGGATCCACCATTGACAGTAGGTGATGCTCACAGTTGTTAACAGCCATGTGATTCATGAACATTAAGCGCTCTGATTGGCTGCAGCGGTCACACGCTGCCTGTATGTAAACAATCACTGAGTGCCGCCGAAGCATCAGTGCTGGACCGCTAGGGGAAAGGATAGATAAGTATTGCTTGTTTTGTTAATTCATGTCATTTTCAGCCATCAGTTCAAAAAAATTAGGAACCTAGATAACCTCTTTAAACAGCTGCTCAGGTAAGACGGCTGCCCCCATAATCATTTACAGAAGATAGAATACAAAAAAAATCTACAATTAAAAAAATATTGTGTTTCAATATCTGGTTTTAATTAGTTATACAAAAATATAGGGGATACATTTCTTAAAGGGATATTCCCAAGATTCCATGTATGCCCTATTATACCATATATGAAAATAATTGCAAATAGAAGCTATTTTCTAAAGCGAAGGAGTAAAATATCTCACCCCCAAAAGAATCGTATACTACACTCGTGGTTTTATTTATTATCGTTGTCCCTGGTCTGAATAGTGGGTCGCTTCCTCACTTTGTGCAGTGCGAGCGGCAAGAACGCACATGCGCCGTCTCACTGCACAGAGAGAGCATGTGCACTTCAGCTGCGCTAGCCTGGTGACTTCTGCTATTTCCATTGCTCCGGCTGCCACTCAGATGTGTGTTAGCTACAGCTGAGTGTGCTCAAAGGATTGACAGACAACCTGAACTACTAATATTGACATAGATTTGGATAGATTTGACTCCTTTTTTCTGCATCTTAGGATATGTCGAAGACGTCTCAATTTCTGAACATTTCAAATTAGCGACTGCTCGATTGCTCTATTGGCTAGAAAACATAGCGCAACATTGGATTGCCGAGCAACCCCCAACTATACAAGCGTTTGGAGAGAAAATTAATCGGTTGCTTCATATGGAAAAATATGTTTACAGTGAAATGGAAGCTATGACTATGTTTGAGAAGATCTGAGCTAGATATGCCAGGTTTAACTCTTCCTTTACTTGTTCGAGACAGAGCATTGGGGGGGGGGGGGAGGTCTACCTGACTGTGGGGAGGGATTGGATTATGTGACAAATCAATGTCTGTCAGAGGTTTTAAAAAGGTCTGTCCTTTGGATGTCTAATGATTGACATGGACTACCAATTGTTCGAGTAAATACTTTTTCTGTACTTCTTGTAGTGTATCTAATATATATGTTTAATACCACATGTATCAAGGAAGGAGAAGGATTTTGTATTGTTCTGTATTTTTGTTCTAAAATGTGAAAAATCTGTAATAAAAATTACTTTAGATTTAACAGATCAACTCCACTCATTAGACTTGCATTCATTGAATGCCGCAGGCCTTTTAGAAAGCTTAGACACGGCTCTCCGTTGTAGCTAGTAGAAATTTACAAGATGTAGTTACACCAAACAAACCCTTACAAATCAATAACATTCCTGAGATATAAAATAGCCTTTAGTGTAGTATCAAGCCAGAAAATACATTGAGCCAGGTCAATTTGAAAAACCTGAAACACCTAAATTTCTACCTTTTCAAGAACCTCCAAGTTCCCTTTATTTCAAAGTACAAATTAAAACAATGAAATTTGATCATCTTCTTGCTCAGATCAGTGTTTGGCCCGCTGTTCCGTTTCTACTGGGAACAAAAATAAAATAAAAGGCCCTGAAAGAAGAAGTCAAAAGAAAGGGCACACTCTCCATGAGCTCTGTTTTTGTTTGTTTTTTTTGCAAAAGGCAATATTTTGTTCTTTTTGTAGCGAGACATGTTCCACAGAACAGCAAATGCTGCATGTTTGTCACAAATTCATCCTGCTGCATTGCTTTAGTTTCTCCTCCGGCACACCCTGCATTGGCAGATGATTGGGGCTGCAGTAGCAGCAGCTCTCCGGGGCTTCCAGTGGCTCTGACAGAGCAATTAATTTCCTTCTCCTGAGGTTAGCCGAGAGGTTAGACAACTGCCTGTAGCCATCACTCAGTCTTCACACTCCTCTTTGTGCCAAGTATTAGGAGCTCTACCATTTAACATTTTCACCACCAGATCAGTACTCATTTTAGGAAAATGTGTGTTTCTATTTTTTTCTTCTTGGAAGAACTGTTGCGGTTAATGTCAGGATCATACAGTGCCCAATGTAAAGAAAGCTTGATGGCTAAGGATGGTCTCCGCAAACATGTGCTCCATTTGAAAAGCACCCAAAATACACATCTCTGAGCCTGGGTGTGTGAAGTTGTAACCTGTTCTATTTTTGGTGTTAATGTTGAACTCTTTCATTGACTACAGTGAACTTAGGCTCACGGTGGGAAAATAAAATATTTGGATTCAGACAATAAGAACTAAAGCTTACGTGAATTTCTAGCACCCCCAAATCTGGTCAGTAAAAGGTCCTTTTAGACCAACAGTTAAATTGTAATGATACAACAATTAGCGATTCGTTCAGGGTCGAATGGGCTGTATTTTACCTTGTATATTACCGTTAAAATATTCATAATTATGATCGGGAGAAAGACAATAACACGCCTACTCGTTTCCGTGGAAAAGCGAGCGATTCCTTTCTACACTTGCAAATTTATTGCAGACAAACAATAATATTTTTGTCAGCAAAAAAGATGCCATCACCGATATATGAAAGATGATCGTTCGATCGCTGACCGTGTTTACACCAGCTCAATCAAACAATTTTTCGGACAAGTATCTACTCATCTAATTACAAAATGTAGTGACCTACCTAGTCAGTATTGGACAAGCATTCATTTGTAAAAGGCAGCATGATGTGCAGAGACCGATTCATTTTCTTAGTATTTTGCATCAGTATTTGGAAGACATAACCAGGAGTGCTTTCAAAACATGGAAGTAGTACAAATCTTTCCATTATACTTTTCTCTGTTTAGGTTTCATTCCTGGTTTTGGCTGCCTAATACGGACAAAAATACTGCTGTGTGAGAGAGACCTTGACCCGTTTATGACCGCCAATACACATTTTCACGTCGGCCACTAACGGGCTTTATTCTGATGAATACACCTTTTCACGGCGCTGCATTAGAATAAATTAGCGCCGTCGGGAGGAGGGAAAGCCCCCAGCTTTCAGCCACCTCCGGTAGCTGAGGGCTTGGAGCACTGACTGGGGGCTGTTGTTTGCGGTCCCAAGACACATGATCGCCGGCAGTCAACAAATACTGATGATCACCGTTATAATGCAGTATAATGTTAAAATAAGCTTTACATCTCCTCTCACCATGAATGTTTGCTGAGAGGAGATTAAAAACTTAATGTTAGGCCCCCTGCAGCCTCCAATCGCACACCCAGCCCCCCCCCCCACCTCTGCCAAAAAACAACAATGGGGCACTCATGCACTGTAAGTACAAGGCAGAATCTGCCTGTACATAGTAAGTGATCGGGGACCATTATAATTGGTCCCTGATCATATGGTCACTGTGATATACCGATCACAGTGACCATAGTCATATATTTAGCAAATACAGCACAGGATTTGTGCTAGTTCTCTCTCTCTCTCCTCTCACTGTAGTTGTTTTGTGAGGGGAGAGAGAGAGAGATACTGCTTCAAATCGTGTGCGGTCAGACTGTGAAAAACACCACACATTCGCCTGTGTGCACAGATTACCTGCAAATCACCCGCAGATTACCTGTGGTCTAAGATTTTATTTGCTAATTACGCTGTTACAACAACGGTTATTAGCTGCGGTTTACCGTAACATTTTTTGTTTTCTTGTTAGTCTTATAAAAAACAAAATAAATAGAAAAAATTAAGTTTAAAAAAATTAAAAAAAAGTTCGTGTAGCGAGCACGAAATCGCAGAATGTTCATTGCGGACCAGGCGTACACCTTGCTGTGCTCCAGCAGTTCAGACAGCGATATGGACACTGCATCAGAAGCAGAACGTAGTTCAGGAAGCGACAAGTTCTGCTTCTGCCACTGGACTCCCCAGTCCTATGGTGGTGGACGCAGTTGTCATCGTTAAACGGTCAGGAGAAGGGCCTAGTAATACAGTCCCTCCCGCCATGTGGGATCCTGCAGTTTCTTACTCCCCCTAAATTTCACCTTTTATAGCCACTCAAGGCATCAACACGAATATCTCAAATTTTACCCCCTATGACTTTTTTAAATTGTTCATAGGAGATCAGGTCCTGGAACTAATTGTCCAGCAGACACATTTATATGCCAGGCAATTTGTGACTGAAAATCCCAGGTCTTGCTATACCAGATCATGGACCCCACAATTGTCTCGGAGATAGAAAAAAAAAAAAAACATGTTTTGGGAATTACCCTAAACATGAAGTTAGTTAAAAAAACAACAACAAAAAAAACATCTATCTGGTCCTACTGGGCTACTAGCACGATCCACAGCAGCCCTGTTTTTGCAGCCGTTATGGTCCGAACGCACTATGGAACAATAATGCGTTTCATTCACTTCTCAGATAATTCCCAAATCCCCCCAAAAAAGTGACCCAGGCTATGATCACCTCAACAGATTGAGACCCCTTATCTCCCTCCTAAAAGAGTAATTTTTAAATTTATATACCCCAGGCCAAAAACCATCAGTAGACGAGTCTCTTATGAGCTTTAAGGGCCATCTATCCTTTTGGCAAATAACCCCTCCAAAAGAGCCCAATACGGTGTCAAACTGTATAAGGTGTGCGAGAGAACAACGGGCTACACCGGTGTTTTTTTGTTTTTTTTATCTCTGAAGGCAGGGACCGCCACCTTAATCCCCCAGGCTGCCCAGAAGATATTAGTCGGAAAATCGTCTGGGAACTCATGATTTTTGGGTCGGCCGGCCGCAGAGTGACACTCGCAAGCCACCTGCAAATCGCGGGCCATGCATATGGCCGCGTGCATTATTTGCTAGGAGCCTGGACCATAACATGGCCGTAATAAGACATGTCCATTCTTTCTGCGGTCCAGGCTCCTGGGCCATGCACGGACCGTGGAAACCACGGTCATGTGCATGGGCCCATAGGAATGAATGGGGCCGCAATTCTCCCGTGGATTTTCGGAGGAATTGCGGCCGCAAAAGCACGTTCGTGTGCATGGGGCCTTAATCAGCCTCAAAAATAGAAAGGCCAGATTAGACTTTGCCAAACAATATCTAAAGAAGCAAGCCCAGTTCTGGGACAGCATTCTTTGGACAGATGACACTAAGATCAACCTGTACCGGAATGATGGGAGGAAGAAAATATGGAGAAGGCTTCGAACGGTCATGATCCAAAGCACACCACATCCTCTGTAAAACATGGTGGAGGCAGTGTGATGGCATGGGCATGCATGGCTGCCAAATGCACTGGGTCACTAGTATTTATTGATGATGTGACTGAAGACAGAAGCAGCCATATGAATTCTGAAACATTCAGGGATATACTTTCTGCTCAGATTCAACCAAATGCAGCAAGGTTGATTGGACGTCGCTTCCCAGTACAGATGGACAATGACCCAAAACAAACTGTGAAAGCAAAGCAGGAGTTTAAGGCAAAGAAGTGGAATATTCTGCATTGGCCAAGTCAATCACCAGATCTCAACCCGATCGAGCATGCATTTCACTTGCTTAAGACAAAACTTAAGGCAGAAAGAGCCACAAACAAGCAACAACAGAAGACCGCGGCAGTAAAGGCCGGGCAAAGCATCACAAAGGAAGAACCTCAGCATTTGGTGAGGTCCATGGGTTCCAGACTTCAGGCAGTCATTGCCTGCAAAGGATTCTCTACAAAGTATTTTTAAAAAAACATTTTATTTATGGTAATATTAATTTGTCCAATTACTTTTGATCACCTGAAATGAGGAGACTGTGTAGAAAAATGGTTGCAATTCCTAAACGTTTCACAGGATATTTTTGTTCAACCCCTTGAATTAAACCTGAAAGTCTACACTTCAATTGCATCTCAGTTGTTTCATTTCAAATCCGATGTGGTGGCAGCAGATCCCAAATCATGAAGATTGTGTCACTGTCCAAATAATTCTGGACCTAATTGTATAACCGCTATATTCTGTACAAGACCCAAGGAACGCTCAGTTTTCTACAGTACCATGAAAAAAATATTGAGCACCTCCTGTTTGACTCCCCCACAACTGGAGAATCCTTTCAGTCAGAGGATGTCCAAAGGCTCACTGAGCACCACTTCCTTCACCCAGTCCCTGCCACTGAGAATCAGATACCCTCAAAAGAGATGCTGGGTTTGCAGTTAACATGGAAGGAGAGATACCCAGTTTTACTGCCCCATGTGCCCTTTAAAACCAGGCCTGTGCAACTTTCTCTGTTTTGAGACCCATCATACAGTTTCTTATTTATTAGTTGATAAATCCAACACGTGTGGTCCATGCCAGCCCTGAATTTGTGGAAGTCATGCATTTTAGTAATGATAAGTATAAATTGAGGATATATTTCCTTTTTCTTATGAGTATGTCCTGCCACATTCAGCTGTTACATTCCTATTTCTGTACCGTGATATGGGGATGATATTTTTTTTTGAGGATCTCTAATAATTGAGCTGTTCCTTATCAATACACCATGAGCATTGTTACAGTTTTGTTCGGGTTTTTACTGGACGTAGTGCACCAGACAATTCTTCTGGAAACACGGACATCATTTTGGGGATTAGTGATCCTTTACTGTTCCTATACATGGTTTGGACACTGCCCCTTTATATATACACTTTAAGCGATTGGTTGTTTTGTGCACATAGCTGTTTCTACTCTGGTGGGCAGGAGCCTGTGATTGTGTACCGCATCACTTGGCACGTTCATCCCTCAAATAGGGATTGATGGACCTAAAGAGATGTTGTACAACCAGTCACTGAAAAACAAAAATCTTGTCATGACAGCCCTACAGGTGTTCTTTTATCTCGTGACAAACTCGAGTTTGCCACATAGTTGGATACATTTTCCTCAATTTTTTAAAAATATTGCCCATCACTCCAGTACAATTTCTTTTTTCCTCTCTGATTGATTTTATATCAGAACAGAATTCTGTCCACAATGACATCATAATGGCAAAGACGCGGGACAACTGCTTCTTTAGCAAGACAGTCATATATACAGGTAAATGCGTATATAGCGACATGCATAGTTTGTGAATACACGGCTTCACTTCTCTTTTGTATGGCGTCCAAATTTAATAAAGTGGCATATTTCTAACAAAATAACCTTTTAACAAAGGTTACCTCTATTTCAAGTGAAAATGTATTAATTTGAGGAAAACGTTATATACCCATGTCTGAAAGAATACCCATTTATTTCCTCCTTTAAAATTGTATTAGGTCAGCATGCTCACTACACTACTAAATGAATACTTAGTGGCAAAAAACACTGTAGCCATTTATCAACTGGAATTCAATAGGGAAATATTTCATGTTAAAATAACCAAGTGTTGCGATTTATGCGGCGAAAACACCGATTCCGCTGCAAAAAAATCGCAACTCATCTAAACCTCATACTTAACCAGATCTCTCTGCTCCTTCATCCAGCCCGGCCTCAACGGATTACGTTTCATCCAATGTGACTGCTGCAGCGGTCACCCCATGAGGGCGGACTGCACGGAAAACGTTGCCATGACTACGGACTGGGATAAGTATGAACCTTTTTTCCTTTTATAAGCGCGGCTTTCTGCAGTGGAGATTTTGCCCAAAAATCTGCACCACAATGTGGCGCAGTTTTTCGGTGGAATTTGTTGCGGGTTCTAGGTCGGATATAGAGTATTCGTTACGTGTTTTCGGTCTGGCTTTGTGGGCGCAGAAATCTGCAGCGAATTAGAGTAGAAAGCAAAGTGGATGAGATTTTAACTAATCTACGGAAAAAAAAAAAACAACTCACCATTAATACATGAATTGTAAATCTGCAGCATGTCAATTTATGCCGCTGATTCGCTGCACATTTGTTGCAGAATTTGTGTTCAATGGGGAAGACAGATTCCGCAACAAATAACATTTGCGGAATTAGCTACAATTAAACTGCACTTCCGGCAGCTCTGTGTCCAGGCTTCCCCCAGTGATGAAATATCATCACATCTGACCCCCCCTTTGCAGTCAATCACAGGCTACAGAGGTCACATGTGATGAAACGTCATCGCAGGAGGGCGTCTGGACACAGAGCAGCTGGAAGAGCAGGCATAAGTTGCTATAGCAATGCTAGAAGAGGCGGTGGCAGTTTTCCGCATCAGTCAGACCAGGTAAATATACTCACCAAATAAGAAACCGTAAAATTAAAAAATGTAATAAAAATTTTGACATGCTGAGAATTGAAAATCCATACAGAAAGCAAGTCCATACAGCAAGTTAATGTTTTTGCTGCAGCACGTGGATGAGATTTGTTGAAATCTCATCCACGTTGCTGCTACTGTATGAAGTTACTGAATTTACTGTAATGCGCTCGGTAAAGCTAAATATGGCCTAAAAGTTGTAGTCCCTTATTTTTCCATTTTTCCAAGTTTTAATGCACTATGCGGCAAACTCCATTGACCGTATTCACCAGATTTAGGTTGCTCAATCTGAGGGCTGCATAAAAGTAGAGACAGAGACCCTGATTAAAGCGCTGTGTCACTTAGGGTATGTGCACACGACCTCTTTTCAGACGTAATGGAGGCGTTTTACGCCTCGAATTACGCCTGAAAAGACGGCTCCAATACGTCGGCAAACATCTGCCCATTGCGTGCAATGGGTCTTACGATGTTCTGTGCAGACGAGCTGTCATTTTACGCGTCACTGTCAAAATACGGCGCGTAAAATGACGGCTCGTCAAAAGAAGTGCAGGACACTTCTTGGGACGTTTTCTCATAGACTATGGAAAACAGCTCCAAAAACGGCCATAAAAAAACATCGCAAAAAAAACGCAGCGAAAAACACGAGTTTCTCAAAAAACTTCTGAAAATCAGGAGCTGTTTTACCTTCAAAACAGCTCCGTATTTTCAGACGTATTTTGTTAATCGTGTGTACATACCCTTACTTATAAAGCTACAAAGTATTTCTAAAATCACAGTTTTCTCCTGCAGTCCATATCCATAAGCTGCGGCTAAGTCCGCCCTCCCACTGCTGATAGCCAATTTTCTCCATATTCAGTGCATGGGGAGAAAACTGCCGATCAATTCTGGGTAGGCAGGGCTAGCCACAGCTCATAAATGACAAGGACTACTTAACATGCTATGTAGTCCTCTACATTAATGACCTGCAGCTAGAAAACCAGGATTTTATGAAAACACAGCGCCGTAATCATGGTCTCTGTCACTACTTTATATTGCCCTCAGATAGTGCTGCATAAACATGGTGACAAATTCCCTTTAAATGCTCTGAATGCAGTAACTTCCTCCTTCAATGAGGTTCTAATGAACTACATTGCCGAGCATACCTAGCTGCTGAATAGTTCACTGGGCAGCTATCAATATCTGTTTATACATTATTCAGCGTGCTCTTTCAATGCTCATGTTCATTATTTATGTGCATTGTATATATTTAAAGGGGTTATCTAGGTTCTTAAAACTTTAAGTGACTGCAAATATCCTGAAAATAAATAAAAAAAAAAAAAAAAAAAGAAAGAAAAAGTATACTCACCTATTCTTTACTCCGGCGATCCAACAAGGACGCTCCGGCGGCTCTCCCGGTGATTGTTTACATGCAGGCGACGTGTGACCGCAGCAGCCAATCAGCGGTCATGTGTTTTATTCCTGGCATGAGGTCACCGCTGAGCCCTCTGATTGGCTGCAGTAAGGACAAGCTGCCTGCAAACAATCAGCAGGAGGGCTGCCGGAGCATTAGTGCTGGATCGCTGGGGGTAAGGATAGGCGAGTATAGTTTATTGCAGCCATTCGTAAAAAATAAAATTAAAAAAAATTAAGACCCCGGATAACCACTAACTGTGAATGGACTAACTTTTTACATACCTATGGCACTCCAGCTGTTGCAGAATAATACAGCATTCATGACAAGCTGGGACTTCGTTTTACACTAGCTGGAGTGCCAAATGTTGCAGGTTTCAATGATGAAAATGTAAAAGGCATATGAATTCCAAACTATACTCCTCAACATTGAAATTGCAACTCCGAGAAGAAAAAGTTTTGGAATTGTGGAAATCTCAGGATTGATAGACATGTTAATGATATGCAAATTATAAAAAAATGGAAACAAAACATTTCAAACCTCTTGATTTATTCAGTATAGAGTATGAGCGCCACGCGCAGAAATACACGCACTTACCCCACCTTGGCATGCTATCAATGTGGTTATTAATGGTTGTCTGAGGAATGTTATGCAATGCTGTATGAACTTGGGCTCGCAAATCATCAAGATTGGCCGCTGGCAGTTTCCTTTGCAATTGCCGACCAATGACGTCTCAGTTGTGCTCGATGGGAGACAAGTCTGGAGATGCTGCAGGCCATGGTAGCAAGTTTAGGCCATGCAGGCTGCTCACAGCAAGAGCAACACGCGGGCTGGCGTTGTCCTGTTCAAAAACGGCTTCATGAACACTTTGGAGAAATGGTCGTACCACTGGTTCCCGACCAAATCAATGCAATGCCAAGCAGTTCCCAACCCCTGGGACACGCAATGTTGAACAGTGCTGACATCTCGGCCTAGGTGCGTAGCTATCTGCCGGAGTTATAAACAAAGGTCTCTCAGTTCAAGAATTCTGTCCCTCAATTTGCGACACGTGGCGATAATTGGCACATCGACGAACAGGAGGCATCACACAATCATCCCACACCACTTGATCCGATATGTGGCTAAAAAAACTTTGCTTCCAATCTGGCTTTTATGCCCCTCACATATGCCACAGATTGGAGCTAGTTGCTTGAAAATTGATCATTTGCAGATTTTAGCGACACCTGCTACTTCCTCGATTTGCATAACTTTACGGCTTGTCCTTCTTGGTGTTGCAATTCCAATGTTGAGGTTTATATATGGTAACCTGCACTGCAGCTTGTTCACAACACCACAAAAATGTGCAAGACCTTACCCATGAAGTGATTAGCAGGGACTTCTTACACCTCTTGCATTCGACCGAGTTCGGGCTGTAAAAAACGGTCCGAGTGTCGGCTGGATTTCCTGGCCCGACCACAGTACAGGTGAACGGGACTCCTGGCATCATAGACATTTTATGATGCTAGGAGTCCCTGCCTTTTGAACCTGCTGAACAAAATGATACAGTACGGAACAGCAGTTCCGCCGGAAAGCAGGGACTCCTAGCATGCTAGGAGTCCCGTTCACCTGTACCGCGGTCGGGCCGGGAAATGCAGCTGACACTCGGAACGTTTTTCACATCTATGCACTGCAAAAGGGATGATGGAGGTGCCAGGCCAAGCAGACAGGGCGAAGTAGAGCACATATTAATAATGGCATATTTTGCATTAATAAAATTAGAGGGTAGTTGGTTAGATTTGCAATTATAGTTTTAAAAGGTGCACACCTCCTAATAAATCTGGTGACATTAGAAGTTTCTGACTGAATGTGCCTGCTATGATTTTGACCAAGGTCCCCAAACATATGCCGTTTAGTATGTAACTTTTGTCTAGATTGTTATTTATTGCCGTATATTTTATCATACCCTTCATAAAGATCATTCATTTACTTTTAGAGATTGAACAGTTAAACCTGTATATAAAAGTTTGATTGCAGTACCAACGTCCTTTTCCACAATCAAAGCCATTACATGAAGATGAGGACCTAATTTGCCATCAAGCAACGACGCAGGATTTGCAAAAGGAAAAGTTGGAGACCCAGAAGGTTCTTTTAAGCCAAGATGAAATCAGGTGCATCAGGTCAGTGAGGACACAGTGGGGTGACAGCTTAGACAGACTGGAAAGAGCCATCTGAATACTGAAGAGATAAAATTGGATTTCTGGCTCTCCGTCCCTCCCTAAGCTGCATCAGACAAGCTGTGAAGTGTGAAGGAGGATTGAGAGAGGCTCCAGCCGCGAAAAATGTTTTGAGCTGATGGAACTCTGGTCCCTAGGAGACTTTCTGCAGAGAATGGAACACAAGCGACTTGTCAAGTAAGTGAAGCACGAGTGGATATCTATGTGCTGCCTTTACAAGCTCATTTGCAAAATCCTGCAACCAACCAGTTGCGTAAAAGACTTGTACAAATCAGAACATTAAAATGACTATGTTATTGAAGTCACATCTGGCTGGGTTAATGTTTAAACTCATCTTTACAAATTTTGCTCTTTAGGCCAGGACTACACGCAGAGTTTTATTGCAGTTTTTAGCGAGAAGTGAATCCAAAAAGGAAGGAAAGGTATAAAAAAAAAAGATAGAAGATGCATCAGTTGTTTGAGTCCACTACTGTGTTTGGCTAAAAAACACTAAGGCCTCATGCACATGACCGTAGCCATGTGCACGGCCGTAATTTTTGGGTCGAACGGCCGCAGAGTGTCACCCGCGGGCCGCCCGCAAATTGCGGGCCCTGCACATGGCCATGTGCATTCATTTCTATGAGCCTGGTCCGAAAAACACAGCCATAAAAAGACATGACCGTTCTATTTGCGGTCCGGGCTCCTGGGCCATGCACGGACCGTGGAAACCACGGTCGTGTGCATGGTTCCATTGAAATGAATGATGCTGCAATTCACCTGCAGATTTGCGGGTGAATTGCGGCCGCAAAAATACATTCGTGTGCATGGGGCCTTAGGCCAAAAAAAGGGCATTTGTGTATTTTTTAAAATTCTTATTTACATTTTATTTTAAATTTATTTACCGTACCGGCATATATCTATATACCGGTACATTAGTTGTTAGTATGCCCGAACAACAGGAAATATGGTCAGACAGCCCTGGGCTGTCTGCCCATATATTGTATGACCCTCGATCGCGTCACAGGGATACCCTGTGACGGGATCAAATGGGGGTCCCCCTGCTCATTTTCCTTGTGAATGCTTTGATTGCGGCATTCAAGGGAATAGGGGCGGAGATCAGAGGTTTGTCTAAAGTCCGCCGTTAGAGCAGGGCTGCAGCTGTGTAATACAACCATTGCCCTGCTCCCGATCGCGCGTGTGCACACTTGTTGTTACCCGCACCATCAGAATGATGTGAAGCGGCCGGCACTGAAGAGATTCAACATGGCAGGCGCCCTCCATGTTCTCTGCCTTCAGGGCCGGTGCCGCCGCTCATTGGCGCTGCGCCAGCCGCATCACATCATGCCAGTGACCACATTCATGTGCGACTGCACAGCTTAGTATCGAAATACATTATCCATTTGAGGGTGCACAGCATCGAAATAGTATCGATATTTTGATGCATCGAGCAACCCTAAATAGCGAGTGTACTCACATGCTAATAATTTTTGGCCCCCACATATCCCCTTTAAAGGGGTTATTCGGGGCTTTTTACATTTTGCAGTATGGAAGGGGAGGATATAAAATAATAAACTAACCGGTAGTCACCCCTCCCTCCAGCACTAACGCCCCCATTCACCGTTGCTCTGTACTCTGAAGCTCCAGTTGCGGTCACGTGCCGTTCATTGGTCACGTGCTGCTGCAGCAGTGGGACCGAAACAGCAGCGAACAGGGGAGTCCGCGCTGAAAATGACGTGTAGTTTATTATGTTATAACCTCCCCTGCCATCCTGCAAAATGTTAAAACTCCCAGATAACACCTTTAATATAGAAACAGTGCCCCTACTATGGATACTTATGATAAAAGGTTGTCCTTAATCGGAGACAGAAAAAAAAAAAAAAAAAGGCTGCAATACCAGACAGACACAGCTCATGGAAACTGGTGGCATGGTCTCTGGGGCAGGGAGAAGGGGACCTTCTTTTCTCAAATGTAAATCTAGGACAGCCACTTGAAAAATACCCTATAAGGACAAAGGGCTTTGTTTAATTGCTTCATTTTCTGATTACATATCCCCCTTTGTAATTATAGCTTACCACTGGCTGTCCTACAAGGGGCCACTACGACAATAAGCTTGTCACTAGCAATATGTAAAAGGGTTACCTAAACTATTAAACCCATTTAAACATTTCTTTTGATGACCTCATCTTGCAAGCAGAATGTAAATGGGCGCTATTTCACTTTTACTGGTTGGGCTCTGTTCACACTTGTGTTATGGGCTTTCCGGTATTGAACAGCACAGTCTAAAAATACAGTACTCGTGTGAGCGCTCAGCCGCTTCGTGTCTCTTTGGCTTTTTCCGGAAAGCTGATGTATTGGAGTACGGGCTCATAGACTTTCTATCGAGTCCATACACCGATAGAGAAAGAGAGAAAGAAAAGAGAGAAAAAAAAAAGAGAAAAAAAAGAAAGAGCGAGCGAGCGAGAGAGAGAGAGAGCGCGAGAGAGAGAGAGAGCGCGAGAGAGAGAGAGCGCGCGAGAGAGAGAGAGAGCGCGAGAGAGAGAGAGAGCGCGAGAGAGAGAGAGAGCGCGAGAGAGAGAGAGCGCGAGAGAGAGAGCGCGAGAGAGAGAGCGCGAGAGAGAGAGAGCGCGAGAGAGAGAGAGCGCGAGAGAGAGAGAGCGCGAGAGAGAGCGCGCGAGAGAGAGCGCGCGCGAGAAAGAGCGCGCGAGAGAGAGCGCGAGAGAGAGAGCGCGAGAGAGAGAGAGAGAGCGAGCGCGAGAGAGAGAGAGCGCGAGAGAGAAAAAGAGAGCGAGAGAGAAAAAGAGAGCGAGAGAGAAAAAGAGAGCGAGAGAGAAAAAGAGAGCGAGAGAGAAAAAGAGAGCGAGAGAGAAAAAGAGAAAGACACTATGGACAGTTTATTTTTCTATGGACCCTTCACACGGTTAAAGTGTAGCTAAACGTTTGACAAACTTCTGACATGCCATAGTGACATGTCAGAAGTTTGGATTGGTGGGGGTCCGAGCACGGAGACCCCCACCAATCGCTAGAACGAAGCAGCTGAAGTGCTCACACGAGCCATTGATAACACGCCGACATGAACAGCACAGGAAGCAAGCCCTCAAGCGCGTCATAAATATTAGAAAAGCTCCAGGACTTCCGGGAACAATTCACCGGGTTTCAACAACACCATTAAGTACCGAATTTTTAATTAAAGTACATTAGTAAATGACTTTTTACATAAAAATATGAATGCAAAGCAATTTTTGGTCCCCGGATAAACCCTTTAAGCCTAATAATATAATTTAAAAAAATTAAAAAGGAGAATCAGGAAATTTCTATACCTTCACATAATTAAAAAACAGTAGCAACCAACTGTGCTGGAAAACAATGGATCCACACAAATCCCGCATTGTAAATCAGAGTAAATACTGTATCCGGTAACAAAACATTTAATCACAACATTTCTGCAATTCCATTCTGTCAACTGCGCTATTGTTTACGCGAAAAACCCTGAAACCTTACGGAACGGAAACCAATTGCAACGAAAGCATTGAAATTAATGGTGACGCAAACGGAAGCTATGGTTTCCGTTCATGGGTTCCGCCAACGGAACCCGTGAACGGAAGCCAGATGCTGGTGTGAACACAGTCTTATCTCATATAGACTAATTCACTCGATAACTATATTTATATGAGAAGAGTTTTTCGTGACATTTTTTATGCGACCAGATATTACATTAAATTCTATGGTAAAATATCAAATGCATTACATACAACCGTATTTTGGCTTGTGGTGTTTTTGAGGCGATTTTGTGGTCAGTGGCGCTTTTTGGTTTTACAAATGCAGCATGCTGTGTGGCGTTTTCCCCATAGGTTTCTCTATAGGACTTTTAAAAATGTCATAAAAAAAGCATGTAAGAAAATGCCACTAAATGAAAAATGGCATAAAAATAAATAAATTAATGTTACATTTGAAAAATGCCAGTGTTCTTGATGCAGTAAATGCAAGAAATTTTCAGTCTGTCAAGGAGGCCTAAGGCTGGGTTCACACGACCTATTTTCAGACGTAAACGAGGCGTATTATGCCTCGTTTTACGTCTGAAAATAGGGCTACAATACGTCGGCAAACATCTGCCCATTCATTTGAATGGGTTTGCCGACGTACTGTGCCGACGACCTGTCATTTATGCGTCGTCCTTTGACAGCTGTCAAACGACGACGCGTAAATTAACTGCCTCGGCAAAGAAGTGCAGGACACTTCTTTGCAACGTAATTTGAGCCGTTCTTCATTGAACTCAATGAAGAGCAGCTCAAGATTACAGGCGTCAAAGACGCCTGCCTCCGCATAATACGAGGAGCAGCTTTTACGGCTGAAACGAGGCAGCTGTTTTCTCCTGAAAACAGTCTGTCATTTCAGTCGTAAAAGCCAGCTAGCGTGTGCACATACCCTTACAGGGGTTGTCATATGAATATAACCTTTTTACACTGCGTGTCTCGATCTTAGAACCCCTCGCAATCAGCTGCTATAGGCAGGGAAGCTCCAGCTGGACATGCATTTCCCTCAAAAGGTAATACGTGGACAAGTCAGATCTGCAAAAGAAGCCCTGCGCTGTGGCTCATAGTGGGGGAGTCCCTAGCAGGGGCTCCCATCTTTGACGTCCATATGCCCTAATAGAGCATATGGGAAGGGTTTGTTTATGAGTCAACCCCTTTAATTTTACAGAACACTACACTAATCATTTCCACAGACATAAAATGGCAGTAAATAGATATGGATATGCCATAATTATCCAAGATTGGAAAACCCCTTTAATGTATTTAATTTTTCCTGTGGTGGCACAGGTTAGCAGGTAAAACTAGATCTGTGTTCCCTGCTTCCCCATATACAGATCACTGATAACAGTGATCTAATGGTAACAGCTCATTAGATCATGGTTATCAGTGATCTGTATGTAAAGACATGCAGAGAAGACACAGACCTCTATATGTAAACTGTAAAATTACATTATAAATATACAAATAATACCGGTCAAGCAGGCTTTTGAAAATAACTACCTGAGCTTTGCTAAATCTTAGAAGTAGGTCCAACTCACGACCATCCCCAAAGTCCAGCAATGATACAAGGATATTAAAAGGTATATAGATATATTATAGATTACATTTTAGGAACACGTTGTACATAGAGAATTACTTTAAGGCTGGGTTCGCACGTCGTCGTGGGTTCACAAAATGCGTTGTTTGGCTGCAATTTTTTTTTTTTTTTAAATTGCATTTTCACCACAACATGTGAACACATCCTTACTACTACGTCTCTGATTCTACTAGAGATGACTACTAGAGTCTATATCTCCAAAATCCAAACAGAGAAAAAGGAAAACACCGACCTCCGATAGTGTAATATCTTAACAACTCTACCTTCTTAAAATAAACGGTTTATTGTACTAAACTAACTTTTCCATATTAAAATAGTAGATCAGTTAAAAAAAACTTTCAGAGAGACTCCAAGAGGTCTCCCAAATTGTCGTCTTCCGGAAAAAGCTTCTGGGGGAAGCAGCTCATCCGGGCACTACATGTAGTACAGTATAGTACATGTACGTAAAGTCCAAAATGGTACATGTAGCAGTGTAATGAACTGTAAAGAGGAGCTACTGGACAGCCAACCAGAGCAAGCACTTGATTGCCTCGAATTGCTCCTAAAGTTATACAAATATTTACAGTTTTTTTTTTACCAGTGAAATTAATATGCTTGGCACCACACAATACAAAATATATATTTAGAGACTTTTCATTAGAATATTCACAATAACCTACGTTTACTCTACAAGTAGGCGGTTACTGTAGTACTGATAAGGATTCGGACATAGATATGTATATATTTATATAGATAGATCTATCTATGTCCATAGAAAATCGGAAAAACGAGCAGCAACTCCAAAGATTCAGGTTAAAAAAAATGGGTACCTTATTGCCCGTGCAACGTTTCAGCTCCGTCCACTAGAGCCTTTCACGCTTGAGAAAGCTCCGTCCACTAGAGCCTGAAACGTTGCACGGGCAATAAAGTACCCATTTATTTTTTTTCACCTGAATCTTTGGAGTTGCTGCTCATTTTTCCGATTTCTGTGTATTTGGTCCGTCCCTCAGAGCTTGCACCCACACGCTGCCGATGATGCTGGATTTTGTATATATCTCTATCTATATCCATACAGACACATAGAAATGAACTAGTGCACCATAGGTTTCTGCATCGATTGCATAGAATAGTACAATGTGGTGTACATCTTTCTTCTGACCAATGTCATATAAATGAAGACTGTTGAACGGTTTTCTACTCCCCACAGTTTCACTGTCATCTCAAAACACCCCACGCACTGCTGGCAGCGATCTCATTACAGTCAGCTGAGGTGGGAGTCAGCCACTAGATAGATATAATGGCAGCTATCCATGGCTCAATAGCTGTGCATTATTAATGGTTCTAGATTATTAATCCTCAGGATCCTAATCTATTTAACTCATTTTTTACCAACCACACAGTAACCTGTATTAGGGATATTAGAACAGAAAAGTAGATAAATTATGAAACAGTTAGGCCTCGTTCACATCTGCGTTGGGGCCCCGTTCTGACGTTCCGTCGGAACGGGGCCCTGAACAGACACTGAATCACTAAGGCACCGGTCAGAAGTTTAGTTTTCTC
Organism: Rhinoderma darwinii; assembly: GCF_050947455.1. Lineage (NCBI taxonomy): Eukaryota > Metazoa > Chordata > Amphibia > Anura > Rhinodermatidae > Rhinoderma > Rhinoderma darwinii. The sequence continues at coordinate 59,839,624 of NC_134698.1, forward strand.
AAAATATGACGCCATTTTACGCACCACTGATTTGAATGGCATTAGGTTAACAATCTTGTGTCAGATTTCCTGGAATGGATTTTGCTGCTCCATAATTTTTAAAATTGGTGAAGGTCTGAACTCATGGGGGAGATTAAGACTGGGATTTCAAACGTCAGTCTTAGGCCTGGTTTACACGAGCGTGTGCATTTTGCGCACGCAAAAAACGTGGCGTTTTGCGTGCGCAAAATGCACTTAACAGCTCCGTGTGTCATCACCATATGATGCTCGGCTGCGTGATTTTCGCACAGCCGCCATCATTATGACACTCAGTTTGGATGTTTGTAAACAGAAAAGCACGTGGTGCTTTTTTGTTTTCATTCATCCTTTTTTATTGCTGTTGCGCGAATCACGCACGTCACGTGGAAGTGCTTCCGTGTGCCATGAGTGGTTTTCATGCACCCATTGACTTCAATGGGTGCGTGATGCGCGAACAGCGCACAAATATAGAACAGGTCTTGAGTTTTTTCGCAGCGGATTCACGCTGCGTGAAAATCACGCACCTGTCTGCATGGCCCCATAGAGTATTATAGGTCTGTGCGACGAGCGTGAAAATCACGCGCGCTGCACGGACGTATAACACGCTCGTGTAAACGAGCCCTAAACGCCTTCAGGACTGAGCCTGTTTTGGCCTTGAAGACAAAGCCGATTTTTTCAAATCTGAAGTGTCACTTTATGTGCTAATAACTTCAGAATGCTTTTACCTATCCAAGTGATTCTGGGAAAATTTAAATGTATCTGCTTGTAAAACAGATAGTAATCCCACACAAAATAGTTACTATTTCACATATCCCATATGTCTACTTTATGTTTGCATAGTTTTTTGAACGTCCTTTTATTTTTCTACAACGTTACAAGGCTTAGAACTTTCGCAGCAATTTCTCACATTTTCAAGAAAATTTCAAAAGGTTATTTTTTCAGGGACTAGTTCAGTTCTGCAGTGGCTTTGAGGACCCTATATATATTAGAAAGTCCCCATAAATCACCCCATTTTGAAAACTGCACCCCTGAAAGTATTCAAAGCAGCATTCAGAAAGTGTTTTAATCCTTTAGGCGTTTCACAGGAATGAAAGCAATGTGGAGGTGAAATTTACAAATTTAATTTTTTTTGCCAAGTACAGTAAAAAATAGTGTAGTACCGTGTTAGCCAGAAACAATATACTATGTTAAATACTTTTGTGTCAAAAAAGACAAATGAATGTCTTCGAAAAAAGCACAACATGTTCACACGTCCTATTTTCGGGCCGTAAACGCCCGAAAAATCGGAAGCAGAACACCTCCAAACATCTGCCCATTGATTTCAATGGAAAAACTGCGTTCTGTTCCGACGGAGCGTTTTTCTACGCGTAAATTTTTACTAGGAGGAAAAAACAACCCAACATTTGCAAAGCAATCCCCCAATTACGGCAATATCCCATATGTGGTAATAAACTGCTATTTGGACCCACAGCAGGGTTTAGGGTATGTGCACACGTTGAGTCAAAAACGTCTCAAAATACGGAGCTGTTTTCAAGGGAAAACAGCCCCTGATTTTCAGACGTTTTTTTGAGCAACTCGCGTTTTTCGCGGCGTTTTCGCTACGTTTTTTGGAGCTGTTTTCATTGGAGTCTATGAGAAAACGGCTCCAAACACTTCCCAAGAAGTGTCCTGCACTTCTTTTGACGAGGCTGTAATTTTACGAGCAGTCTTTTGACAGCAACGCGTAAAATAACAGGTCGTCGGCACAGTACATCGTAAAGCCCATTGAAAGTAATGGGCAGATGTTTGCCGACGTATTGGAGCCGTTTTTTCAGACATAATTCGAGGCTTAAAACGCCTCCATTACGTCTGAAAATAGGTCGTGTGAACCCAGCCTCAGAAGGGAAGGAGCAGGATTTGGCTTTTGGTGCTCAAATTTAGCTGAAATGGTCTTCGGGTGTCGTGTCACATTTGCAAAGCCCCGAGAGACCGAAACAGTGGAAACCACCCAAAAGTGACCTCATTTGGGAAACTACACCACTTAAGAAATCTATCTAGGGGTATAGTGAGCATTTAGGCCCCCAGGTCTTTTGCAGAATAAGACTTAGGCCACGAAACTGAATATCAACATTATTTCCACTAAAATGTTGAATTTTTTCATAAAGGATAAAGCCACCCAACATGTGTAAAGCAGTTTCCCACGAGTATGGCTATACTCTACATGTGGTCATAAATGTTCTTTATTAGAAATTAATTAACCCTTTCCGGACAGATACATTTTTTGCTTTTTCTTTTTCCCTCCCTGCTTTCCAAGAGCCATAACTTTTTTTATTTTTCCGTCAATAAAGTGGTGTGGGGAGCTTATTACTTGCAGGAGAGGTTGTAGTTTCAGCATTTTAGTTTCAAGAAGGTATTTATTAGAATTATATCAAATAAAAAAAAACAGGATATACCATTGCACATCAAACCACATGCAGGGGGAGATGGAGTAAGGCTGGATTCACACGACCATGTTACGTCCGTAATGGACGGAACATATTTCGGCCGGAAGTCCCGGACCGAACACACTGCAGGGAGCCGGGCTCCATAGTTATGTACGATGCTAGGAGTCCCTCCATGTTTTCAGTACGGGACAGTTGTCCTGCAGCGAGGCAGGGACTCCTAGCATCGTACATAACTATGATGCTAGGAGCCCGGCTCCCTGCACTGTGTTCGGTCCGGGACTTCCGGCCGAAATACGTTCCGTCCATTACGGACGTAACATGGTCGTGTGAATCCAGCCTAAAGGGGTAAAAGGGAGCGGGAAGGGAATGGGAAACAAAAATGTAAAATATGCATTATGGTACTATTGGACAATTACGGTATGTTCACACGCAAACTCAAAAACCTGTCAATACGGAGCGGGTTTCAAGGGAAACCAGCTCCTGATTTTCAGATGTTTTTGAAGCCACTCGCGATTTTCGCAGCGTTTTTCACGGCCGTTTTTGGAGCTTTAGTCGATAGAGTCAATGAAAAACGGCTCAAAAAACGTGCCAAGAAGAGGCCTGCACTTCTTTTTCGCGGCTGTTTTTTTACGCGTAAAAAAACGCCGCAAAAACGCTCAGTCGGAACAGAACGCCAATGAAACCAATGGGCAGATGATGTTTGGAGGCGTTCTGCTTCCGATTTTTCGGCCGTTTAGGGCCCGAAAAACGGACAAAAATCGGCCGTGTGAACATACCCTTATAACAAGAGCCATTAACAGATACAATAGGAAAAGTCACAAAGCATCATATATATGAATGAAAAGTAGTATGCAAATCCGCCAGAGAATGATGATGAAACCATTCCATAAAATGGGTATTCATAGAGAGTAAACCTTACAATGTTCTACAATATTGAAAATCAGATGCATGAGAGGAGGATAACCATGGGTCCCAAACCCTATGATAATATTCAAATTAATAATTTCTAATAGCATCTAACTTTTCATAAACAGCGATGCAATTAATTCGTTCAACTACCACACTGAAATCTAAGGTAGGAGTGTGCCCCCTAGAGGCAATGTAAATCAGGGTGGCTAAAAATATAAAATTGGGCGAGTTTAAATTTAGCAAACGGCATCCTAAGTGGTTTATCTCCCAGTAGGCAAATGGACAACCACGTAGGGACCGTAAGCTGGCAAATAGAGATTAATGTACTGTACATATTAAAGGCCCAAAGGGTTGCTACCGACGGGCACGACCACCATATATGGTACATGGTCCCTTCAGCAGTGCATCCTCTGAAGCAACAAGGGAAAGCCTCAGGGTATGTAGAGTGCAAGCGAGTAGGAACCAAGTAAGTTCTATGTAGGATCTTGAATGAGGTCTCGGCTAAGGAAACCTGCCAGCTTTGCTTGCTGATAGTCTGACAACACTGTTGCCACTCATCAGTAGAACACGTTATAGTGTGTTTATGTGGCTGCATATAGCGATATAGCTATATCGCTATCTGTTGTGCAAATGAATGGAGAGAAGTGCATGGCGCTGATTGGTCAGCGTCATACACTCCTCTGAACAACGCCCACTTGGTCAAAAAGCAAAACACGCCCACTTGGGCATTAAGAAACGAATTAGCATAAAGCTAAAAATTGCTCATAAAGTGGTCAAAATAGATTGTTTTTCTAAATAAAAAACACTGCTGTCACCTACATTATAGCGCCCATCTCCTTATGTAGAAGATAGGGCACTTATAATGTGGTGACAGAGCCTCTGTAACACCTTGTGGGAGAGCATTATACAAACTATAAAAAGTGGAAAGTAGACCTATTCTGGGAGGGGAATAAATAATTAACCTTAGGCCTCGTTTGCATGAGCGTGTGTTTTGCGCACGCAAAAAAACGTGGCGTTTTGCATGCGCAAAAGGCACTTAACAGCTCCGTGTGTCATCACCATATGATGCGCGGCTGCGTGATTTTCCCGCAGCCGCCATCATTATGACACTCCATTTGAATGTTTGTAAACAGAAAAGAACGTGGTGCTTTTCTGTTTTCATTCATCCTTTTCAGTGCTGTTGCGCGAATCACGCTTGTCCCACGGAACTGCTTCCGTGTGACATGCGTGGTTTTCACGCACCCATTGACTTCAATGGGTGCGTGATGCGCGAACAACGCACAAATATAGGACATGTCGTGAGTTTTTCGCAGCGGACTCACGCTGCGCAAAACTCACGGACTGTCTGCAATGCCCCATAGACTAACATAGGTCCGTACAACACGCGTGAAAATCACGCGCGTTGCACGGACATAATACACGTTCGTGTAAACAAGCCCTCGAGGTAGAAGTATATGCTACAGGGTTGACTTGCAGCAGTGTAGCGGGAAAATATGGAAAGGGACAAGTTAGCCTCATCCCCAAAGGATAAGTAGTTTAGGTCAGATTTATTATGAAGAATAGGGGGAAATGGCACAAATCTACTCCTGCTCATAGCAGGCATAGATTTCCTATTTTCAAGAGTATTTCCTATTCAGATGTTTCTACACTGTAGTGAATTATCTCGACACTCAACCTTGAGATGACCAGTATTAGACACTGCTCTCGCTGCTAAGCAACGAATACCCTCGAAAATCTTCTAGTTTGATAAAGTTGATGCAGTCCCACAGAAAGGAAAAGCAAAGTGTACCTTCCTATATGTAAAAGGCCATATAAAGCAGTTATAACGTTCAATCACAAGGCTACTAGTAAAAGGGCTGCCATGAAGGTGCATGAGCCCCCTTGCTTTACCTCCATATGCTTCTGGATTTTTTCTGTCGGATTCCATACAAAACGGACAGAAAAAAATGGTGGCATGCTCCATCGGACAGCATATGAATGTAGAAGTATTGCTTCTAGGAAAGATTATCTCTGTACACACATAGTTCGGTGGAGCCTTTACGGCAGTGCACATAGTACTGCTATACAGGCAAAGTGCCAATGTGCATGAGCCCTTAGATGAACGCTGCATTGTATTATGGGTTAATTAAGTCCTTAGCGACAGACGTAGTATTGCAATACAACGTAACCGTACGTTGTAGTTAAGGTGCAGGCTCAGAAGCTGGGCCCGCGCCTTGACCAGCGGTTGTCAGATGTAGATTACAGCTGACACCCTGCTGCAAGGCCAGGACCGCCGCTAGCCTCCAATCCGGCAATTAACCGCTTAGATGCAGCGCTAAAAAGCGAACGCTGCAGCTATGTGGTTACTAGCAGATCGGCACCCCGCAATGCGGTCGTGGGGTTACCGATGGCTGCTTTGGCAACCAGAGGCCTAACAATGGCCTCCTGTATGCCAAGTACGAAAGCCTTCAAGGCCCCTCCTGGAGGTAGGGCTTAAAAGGCTTTCGGTGGCATAAAAGAAGATGGCGCAGGCTCAGAAGCTGAGCCTGCACCATCAGCCGCATGTTACAGCAGACACCCTGCTGTAATGGCAGGGAATTAAGCTAGCTCTGATCCTTGCCATCAACCCCTTAGCTGCCGTGATCAAAAGCGATCGTGGCATCTTAGTGGCTTGTACCTGAACGGCATTGCTGAGATGTGGTCGCAGGTGTGTTGATGGTTGCTATAGCAACCGGAAGCCTAACAATTGCCTCCTGGTCTGCCACGTACAGAAGCCCATTAGGCCCCGCCCAGAGGCGGAGCCTAATAGGCTTGCTGTCTGTGTAGAACGGACAGCTCTAATGCATTACATGTGCTATGTGGGTAGCGCAATCTATCAGAACAAAGATCAGAACTGCAGGCCTTCAAGTCCCCTAGTGGGACAAAAAAAAGACCAAAAAATTATTTAAAAAAAGTATTGTACAAAAGTATAAAAATAAACGTTTCAAAAGGAAAAAAAAACAACAAAAACACTGCCTTTTTTCCCCTATAAAAAGTATTTTATTATAAGGAAAAAAATGAAAACGTCAAAAGTAGTACACATATTTGGTATCACTACGTCCGTAACTACTCAAAATTTAAAACTAACTTAAATTTTCTTTTTTCCTGCATGGTGAACCCCGAAAAAAAAGTGATCAAAAAGTCGCATGTACCCCAAAATAGTATCAATAAAAATTACAACCCGTCACGCAAAAAAAACAGCCCATAGGGTAAGGCCACACGGTGCGGCCACGTTGCGTTTCTGAACGCAATTTCTCAATAGAAGTCAATGGTGACATTTTTGTTATGGACTGCTGCTATTATATTACAATGTATTTTTTGTGCGGTTGATCGCCTTTTCATAATGTCCAACCGCATGCCGTTAATGACCGCGCTGCCAAAGTTGTTGCTGAACTGCTTGTGTTTTTGCTAACAGTTCTGCAATGCATTGTAATGAACCATATACAAGAAGCACCTAACAAACTTCAACACGAGTGAAAACTATGTCCATAAACTATTTCCTTTATAAAAACGCAACAGAACTGCAGCATTAAGCTGGGTTCACACGAGCATGTTACGTCCGTAATGGACGGAACGTATTTCGGCCGCAAGTCCTGGACCGAACACACTGCAGGGAGCCGGGCTCCTAGCATCATAGTTATGTACGAGGCTAGGAGTCCCTGCCTCGCTGCAGGACAACTGTCCCGTACTATAATCATGTTTTCAGTACGGGATAGTAGTTCCACGGAGACGTAGGGACTCCTAGCATCGTACATAACTCTGATGCCTATGAGCCCGGCTCCCTGCAGTGTGTTCGGTCCGGGACTTTCGGCCGAAATACGTTCCGTCCATTACGAACGTAACATGCTCGTGTGAACCCAGGCTTACAGAGACAAAAAAGGCATGCAGTTGACCGCATGCGGTTTACAAACGCAATAAAACCGCAACAAAACCACATCAAGGATGCACTGTGTGGCCTTACCCTTACACAGCTTTTTTGAGTGAAAAATAAAAAAGTTCCGGTTCTCAGAATATGTCAACACAAAATGTGCAGTGTCCAAAAGCGGATAAGATTGGGCCACCATTTATCAGTGCGACACTGGCCACACATCTGTGGATTTTTTTAAACGCATTATTATACCCTCTCATTATGTCCTAAAGTTCTCTGCACAGCTTACATATGCCCCCCACATCATAAACTGAAATGCCAATAAAGTACCAAACAGAACTATTCCCAAGAAAAATCCGCACTCAAAAAGCCAAATAGCGCTCCCTCCCTTCTGAACCCTACATCGTGCCCTAACAGCAGTTTACGTCCACATATATGGCATCGCCATACCTGGGAGAACATACGTAATAGTTTGAGATATTTGTCTTCAGTGGCACAAACTGCGCACAACATATTGTGCGCTAATTGGCATATCAGTGGAAAATGGAAATTTTCACTTTGTACCATCCGCTGCGCATTCATTTATAATGAAAAAAACACTTGGTCAAAATGCTCACTACACCCCTTAAAATTACCTAAGGGGTATAGTTTCCAAAATGTGAGTCACTACTTGGGGGTTTGTTTTACTATTTGACCTCAGAGCCTTGCAATTAGGGGCCAATGCTGTGAAAAACACCAAAATAGGCCTCAAATGCGCATGGTGCTCTTCGCTTCTGACCTGTCATATGTCCAGGAAAATGATAAATGCCTTAAGGGGTGTAGTTTCTAAAATGGAGTCACATTTTGGGGGCTTCCACTGTACACCGGTACCTCAGGGGTTTTGCAAACGCGACATGGCACCCCCAAAATCCAAACCAGCAAAATCTGCATGCCAAATAGCGCTCTTGCCTTTCTGAGCCCTGCTGTGTGGCCAAACAGCAGTTTATGACCACATATAGGGTGTTGCCATACTCGGGAGAGGTTGCGTCACAAAAGTTGGGGTGTATTTTTTCTCCTTTATCGCTTGTGAAAATGAAAAAAACAGTTCAATATTTTAGTGGGAAAAAAATGTTGATATTAATTTTCACAAACTAATACCAATAAATTCTGCAAAAGACCTGTGGAGTCCAAATGCTCACTATACCCCTAGATTCCATTTTGTAGTTTTCCAAAATGGAGTTACTTTTGGGGATCTCTACTTTTTTGGCCCCTCAGGAGTTCTGCAAATGCGACATGGTACCCGAAAACCATTCCAGCTAAATTTGAGCTCCAAAATCTAAATGGTGCTCCTTCCCTTCTAAACCCTGCCATGTGTCCAAACAGCAGTTTATTACCACATATGAGGTATTGCCTTAAATTGGGAGAAACTGCTTTTCAAATGTTGGGGTCCTTTCTGTCCTTTATCCCTTGTTAAAAATTGAAAACGTCCACGTTTTATAAAAAAAAACAAAAAACGTACATTTTTCCTTTGAAAACAGCTCTGTGTTTTCAGACGTTTTTTAGTAAGTGTGTGGACATATGAGTTGCGTTTCTCTGGTAAAACCTTCTGTTTTACAGAAAAAAAAAATTAATAAAAAGGATTTTCTGACAAAAAAAATGAAATGTGTACATTTCACCTCTACTTTGCTTTAAATTCCTGTGAAACACCTAAAGGCTAAACTTTCTAAAATGCTGTTTTGTATACATTGAGGGTCGTTTCTAAAATGGGGTGTTTTATGGGGGTTTCTAGTATATAGGCCCCTCAAAGCCACTTCAGAACTGAACTGGTAACGTAAAACAAAAAAAGAGGCTTTTGAAATTTTATTCAATATGGAAATGGCTGCTTATGTTCTAAGCCTTATAACGTCCTAGAAAAAAAAAAGAATGTTCAAAAAATTATGCCAACATATAGGAAATGTGAACTAGTAACTATTTTGGGTGGTATAACCCTCTGTCCTACAAGCAGATTCATTTAAATTCAGAAAAATTCTAAAAAAATATTCACATTTTCTCTAAATTTTGCTATTTATCGCAAATAAACACGAAATATATTGAACAAATTTTACCACTAACATAAAGTCCAATATCTCACCAGAAAACATTCTCAGAATCGCTTTGATAGGTTTAAGCATTCCGAAGTTATTTCCACATACAGTGAAATACGTCAGATTTAAAAAATTATCTCTGAGCATGAAGGCCAAAACTAGGCTGCATCCTTAAGGGGTTAAGGAGTTAATCACTTATTGCACAATAACACATACTAAATAAAATGTACAGGACTATGTAATGCACGGCCGGTTTACATCATTGATGACTCCATCTGAGGTTTTAACATTACAAATAACAATTCTCTAACAGCATGTATATGTATACAGCTCTTTCTGTATGTCCTGTTCATCTGCCCATTGCAAATAGTGGGCATGGGGTAGGGCTGGGCAATGAAATCATAAAAAAAACAAAAACAAATGTCAAATTTCAGCGCAGATAAGTCCTCAGGACGCAGATACAGTTGAATGCTATAGGACAACAGGGAGCCCTCAGTTCACAGTGTAACGTTAGCCCCTCACGGCTCAGCGCAGCAGGCCTGATGACGTCACCGGCTCGCACCCGTCTGCAGTGGATTTCTGTTATATACTGGCATTTCAGGCATCCTATTGGTCAACGGAGTATTCAATACGTCCTATTTACTTTTTGTTTACCCTCAATGCTCGCGCGGCACAGCGAGCAGACAGTCCACACCCCAATGGTATATACACAAATGACAGGTGTTATATACAGGCTTGATTGGGAAATATACAGGGATCATGGGGGTCCCTGTATAATATCCCCCTATCATCCCTGTATAGAGCAGCCATCAGCCCTGTTATATAACCCCATCATCCCGGTCACCGTTGTGACAGGGTTTCGTCGTTTTGACGTAATCAATAGCGCAGTCGTCTGTGCTTTTGGTTCTTTCAAGAGCAACGGTGACAGACGGAAACCATTAGCTAGGTCTCCGTCACCATTGATATCAATGGAGAGGGAAACGGAAGCTTAGGTTTCAGTTTGCCTTTCCATTGAGGGGTTAACCCGACGGAAACCTCCAACAGAGCCCCTCAACGGAAGGGCAATGGTTATGTAAACAGGCCCTTACTTTTATAAAAATAAACACCTTATTCATTATTACTAGTTATACATAAATACACTTTAGGTTTTAAATTAGAAAATGCTAAAAACAGGGATGCAAATACAGATGCAATACTTATTATAACAAATTATGAACAGATTGTGGATTCGTATTGTCCATGTGAAGGCATAGTGAAAATAGAAAATCTGCGGCATGCCGTATCCATGAATTCTATGCGGACAGCTTGAAGATTTATCCCCTTTCAATTGAATAGATAAAACCGAAATCAGAATCTGAGATACATGCATAATTAAAATGTGGAACACGAGAATGTGTGACGGTTTCCCACTAAAAGCAAAAAATCCCGGTCTTGTGCATGGGACCATAAAAATGAATGGGTCTAAATATATGTGGCGCCATATACCTCTCAAGTTTAAAGACTTGTTCACACAGAGCAGATCTGCGGCAGATTCTGTATGCATTTTCTTTAACGTGAAAACCAGAATTGGATCCAGGAGAGACCTGTAGGGCCTCCCTTTATATATTTCTTCTGTTTCGGTTCCGTTCTTGGCATTGGCTTAAAAAAAAATACATGCAAAACGTAACGCAAATTTGTATGGTGTAAACAAGGCCTTATTGCTTATTTTTTTTCTCGTCAGTGCGCTGTTCATTTTAACATTGGACAGCACAAAGACTGTTGCAATTCAATGGGGATATTCACACATGCTTTTTTATTTTATTTTAAAAAGAACGTAGAGTGCTTGATAACAGGTGGATCCCGCGTGTCTCCCGCTGTCACCAAAGCAGTTAATCCAGGATACGTAGAGACTGTATCTCAAAAACGAAAAAATATTTTAAAAAAAAATCAATTACAAAGTTGTTTAATATATCATATTATTATTTTTTTTTAATGAAACAAAGTGTTGAAAAAGTTTGCAGAACCTTTAATGATATAAACAGGGACATTGTTCAGGTTGGTGATAAGTGATGCGCTTTATTGCCAGTTCAATGGACAATGATTCATTTACTACGTGTCTTTTAAAGACTGACAAGGACAAGTGTCCCAGTCTAAAGATGGGTAACGATATGTTGATTTTTGGAAGATGCATTACTAGTGTATGTAGTTATCTGCTGGGTCAGCAAGACTTTTAATAGGCACATGTTGAGCAAGATGGATGCAGCCAACTTCAACTGCTGCATAAATCTTCTATTAGTTTCAAAAAAGGTTGGGGGATTAGAGAGTAAAAGATTGTTGTCTAAGATTGTTGACAATTTGCAATATTCAGGCCACTTTCACACCGTAGTATTTTTCTTTAGTAACCAGAATCTAAACAAAATTAAAAGATGTATAATGGAAAGATTTGCATTTCTTACATATTTAACAAACTTACTGAACACTTGCAAAATAACGATGCAAAGTAAGTGAGATTTAGAAAATCTTATTTTCACGCTGCGGAAAAAAAACACACAAAAGTCGTGCGGAAAGTGTTCTGAGGTGCATTTTTCAAGTCCGCGGCATGTCAATTTATCCTGCGTTGTTCTGTGCGGAGATTCTGCGTGTTTGGCCCACAGACTTCAATGGGGAGCAGAAATGCCACAACAGATTTATGTTGTTGCGGTTTTCACATCGTTTATACAGTGGAAACCGCTGGAAATCCGCAGGTGCACATATACTTTGCTATAACCAATGTTATACACTAAATACACAGGTAAAACCGCAGCAGAAAAAAGTAAGCGTTTCCACAGCAATATGAGCAGGAACATAACCTTAGGCTAAAATCAGACCGTTTTTATAAGCAAACTCAGGGGTGGATCCAAAAAGAAGGAAGGGTATAAAGGAAAGACGGATATGTTTCTTCTCTTTTGTATACACTGCTGTGCTTGGCTAAAGAAAAAACAACAACTGTATGTGAGATTCTTGGGTATGTTCACACATCTCATGTATGAGGTAGAAAAATCGGATGGGGATTTCAAGTCTGATGTGCTGTGTATCCAGACGAGGATTAGCACCAATCAATGGAAGTAATCAACAAGTGGATTGTGCCATTATACAGCCCCTTGATTGCTATGCAGCCCCCCCACTGTTTAAGAAGAAGTCATATATCATAGCTCAGGCTGAAATGGAATATCTACACGTTTTCCATTTACAGTGGCACCAGGTCATGTTTTACTTCAGGCATCGTAAAGTCAAGAATCACCCCTGACACAAACCATGTGCATTCTGGGGCTCATTCTATTTCCAGCTTCAAAAATCAGGACTGATGACAGAAAAGTGTTGTGATTACATGCTCACATTTCAGAAAGCACAGGCATCATCTTCATGCACAAGCAATTACCAGTATGCAAATTAACTTAGGGACAGGTTTTGGTGCTATACAAAGACATCATGGTTCATGGTCTCACATCAGGAGATTGCTGTGGGTCAGACTTTTCAGAATTTGGTCATTCATTACCCCTGCAGCGACCAATGAGAGCAGGTGAAATGTAGCATCAAAAATATGCAGCATGCCCTAAAATCCACACAAATTCTTCCTACAATGTGTATATGGGGTTTTGTAAAACCCCATTTACTTGCATCGTATTTGCATCTACAGTATATCAGTCACATCTGAACATAACCTGTGTCATCATTCACCGTCTCAGAAAAGATACAATATGAAGCCAGCCACCTGATATGGTCTTCTAGATCCTCCGATGCCACTTTTTTTTTTTTTTTTACTTACAACACCTAATAAAGCAATAAATCTACTCCACGGTCTTCAAACTGAATGTTTACAATAGTGGATTATGTAGGGACATGACAGAAATCAATTAAAACCACTTTCAGCTAAAATGAATGTCTTGTTGCTCAGTATTCACACAGGTAGTCCTCGAATTTACCAAGAATTAAATTAAAACGGTCTGTTAAATTATGTTACCAAAATCATATACTGCATATAGATGTATATAGCTGCCTCCGACACACACATTCAGGACAAGCTTACGGACATGTAATAAACTGTAGAGGCCAAGATGTTACCAAACAGCAGCTGTAGAGCACAATCTGCCACCTTTACTAGTACAGACATTAAGGGCGGATTCAGACGAACGTGAGCGTTTTGCGCGCGTGGCAGCAGCGTGACATCGCCGTGTGTCCTGTTCATGTGGATGCGCGGTTGCGTGCTTTTTGCGCAGCCGCCATCTTTATGACACTCCGTTTGGATGTTTTTAAACAGAAAAGAATGTGGTGCTTTTCGGTTTACATTCATTCTTTTACTGTTGTTGCGCGAATAACGCGCGTCCCACGGAAGGGCTTCCGTGGGGTGCTCGTGATTTCCACGCACCTATTGACTTCAATGGGTGCGTGATGCGCGAAAAAACCCTAAATATAGAACATGTCGTGAGTTTTACGCAGCGGACTCACGCTGCGCAAAACTCACGGACTGTCTGCACTGCCCCATATACTTGTATAGGTCCGTGCGACCCGTGTGAAAACCTCGCGGGCTGCACGGACGAAAATCACGTTCGTGTGAATCCGCCCTAAGGCAGAATATAATTTTACATTAGTTAGTGGGGGTCATATTTCCAAAACAACGCAAACCAATGTCAAGTGGATCCTTCCGCATTTACCAGACACAATGAAGCGTTTGTCCGTGTAGGATGTCTGGTATTGCAGCTCAGACCCATTTAAGGGAATGAAGTAGAATTGCAACCGAGCTGCAATACAGTGGCGGTCTCGCTAATTATCGTGTGGAGACAACTGCTAAGCCCACGCGATCCCATCTTTTTGAGATACATATGTACATTTTAGTACGGGAACGGGTTTACAAGACCTTCTCCTAAAGGTCGATTTACATGTTATCGTTGAGGTGCAGTTCGAACTTCATTGGAAAAATGGCATCTCACAACGCATACATTTTTACGTCGATTTGATGCGTTTTTCTGATGCAGATGCAGTAAAAAAAACTGCAACGAAACAAATGCACCAAATTATGGTAAAATGCAGAGTTTTTCGTATTCTTTTTTTATGCAATTCTAACAACGTGTGAATAGACACGAAGGCCTCATGCCACTTCAGTTTTTTTCTTCATGGTGCCATCTGTTTTTTCAATTGTGCCAAGCACACTTCCGTTCTTATAACGGAACCGTGCGGCTGTTCCGTCAAAAATAGGACAGGTCCAACTCCTGTCTGTTTTTGATGGAACAGTCTTAACATTTTCATTGATTTGGTCCGTGAAACAACGGACTGCACGCGGAAGACATCCGTCATTAACGCCCGTACAACGGCCGACTGATGTATGAATGTAGCCTAAGGTATCTACACCAATGGCAATTTCTATTTACAAATAATTGTTAATTTTCTACAGAGTAAGGCCCCATGCACACAAACGTGCTTTTAAGGCCGCAATTCCCCCGAATATCCACGGGTGAATTGCGGCCCAATTCATTTCAATGGGCCCATACACACGACCGTGGTTTCCACGGTCCGTGCATGGCCCAGGAGCCTGGACCGCAAAAAAGAACAGACATGTCTTATTACGGCTGTGTTTTGCGGTCCAGGCTCGTAGAAAATAATGCACGTGGCCATCTGCACGGCTCGCGGGTGACACTCCGCGGCCGGACAATTCCATGGCTACGGTCGAGCGCATGAGGCCGTAATCGTACTAGAACATCTAAATCAAATTAAATTGTAACATTAGCTATGAATTGCATTGTCTGATATAATACAAAATGAAGACTATACACATACACAAACTGTACACTCTCCCAATATCTTATCAGTTAAAGGAAAGTACTAAAGTAGAGATAATATGGCAAAGCAAATAAAACTCCTGGACTGTAACAGGCTACTCTGCCATATCCTGGACCCAATGCTACACAGTTGCTAGCAATGTATTGAATGAATCCACAGTTTCTGGAAGCTGAAAGAACTAAATCAGGCTGAAAGTGACAAACGACACAAGACGTCTCATTAAATAACATTCATTAGACAACTCAAAACAGCGAAGTCTATGTATATGTATGGTGAGGTATACTCTGTAGATTGAAAAAGCTGAGTAACCAGTGCAAAAATGATTTCCAGTAATATAAAGCAACACCAATACATTTCATAAACTGGATTCACACAGTGCTTTTTTTTTTTTAGCATGCATTTTTTTTTTTTGTTGATTATTAACTCCCACAGTATAAACACACAGTGTGAACCCTAAGGCCCAGTTCACACTTGGTTTCCGCGTCAATATTAGCTCCAAAAAACTATGTCGGAATCAGCGGCAAGAAAAATAATTAAAAAACCCCCTCCCATTGATCTCAATGGGAGGCGGAAGCATTTTTTTTCCTGGTGGCGGTTTTTAGCTGCTCGTGGTAAAAAAAAGCAACATGCTGTTTTTTGCAATCAATGGGAGGCAGAGAAAGCGCAGCAAGATTTTGCAGGCAGGTCAAAATCTGCCTCAAAATTCCTTAACCCCTTCCCGACATTTGACGTATCCATATGCCAAAGTCGGATAGGGGAAGTATGGAGCGAGCTCACGCAGTGCCTGTCAGAATCACGATATACTGCAATACATTAGTATTGCAGTATATCGTGCAAGCGATCTAACGATCACTGGTTGAAGTCCCCTAGGGGGACTAATAAAAAAATTTTACAAATTAGCCAAATAAAGTTTTTTTTGTATGTAAAAAAAATTAAAAGTTAAAAAAAAAAAAAAAACCTTTTCCCATTTTCCCCCTAGAGCATAGTAAAAAAAAAAAAAATAAACATAACTGGGATCGCCGCGTCCGTAAAAGTCTGAACTATTACAATATATCATTTAACCCGCACGTTGAATGCCGTAAAAAAATAAATAATTGCAAACGCCGGAATTTCTATTTTTTGGTCACCTAATCTCCCACAAAAAATGAAATAAAGTGATCAAACCGTCGCAGGTACACCAAAATGGTATTATTGAATACTACAGCTTATCCCGCAAAAAATAAGCCCTCATACCACTTAATCGACCGAAAAATAAAAAAAACGAATGGCTCTCGGAATTTGGCGACGCAATATAAATTTTCTTTTTTACACGTAAAAGTAGTAAAATCAATATATATTTGGTATCGCCGTAATCGTATTGACCCACAGAATAAAGTTAACATGTTGTTTTAATTGCACAGTGAACTCCGTAAAAACGGCACGCAAAAAACCATGGAGGAATCGCTGTTTTTTTCATTTTCTACCCCACAAATCATTTTTTGCCCGTTTCCTAGTACATTATATGGCAAAATACATGGTTCTACGAAAAACTACAACTCGTCCCGCAAAAATCAAGCCCTCGTAGTACTATATAGACGGAAAAATAAAGACTTTCTGGCTTCTGGAATGTGGGGAGGAAAAAACTAAAATTAAAATCTGAAAAGTTGTTTACAACGGGAAGGGGTTAAGGACTGTTTTTGGAGCTGTTTTTCTATTGACCCAATAAAAAACGGCTCAAGAAGTGACATGCACTTCTTTGTCCGGGGCGGAGTGAAACAACGTTTTTCCCATTGAAATCAACGTGCAGATGTCTGGAGGCATTCATCTTCCGTTTTTTTAGCCGTTTTCAGGGCAGTTACGACCCGTAAAACGGCTGCAAATAAGCATTGTGAATATACCCTCAGGGTCCAATCAGTTGTTGTAATTGAGCTCGAGTTAGAACTGCATCGAAAAATCGCATCCGAAAACCACATGCGTTTTTACTGTGACTAGGTGCGGTTTGTTTTTATAATGTGGTTCTAACTGCACCTCAACCGTGAATAGGCCCCGAGTGTTATTTTTACACGTTTTTAGGTTTACACTGCAGAAATACAATGCAAGTACCACGTGTGAGCACAACCTTAGGGCTTTTCCACACGTAGCGGAACTGCTGCGTATTTTTCGTCTGGAATTGCGGACAAAAAATATGCAGGAGAATACAGTAGCAGCAAATTGGGTGAAATTTAACAAATCTCATCCACACGCCGTATAAAATATCAAACCAGAAATTCACCTGCGGTGCATATTTTTAGTTCCGCAGCATTTCAATTCCTGCCGCAGAAAGTGGACTGAATTGCTGTGTTTTTCAGAGGAGATGTCACCATCTACCAACATTGAAAAAAAACGCCGCAAAAACAGAACCCTTTTCTGCATTAAGAAAACGCAGGAAATGGTGCGGTTTTTCCACAGCTGAATTTTTGTTAGTTTCTGCGAAATTACTGCAGAAATTTTCTGCTACAATTCCGTTACGTGTGGACAAGCCCTCAGAAGGCTACATAGTCCAATATTAGCCATTCTTGTGCTGCAAGCTACACAGATTTAAAAGAAACGCCCTGTGGAAGCCAAGCCAAAGGCTGTGAATTTACATTGCATTTCAGATGCCATTTTTTTTCTGCTGCGAATCATAGAAAATGGTGTGGTTTATCCACAACGTGAATTCTGAGCCTAAGGCCTTAGGGTATGTTCACACACGGAGTCAAAACCGTCTGAAAATACGGAGCTGTTTTCAAGGGAAAACAGCTCCTGATTTTCAGACATTTTTGAAGCCACTCGCGATTTTCGCTGCATTTTTTACGCCCGTTTTTGGAGCTGTTTTCCATAGAGTCAATGAAAAACGGCTCCAAAAACGTCCCAGGAAGTGACCTGTATCGCTAGAGGCCATGGTATTGCACCACGTTATTTTTTAAAAAAAAGGGTGCATAGTACTTTTTAAAAATCCTAGGTGCAATACCATGGCCTCTAGCGATACAGTACAATAGTCTGTATGCAGCTTATCTTATCTCACACCAGACAAGCTATCAGCTGTTTTACGAGTGCACTAGCGAGGTCTCGCAAGACTGGTACTCAACCTCGCTGTGCTTTACCCTAGCAGCCGAGCGTGATTCAGTGCTCACCTGCAACACCGTCTGTGGACGCCTTCCTGTTCCCTCCATCGGACAGTCTCTCCTGCATCACCGCCCCATTAGCCCATTGGGGCGCCGCTGCAGTAGCTCACTTGTTCGAGGGACTACTGGCCGGGCTAATTCTTGCGAGAATATCTCGCTTCCCACACCAAGATTTGGGCGGAGCCAGCCATACCGTCGCCCTGCTTATCCCAGACAGAGCGCCGCAGCGGGTGCCTGGATTGTCCGGACCACAGCTTTGCACTCGGACAATTGTAATGAACCACTACCTCAGGTATCCCTGCTGAGGCGCCGCTGCAGCATACAAATAGTCCCAGCCCAACACATATTAGCCCCAGACAGTGTCCACCACATTGCCGCTCCATATCCAGGGAGCGCCACTGTGGGAGATTAACTGTCTGGAGCTTATACACACGGTACTGCCTGAATCCGCATGGCAGCACTATAATTACCTTATTGTGGTTACAATTCCAGTGATAATAAATTGTTACACTGTTCATCTGGCCCTAGGGTATGTGAGTTTGGGGGTCACTCACACATACCCAATTGCATCAACGGTATTTTAACATATTTTGCTCATTTTAACCATATCAATAAAAGTTATATATTATGAAGACCACATACTTTCCCCTTTCCCTTTCCTCTTACTTCACGGCCATTGTTTCAACAGACAGCGTGAAGGGTCCGTTGAAAAATAGAACTGGTCCTATTTTGTTCCGTGAAAACGGAACCCGCAAGGGGGGGCACCTCGGATGTAAAAAAAAGAGTCACTCACGTCCGAGTTTCCCCACGCACGTGTGAATCTAGCCCAAGCCTGGGTTCACATGGTTTTTAGTTGTTATGGCAGATAAGCTTCCATATTTCTTAACCCTTCCCTTTCGGTTTTTCCATTTTTCTTTTTTTCCTCCCTACCTTCCAAAAACTCATAACTTTTTATTTTTTAGTCGATAAAGCCGTTTGAGCGCTTGATTTTTGCGGGGTAAATTGCATTTTCATATGGCACCATTTGTTGTACCATAGAACATACTGGTAAACTGGAAATGGAATGGGAAAAATATAGCAATTCCCCCATTGTTTTTTAGATTTGGTCTTTACGGCATTTACCGTGCAATAAAAATAACATGTTAATTTGATTCTGTGGGTCAATATGATAACAAATACCTATCTATATATCTTTTACTAATGTTACATAGAAAAAAATGAACTGTTTAAAATTAGTTTTGTGCCACCATATTCTGAGAGCCATAGCTTTTTTTTTATTTTCCCGTCGATTGAGTGATTTGAGGGCTTGTTTTTTTTAGGGAGGAGCTACAATTTATATTAGCATCATTGAGGAGTACATAAGAATTTTTATTAAATTTTTTGTGGGAGACAAGGTTATGAAAAAACTGCAGATCTGTCATTTAATTTTTTTACAACGTTCACCATGCGGGTTAAATAACGTTAAAAGGGGTTATCCGGGGACCAAAAATTGCATTGCAATAATATATTTATGTGAAACTCAGTAACTTACTAATATACTTTAATTAAAAATTCTGTACTAAATGGTGCAGTTTCAAACCTCGTGAATTATTGAGTAAGTGCTGGAGCTTTTCTAACAATGATGACGCTCAGTCACGTGGGGCCATGTCGGAGCATCATCGCGATTAGAAAAGCTCCAGCACTTCCGGAATAGTTCATGAGGTTTGAACTGCACCATTTAGTACAGAATTTTTAATTAAAGTATATTAGGAAGTTACTTAGTTTCACATAAATATATTATTGCAATGCAATTTTTGGTCCCCGGATAACCCCTTCAATTTTTTTCACAATATTTTTTTGTACATAAAATAATTTTTTTGTTTTTGTTTTTTTTATTAGTACCCCATGGTCGCTAATAAAGTGGTTTAAAATAGATTGTTTTTCTAAATAAAAAGCATTACTGTCACCTACATTATAGTGCCGATCTCCTTATGTAGGAGATAGGGCACTTCTAATGTGGGGACAGAGCCGCTTTAAACCAGGGATCGTTGGATCGCTTGTAAGATATTCTGCAATACTATGTATATTCAGATTTTTACAGGCTCCTATTAAGCCCTGCCTCTGGCTGGGGCCTCTCCTTACATATTTGTTTGTCTATTTGTTTTAATCACTTTACGTGTTGCTTCCTGAATTTTTAAGCACTGTGGAATATGTTGGCTCTATATAAAACACAGATTATTATGTACTGCAGAATATTGTTCAATAGGTGAACATTCCCACTCTAATTAGAGAGTCACAAAAAATAGGTTATGAAAGATGTAGAGTAGTTCACCCTTGTTTTCCCCCCCAGTTTGTCCAAACAAAACTTTACCTACTATATAAACACATTCATAGATGCTGCATACAATCTGGTGAAGGCTGACACAATATTGCCACTATGGTAAATCTCCTTAGCCTTTCAAAATCTAGATCAATGTGGTAACACACACAATTCAAGTTTATGTAAGGTTTTCTTATATTCAAGCATGCCTTCTGTAATATTCTTTTTACTAGTATTGTGTAGGATAATTAAGCCTTTAGTCAATACAGTAAGGCCGAATTCACACGAGCGTTAGTGTGTGCGTTTTGCGTGCGCAAAATGTCCATAAAAGCTCCGTGTGTCAGCAGCATATGATGCGTGGCTGCGTGTTATTCGCGCAGCCGCCATCATTATGACACTCTGTATGTTTGTAAACAGAAAAGCACATGGTGCTTTTCCGTTTTCATTCATAGTTTTGACTACTGTAGCGCGCATCACCCGCGGCACACGGAAGTGCGTCCGTGTGCGATTTTCACCCACCCATTGACTTCAATGGGTGCGTGATGCGCGAAAAACGGGGCAAATATAGGACATGTCATGAGTTTTAAGCAGCGGACATACACTCAACGGGCCCATTGACTAACATAGGTCCGTGCGAGGCACGCAAAAATCACGCGCATTGCATGGACGTATTACACGTTCATCTGAATAAACCCTTAATCAGTAAGCGATGCTCCGTTTTGTTTTTTATTACAGAGCACAAATTTCCTAGCACTGACACTATACAAAATGTTGGCAGTCAGCTGCCACCCTATGTGATACAGTCTCTATGTAATCTCCTGTTAACCTGAATAGGAGATATATGCATGCATTTAAGGATATAGAACCCATCATGGCAGCACCAGGCCAAAGAGAATATAATTAATGTATATGGGCTGATACAAATAGGCTCTATTCACACGACAGGGTCAGAGTGTTGGCCAATAAAAACGGCCGTTTTGGTCCGTTTTTTCCCAGCCGTTTTGCAAAAAATACCCTACTCTTCCTCACATGCACATGTGAGGAGAAAGAAAAAAAGAGCGAGAAAGAAAAAAAGAGCGAGAAAGAAAAAAAGAGCGAGAAAGAAAAAAAGAGCGAGAAAGAAAAAAAGAGCGAGAAAGAAAAAAAGAGCGAGAAAGAAAAAGCGAGTGAGAGAAAGAGTGAGACGGAAGACACGGCCGTCACTCGGGACACATTACAGTGATGGCCGTGTATTACCCGGTCCCATAGACTTCTATGGGAGCCGGGCGAGCGGCCGAAAATAGGGCATGTCCCATTTTTTGACGGCCGGGAAACTCTGTCGTGTGAATAGGGCCATAGAAAGGCCATGCACATGGACCCTGTATGGCTACACATGCATTTAATAAATCCACATCGATATAAGCCCCAATACTATCTGCAACGTGGAAAATTTAGTACACATACAAACATAAACTAGGCACTTAAACACGTGATAATCAGCTTGCATAGGTTAGGCTCTGTTCACATCTGCGCTGGAAGTTCTGTAAGGAGCCTCCTTTGTAGATTCCGTCATATTTGACGGTGCATGAAGCGTTATATTTCCCATAGAAAAAACAAAAACCAGACACCATGATTGGCGCAAGTAGTAACCGTCACACGACGGGTCCGACACCGCAGCCTGGTTTCCTTTGGAAATGGAAACAGGACGCATATGTGAACAGAGCCTTACTTCTGCTAATATAGAATAGCAAAAAGATGTTGTTTTATAAATAAGCTCAAGTAATAATAAAAATTAGCCATGGTCTCTGGTGAAAAGGGCTGATGCTTCAGGAAGAATACCCCAGAGTATACAGAATTTTAGTGGATTATTTTAAACAACAGGGTTTATTGAATGGAAAAAAAATCACAAAGTTCAAAAGTCAATCACATGCATTCTCTTATGTCGCATACCCAAGTTATTACAAGTTGGTAGAATAAGTATTGTAATGCAATGTCAAGTTTCCCTAGAGTGTGAAAAGCTTTAAGTAAACTTTCTGCACGATTGAAACCCTTGTGAGGCTAGGATCACACACAGGAGTAGACACATCAAGGGAAAAAAAAAACCTCAATATTTTCTACCCTTTTTTTATTCACTTATGGCTTTGGCTAAGAAAATAAAGAAACTGAGCCAAAAATGTCACCAAAAATATGTGTGTGTGATCCTGAACATACAGTTGCAAGTACGCTTAAAACGTTTTACCAAATAGGCAGCAACCATGATTTTCAGTTGCCGTGTAGCCCTCGCCTAAATGATAAAAAAAAGAAACTGTTTGAACTTAATTTATAAGGGTATGTTCACACGCAAACTCAAAAACGTCTGAAAATACGGAGCGGTTTTTAAGGGAAACCAGCTCTTGATTTTCAGACGTTTTTTTAAGCCACTCACGTTTTCCGCAGCGTTTTTTACGGCCGTTTTTGGAGCGGTTTTCAATAGTCTCTATGAAAAACGGCTCCAAAAACGTCCCAAGAAGTGACCTGCACTTCTTTTTCACGGCCGTTTTTTTACGCGGCTGTTTTTTTAAAACGGCCCGTCGGAAGAGAACGTAGTTTCTCCCATAGAAATCAACGGGCAGATGTTCGGAGGCCATCTGCTGCCGATTTTTCGGCCGTTTACAGCCCGAAAAACGGCCGAAAATAGGCAGTGTGAACATACCCTTACGGCTTTAGCAAAAGAGCAAACACAAACGCTTTAAATGGGTTGGGTCAACAGACATTTATGGCACATCCATAGAATATGCCATGTCTGATAGATGCAAGTCCCAGCTTTGGGACATGCATCTATTTCCCAAACAAGTATCCCCGAGCCCTGGCCACCGCATCTAGGGAGGGTGTTGGTACACAGCAGGACAGGTTTCCAAAAACAGCCGAGCTCGCTGACCTACACTGTTTCCGTGATTCCCATATAAATGAAGCTCAGCAATTTTTGGAAATCCATCCTGCTGTGCACGGATGCTCCGCATTTATGTGGCAGCCAGTGGCCACCTAACCAGGCGGGACAGGGGACACCCCTTCAGGAGATATGTGCGGCTCCTTGAGCTGTGGTTATGCCAATAAATGTTTCTACACCCCTTTAAAAAAAGAGCTTTTTTGGTTTTATGTAAGAAACACTTAGAGGTTTTGCCATCTTAGACATTAACAGCATGGATAAAGAATAGAATATATTTTAAGCTGGCTCGGCTATGTCCATAAAACACAAAGAGAGTCATGCACATTCGTGCTCCCCTTCATTCTTGGTTACCAAGTAACTGATAGATACAAGTTCAATTACATATCCCCTGCTGGGTCACAGATAGGATTTACGAAGGGCAGGGAAAGCCCCTCTTAAAATGTAACCGTTATTAAATTATAAATAGTGAAAAAAAAGTGAAAAAAAAAGCCAAAAACACCCTAATTTTTGGAGTCTTCGGTACATCCTGATTTACCTTAGGCTGGGTTCACACGAGCACATTAACGTCCGTAATGGACGGACGTATTTCGGCCGGAAGGGAGTGCAGGGAGCCCGGCTCCTAGCATCATAGTTATGTACGATGCTAACAGTCCCTGCCTCTCTGCAGGACAACTGTCCCGTACTGTAAACATGTTTTCAGTACGGGACAGTAGTTCCACGGAGAGGCAGGGACTCCTAGCGTCGTACATAACTACGATGCTAGGAGCCCGGCTCCCTGCACTGAGTTCGGTCCGGGACTTCCGGCCGAAATACGTCCGTCGATTACGGACGTTAATGTGCTCGTGTGAACCCAGCCCAACAGTATTCAGCAGAAGACCAACATAAGTATTGCAATAATGACACTCTGTTTGTAAACAGAAAAGCAGCATTCATAGTTTTTACTGCTGTTGCGCGAATCACGCGCGTCACACGGAAGTGCTTCCGTGTGCTGTGCGTGATTTTCACGCATCCATTGACTTTAATGGGTGCGTGATGCATGAAAAACGCACAAATATCGGACGTGTCGTGAGTTTTACGCAGCGGGCACACGCTGCGTGAAAATCACGGACTGTCTGAACGGCCCCATTGGCTAACATAGGTCTGTGCGATGTGCTTGAAAATCACGCGCGTTGCACGGACGTATTATACGTTCATCTGAATAAGCCCTTAAACTAATAATTTGTTGAATTGCCCTTTTGACTTTGTCATTCAGTCTTTTCAGGTAGAAGTCTATCAGCATGGCACATCTTGACTTGGCAATTGTTGCTCACTCTTCCTTGCAAAAGCGCTCCAAATCTGTCAGATTGTAAGGGCATCTCCTGTGTACAGCATTCTTCAGGTCACCCACAGATTTTCAATGGGATTCAGGTCTGGGCCATTCCAAAACATTGATCTTCTTCTGGTGAAGCCATTCTTTTGTCGATTTGGAGGTATGCTTTGGGTCGTTGTCGTGCTGAAAGGTGAAATTCCTCTTCATCTTTTTGGCAGAGGCCTGCAGGTTTTGAGCCAATATTGCCTGATATTTGGAACTGTTCATAATTACCTCCACCTTGAGTAAAGCCCCAGTTCCATCTGCAGAAAAACAGCCCCAAAGCATAATGCTGCCTCCACCATGCTTCACTGTGGGTATTGTGTTCTTTTGGTGATGTGCAATGTTGGCTTTGCGTTAAACATACCTTTTGGAACTTTGGCCAAAAGGTTCAACCTTCGTCTCATCAGAACGTAACAAGTTTTCCCACATGCTTTTGGCAGACTTGATGTAGGTCTGTGCAAAACATAGCCGGGCTTGGATGTTTTTCTTTGTTAGAAAAGGCTTCCGTCTTGCCACCCTACCCCACAGCCGACATATGAAGAATATGGGAGATTGTTATCACATGCGCTACACAACCACTACCTGCCAGAAAGTTCTGCAGCTCCTTTAAAGAGGCTCTGTCACCAGTTTATAACTGCCCTATCTTCTAGCTAATCTAAGACGCTTTAATGTAGATAAGTAATGTGTTGTTTTGTTTTAAAAAAAACAATTTTTACAAAGTTATGAGCATTTTAAGGCCTTATTCACACGAATGTGTGTTTTTTGCGCGTTGCCATTGCGTGTGTCATCAGTATGTGCTGTGTGATTTTCATGCATATGCCATGCTTATGACACGCGGTTTTGAAGTTTAGAAAAAGACATGAAGGAAGTGCTTTTATTTTTTCCTTCATTTCTTTATCTACTGTTGCGTGAATCACGCGCGTCACACGGAAGTGCTTCCGTGGGCCGTGCACAATTTTCACACAATAATTGAATTCAATAGGTGTGTGATGCGCGAAAAACAGCCAAGTATAGGACATGTCGTGAGTTTTACGCAGCGGACATATGCTGCGTGAAAATGACCGACTGTCTGAACGGCCCCATTCACTAACATAGGTCCATGCGACGCACGTGATTTTCACGGGCGTATAACGGTCATAATACACGTTCGTGTATAAAGAGGCCTACGTTTTATGCAAATTTGTTCTTAATGCCCAAGTGGACGTTTTTTTACACTTTACCAAATGGTTGTAGTAAAGAGAAGTGTAGGACGCTGACAAAACAGCGTCATACACTTCTCTTCATTCAAGTCCATCTTAATCCACAGCACAGCTGTCACTTACTCCCGTAGTTCCTTCACACAAGCCACGGGAGAATGACCTGACATCGCCTCCAGCCTGATTTTTTTACACAACAAAAACCTGGTATTTTACCAGGGGTCTGTAGACTTTTTATATCCACTGTATTTATGGTTTAGAGTGGGACTATGTCATAAATGTGTAAGATTGAAAAACCCTTTTAAAAGGTGTATTCACATCTCATTTATGGCATACCTACAAGATAAGCATTAAATGTCCCCTGCCTTTGTGGAGAACACGGGTCCCCCAAACTGCATAGTGAGGTGAACATCATATTCAGCCAAAGAATGAATGGAGAGGTGTATGCATATGTGCTTTATTTGAATGAAGAAAAAAATATAAAAAAAGGTGGGAACCACATTTACATATTGTAGAGTGCAAGTCTACATGTAACGATTCACTGCATCCAACTAGGGATGCACGATGCATCGAAACTTCAATACTGTTTTGATACCGTGCACCCCCAAACGGTTCGATACCGTTATTTTATGTATTTCGATACTAAGCTGTGCAGCCGCACGGCTCAGTATAGTAACACATGAATGTATGAGAGCGGGGCTGCGGCTGTGTGATACGGCCATTGCCACGCTCCTGAGTTCTGACAAGTGCGCTCCGTCAGGATGATGTGATGAAGCCGGCGCTGCACTAATGAGCGGCGGGACTGAAGACAGAACATGCCGGGCGCAATGCAAAACACTCCCATGTTCTGTCTTCAGTGCCGCCACTCATTAGTGCAGCGCCGGCCGCATCACCTCATGCTGACAGCGCGCGCACTTATTGTCAGGAGCGGGGCAATGACCGTATTACACCGACGCAGCCCCGCTCTAGAACGGCGGAGATCAGAGAAACCTCATCTCCACCGCTATTCCCCTGAATGCTGCGATCAAAGCTGACTGCAGCATTCAGGGTAAAATGAGAAGGGGGGGGATGCCCCTTGGATGTGTGACAGGAATCCCTGTTATGCAATTGAGGGACATACCATATATGGGCAGACAGCCCAGGGTCCAGTGAAGGACCCCAGGGCGGGCTTACCATATTTCCTGTTGTTAGGGCATACTTAGGTATGTCCTAACAACTGCCTGTGTACACAGGCTAATGTATTGGCATATAAATATATGCCAGTACATTAAAGTTTAACCCCTTAATGACCGCCGATACGTCTTTTTACGGCGGTCATTAGTGGGCTTTATTCTAGAGCGCCGACAAACTACGTCGCTGCTGTAGAATAAAGTAAACAGAGCAGGGAGCCGTGAAATCTCCCTGCTCTCAGCTGCCAGAAGCAGCTGAGGGCTGGGGGCGTCCCTGCTCTGCCGGGTGAGATCGATATTAGTATCGATCTCACCTGTTTAACCCTTCAGATGCGGTGCACAATAGCGTGCACCGCATCTGAATGGTTTTGGAGAGAGGGAGGGAGCTCCCTCTCATCTCACTGACACCCGGCGATAAAATCGCCGAGTGTCTGTGTCTTCTATGGCAGCCGGGGGTCTAATAAAGACCCCCAGGTCTGCCTGCAGCGAATGCCTGCTAGATCATGCCGCAGGCATGACCTAGCAGATGCCTGTCCGTTTTAAACGGACAGGCAGTAATACACTGCAATACAAAAGTATTGCAGTGTATTATAATAGCGATCGGAGGATAGTGAAGTCCCCTAGTGGGACTAGTAAAAAAGTAAAAAAAGTTTAATAAAGTTAATTTAAAAAAAAAGTGAAAAAAAAAAAATGAAAAACCCAGCTTTTCCCCTTACAAAATGCTTTACTATTAAAAAAAACTACAATAAAGCAAAAAAGTTACACATATTTGGTATCGCCGCGTCCGTAACGACCCCGACTATAAAGCTGTTACATTATTTAACCCGCACTGTGAACGCCGTAAAAAATAGAATAAAAAACAATGGAAAAATTGCTGTTTTCTGTTAATCCTGACTTAAAAAAAATGTGATAGAAAGTGATCAAAAAGTCGCATCTACTCTCAAATGGTACCAATAAAAACTGCAAGTCGTCCCGCAAAAAACAAGACCTTATACAGCTATGCCGACGCAAAAATAAAAAAGTTACAGCTCTTCGAATGTGACAATGGAAAAATCTAAAAAATGGCTTGGACATTAGGGCCCAGAATGCCAGCAGGGGGAAGGGGTTAAAAATAAAAGTTAAACAAAGTAATATTACATTTAAAAAAATACACATACACCTTTTTTACAATAAACATTAAAATAAGTCTCAATACATAAAATCTACACATATTCGGTATTGGCGCAGCCGTAATAACCTGCCCAACAATTTTTTGCGTCATTTATGATGTGTACGCTGTAAAAAAACTAAAATAAAAACTGCTTTCTTTCACTTATTAATGTAAGACAGGAGTGACAAATTTAACCTCCATGTGCCTCCCATTAACTGTAATTAACCCCATCATGTATCTTACACATTAACCCATTATGACTGAGAAACATGATGGGGTTAATTACTTTTAATGTGAGGAACATTCAAAATTCATCACACCTCGTGCCTCACATCAGAAAATGGAAGAACTTTTTTTTCTTTTATTACGGTTGGCAAAGTATCGTTTTGGTATCGAAATCGCAATACTACACAAAGTATCGGTATCGAAGTTCAAATTCCGGTATCATGACATCCCTACATCCAACAGTAAGGGTATGTGCACACACACTAATTACGTCCGTAATTGACGGACGTATTTCGGCCGCAAGTAGTGGACCGAACTCAGTGCAGGGAGCCGGGCTCCTAGCATCATACTTATGTACGATGCTAGGAGTCCCTGCCTCTCCGTGGAACTACTGTCCCGTACTGAAAACATGATTACAGTACGGGACAGTTGTCCTGCAGAGAGGCAGGGACTCCTAGCATCGTACATAAGTATGATGCTAGGAGCCCGGCTCCCTGCACTGTGTTCGGTCCGGTACTTGCGGCCGAAATACGTCCGTCAATTACGGACGTAATTAGTGTGTGTGTGCACATACCCTAAAGAAAAGAAAACATGTATGGTGTGTCAGGGCTCCGTTCAGGGGTTCCGTCTGAACTTTCCGTCAGGGGAACCCATGAACAAAACCCTGACTGAAACAAACGGAAACCATAGGTTTCCGTTTGCATCACCATTGATTTCAATGGTGACGGATCCGGTGCAAATGGTTTACGTTTGTCTCCGTCGTGCAAGGGTTCCGTAGTTTTGACGGAATGAGTAGCGCAGTCGACTACGGTATTGCTTCCACCAAAACAACGGAACCCTTGCACAACGGAGACAAACAGAAACCATTTGCACAGGGTCCATCACCATTGAAATCAATGGTGATGGAAACAGAAACCTATGGTTTGCATTTGTTTCCGTCATGGTTCCCCTGTCGGAAAGTTCCGACTGAACCCCGACGCATATGTGAACGAAGCCTATCTCAGAATGATAGTAAACCTATATGAAGAACACCACAAAGGTTATCCCCCGGATACATTTATTCAAGTCACAAATATGACCCAATACATATTAGTTTATGGGGAATAAGGCATGGTAAATAACGGTGAACCCGCTGAATGAAAGAACAAAAATTATTGTTTTAGCAGCAGAAAAACAAGGTAATATTCAACAGCAGAATAGCTCAGTATAACTCTCTCCACAAAAGGTAGAATCAGAATGCATGTGAATTACAGCGTGTATACCAATGTCAGGGCCCCTATCAAGAGCCAGACTAAGAAAAAGATGTCCATAATATGCACACAAAATACGCACATAACTGAATGGCTCAGCTGGACCCCATAGGTAAAGGGCACAATAACCAAATCAAAGCTGTGGCTGTGTTAACAGCCATGGATGCAAATAGCCTCTACCCATGGTGATAGTCTAAATACAAGACTCATGTTGCTGAAGGTAAACACATGCTGGGAACGGAGCTCATACCCATTTGGAACAGGTCACCCTCACTGGCGTCACCCCGACGCGCGTTTCGGCCCGGAAGCCTTCGTCTGGGGGTCCAGCTGAGCCATTCATTGAGCTATTCTGCTGTTGAATATTACCTTGTTTTTCTGCTGCTAAAACAATAATTTTTGTTCTTTCATGCTGGCTATGTAATAGAATATGCACATCATATAAATGTAATACACTACTGATGTACCTTTGCATTTTTGTAGCTTAACAGTGTCGCCCATTACCCATATTTTCGGATTTTATATGATATATACGTGTGATCTGGTTGTCTTTTCTGCACTGTGGAATTCATCTCTGTTTTTTAATTCATGTAATATATTTTTATATGTATTTAATAAAGATATTTTGTTTCAAATATTTTGGTGTGTCAGACTCCGAAGTTTAGGTTTGTCGTCTATCTCAGAATGAACCTTCAATATAGTGAAAATATCTGTATTCAAAAAGTTACAAAATATAAAAATCAAAACCGACAGACAAGATAAAAAAACAATGAAAAAGCACAAACACGTGCATAGATAAGGTCCCGACCCCTGGTTGAGTCTAGGAACCCTCCACGCATGAAAATGGTATAAGAACGCACTATAAATGGGTTTGAAAACATAAATACACATATTCTGTGAAAAATGACTTATGTAGTCAAGAATACTAAATAAAATGCAAATATGTAATAAAAAACTTGAATAATACAATATCAAATCAAGAAGGTTATATGTATAACAGATGACATGGCAACCATAGACGAAAATAACTGTCATACATAGTGTTCCTGTGGCTCCAGGTAGGTGTGTGAGAGAACTACGCGTATAGCTATACCAACAGATTCATCAGGGGCCCATTATTGGAACAGGGCTGACATGCAAAATCAGACACAGCTATAAGACATAAGACTGGTGTCATTTCCACGGAAAAAATGCAGACCCTTTTTCTAATCCAGGACAATCCCTTTAAGGCTCTGTTCACATCTGCGTTGTGGTCCCGTTCTGTCGTTCCGTCTGAGCTTTCCGTCGGAACGGGACCCTGAACAGACACAAACGGACACCATCACCAAGCCATGAAACAGTTTCCATCACTGTTGATTTCAATGGTGACGGATCCGGTGCCCGTGGTTTCCGTTTGTCTCGGTTGTGTACCGGACCTGTCGTTTTGCCAGAAGTAATAGCGTAGTCAACTAGGCTATTGCTTCCATGAAAGCTACAGGTCCCGTGACAACAGAGACAAAACGGAACACGGGCACCGGATCCGTCACCATTGAAATCAATGGTGATGGAAACGGAAACCTCTGGTTTCCATCTGTGTCAGTTTGTGTCTGTTCAGGATCCCGTTCTGACGGAAAGCTCAGACAGAACATCAGAACGGGAGCCCAACGCAGATGTGAACGAAGTCAAAGAAATATATTCGAATTCTATGTGGATAGGCAGTATGGTGTCATAACCATTGGAAAGGAGGACAGATGAGTGGCAGCCAGCAGGGCGTTTGGTTAACTGCTGTAATAAATAAAAAAATTGCCTCAAATATAGAAGAAAGGCAAAAAGCAAATGGTCCATTGTATTTACTTAATCTTAGATATTTTTTAATAAATAACAATTATATATAAGCTTACAACACCAAAACCATATGAAATTCTTTTATTTGAAAAATACCACTGTCGTGGATTTTACAAGTCAATACAGAGTGTACAAAATAGTTTGCTCTGTTATTAAATAATTTCAATAAAATATGGTCATAAAGCTGGCCATGGACAGGCGGTAGAAAGCGGATGGACAACCGATCAATCATCTGAAAGCACTTTTGGCCCATGGCACTACTAACATATATGTCCCTAAACCTACAAGTAGGGTACTCTTTTACGGTGGATATTTTTGACAGATCATTGGATGTGACATGGCCAATTAGCAGACGATAAGGGGGGGGGACAACAGAAAACAGTTGGATCCATACATTTTGGCCAACAAACAAGTATAAGGGATCTGTAGCCAGTTTAAAAAGCAATATAAGCAGATCTGATTTCATTCAAAAGAGGCTAGTGGTCTCAGCTGGTAATAATGTGCAGCTCTGAGACTATCTACATATCAGTCAATGAAGTGGGTGGTGGATGGTAAAAGAAGACGTGACAGCCCCCATTTGTCAACACTGCCTCAGCTCAATCTTCAAGTTCTCAAACTGTGTGTAAACTGCTGTCAAATCTCCTCCTAGCAGTGACCACGACTAATGCAGCCCTGCGGAGCGCAACCACCCGTGCCCTGCACCGAGTTGCCATCTCACTAGTTTACAGAGGAACTACATAAAACATTTCATTAAAAAAAACATTTGTCAGTAATAAAAAAAAATATATAGCGGAAGCCAGTGCCGGGATCTGTGTGCGCTGGGCAGGATGCGCGGTGCCTGCAGAAGAGTGCACCTGACTATGTGCGCACAGCTCCAACTGAGAAAGGCGCCTTTTTTTCATATGGAAACACGCGGATTGTGCACATTTCTACTCACGGTTTCAGGGGGTTGTGAATGACAGTCGCCATCTTGCTACAATGTAACAGAATATTGTCCGTCTCGGAGTTCTGAACGTTCGATAAGGGAGGGGGGTGAAGAGACGGACCAATCAGCGGGAGCCGTACCGGCGTCGAAGCCAATGGTTCTTGATGGGGCGGTGCATGGAAGGGTTGTTCTGCTAGGTATTAGGGAGCTGTCAAAGCACCAGAGGTCACTCCCTTGGGTGACCGGACAGGGAGCAGTAGAGGAGGAGGAGGGAACTCAGCGAATCTTTGCCCAGTCAGACGGGTTAAAACGGAGTGGGCAGCGTTTGGGCACTTTACAGGAGGTGGAAACTAATTAAAGCAGCGCTCACTGTCAGCTTGCATTGTACTTCATGCCCGTCATGCACCCTGGACTTTAGCCACCTCCTCAAACAACACAAGCTGCATGTGTCTGACATTTATTTCAATGCCCATGGCTTTATCTTGCCTTAACCATCCCCCACTTCCCTCTGATTTCTTCCTATGGGCTCTTTGGCAATGATATATGACCCCCTCCTTCACCCCTCCAAACAGAAACACAGTCACACTCCTCCTCCTCCCACCTCTGGCCCCTGTATTTCTCAGTGTCAGCTAATATCCTGCAGTTTGTGCTCCAGCATCATGATGCACTAAGAGGTCACTTAATGTTGTCAACTGCAAAACAAGGTGACTGCGGTGTAGATGTGACCCTAGAGCGGAGTAGCTACTAAACATTAAACCTACATGCCTTCTGTGTCTGGCACATACTTTGCCTATGGAAATGTATCAGAGAAAGCACATTGTTTTGACAGTGAAATAAACCACCAGCTACAGTTTTGTTTATATGTTTAAAAAGCATATAGACAGAAGTAATGTTGGCCAGATTTTGCATACAAGAGCAAGAGTTTTAGTACTACTTTATAAATTTTATGCCATCATTTTCAGTTTCTAAACACTGAAGGGGTGGAAGCGAAAGTATAGTTGGGATTGGTGCAAGTAAAATGGAAATTAGGGGAGTCTTTAAAACAAATCTATAGTTTTAGCTTGGGCCAACACAAAGATGGGTTGTAGTGTGGTAAGGGTCAGCCCGACTGCAAGAGCCCCTAGTGCAGGGTAAAGTGGTGGTAAGGGGAGCGTCTATGAGTAGCTCGTCACTGCTTTTGCAGATCGATGCCCAGTAACGGGCGTACTGATCCAAAGATCGTTCCAGCAGGGCCAATTATGTAGTCCAAAGGAAGAAGTCCAGCCCCCTGATTCCCTTTTTTTCTACAATTGTTTTTGCAATTTCATTTATATATACTGCTAGACAGTATCCAAATATTACCATATAGTGCCCACACAAAAACAACTTCCATACAGTGTCTGTATAAAAAGTCAGCTTTCATCCTGGCATATAGAGCCAATTCAAACAGTAAAATATAATAGCCCTATATATTGCCCAAATAATATGCAGTGAAGGAGTTAATGGTTAAAGCCCTGGTGGTCTAGGGTAGTGAACGAGGTTAATCCCAAGCGGCCTAAGGGTATGTTCACACGAGGTCATTACGTCCATAATTGACGGACGTATTTCGGCCGCAAGTACCGGACCGAACACAGTGCAGGGAGCCGGGCTCCTAGCCTCATAGTTATGTACGACGCTAGGAGTACCTGCCTTGCTGCCGGACAACTGTCCCGTACTGTAATCATGTTTTCACTACGAGACAGTTGTCCGGCAGCGAGGCAGGGACTCCTAGCATCGTATATAACTATGATGCTAGGAGCCCGGCTCCCTGCACTGTGTTCGGTCCGGTACTTGCGGCCGAAATACGTCCGTCAATTACGGACGTAATGACCTCGTGTGAACATACCCTCAGGCATTGAAAGAGGTTAATGGTTAGTCTAAGACTAACCTGTTAGTCTAAGGCCCCATGCACACGACCATAAAATCGTCCATAATTACGGTCCCATTAATTTCTATGGCTGACGGACACCTTCCCGTATGTCTACGGGAGGGTGTCCGTGCCCTAGAAACCTGCCCAAAAAAATAGGGCATGTCCTATTTTTTTATTTTACGGACCGTGCTCCTATACTTTATAATGGGAGCACGGCCTGTAAAAACGTTCGGCTGGCCGTGCCCGTAATTACGGGTCGTAATTACGGTGCACGGTCGTGTGCATGAAACCTAGGTTCCCACAGGTCGGATACGCCGCATAAAAACCATGCAGCGTATCTGACCTGGAACCCGCAGCACATTCCATCCGAAAAACTACCACATTGTGGTGTGGTTTTTCTGCCGGAGTTTCCGCTGAGGTAAGCAACGTAGAAATAAAAAATAAACAGCCCATACTTACCTAGGCCGTTGTCATGGTGACGCGTCCTCCCCTTTGCCGTCCTGTACGGCCTCCCTAGATGAGGATTCAGCCCATGTGACCACTGCAGCCTGTGAATCACAGCGATTCCACTGCAAAAGTTGCAAAACTAGGCTTTCAGTTGCGGGTTTTGCATCAGAAAAGCAACGGAAACGCAGCATAAATTGACATGCTGCAGATTTAAATTCTGCACCGCAGGTCAATTTATGAACGTTTTTGCTGCCGTTTTTTTCTGCAGCGTGGGCATGAGATTTACTAAATCTCACCCACTTTGCTGCTACTGTAAATGCTGTGGAATTTCCACACAGAATTCTGTTGCAGAAATTCTGCAATGTTTACCCTACGTGGAAACCCGGCCTAATGTGAGGCCCCATGAAACGGCACTGATGCGCCTGCTAGTTGTAAAGCGGCTGTTTACCTGCAATACCGTGCCGTTATTAATAAATACACCCTTTATTGCCGCATGACTCTGCAGTCAACTAGCAATTTTACCTTCAACAATGTGCGGCCAGTGAGGAGCAATATGACAGCTGCACCGAACCGGGTGGCAGCGTCTATGCCGCTCCGTTGGCCCTTACCACCATATGAGTATATTTAGACAGTGCGGTCAAATTGCAATTAATTACCACTAAACCACGATTTGATCGGACCGTCTGAATATACCCAAAGGCAAGGATGGAGTTCATTCTATAACCACTAATCTTCTAGGAAAGTGAAGGTTTTAATTGTAAAGTCTCTAGTTAAAAACCTGTTTTTTTGTTTTTTTTTAAAATAAAACTGGTGCAAAGGGAAAGTGGAAGAGTTAACCACGGTAACCGGATTGCTTCGTTTTCAAAAGGACCTCTGAAAAATGTGAGCTGGGATCGGATTGGTTGCTATGAGCAACTTCTCCACTTTTCGTTTGCACCAATTTTAATACATCTTCCCCCTGGTGTCTAGTGCGTTACTCACCTCTCCAGGCTCCAGCGATGTCCTGCTATAACAGGAAGCGAACTATGTTGGCCGGTCACAGTCTGATCTCCTGCACTGATTATAAAGAACAATTCAGGGGATAGAGAGCCGCATAGTTCTCTCTATGATTGGGTAGAGCATTTTGTGTTAATGAACACACTGGGATAGAGGTCTCAAAACAAAAATGATAGGTTGAATGTGATTGGTTGCCAAGGGCAACTACTCCACATTCCCTTTACACCAGTTTTGATACATCTTCCGCACTGTCCAACTACTGGATCTGTCAGTGGCTAGCTATTTTGGAAGGGGGACTCTATATTCATACTGTAATTAACTCTTCTTAGGCATGGTGGATGGACATAATGATTAATGAGGGTAGTATGGATTGCATTATTATTCATAGCACACAGGACCTAGCTTCTTTCAAGTCAGCAGCACCAGGTAGCCAGCAGTACATGCATCATGGGCCAGCAGTACAAAGGAAAGACCGAGGAAAAAAAATCAATAAGAGTCATGGGACAGTTGCCATTGACATTTGAACTAACAGAACGGATCATATATACCTGGCTACATCTCACTGATCTAATTTTATTTCCGACCACAGATGTGAGGTGGACAATTGTATATAAACACCCCCAACCACCTCAGAAAGGTCTTTTTAAGATAATAAATTAGGACCAAATTTTAAGACAGAGAATATTCAGAATTTAGCACAGTATTACATAAATAAAGATACCATGACTTTTATTCTATAACAATATATTATTATATTGGCCAATCACAAGAATCAAGAGGGTTCAAACAGTGATTCTGTCTGCATAGATGCAAATTTACATGTATTATTGCTAGGTGTCCGCAAAGCCAATAGGCCAAACCATAATTCCCAAATCTTTATTTAGGGGTGCAATCACATTAGCGTTAGAGCTGCTGCCAAGATAATTAAGCTTTTGGCAACACTGGTTGAGCTTTAATATGGAGTGTAAAATTCCGTACAGAATGTCAAAATAAATTATAAAATTCTGGCTTCCTTCAACCACCACTATGAGATTAGGAACTTTCTGGATGTGCGTAATAAGCAGTACTGCTCATCTAGGAAGCTTTTCTGCATTAAAGGGGTTTTCTTACGAGAGACAATTATGACATATCCACAGGATATAAAGAAAAACAGGAGGTTTTGAAGCAGCACAGGTCCGGAGTCTGGTGCGATGCTCGTTGTCAAGCCAGGCAAACCCTCTCCAGCATAATGTAAATTCCAAGAAAAGTAGTAGGAAGGACAACAGCACACGTCTCCAGATCTTCAAAGTGGTTTTATTGTCAAAACATCCACGACAAACAGGCAACGTTTCGACCCATAGTGAGTGTAGTGTCTTTGTCAAGCTTTACAAAGACCCTAAGGCTATGTTCACACGGGGTCTTTTGCCGAGTTTATTGACGCGGAAACCGCGTCGCAAAACTCGGCAGAAACTGCCCGAGAACGCCTCCCATTGATTTCAATGGGAGGCGTCGGCGTCTTTTTCCCGCGAGCAGTAAAACTGCCTCGCGGGAAAAAGAAGCGACATGCCCTATCTTCGGGCGCTTCCGCCTCCGACCTCCCATTGACTTCAATGGGAGGCAGGAGAAAGCGTGTTTTCTGCCCGCGGCGCTCAATGGCCGCGGGCGAAAAACGGCGCGATCATTGCTATTCACACGGAGTATTTTGGGGGAGGAATATCTGCCTCAAAATTCCGTTTGGAGCTTTGAGGCAGATATTCCTCCCCCAAAATACTCCGTGTGAACATAGCCTAACACTCACTATGGGTCGAAACGTTGCCTGTTTGTGGTGGATGCTTTGACAATAAAACCACTTTGAAGATCTGGAGACGTGTGCTGTTGTTCTACTACTTTTCTTGGAATATCCACAGGATATGTCAAAAATGTCAGATAGATGCAGGTCCCACCTCTGGGACCCGCACCTCTCTCCAGAACGGGGCCCCCTAGACCCCGTTCAGCCGCTGTGTGTGTTATATGGTCGAGAGTTACGTAAGCAGCGCAACTCGCGAAGCTACGCTGTTTTCGGAAGTCTCATAAAACTTAATGGTAGTTACGGAAACCGTGTCGCTTGCATGCTACTCTGCTTCTGTAACTGCCATTCACTACTATTGGAGTTACGGAAACAGCGTAACTCAGCAAGTTACGCTGTTTACGTAACTCACGACCATATAACCTTTTTCATGGTCGGAATTCACCTCATTCAGCAGCAACACACAGTGGCGGAACGAGGTTTAGGGGGCCCCGTTCTGGAGAGCGGTGCTGGTCCCAGATGTGGGACCCACATCTATGTGACATTTATGACTTACTGTGGATAGGTCATAAATGTCGCTCGTGGGAAAACCCCTTTAATAAGATTCCAGCTTCGACTACTATGAATGTATTATGTCGAGGTAGAAAAGCAGTCTGTGATAGGGCTTGTCCACATGTAGAGGAATTGCTGCAAAGTGGGTGACATTTAACAACTCTCATCCACACGCTGCGTAAAATTTGCGAGCAGAAATTCACCTGCAGTGCATATTTTTTGTACCGCAGCATGTCCATTCCTGCTGCGGAAAGTAGGGATGTCACGATACCAGAATTTGGACTTCGATACCGATACTTCGTTTAGTATTGCGATTTCGATAACAAAACGATACTTTGCCAACAGTAATAAAAAAAAAGTTCTTCCATTTTCGGATGTAAGGCGCGTGGTGTGATGATGAATTTAACCTCCATGTGCCTCACATTAATAATAATTAACCCCATCATGTTTCTCAGTCATAATGGGTTAATGTGTGAGGTACATGATGGGGTTAATTACTATTAGTGTGAGGTACATGGAGGTTAAATTCATCACACCTCGTGCCTCACATTAATAAGTGAAAGAAGTTTAGTTTTTTTTGTTTTTTACAGCGTACACATCATAAATGACGCAAAAAAAAATTGTTGTGCAGGTTATTACCACCAAAAAAAAGGTGTATGTGTCTTTTTTTAAATGTAATATTACTTCATGTTTTTACTTTATTTTTAAACATTAAAGAGGCTCTGTCACCAGATTTTGCAACCCCTATCTGCTATTGCAGCAGATCGGCGCTGCAATGTAGATTACAGTAACGTTTTTATTTTTAAAAAACGAGCATTTTTGGCCAAGTTATGACCATTTTTGTATTTATGCAAATGAAGCTTGCAAAAGTACAACTGGGCGTGTTTAAAGTAAGGGTATGTGCACACACACTAATTACGTCCGTAATTGACGGACGTAATTCGGCCGCAAGTACCGGACCGAACACAGTGCAGGGAGCCGGGCTCCTAGCATCATAGTTATGTACGATGCTAGGAGTCCCTGCCTCTCCGTGGAACTACTTGTCCCGTACTGAAAACATGATTACAGTACGGGACAGTTGTCCTGCAGCGAGGCAGGGACTCCTAGCATCGTACATAAGTATGATGCTAGGAGCCCGGCTCCCTGCACTGTGTTCGGTCCGGGACTTGCGGCCGAAATACGTCCGTCAATTACGGACGTAATTAGTGTGTGTGCACATACCCTAAAAGTACAACTGGGCGTGTATTATGTGCGTACATCGGGGCGTTTTTACTTCTTTTACTAGCTGGGCGTTGGGAATGGGAGTGTATGATGCTGACGAATCAGCATCATCCACTTCTGTTCGTTAACACCCAGCTTCTGGCAGTGCAGACACACAGCGTGTTCTCGAGAGATCACGCTGTGACGTCACTCACTTCCTGCCCCAGGTCC
Source organism: Rhinoderma darwinii (assembly GCF_050947455.1). Taxonomy (NCBI): domain Eukaryota; kingdom Metazoa; phylum Chordata; class Amphibia; order Anura; family Rhinodermatidae; genus Rhinoderma; species Rhinoderma darwinii. Next base: position 59,879,208 of record NC_134698.1, read on the forward strand.
TGCATCCTGTGTCGGACGAGCGAGGAGGACACATCGGCAGCAGGCGACAGAGGATCCAGTTAATTCTGCAGCATCGGCGTTTGCAGGTAAGTAGCTACATCGACTTACCTGCAAACGCCGATGCTGCTGCAGAATCAACAGTAGCCTCTGGTGCCGATGTGAACTCGTCCGACACGATGCAGGACCTGGGGCAGGAAGTGAGTGACGTCACAGCGTGATCTCTCGAGAATACGCTGTGTCTGCACTGCCAGAAGCTGGGCGTTGTTTAGAGAAGTGGCTGATACTTCTATACACAACGCCCAGCTAGTAAAAGAAGTAAAAACGCCCCGATGTAACGAACACAATACACGCCCAGTTGTACTTTTACTGTAAACACGCCCAGTTGTACTTTTGCAAGCCTCATTTGCATAAATACAAAAATGGTCATAACTTGGCCAAAAATGCTAGTTTTTTAAAAATAAAAACGTTACTGTAATCTACATTGCAGCGCCTATCTGCTGCAATAGCAGATAGGGGTTGCAAAATCTGGTGACAGAGCCTCTTTAACCCCTTCACGACCACCCAACGTAGATTAACGGGTTGCAAAGCTGGTCGTTGTGCCTGCAGCCCGTTAATCCACGTGTGCTCCTAAGGGTATGTTCACACGGCGGGGGTCCGTAACGGCTGAAATTACGGGGATGTTTCAGCCTGAAAACATCCCCGTAATTTCAGCCGTACCGGCATGTGCAGGCGCTTGAACGCCGCGTCCATTACGGGCGTAATTAGCGCTGCTATTCATTGGAGTCAATGAATAACGGCTCTAATTACGGCCAAAGAAGTGACAGGTCACTTCTTTGACGCGGGCGTCTAGTTACGCGCCGTCATTTGACAGCGGCGCGTAAATATACGCCTCGTGTGAACAGACAAACGTCTGCCCATTGCTTTCAATGGGCAGATGTTTGTCAGCGCTATTGAGGCGCTATTTTCGGACGTAATTCGGGGCAAAAACGCCCGAATTACGTCCGTAAATAGGCCGTGTGAACATACCCTAACAGAGCACACAGGCGCTCCCCGCAGCCCAGCATCTCCCAGTACAGGCTGCTACTAGCAGCCTTAGTACTGGGGGAAAACATCGGGTCGGATCACAGCGGTCAATAGTGACCGCCGCATTTAAGTTCTTATAGCAACATCGGCACCCCGTTACGCGATTGCGGGGGCCGATTGTTGCGGGGGGGCGATTGCTATGGCAAATGGAAGCCTAACAAAGGCTTCCTATCTGCCATTACGTTAGCCGATTAGGCCCCGCCCGGAGGCGGAGCCTGATCGGCTTGCTGTCAGTGAACAACTGACAGTTCTATTACATTGCACTACATGGGTAGTGCAATGTATTAGAACATCAAACAAACAGTTGGACCTTCAAGTCCCATAGTGGGACTAAAGAAAAGTGTAAAAAAAAGTGTAAAAAAAGTAAAAATAAAAGTTCTAAAAATACAATAAAAGTTTCAAATAATAACACAAAACACAAATCGCCCTTTTTCCTTTATCAAGTCATTTATTATTGAAAAAAATAATAAAGCCATACATATTTGGTATCGCTGCGACCGTAACGACCGTAACTATAAAAATATTATGTTATTTATTCCGCAAAGTGAACGCCGTAAAAAAAACTAAAAAATACTGACATAATTGCTGTTTTTTGGTCACTTTGTCTTCCAAAAATTTAAATAAAAAGTGATCAAAAAGTCGCATGTACCCAAAAATGATACCTATAAAAACTATAACTCGTCTCGCTAAAAATAAGCCCTCATACAGCTCCATCAACGAAAAAATTAAAACCGTTATGGCTCTCACAACATGGCGACAGAAAAAATCCATTCTCTTTCCAAAGGTTATTTTATAGTGCAAAAAGTTGTAAAACATAAAAATGTTCTATAAATTAGGTATCACCGGAATCGGACTGACCCGCAGAATAAAGGTAACGTGTAATTTATAACGCGTGGTGAACGCTGTATAAAAAGAATTAAAAAAATAAATGTCAGAATTGCTGTTTTTTGGTCACCTTGCCTCCCAAAAAAAAAAAGGATAACATGTGATCAAAAAGTCGCATGTACCCCAAAATGGTACCAATAATAACTACAGCTCGTCCCTCAAAAAAAACAGCCGTAATACCACTACGTCTATGAAAAAATAAAATTAGTTAAAGAGGCTCTGTCACCAGATTTTGCAACCCCTATCTGCTATTGCAGCAGATAGGCGCTGCAATGTAGATTACAGTAACGTTTTTATTTTTAAAAAACGAGCATTTTTGGCCAAGTTATGACCATTTTCGCATTTATGCAAATGAGGCTTGCAAAAGTACAACTGGGCGTGTTGAAAAGTAAAAGTACAACTGGGCGTGTATTATGTGCGTACATCGGAGCGTGTTTACTACTTTTACTAGCTGGGCTTTCTGACGAGAAGTATCATCCACTTCTCTTCAGAACGCCCAGCTTCTGCCAGATCACGCTGTGACGTCACTCACAGGTCCTGCATCGTGTCGGACGAGCGTGGACACCGGCACCAGAGGCTACAGATGATTCTGCAGCAGCATCGGCGTTTGCAGGTAAGTCGATGTAGCTACTTACCTGCTGATGCTGCTGCAGAATTAACTGTAGCCTCTGGTGCCGACACGATGCAGGACCTGTGAGTGACGTCACAGATCTGCACTGCCAGAAGCTGGGCGTTGTGAAGAGAAGTGGATGATACTTCTCATCAGAAAGCCCAGCTAGTAAAAGTAGTAAACAAGCCCCGATGTACGCACATAATACACGCCCAGTTGTACTTTTGCAAGCCTCATTTGCATAAATACGAAAATGGTCATAACTTGGCCAAAAATGCTCGTTTTTTAAAAATAAAAACGTTACTGTAATCTACATTGCAGCGCCTATCTGCTGCAATAGCAGATAGGGGTTGCAAAATCTGGTGACAGAGCCTCTTTAAGGCTCCAATAAGCCAGGAAATAAAAATATGCAGTTGTGCCGGCCCGAGGGAAACATTTCTTTTGTTTCAAGTGGCGAATTATCAAGGCCCCTAAAATTAGGGAACCAGGAAGGGGAGGGCCCAAACATATCTGCTTAAAGCGAGGGTGCCCGTATTATACCAGGACAACACTTCTCAGCAAAATTCCTCAAACTGCAAAGGTGTGGAGTGTGGACCAAAAGGGGGATAACAAAGGACACAGTTTATCAGTGCGACACCGGCCTGTGCAGAAAGGATTGTGTCACAGCGTAACACACATCTATGGATCATTTTATTGTTTTTGTTTACCCCATTATTATACCACCTGACTATGCCCCTTATATACACTCCGCCCGGCTTACATGTACCCCCACATTATAAACGGAAACACCAGTAAGACTCAATACAAGACTACTACAAGCAAAATCCACACTCCAAAAGCCAAATGGCGCTACCTCCCTTCTGAACCCTACAGTGTGCCAAAACAGCAGTTTACTTCCACATATATGGCATCGCCATACCCGGGAGAACCCTTTTAACAATTTTTGGGGTGTGTGTCTCCAGTGGCACAAGCTGGGCGCCACATATTGGCATATCTATAGAAAAAAAATCCCATTTTCACTCTGCAACATCGAGTGCACACCAATTTCTGCCAATCACCTGTGGTATTAATATGCTCACTACACCCCAAAGTGAATACCTTGAGGGGTGTAGTTTCCAAAATGGGGTCACTTCTGGGGGGGATCCACTGTTTTGGTCCCACAGGGACTTTGCAAATGCGACATAGCGCCCAGAAACCAATCCAGCAAAATCTGTACTCCAAAAGCCAAATGGCGCTCCTTCCCTTCTGAGCCCTACTGTGTGCCCAAACAGCAGTTTATGACCACATATGTGGTATTGCCGTACACAGGAGAAGTTGCTTTACAAGTGTTGTGGTGCTTTTTTTCATTTATTTGTTGAGAAAATGAAACATTTTCAGCTAAAACTACGTCTTATTGAAGAAAAAGGATTTTTTTTAATTTTCACTGCCCAATTCTAATAAAATCTATGAAACACCTGTGGGGTCAAAATGCTCACTACACCCCTAGATGAATTCCTCAAGGGGTGTAGTTTTGTGAATGGAATCACTTTTGTGGAGTTTCCACTGTACTGACACCTTAGGAGCTTTGCAATAGTGACATGGTGTCAAGAAACCAATCCAGCAAAATCTGTGCTCCAAAAGCCAAATGGCGCTCCTTCTCTTCAGATCCTTGCCGTGTGCCCAAACAGCAGTTTATGACCACAAATGGGGTATTGCCGTACTCCAGAGAAGTTGCTTTACAAATGTTGTTTTTTTTTTATTCCTTTATTTGTTGAGAAAATGAAACATTTTGAGCTAAAGCTACGTCTTATTGGAAAAAAAGTATTTTTTTTATCTTCACTGCCCAATTCTAATAAAATCTATGAAACCCCTGTGGGTTCAAAATGCTCACTACACCCCTAGATGGATTCTTCAAGGGGTGTAGTTTCCTAAATGGAGTCACTTTTTTGGTGTTTTCACTGTTTTGGTCCCTTAGGGGCTTTGCAAATGCGACGTGGTCTCCGCAAACCATTCCTGCTAAATTTGAGCTGCAAAAACCAAATGTCGCTCTTTCCCTTCTAAGCCCTGCCGTGTGTCCAAACAACCGTTTATCACCACATGTGGGGTACTGTTTTGCTCGGGAGAAATTGCTTTACAAATGTAGTGGTGCATTTTCTCCTTTTAGCCCCTGTGGAAATTAGAAAAAATTAGCTAAACCTACATTTTCTTTGAAAGAATGTAGATTTTCATTTTCACGGCCTAATTCCAATAATTTCTCCAAAAAACCTGCGGGGTCAAAATGCTCACTATACCCCTAGATAATTTCCTCAAGGGGTATAGTTTCCGAAATGGGGTCACTTTTGGGAGATTTCCACTGTTTTGGCGCCGCAAGAGCCTTTCAGACCCGACATGGTGCCTAAAATATTTTCTAATAAAAAAGGAGGCCCCAAAATCCTCTAGGTGCTCCTTTGCTTCTGAGGCTGGTGCTGCAGTCAATAAGTGCACTAGGGCCACATGTGGGGTATTTCTAAAAACTGCAGAATCTGGGAAATAGATATTGAGTTGCGTTTCTCTGGTAAATCTTTCTGTGTTACAAAAAAAATAGATGAAAAATTAATTTCTGCAAAAAAAAAAAAGAAATTTGAAAATTTCACATCTACTTTGCCTTAATTCCTGTGAAACATCTAAAGGGTTAAGAAACTTTCTAAATGCTGTTTTGAATACTTTGAGGGGTGAAGTTTTTAAAATGGGGTGACTTATCGAAGGTTTCTAATATATAAGGCCCTAAAATCCACTTCACAACTGAACTGGCCCCTGTAAAAATAGCCTTTTGAAATTTTCTTGAAAATGTGAGAAATTGCTGCTAAAGTTCTATGCCTTGTGATGTCATAGAAAAATAAAAGGATGTTCAAAAAACAATGCCAATCTAAAGTAGACATATGGGGGATGTTAATTAGCAACAATTTTGTGTGGTATTACTATCTGTCTTACAAGCAGATACATATAAATTTAGAAAAATGCTAATTTTTGCAATTTTTCGCTAAATTTTGGTGTTTTTCACAATTAAATACTTAATGTATCAGGCAAATTTTGCCAGTAACATAAAGTCCAATGTCTCACGAGAAAACAATCTCAGAATCGCTTGGATAGGTAAAAGCATTCCGAAGTTATTACCACATAAAGTGAAACATAGATTTGAAAAAATTGGCTGCGTCCTGAAGGCCAAAACAGGCTGTGTCCTGAAGGGGTTAATGTACTGGCATATATCTATATGCCAGTACATTAGCCTGTGTACGGATAGTACACAGGTAGTTCTTAGGACATACCTAAGTATGCCCTAACAGGAAATATGGTAAGACAGCCCTGGGGTCCTTCAATGCCCATATATGGTATGGCCCTCGATCGCATCACAGGAATTCCCTGTGACGCGATTCAGGGGCATTCCCCCCCTTCTCATTTTCCCCTGAATGCTGCAGTCAGCTTTGATCGCAGCATTCAGGGGAATAGCGACGGAGATGAGAGGTTTCTCTGATCTCTGCCGTTATAGAGCGGGGCTGCGGCTGTGTAATACAGCCATTGCATGAGGTGATGTGGCGGGCGCTGCACTAATGACCGCCGGAACTGAAAATGGAACATGGGGGTGTCTTGTAGTGCGCCCGCCATGTTCTGTCTTCAGTGCCGCCGCTCATTAGTGCAGCGCTGGCCGCATCGTATCATCCTGACAGCGCGCACTTGTCAGTACTCAGGAGCGGGGCAATCGTCGTATTACACAGCCGCAGCCCCGCTCTCATACATTCATGTGTTACAATACTGAGCTGTGCGGCCGCACAGCTTAGTATCGAAATACATGAAACAACGGTATCGAACCATTTGGGGATGCACAGTATAAAAACAGTATCGAAGTTTCGATGCATCGTGCATCCCTAGTGGAAAGTGGACTGAATTGCTGCGTTTTTCAGAGATGTCACCATCTCCCAACATTGAGAAAAACGCCGCAAAATCCGCACCATTTTCTGCAGTAAAAAAACGCAGGAAATGGTGCGGTTTTTCTGCAGCGGAAATCCTGCTAGTATCTGCAGAATTGCTGCAGAAATTTTCTGAAGTAATTCCGTTACGTGTGGACATGGCAGATCTTGCGTGGTGGGTCCCGCCGCAAAATCCGCCGCGGAATTATTCCTGCTGTCGGCAGTAAGATTCCTCCTCCCATTGACTTGAATGGGAGTTTTGGGCGCAATCCGCCTGAAGATTGGGCAGGACGCTTCTCTTTCCCGTTAGCTGGGGAAAAAAAATCATCTAGCGGGAAAGAGAAGCTTCCGACTCCCTTTGAAATGAATGGAAGGTGGAATCTGTCGCAATAATTCCGCCGTGTGAACAGGGCCTTAGGGGGAATTCACACAGCATCAGGCAAAAAAAAATCTGCGTACAAATTCCTTCAGGAATTTTGAGGCAGATTTTGAAATGCCAGCATTTTTTTTTGTGCTTTTTTTTCTTAGCCATATGAATCTAATGCATAAACCGTGTGCAGATTTTGGTCGGAAACCGCAGCAAAAAACACTCCAGATCAGAGGCACAAACCGCTAATAGAAAGAGCAGCGTGCTTTTTTTCTTCCCGCGATCGGCCAAAAGCCACCAGGGGGAAAAAAAAATCTGGAACGTTTGAACGTATTAATCTCCCTAGCTTTTTTAGTCTATTAAAGAACGTGGCTCTAAGTCGGTACAGAGCTGGCGGATCATAGAATACAGTTCATGCCACACTGCTAAATGTCTATAGCATACAGCTTAACTTTTCGCACAAATTAAGAAATTAAATTGAGACAGCTTTTTTCTTTTCCCATTTCACAAATTCTTCTTTGCATGTAGCAGGTTCATTTCACATCTGGTCTGGACAGACTTTTCTATTGGCAATGCTCCTGCTTTCAAGGTCACCCATAAAAACCCAAAAAAAATTACAAATTACAGAAACAGATGGGACACAATTTATCCTTTGTCACTAGGACATAGAAGTTGTTTAAAATAATTCTAAAATTCCTGTTATGACCCACCTCCAAAGATGCTCACTACACCCCTAGATGAATGCCTTGAGTCACTTCTCATGGGTTTCAAATTTACTGGTACCTCAGGGGCTATGCAACATGGCGGCTGAATCTGTGCTCCGAAAGCCAAATGGCGCCCGTTCCTTTCTGAGCCCTGCCGTCTGCTCAAATGGTAGATTATGACCACATATCGGGTAATGCCGTACTCGGGAGAAATTGCGTAACAAAATTTGGGGTGTTTTTGCTTCTATTACGTCTTGTGAAAATCAACAAATTTGAGCTAAACTACATATTAATGGGAAATTTTTTTTTTTCATTTTCATGACTCAATTCTAATAAAATCTATGAAACACCTGTGTGTTTTTTAGGGGGGGCGGTTTCTTATGTTTTGGCACCTCAAAGCCTCTGTAAACCTTTAACGGTGCCTGAAAAACATCCTAAGGGTATGTTCACACGGCCAAATTTCAGACGTATACGAGGCGTATTTTGCCTCGTTTTACGTCTGGAAATACGTCTCAAATACGTCGGCAAACATCTGCCCATTCATTTGAATGGGTTTGCCGACGTACTGTGCAGACGACCTGTTATTTACGCGTCGTCGTTTGACAGCTGTCAAACAACGACGCGTAAAAATACAGCCTCGTCAAAAGAAGTGCAGGACACTTCTTTGGACGTTTTTGGAGCTGTTTTCTCATAGACTCCAATGAAAACAGCTCCAAAAACGGACGTAAAAAACGCTGCGAAAACGGCGCGAAAAACGCTGTGAAAAATGCGAGTTGGTAAAAAAACGTCTGAAAAGCAGGGTCTGTTTTCCCTTGAAAACAGCTCTGGATTTTCAGACGTTTTTGTTGACTACGTGTGAACATACCCTAAGGCTGGGTTCACACAACCTATTTTCAGACGTAAACGAGGCGTATTATGCCTCGTTTTACGTCTGAAAATAGGGCTAGAATACGTCGGCAAACATCTGCCCATTCATTTGTTTTCAATAGTTTTTTATTAAACAGTTTTTTGTAATATAATAATAACACAGACTCGCAGAGTCTCAACTTTTGCATATCAATAATACAATTAAACAAAGTATTAGACCAACATGGTCTCCAATAAATCTCACATTATATATCATTCATGATGTCAACACTCCTGCCAAATATATAGTATATAAATGTCTTCATTACTAACATAGGTAACCAATCTTGACATCACATTGCTTTATAGAGTACCTTAACATGGCCTCTAAGGAAAAAATATAAGAGAGAAAAACAAAACACACACAATAAACAAAAGAAGGATAAGGAGGGGGGGAAGGAAAGGTGTAGGGTAGAAGGGTCTCCTAACCATCTCTATGTATTCACGAAAATGTGTGGTTCCTCCATGGGTCCCAAATGGCATCAAATTTGTCTAATGTACCCGCCACTGCCCATTCATTTGAATGGGTTTGCCGACGTACTGTGCTGACAACCTGTCATTTACGCGTCGTCATTTGACAGCTGTCAAACGATGACGCGTAAAAATACAGCCTCGTCAAAAGAAGTGCAGGACACTTCTTTCAGACGTAATTTGAGCCGTACTTCATTGAACTCAATGAAGCACAGCTCAAAATTTACGGCTGTCAGAGAAGCCTCGCAAAATGCAAGGAGGAGGAATTACGGCTGAAAAGAGGCAGCTGTTTTCTCCTGAAAACAGTCTGTCATTTCAGCCGTAAAAGCCTCTCACCGTGTGCACATACCCTAATAAAAAGGAAGCCCCAAAATGACTTCATTTCTAAAGCCAGTGTTTCAGTCAAGTTGCAGAGTAGGGCTGCATAAATGAGATTTCTAAAAACTGCAGAATCAGGGTAAGAGGTTATTCACACAAACAACTTAATCAGCCATGTGATGGACGTTTAACGGCTGTCACACGGCTACATTAAATTCAATGTACTTCTATGGGGCTAGTCACATGGCCGTTGTTTTAACGAACCGTGTGAACGGCCCTATTTTTGCCCGTTTTCACGTATCCCTCAATAGACTCAAATCTATGAGGGATCTGTGAAATCGGGTCTCGCACGGATTCAAATCGCCTGTTTTTCACTGCTGGTTACACGTTTGTATGAATAAGCCCTAATAAAGATTAAGCTGTGTTTCTCTGTTAATACTTGCTGTGTCACAGAAAAAAAATGGATTGACATTGAATAGCTGCAAAAAAAATAATTACATTTTACCTCCACATTGCTTTAATTCATGGAAAATGCCTCAGGGTTAACAAATGTGCTAAATGTGGTTTTAAATATTTGAGGGGTACAGTTTTTAAAACGGGGTGTTTTTTTGTTTTTGAATATAAAGGCCCCTCAAAGCCACTTCTAAAAAAATTGCTGACAAAGTAGATATATGGGGAATGTTAATTATAATTATGTTAATTATTAACTATTTCCTTAACACCTTTCCAAGATTTGTCGTAAGCATATGACATGGGAAGCTAGTGCTTCCTGCAAAATTTATTTTTTACGACAAAATGATGGCACGTGCTCGGAATCTAAGCCCGCGCCATCAGTCGCGGGTGTCAGCTGTATGTTACAGCTGACACCCTGCTGTTAACGGCAGGGACCAAAGGAACCATTAACCCCTTATTTGCCGCGGTCAAAAGCGACTGTGGCATCTGAGTGGTTTATAGCCGATCAGCATCCCCGCGACATGATAGCGGGGCTGCAGAAGGCTGCTGTGGCAACCGGATGCCTAACAATGGCCTCCTGGTCTGCCAAGTACGGAAGCCTATTTTAAGAAAATCAAAAAGTTATGGTTCTCAGAGCATGGCGACAGAAAAAAAATACATTTTTTTTTACATAAAAAGTAAATTTTAGTGTGCAAAAAGTTGTAAGACATAAAAAAAAACAATATAAATTTGGTATTGCCGGAATCTTACTGATCCGCAGAATAAAGTTAACATGTAATTTATGCAGAACAGTAAACGCCGCATTATTATTTTTTTTTATTACTCTACCTCCCAAAAAATTGAAAAAAAGTGATCAAAAAGTTGCATGTTCCCCAAACCGGTACCAATAAAAACGATAGCTCGATCCCCAAAAGAAACAGCGCTCATGCCACTATGTTTATGAAAAAATAAAAATAAAAAGTTATGGCTCCCTCAAGTCAGGAAAGGCAAAATATGCAGATGTGCAGGCCCGAGGGGAACAATTCTTCTGTTTCAAGCAGTGATTATAGAGCCCTAAAATTTGGGAACCAGGAAAAAGAGAGCTCAAATATATCTGCTGGAATCGAGGGTGCCCATATTATTACTTTCCCAGCAAACTTCCCTAAACTGCAAAAGGTGTGGAGTGTGTACCAAAAGGGGGGCTAAGAAAGGACACAATTTATCAGTGAGACACTGGCCTGTTTATAAAAGGATTGCTTCGAAGCGTAACAAACATCCATGGATAGTTTTAGTATTTTTTTTACCCTATTGATATACCATCCTATTATGCCCTAATGTACTCTACCCGGCTTACCTATGCCCCCTCAATATATACTGAAATACCAGTAAAACTTCAAAACAACAGTACTACCATGCAGAATCTGTGCTCCAAAAGCCAAATGGTGCACCCTTTCTTCTGAGCCCTACATTATGCCCAAACAGCAGTTTACTTCCATATATATGGCATCACCGTACCCGGGAGAACACTTTTAACAATTTTTGAGGTGTGTGTCTCCAGTGACACAAGCTGGACACAACATATTTGCCACTGAAATGGCACATCTGGGGAAAAATTGCACCATCATTTCTGGAAAACACTTGTGGGGTCCAAATGCTCACTACACCTCTTAATAAATGCCTTGAGGGATTTCGTTTCCAAAATTGTATCACTTCTCAGGGGTTTCTTTTATTATTTCACAACAGAGCCCTGCAATTTTAAACCAATACTGTCTAAATCGCCAAATTAGGCATCAAATTTGCATGGTACTCTTTCACTCCTGAGGCCTTTCGTATGTCCAGGCAAATGATTAGGGCTACACGTAGGGTGTTTCTAAAACCGGGAAACAAAGCACAATAATTAAAGATCTGTCTTTTAATGGTGGCGCTAGCTGGGCACCACATATTGGACACTGAAATTACAGATCTATGGAAAAATTTTCATTTTCACTCTACAACATCCACTGCAGACTAATTTCTAGAAAACACCTGTGAGGTTAACATGCTCATTGCACCCTTAGGTGAATGCCAAGAGGGGTGAAGTTTCCAAAATTAGGTCACTTCTGGGGGGTTTCCACTGTTTTGGTCCCGCAAATGCAACATGCCGCCCAGAAACCAATCCAGCAAAATCTGCGCTCCAAAAGCCAAATGGCGCTCCTTTGCTTCTGAGCCCTGCCGTGTGCCCAAACAGCAGATTATGACCACATATGGGGTATTACCTTACGCGGAAGAAATTGCTTTACAAATGTTGGAGTTCTTTTTCTCCTATATTCCTTGTGGAAATAGATTTTTTAGTTAAAACAACATCTTATTGGAAAAAATAAAATTTTTCATTTTAACGGCCAAATTCTAATTCAATCTATGAAACACCTGTGGGTTTAAAATGCTCAGTACGCTGCTAGATGAATTACTTGTGGGGTGTAGTTTCCAAAATGGGGTATTTTTTGAAGTGTTTCTTTTGTTTTGGCACCACAAGACCTCTACAAACCGGACATGGTGCCTAAAATGTAATAACAAGGCCGCAAAATCCACTAGGTGCTTCAATCCAATAGAACACTAGGGCCACACATGGGATATTTCTGAAAACTGCAGAATCTGGGCAATAAATATGGAGTTGTGTTTCGCTGGTAAAACCTTCTGCATTATAGAAAAAAAATCATAATGGAATTTCTGCAAAAAAAAATACAAATATTGGAAATTTCACCTCTAAATTGCTTTAATTCCTGTGAATCCCCTAAAGAGTTAGGGCGGATTCAGACGAACGTGAGCATTTTGCGCGCGCACAAAATGCTGCGTTTTGCGCGCGTGGCAGCAGCGTGTCAGCTCCGTGTGTCCTGTTCACATGGATGCGCGGCTGCGTGCTTTTCGCACAGCCGCCATCATTATGACACTCCGTTTGGATGTTTGTAAACAGAAAAGCACGTGGTGCTTTTCTGTTTACATTCATTCTTTTACTGCTGTTGCGCGAATAACGTGCGTCCCACGGAAGTGCGAAAAACGCCTAAATATAGAACATGTTGTGAGTTTTACGCAGCGGACTCATGCTGCACAAAACTCACGGACTGTCTGCACTGCCCCATAGACTTGTTTAGGTCCGTGCGACACGCATGAATATCATTCGGGCTGCACGGACGAAAATCCGCCCTTAAGAAACATTCTAAAATCTTTTTCGAACACTTTGAGGGGTGATTTTAAATTGGGGCAATTCATAGGGGTTCTTAATGTAAGGGGCCCCTCAAAGTCACTTCAGAACTTAACTGGTCCCTAAAAAAAAAAATAGGCTTTTGAAATTTTCTTCAAAATGTGAGAAATTTCTGCTAAACTAATAAGCCTTGTAGCGTAATAAAATAAAATGATGTTCAGAAAACAATGCCAACATAAAGTAGACATATGGGAAATGTTAATTAATAACTATAATGTGTGGTATAACGGTCTTACAAGCAGATACATTTAATTTTTAGAAAAATTATATTTTTGTAAAATTTTCTCTACATTTTGGAGTTTTTCAGAAATAAGCAATGAATGCATCGATCTAATTTTACCTCTGACAAAGTACAATGTGTCATGAGAAAAAAAATGTCAGAATCGCTTGGATAGGTAAAAGCATTCCAAAGTTATAAACACATAAAGTGACATGTCAGATTTGAAAAATGAGGCTCTGCCATGAAGGTCAAAAGTGGCTGCAGTGGGAAGGGTTTGTCTACCACCCTACTCGGGCTCTACGTTCTGCCAACGACCTTAGATTAAAATCCTCCATAATCCGAACCTCCCACTCCCGTCTCCAGGATTTCTCTCGTGCTGCACCCGTCCTCTGGAATGCGCTACCCCAGACAATCCGATTAATTCCCAATATCCACAGTTTTAAACGTGCCCTGAAAACACATCTATTTAGACAGGCCTATAACATTCCCTAATCTGACTCCTTTCCATGGCCCTCCTTTTAGATTAGTCATCAGAATAAGATTCCCTCACACTCCTTCTCTTCATGTCCGTCATACACGGATACTGGCTGGTGACCGGCTCATGCAGCTTTATGTCACCACCGCATGTGTATAAAAATGGCTGGACCATTGTACAGAACAAAACACTATTACACTTTGTGTCTCCCTTATGTCCTCATAGATTGTAAGCTCTTGCGAGCAGGGTCCTCACTCCCCAGGTTTGAATTGTAAATGAACTTTGTCACTATGTAATGTCTGATATTGTTTGTTTCATGTTCCCTCTAAATTGTAAAGTGCTGCGTAATATGTTGGCGCTATATAAATAAAGATTATTATTATTAAGGAGTTGGGAGTTGTCTGCTTTAGACAATTTTTATTTGTTAGAAGGGTCCCTTGACAATATGTTCGTGACAAAGTGTCCTCTTGCTAGGACCCCCAGCAATCAACTGTAATCTATTAGGAGACCTGGCAGTAAAGCCGGCCATAAACATAAGATAATGATCAACTGAAGAGCAGAAACTAGACTGGCTGACGAGTAGTCAAAGTAGTCAAAGTAGACAAAGTGGCAAACGAATTCGGTTGATCAGATATTTGGCAGGCAGGAGTCTGCAATCTCCGTTAATTTGCTGATGGTAGGAAAAGTGTCCGGAGTTCCAATTCTAGGGATGTAGGTACTAGGAGCTCTCTGTAGTGTCTGCTGTCCCTAACTTCTAATACCCCTGCCTTACTTCTGCAAGAGCTGAAGAAAATTGTGTGACACTTTATAGACCACTTTGTCCTTCACAAGAAAGTGTTAGTTCCAGCTTCGTAACAGATATATTAGTCACTCTGATCTCATGGGTACTGCAACTGTACACACAAGATCAGCGGCAGGAGCACGGCTGTTATACACAAAATGTTTGCAGACACTTTATTACAGCCAGGGGAGGAGTTTAGGAGAGGCTAATACGGCAATTAACTTGACAGCAGCGGCCAGCGAGGGGTGAGTAGAGTTCAATAGGTGAAATGCTGGTGATAGGTTCCCTTTAAGGGCGTATCACAGTTGCGTGACTCCGTGGCATGCTGAGGCTATATATGGGGAGCTATCTACAGGGGGCTGTATGTGGGACGGGATCTAGGTAGAGCACTATCTACGGGGGCTCTCTGGGGGCAGTATCCATAGGTGCCACTATTTAAAGGGGGCTCTATGGGGGGCACTATATACAAGGGGCACTGTGTGTGTGTGTGTGTGTGTGTGTGTATGTAAAGTTTTGTTTTTTTCCTGTTAAAAGTGTGAGGGGCTATATGTGGAGCACTATCTACAGTGGGGGGGCTGTATGTGGGGGCTATATGTGGAACACTACACGGGTGGGGTCTATATGTGGAGCACTATCTACAGGAGGAGGGGGCTATATGTGGAGCACTATCTACAGGGGGCTATATATGGGGCACTATCTACAGGGGGCTGTATGTGGGACGGGATCTAGGTAGAGCCCCATCTACGGGGGCTCTCTGGGGGCAGTATCCATAGGTGGCACTATTTAAAGGGGGCTCTATGGGGGGGCACTATATACAAGGGGCACTGTGTGTGTGTGTGTGTGTGTGTGTGTGTGTGTGTGTGTGTGTGTGTGTGACACAGTGTATGGTGCTATTATAATCAGGGACACAGTGTATTGTGCTATTATAATCAGGGACACAGTGTATAATTCGAGGTGCAATGTGTGGCGCTATTATATTTAGGGGCGTTGTGTGGCGCCATGAGAATTTTATCTTTGTTTATAGGTGCAGAAATGTTTGAGAAGTGGGAAGCTGAAGACATCTGTGCGGAAAACGGCAGAAATGGGCCATGGTCGAGAGAAGCCAGTTGGTCGCTGTTCTTCACCAATTTCCAATTTGTGCTCCACTACCGTCCTGCTGACAAGAATGTGAGGGCCGATGCCCTCTCCAGGTCATTTGAGACGGATGACACGGTGGAGTCACTTCAAAGTATCATAGACCCGTCCTGCATCGTCACTGCCAATCCTTTGCAGGTTAGAGACATCCCTCCGGGGAGGACTTTTGTTCGGTTGGCAGACAGGAGAATTCTCCGCTAGGGACACAGCTCTAAACTGGCTGGGCACGCTGGTGTTCATAAGACCCAAGACCTGATTACTCGTCACTTCTGGTGGCCCACGCTACCCAAAGATGTTGTGGACTTTGTCTCTCCTGCACGGTGCGTGCTTATAACAAGGTTGCTCACTCCAAGCCTGCCCCAACCTCTGCCTGTACCCAATATCCCCTGGCAGCACACTGCAATGGACTTTGTCACAGACCTTCCTCCCTTTCCGCCGGACAACCCGACAGCTTTCTCAGTTTTGTCACGCTGTACGGCCGCATAGCCGTCATCACGCACGATGTCATCAACGTCGTTACCATGATTCCAACAATGCTCCAATCTGAGAGCTGGGAGTCTTGCACCAGTCTCAACCCCTGTTTCCCTGCAATTACAGGGCATAAATAAAGCAGTTCCCCCCTAACATGCATATTAGGGCAGATAAGACCTTATTCTGATTGATGAATCAGAAGTTCAATATACCAGTATGTTCATGAACAAAAATTAGAGTATGTTGCTAGTTCCTTTGCTTTCATGCAGACTCGGCCATAGGTTTGTTGATGCCCTGTGCAGTACCTTCAGTTGCCACACTCCCATACATTGTACAAATACCCATACCATATAGTACCTAATTATAAATACCACTCAAAAGGGGGACCAAATAACAGTGCCATAAATTGGCCAAAAACAGTTGCCTTACTAACAATGCTACAAAATGTCAAAATAATTCTGCTGTAAAATTAATATTAAGATTGGTGGTGGTTGCAAACCACGTGTGCCATTTAATCTGTGGCACTCCCCCAAACCCAAAAGTATACATATGGCACAAGAAAAAGAAATGGCTGGGGTAAGTAGAAGTGTTAATGGAATAGGAACTTTGTTAGCCAAGACAACAAATTCTGTTTTTTATTTCTCAATTGCAGTTTACAAAATGAAAGCTTTCCTCTGGTTGTTACAGCTAACAAGGCCACTTTTATGTTTTTGATACATGGGTACTCTGGATATCATTAGGTACCAGAATGGAGACACTCTAGGGAAAGGGCGAGGAGCCCCTCTCGCCAGTGACTGACAGGATGCAGTGTATCTGTATGTATATATGGCAGCCGTGTTGAGAGGGGTGGTGAGGGGGGTCGCTCCCCTCATGAATACAGCAGACTCATAAATATGGGTTCGCTGTATTCTTTATTAGACTCCTAACGGCACAATATTTTTTGTGCCATTTTTGCTAATGGTAAAGCAGACCTGTCCCCATACTATACTACCCTTAAACAAGTCACAATATTAGGATGACAATTTGGACTTCAACATTGTGTTATGCCAAATGCACACCCTGAGGGGGTGGTGCATGACACAGGAATTCAAAAACCACAAGATCGAAAATCCCTGTGTCACGCACTGCCCGCTCATGTCCTTAACTAGGCATAACCTAGTGGTGTATTAATTTTGTCTTGAGAGTTCCTTTATCATTTCTCCCAACATATCCTTCCTTTATTATAAGAGCTATTTTCGCTTAATCTGTAAGTTCCTTATTTCTGTTGCAGTGTAATAGAGGCCCCTCTACTCCTACTTTGGTGAAGTCGTTACATATAGAGCAGAGTTCTTATAATAAGCCATTTTAGGTTGTACTTTTCTGGCAGCTTACATATTTATTGCACTTTAATTTGTTAAGCTAATTCTGAAGCGAGAAAAGAGATAGGCCTCATGCACATGATCGTGCATTTGCGTCCGCATGCTATCCGCAATTGCGGCTAGTATAGGGCACATTAAATCCTATGGGCCAATGCACACAACCGTAGTTTCCAGAGTTCGCGCATTGCCCGGACCGCAAAAAATCTAGGACATGTCATTTTGTTTTTTTAAACTCAGTTTATTGAAGGAGACATATTAATACATTAACACAGTTAGCAGCAAGACCCCCGCGTAGCGGACATGTCCATAAGTTATGCATATACAGGGCCGAACTGTTCATAATCACTGTAAAGTACTTAACAAGAGTCATAACACTCCTATACAATAAAAAAAATAAATTAACCACATAAACAAAAAAAGAAAGAAAATAAAATACAATAAAAGAAAATACGTCTCTTTTTATCAAATTTTGTCAGTTACATTTCTGTCTTGATATAGTATACAGTATCTCAAAATGAACAAATAAAGGATCAGGTATATGAGTATAGGGTACCCCCCTCTGCAGTGCCGATCAATCAACTCGACCCTATTCCACCTAGCTCCTGAATGCTCATATGCGAATCCCTCTAATAGCACCCGTTAGCTCCGTTCCTGAGTAAGACGTAAGATCCGAATTACACCAATTATCCAATATCCAGTTGAATTTTTCAGGACGATTCCTATGAAGTAACATTATACGCTCATAAGGTATAGCTGAATTTACCAATTGGATCCACGTAGCCTTGGTAGGTGGACGGGCGTTCATCCACCTGAGCGCTATTGATTTGCGGGCCATAAACAACGTCTCCCGAAGGCAAATTCGAAGATGTGGAGAAATCAGGTCTTCCTCCATCATCCCAAATAAGCAGATACCTGGCTCTGCCAACACAGGAATCGACAGAACCCTAGCAAGCAAGGCAGTAACCTCCGTCCAGAAGTGGCGGATATCTGGGCAGTCCCATATCATATGCCGGAAATAAGCCGGGCTATAAAGGCATCTATGACACTGGGGGGGAGGGCCTTCTACCCATTTTATATAATCGTAGTGGTGTTAGATAACACTGATGTATTATATATAGCTGTATAAGTTTGTTATTAATGGCCGGGGATACAAATCTATGTGATTCCAAAAGGCTATCTCTGGCCTCCTCATCCATGGATGGGATCAGCTCCTGCCACTTGTCCAGCGCCGGAAAGGCTGCCCTGCTTGCTTTGGCGTGTATGAGATAAGAGTATATCGAGGAAATCAGCCCTCCCGGTCCCTGGGACCGTACAATACCTATTAGGGGATATGAGGAGATGTCTATGTCTCTACCTCTAAACTGGGCCTGTAAAGAGTGCCTGAATTGCAAAAATTTGTAAAATGCCTGTCTCGGGATCTGATATATCTCTTCCAGCTGGGTAAAAGAAAGTAATACATTATTATTAAACACATCCCCGACAGTGTTGATACCTAGATTAGACCAAATTGAAGTACTCATCTGGTCCATCGTGTCATTATGCCACAAGGGGGTTTCTGCCATTATTTGTTCATTCCATGAGAGCTGCCTCGCGGCTCCCCAGGACTTTTTTGCCACCCTGTGGATTGGCAGGGCATTACTGCCAAGTGGAGCCGAAGGTTCCAGTATTGACCACATTTTCCTTAATCCTAGAAAGTTTGCCAGACATCTCTCCAAACCCACCGGTTCTTCATGTGACACCCAGTCTCCCAGGTATTTAAATTGACCAGCTAAATAATATACGTATAAGTCCGTGAGTGCCATGCCCGCCCGGTCTTTAGGCCGTTGTAGTTTGGCTAATTGCAGCTTAGATCTGGAGGACCCCCATATAAACCTTATGAACAAAGAATCCATTTCTCTAAAGAACGCCATGGGAATGGGAACAAATATGTGCTGCAGTATATATAAACACTTAGGTTGAACCACCATTTTAACAAGATTAATCTGGCCCGCCACCGAAAGAGGTAGAGCCGACCAAATTTTAAATTTGTCTTTAAAGGTTGCTAACAAAGGTTCTACATTCAGCTTCAGCATGTCATTATCTGATCTAGCTATCTGAATCCCCAAATATTTAAATTGAGATACCACTTGTAGCCCGCTAATCTTCTGGCCCACCCCCATATTCCGGGTAGGGGAGAGATACATCAGACAAGATTTGCCCCAATTAATACGTAAACCAGAATAGTCTCCAAATAGTTCAATAATTGACATAGCTCTGTGAAGTGACCCCTCCGGGTTCGACATATATAGAAGCATATCATCTGCATATAAGGCAATCCGTTCCTCGCCCCTATTTAAACACGTACCCCGGAATATCTCATCCTGTCGAATCAAGATTGCAAGGGGTTCTATGGCAAGGGCAAACAATAAAGGAGATATCGGGCACCCCTGCCTGGTTCCCCATTCCAATTTGAAGTATGAAGACAACTGCCCATTCAGGGCTATGGCCGCTCTGGGATGTGAATATAAGAGGCTTATCCATTGTATAAAAACTGGCCCTAACCCAAATTTTGGGAGAATATGCAATAAGTATGGCCATTCAATAGAGTCAAAGGCCTTGGCCGCATCCAAGGCCCAGTCCTTTTTTTGCCGTGTAGCTATCTGAGACACAATTTGGGTCCTACGTAAATTGTCTGATGTACTTCTCCCTTTAATAAACCCCGTTTGATCCGGGGCTATAACAGATGGCATGATAGCGTTCAACCTATTGGCCAATACCTTCGTCAGTATTTTATAATCCACGTTAAGAAGTGCTATAGGTCTATATGATGAGCAATCTAGGGGATCTTTATCTGGCTTTAATATGACCACTATAGTTGCATCAGAAAATGAATCTGGTAAAGCCCCCTCAACAAGGGATGCATGATACGTCTTAAGCAGCTCAGGAGCCAACTGGTCCATATGCTTCACATAGACTTCCAGTGGGATGCCATCCGGGCCCGAGGCCTTCCCTTTAGGCATGGACGTTATAGCTTCCACTATCTCCTCCATAGTAATGGGACTATCTAGGTACTGTCTTTGGTCTAGTGTTATTTTAGGGCAGCTGACTTGATCACAGTAGCCAACCAGCTCCTCCTTTGATCTATGAGATCTAGTAACATATAAATCTTTGTAAAATTCATAAAACTCCAATAATATATCAGGTGTAGAAGTCAGAATCGTACCCTCTCTAGTTTTGATTTTAAGTATGGCCGGTGACGCATTATTCTGATGAATAATGTGTGCTAGCATGCTACTAGATTGGTTGCCCTGTTCAAAATACTTCTGGTTATTAAAAAACATTCTGCGCTTGCTTTTCTCAGTAAGATATAAATGATACTGTCTCCCCGCCTGCAGCCATGTCAGTCTGTTAACCTCCGAGGGGTCAGAAATGTAATGTGCTTCTAACCGTGTGCAAGCCTCCGCTAATTCTTTTTCTTTTTTAACCGACTCTCGCTTTATATAGGAGATGGTAGATTGGAGACAACCCCTGAGGTTTGCTTTTTGTGCATCCCAGTAGGCAGAGTGGTTAGGTGTCATCGAATTCTCCCCTACGTATATCTGTAATTGATCCGGTATACGGTCCTGCTGGGTAAACTGTGTTAGCCAGAAGGAGTGTATCTTCCTACTCAACATTCGTGTACCCTCCTGATCACCTTTATGCGCACCACGACCGGTGAGTGGTCTGAGAACGTGCGAGGTAAATGTTCTGCAGACTGCAAGGCTAAGCAAATCTGGCCATTCCCGCAGATATAATCAATTCGAGACATCGAATTCTTCCCACGGGTGAAGCAGGTAAACTCCCGAGCACCGGGCCACATGTGTCTCCAGAGGTCGTGCCACCCAACCTCCTCCAAAAATATTGCCAGTGGCGACGGCCTACTACTCGACAAGGGATCCAGGGCAGCATCGCCCCTAAACTTATCCATCCCAGGAGCGGCTAAAGAGTTCAAATCACCCATACAGATGACTGCGGCGGATGGATATGCTGAAGCGAAACCCGCTGCCTCATATAACACAGCTAGGGCCTGTGTAGGGGGTATATATACACACAGTATTACATAGGGCTGACATTCAATCCATGCGTGTATGAAAATGTATCTACCCTCCGGGTCTTTTTTGATTACTCCAGGCTCCCACCTAAGGGACCTATGAATTAGCAAAGAAACCCCTCTGGAATAGGTAGAATAAGTGGCATGTGCTGCCCATTGTATCCATGACCGTCTAGGACATGTCATTTTATGAACCACAATTGTAGTCCGGGCTCATTTAAGTCAATGCACATCTTGTGTGTGCACGGTCCGTGATTGTGGACGGCCCACGGGTGACACTCCGTGGCACGTCTGTTCTGTAATCACGGCCTGTGCATGCAGCTATGATCGTGTGCATGAGACCATATGCTGGACAAGGCAGATAGGCAGGCTGGTATACAACAGAAGTGAATCACTGTGTACATTATAAACATAAGTGATTTCTGGGATTATCACATTATATTCAGTAAGTATTTGTTCTTTCAGTTTAAATTACAATATATTTTTTGTCCCTACTTCCGTGCAAAGAAACGGTTTACTTAAAGTGGGACGGGAAAAATACTGATTAATTTGCTCCTAACGCTTTAATAAGAACTAATAAAAATACATTGATATAAAAGCACTGTTTATGCATTACACAAATAATCACATACTTTGAACTGACTTAGCTTTAGGGCCATATGGCCCATAATGTAATCAAAAAGCAATGTTCTCATATTTACTTTGCTACAAACAGTTCCTGATACATTAATTGTCAAAGTCAGCGTCCTTTTTCTTAACCCCTTCCCGCTCCTTGACGTACTATTACGTCATGGCAGCTGTATCGTTCGCGCTCCATGCCGTAATAGTACGTCTCGGGAGTAACGGCCGTTTTGGCCGTCCTCCCGACACATACAGGAGCTGTGACGCTGCTGTCTTGTTCAGCAGCTGTCACAGCTCCTACAGCGGGGACCGATCGCTGTGTCCCCGCTGATTAACCCCTTAAAAGCCGCGTTCTATAGAGATCGCGGCTTTTTAGGGGTTAAGCTGCCATCGCCGGCCTGCTACGCGATAGCGGCCGGCGATGGTGACTATGGCAACCGGACACCAAACAATGGCGTCCGGCTATGCCATAGACGGAAGCCTAGTGGGTCCTGACAACGTCAGGACCCACTATGCTTGCTGTCAGTGAGTAGCTGACAGTTCTAATACACTGCACTACGCATGTAGTGCAGTGTATTAGAATAGCGATCAGGGCCTCCTGCCCTCAAGTCCCCTAGTGGGACAAAGTAATAAAGTAAAAAAAAAAGTAAAAAAAGATGTGTAAAAATAAGAAAATAAAAGATTTAAAAAGTAATAAAAGTAAAAATCCCCCCTTTTCCCTTATCAGTCCTTTATTATTAATAAAAATATATAAACAAACAAATAAACTATACATAATTGGTATCGCCGCGTCCGTAACGGCCTGAACTACAAAATTATTTCATTATTTATCCCGCACGATGAACGCCGTAAAATAAAATAATAATAAACCGTACCACAATCACAATTCTTTGGTCACTTCACTTCCCAAAAAATGGAATAAAAAGAGATCAAAAAGTCGCATGTACCTAAAAATGGTACTGATCGAAACTGCAGTTCGTTACGCAAAAAATAAGTCCTCGCACGGCTTTATTGATTGAAAAATAAAAAAGTTCTGGCGCTTAGAATAAGGTAACACAAAAAGTGAATGATTTATTACAACAAGTATTTTATTGTGCAAACGCCATAAGACATTAAAAAAAACTATAAACATCTGGTATCGCCGTAATCGTATCGCCCCGCAGAATAAAGTGAATATGTCATTTATAGCGCACGGTGCACGCTGTAAAAAAAATAGAATAAAAAAACAATAGTAGAATTGCTGTTTTTTAGTCACCACGCCACCTAAAAATAGAATAAAAACTGATCAAAAAGCTGCATGCACCCCAAGAAAACTACAATGGATTCCTCAAGGGGTCTAGTTTCCAAATTGGGGTCACTTTTGGGCAGTTCCCAATGTTTTGGCACCACAAGACCTCTTCAAACCGGACATGGTGCCTAATATAAAAGAGGCCTCAAAATCCACTAGGTGCTCCTTTGCTTCGGAGGCCGGTGCTTCAGTCCATTACCGCACTAGGGCCACATGTGGGATATTTCTAAAAACTGCAGAACCTGGGCAATAAGTATTGAGTTGCGTTTCTCTGATAAATCCTTTGGTGTTATAAAAAAAATGGTATAAAGAGGATTTTCTGACAAAAAAAAATATGTAAATTTCACCTCTACTTTGCTCTAAATTTTTGTGAAACACCTAAAGGGTTCATAAACTTTCTAAATGCTGTTGTGAATACTTTGATGGGTCTAGTTTCTAAAATGGGGTATTTCCTAGGGGTTTCTAATATATGGGCCCCTCACAGCAACTTCAGAACTGAACTGGAACCTAAAAAAATAAATAAATGAGGCAATACTTCGCTTCTTACATTATACTGATAATGAGCCGTGCCCACCCCGAGATGACCCCAGTTTTGACCGTTTGTATAAACGGAGACCCCTATTAGACCGTTCCAGTGCCCGGTTTTCCCCAGCATACACCCCGAGAAGTGTATTTCTATTGATGAGTCCCTGGTACATTTTAAAGGGAGAATTCAATTCCGCGAGTACCTGCCGGGTAAGAGGGCAAGGTATGGCGTGAAGATGTATAAGCTGCGAGAGTGCATCAGGGTATACCTACAGGTTTAGGATATATGAAGGAAAGGCCACCCCCAAACCAGACTGCATCCTGGACTACAATAGGTACATGGGAGGTGTGGACTTGTAAGATCAAGCCCTGAAGCCCTACAGCGCTATGCGGTGTGGTATAAGAAGCTGGCCGGGCATATCATACAGATGGCTTTGTACAATGCGTACGTGCTACGTCGATGTGCAGGCCAGACGGGAACTTTCCTGGAATTTCAAGAGGTGGTTATCAAGAACCTAATCTTTAGGGACCAAGAAGGGGGGGCACCCAGTACTTCTGGAAGCGGGGCCACACACATCGTACCAAGGCGGCAACACTTTCCAGGAGAAGTTCCCCAAACTGGCAAGAAGGGAAAAAGTCAAAAGAGGTGCAAAGTCTGCTATAAGGGATGACACAATATATCAATGTGACACGTGTCCCGAATAACCAGAGCTCTGTATGAAAGAGTGTTTTAAAATTTATCATACATCCCTTGGTTTATAATTTACCCCAATTTTACTTACCCTGATGCACTCCGCACAGCTTATCCCCCCTCGTCTTTCCGCTCTGAGCCCTGCTGTGTGCCCAGGCAGCTGATAACAGCCACATGTAGGGTATTGCCATACCCGGGAGAACCCACATTACAGTTTATGGGGTGTAGGTCTCCGGTCAAAATGCTCACTACACCTCTAGATGAATGCCTTAAGGGTGTAGTTTTTAAAACGGGGTCACTTCTTGCGGGTTTCAACTGTACTGGTACCTCAGGGGCTTCTGCATACATGACTTCACACTAGAAAATCCCCAGTAGGCCAAATGGTGGTCCTTTCCTTCTGAGCCCTCCCATGGGCCCAAACGGCAGTTTATCACAACAAATGGGGTATTGCGGCACTCAGAACAAATTGCGCAACAGAATGGGGTATTTTGTTTCTTGTGAAAATAAGAATTTTTGAGCTAAAATTACATATTATTGGAAAAAATATATATTTATTTAAATCCCAGCCCAATTCAAATAAGTTCTGTGAAGAAACTATGGGGTCTAAATGGTCACATTACCCATAAATGAATTCCTTGAGGGGTGTAGTTTCCAAAATGGGGTCACTTCTGGTGGGTTTCCATTGCTTTGATACCTCTGGGGCTCTGCAAATGCGACATGGCAGCCGAAAACCAATCCAGCAAAATCTGGACTCCAAAGAACACACAGCGCTCCTTCCCTTCTGAGGCCTCCCATGGGCCCAAACGGCAGTTTATTGCCATAAATGGGGTATTGCTGCACTCAGGAGAAATTGGGCAACAAAATTGAGCATTTTGTTCCCTGTGAAAATAAGAATTGTTGATAAAAATTACATCTTATTGGAAAAAATGTCATTTTTTTAATGTCACAGCCCAATTGAAATAGGTGCTGTGAAAAAACTGTGTGCTCAAAATGCTAACAACAACCATAAATTAATTCCTTGAGGGGTGTAGTTTCCAAAATGGGGTCACTTTTGGTGGGTTTCCATTGCTTTGATACCCTTGAGGCTCTGCAAATGCGACATGGCACCCGAAAACCAATCCAGCAAAATCTGGACTCCAACAAACATATAGCGCTCCTTTCCTTCTGAGCCCTCCCATGGGCCCAAACGGCAGTTTATCACCACAAATGGGGTATTGCCACACTAAGGACAAATTGGGCAACCAAATGGGGTATTTTGTTCCCTGTGAAAATAAGAAATTTTGATCACAAATGACATTTTATTGGAAAAAAATGACATTTTTTTCATTTCACAGCCCAATTCAAATACGTGCTGTGAAAAAACTGTGCGGTCAAAATGGTAACAACAACCATACATGAATTCCATGAGGGGTGTAGTTTCCAAAATGGGGTCACTATTGGGGGATTCCTACTGTTTTGGCACCTCAACACCTCTTCAAACCCGGCATGCTGCCTAAAATATATTCTAATAAAAAAGAGGACTCAAAATGCACTAGGTGCTTCTTTGCTTCTAGGGCTTGTGTTTTAGTCCACGAGCACAGTAAGGCCACATGTGGGACATTTCTAAAAACGGCATAATCTGGACAATACATATTTAGTAGTATTTCTCTGGTAAAACCGTCTTTGTTACAGAAAAAAAAATGAATAAAATTGAAATTCCGCAAGAAAAATGAAATTTGCAAAGTTCACCTCCACTTTGCTTTAATTCCTGTGAAATGCCTGAAGGGTTAAAAAACTTTCTAAATGCTGTTTTGAATAATTTGAGGGGTCTAGTTTTTAAAATGGGGTGTTTTATCAGGGTTTCTAATACATAGGCCCCTCAAAGCCACTTCAGAACTGAACAGGTACCTTAAATAAAAGGCATTTGACATTTTCTTAAAAATATGAGAAATTGCTGTTTATGTTCTAAGCCTTGTAACGTCCAAGAAAAATAAAAGAATGTTCAAAAAACGATGCCAATCTAAAGTAGACATATGGGAAATGTGAACTAGTGACTATTGTGGGTGGTATAACGGTCTGTTTTACAAGCAGATGCATTTAAATTCTGAAAAATGCAATTTTTTAAAAATTTTCTCAAAATTTTGCAATTTTTCACCAATAAACACTGAATATATCGACCAAATTTTACCACGAACATGAAGCCCAATGTGTCACGAGAAAACAGTCTCAGAATCGCTTGGGTAGGTTTAAGCATTCCCACGTTATTACCACATAAAGTGAAATATGTCAGATTTGAAAAATGGGCTCTGAGCCTTAAGGCCAAAACTAGGCTGCGTCCTTAAGGGGTTAACAGTAGTATATCCATAGGATATACAAAACCTTATGCTGGATTTAGAGGAGCTGTCCACGATTATAAAAAAGGGGTCTGCTGCTTTTCCAGAAACTAACAGAATCTTGTGCACGTGTTGTGTCTGGTATCGCAGCTCATTGTCATTCAAGTGGAGACTCTGCTGCATTACCAGACAAAGCCCATGGACAAGAGTGGCGCTGTTACTGGGGGAAAAACAGACCCTTTTTTTCTAATACCGTGCAGTCTAGCCTTACAATTTATTTTTTTTCATTATTAAAAGTCCAAAACTGACTTGCATCGAAAATTTCCTCAAAGACAGACAGGCTAAGAATCTGAAGCAGAGGGGAAACTAAAAGTACCATCACACAACAGAGCAGCTATTTAACCCCTTAAGGACACAGCCTATTTTGGCCTTGTGGACACAGCCGATTTTTGCAAATCTGACATGTGTCACTTTATGTGGAAATAACTCCAGAATGCTTTTGCCTATCAAAGCGATTCTGAGATTGTTTTCTCGTGACATGTTGTACTTTATGATACTGAAAAAATTGTCGTTAAATTCAATATTTATTTGTAAAAAACACCAAAATGTAGAGAAAATTTGCAAAAATCTGCATTTTTCTAAATTGTAATGTATCTGCTTGTAAAACAGATCGTAATACCACACAAAATATTTACTAGTTAACATTTCCTATATGTCTACTTTATGTTTGCATCATTTTTTTCACGTACTTTTATTTTTCTAGGACGTTACAAGGCTTAGAACTTTAGCTGCAATTTCTCGCATTTTCAAGAAAATTTCAAAAGGCTATTTTTTCAGGGACCAGTTCAGTTCTGAAGTGGCTTTGAGGGCCTTATATATTAGAAACCCCCTATAAAACACCCCATTTTAAAAACTGCACACCTCAACGTATTCAAAACAGCATTCAGAAATTATTTTAACCCTTTAGGCATTTCACTGGAAATAAAGCAATGTAGAGGGGAAATTTACAAATTTCAATTTTTTTTTTAAGAAATTCATTTGTAATACAGTTTGTTCTGTAACACAGAAGGTTTTACCAGAGAAACGCAACTCAATATTTAATGCCCAGATTCTGCAATTTTTAGAACTATCCCACATGTGGCCTCTATTTTATTAGAATATATTTTAGGCACCATGTCAGGTTTGAAGAGGTCTTGTGGTGCCAAAACAGTGGAAACCCCCCAAAAGTGACCCCATTTTGGAAACTACACCCCTCAAGGAATTTTTCAAGAGGTATAGTTAGCATTTTTAGCCCACAGGTTTTTTGCTAAATTTATTGGAACTGGTCGGTGAAAATGAAAATCTACTTTTTTTCTGAAAAAACATACGATGTTTTAGTTATTACATGGAATAAAAGAGAAAAAACACCCCAATATTTGTAAAGCAAACTCTTCTGAGCACAGCAATACCTCATATGTGGTAATAAACGGCTGTTTGGACCCACGGCAGGGCTCAGAAGGGAACGAGGGCTATTTGGAAACTGCCCAAAAATGACCCCATTTTGGAAACTACACCCCTCAAGGAATTTTTCTAGGGGTATAGTTAGCATTTTGACCCTACACGGTTTTTGCTGAATTTATGGGAATTATGCCGTGAAATTGAAAATCTAAATTTTTTCTAATAAAATGTAGTTTTAGCTCATATTTTTTCATTTTTCCAACAGATAAAAGAGAAAAAAACACCCCAATATTTGTAAAGCAAACTCTTCTGAGCACAGTAATACCCCATATGTGGTAATAAACTGCTGTTTGGACACATGGCGGAAGTTAGAAAAGACGGAGCGCCATTTGACTTTTGGAGCTCAAGTTTTGCTGGAATGGTTTGCGGCCCCATGTCACATTTGCAGAGCCACTGAGGGGCCAAAATAGTGCAAACCCGGCAAAAGTGACCCCATTTGGGAAACTATACCCCTCGTGGAATTTATCTAGCGGTATAGTGAGCATTTTGACCCCACAGTTTTTTTGCTGAATTATTGGGATTATGCAGTGAAAATGAAAATCTACATTCTTTCCACTAAAATGTTGAATGGTTTTCATTTTCACAAGGAATAAAGGAGAAAAAGCGCCCCAACAATTGTAAAGCAATTTCTCCCGAGTCCGGCAATACCCCATATGTATTTTGTCCTTAGAAATTGTATTGGCATCCTGGATATCTGGGCATTAATTGCACCGGAGATTGATCCAGCTCTCTTACACAGATTCCTCAGACCAAACCTTGAGGATCATAAAGTTTAAGGTTGCAGACGCAGCTGTACCTTTGCTTTTAATGCTGAGCAAAGCTGAACAGGAAAGCGATATGATCTGCAAGAGTAATATTAACATGCTCCTCTCCTCCAAGCTAGCTCTACTTAAAGCTCTTAACAGGGAAGTTCTCATTATTGGTAAGTCCTTTAAATTACACAACAAATATAAGGAGAGATTGCTGGTTGACGTCCGCTGGCATGTCTAATTTGGCCCCGAAGAGTCATGCGTATCCCAATAATGAGTCCTCATATTTATTTGGCCCTGAATTCACTCAGAAGGTAAAAGGGCAATATAGAGCCTGGAAGTCCTTTGAAGAGAGACCAGCGTATCCCATCAAAAGGCCCTTTTGGACAGTGGCCCAGTCCTTCAAGCCACGAGGACAGGTCCATGGTTATGAACAGGGACACTTTAGAAGATCATACAACAGAGGACAAGGTTCCTTCTCAGCAAGAGGTGGTTATTCCAGTACCTACAACAAGAAAACCCAGTCAAGTAAGGGCCTGTTCACATCAGCGTTGCCCCTCCTTTGGAGGTTTCCGTCGGGTTAACCCCTCAATGGAAAGGCAAACAGAAAACTTAGCTTCCGTTTGCATCACCATTGATCTCAATGGTGACGGACAAGTTGGTAAAGTTTTCCGTTTGTCACCGTTGTGACAGGGTTCCGTTGATTCCATCAAAACTACGGAACCCTGTCACGACGGTGACAAACGGAAACCTTTGGCAATGTTTCTGTCCCCATTGGGATCAATGGTAATGCAAACGGAAGCTAGGGTTTCCATTTTCCTTTCCGTTGAGGGGTTAACCCAACTGAAACCTCAGACGGAACCCCTCAACGGAAGGGCAATGCTGATGTGAACACAGCAAGAGAGATATTCCTCTAATACCGTCAAAAGCATATTTGCAAGAATGGCAGATGATTACCTCAGACTGTTGGGTCTTAAACATAGTAAAAAGTGGCTTATGCCTTCCACTGCCAGGATGTGAAAAAATTTCCATTTCAAAGACGAATACCCAGATTCAGGACAGACAGGAGTCTAGACATAGTTTTAGAACAAGCATCAGGAGAGAGGAAGATTTCCCTAGCTCATCCGAAACAGAAAGGCTCCGTCCCCAATGTAAGACTTTTAAA
Organism: Rhinoderma darwinii; assembly: GCF_050947455.1. NCBI lineage: Eukaryota > Metazoa > Chordata > Amphibia > Anura > Rhinodermatidae > Rhinoderma > Rhinoderma darwinii. Next base: position 59,909,501 of record NC_134698.1, read on the forward strand.
CAGGTTCTTAAGGAAGAGAGTTTCCGGTTAAAGAGTATAGCCGAAAATGAGTTTTTCCTTTTAAAGATAGACCTCAATGATGCATTCCACTCCACATATGTTGCTCCAAAGCAGATGGCTTCTCTAATTCAAGTGGAGAAGCCACATTTACCAATGGAATGAAATGGTATTTGGCCTCTCGATTAGACTTGAGAGCGCAATATGTTCTGGACACAAACGAAATTGCAGATGCAATCACCAGACAACAGCTATCCTTGGCAACAGTTGCCCTAAAGAACCAGCTCTTCAAGTTAATAATTCAGAAATTAGGGACTTTGCAGATAGATCTATTTGCATCAGTGACCACGGCTCAGACAGAGATTTGCTGCACGCACCTGGTCCCCAGGAGCTTGGAGGATAGATGCCCTATCCTTCCCATGGAGAGAATTAATACACCTTTATGCATTCCCTCCTCCTACCTTACTGCCACAAACTCTTCTGAAGAGTGTGTAGCACAGTTAATATTAGTGTACCCTGTATTGCCATCAAAACCAGAATACACTCATTGACAGTAGAGAAGAAACTCCAGTTGGGGATTATATTATTTGCTTTTACATCGTCGCTTTCCAATTGCCGTAATGTTTTTATTTTTCCGTCAATGTAGTGATATGTGGGCTTTTTTTTTGCGGGACGAGACGTAGTTTAGATTGTTACTGTTTTGGGGTACATGGGACCTCTTGATTAACTTTTATTATGACCTTTTGGGGGGCAATGGAAAAAAACAGCAATTTCGCCATTGATTTTTGTGTTTTGTTTTTTACGGTGTCCACCTTGCGATTTAAACTACATGTTAACTTTGTTTGGGTCATTACAGTCGCGGCGATACCACACGTGCATTTTTACTAAATAAATATGGAAAAAAAAAAAAAGGATTTTGTTTTTTACTGTAATCTTTATAAATAATTGTTATTTCACATTACTTACGTTTTTTTTGGGTCCCACTAGGGGACTTCACTATGCGATCTTTAGATCGCTGCTGTAATGCTTTGGTATACTTAGTATACCAAGGCATTATTGCCTGTCAGTGTAAAACGGACAGGCAATTTATTTAGAACGTGCCTCTTGCATGTCCTGATAGGCAGATACCCAGGGCAGACCTGGGGGCCTTTATCAGGCCCCCAGCTGCCATAGCACCCCATCAGAGGCCCGCGATTGCATTTGCGGGCCACCGATGGGTGAGAGGGAGCTCCCACCATCTGCAAATAATTTAAATGCTGCGGTCGCTATTGACCGCAGCATTTAACTTTGATCGCGGCTGTTGGAGCAGGAGCCTGGCTGTTCGAGCAGGACTTAGACTGGGCTGCCGTAAAAAGGCAACGGCCTAACCGAAGGCCCCTAAGTGACTGCCATGAAAAGGCGGTGGTCACTAAGGGGTTAAGAAACAGCAGCGGACCGAGAGTAAAACAAACACAGACAGGAAATGATTTCCCAGTAATATTGACATTCATCTCTGGCAGGCGTAGCAAAACACACTAGTGCACTGGTCATTCCCCACTATTATTGTGGGGAACAATATTAACATTAAAAGTGAATATCATTATTATCTTAACAAGGCGCTTTTGATTCTGAGCCCTTCTTCAGACTCCCAGATATTCATAGCCCAATAGCGTCAGTTTGGAAGAGACGCTGCGTGGGACTGGCTGGTGGTCATTAACCTTTTACCTGCTAAGGACATATCTCAAATGGCTGCAACTCAGACTAGTTCAAAGACTAGTTCAAAGCTAAAGCGGTGATCCAGGAATGTATGAAAGTCAAGAAGCTTTAGCTACGATTCAGCCTGAGTTAGAGCAGCTTGAAGTTGGAGCTACATTGATCTGTAGCTCCCATTTCAGCCTGTGTAGGTGGGAGGGGGGAGAGCATGCAAGGACAGGAGAATATGTTTTTCTCACGTTATCATGAACATGCTTGCTCTACAATTGTCTTTTTATTTTTCAGAAAATAAGTGAGAATATGAGCAGTAGCCCATATCATCTCTCAAATTAGGCCGTTGGTTGACTCCACGACCTGGATGTTTACCAGTGTCCTGATTGTGGTATCAAATAAGTTGCAACAAGCACCTGCACCACACACAAACTTAATTGAAGTTTGTACAATTTATATTGCCCATATCCTGTCGATACCTGATATTTAGTGATACCCATTACAAGCAGCAGTCATAGTGATAACTATTATCACTAGAGAAGAAATTCTAATATATTTCTGATGAATTAAAAGATCTCAGTGTGTCAGAAAATACGGACTGTTGCCATAAATGATGGATTCCAACTAGTTCTACAAAAAATTATTTTTTTTAAAAATAAGTCAGTATTAAGTTAACGCATTAGATTAAATGGACACTTTTCAAGCAACTTCTGCTAATCTAATAGTATACTTGGCTAAACCAATAAAGGTCATTCAGGACAATGACAAAGAGTTCATTAACCCTTTCAGGACAGAGCTAATTTTGGCCTTCAGGACCAGCCCCATTTTTTTCAAATCTGACATGTGTCATATTATGTCGTAGTAACTCTGGAATGCTTTTGCCTATCAAAGTGATTCTGAGACTGTTTTCTCGTGACATATTGTACTTTATGTTAGTGGAAAAATTTGGTCAATTAATTCATTGCTTATTTGTAAAAAACACCAAAATGTAAAGAAAATGTACAAAAATTATGATTTTTCTAATTTTAAATGTATCTGCTTGTAAAACAGATAGTAATACCACACAAAATAGTTACTATTTGACATATTCCATATGTCTACTTTATATTTGCATAGTTTCTTGAACATTATTTTCTTTTTCTAGGACGTTACAAGGCTTAGTACTTTACCAGCAATTTCCCACATTTTCAAGCAAATTTCAAAAGGCTATTTTTCAAGGACCAGTTCAGTTCTGAAGTGGCTTTAAGGGCCTGATGTACTAGATAGACCCCATAAATCACCCCATTTAAAAAACTGCACCGCTCAAAGTATTCAAAACAGCATTCAGAAAGTTTCTTGACCCTTTAGGCGCTTCACAGGAATTAAAGCAAAGTAGAAGGGAAAGCATGAGGTGATGCGTCCGGCGCTGTATTCATGAGCGGCGGTTCAGGCACTGAAGACAGAACATGGGGGTGTTTTGCAGTGCGTCCACCATGTTCGGTCTTCAGTGCCACCGCTCATTAGTGCAGCGCTGGTCGCATCACATCATGCTGACAGCGCACGCTTGTCAGGACTCAGGAGCAGGGCAATGGCTGTATTACACAGCCGCAGCCACGCTCTCGTACATTCATGTGTTACAATGCTAAGCTGTGCGGCCGCACAGCTTAGTACCGAAATACATGAAATAGTGGTATCGAACCGTTTGAAGGTGTACGGCATCTAAACAGTATCGAAGTTTCGATGCATCGTGCATCCCTAGCCCCTACACAGTATAATGTCCGCTTAGTGGCCCCCACACAGTATAATGCCCACCTCCCCTGGCTGCCACACACAGCCCCCCCTTGTAGATAGTGCCCCCCTGTACATTGTGCCATACAGCCTTCCTGTAGACAGTGCCATAATCCCCCACCTCCTCCTTGTAGATTGTGTGATACAGCCCCCACCTCTCCCTTGTAGACAAAGCCCTCAAACAATTGTACTTACCTAGGCCCTGTTCCCACGACGAACTGAGCTGCTCCACGACGGAATCCTTGCATAGGCTGGCGTGATCCTGTAGCCTAGTACAGAGTTTCCCAACCTCATTAGACTCGAGGTACCACTGGAAAAATAAAATTTCTCAGGGCACCCCTACCAAAAATTGTTTTGAGAAAGACAGAAAATGGCTAAAAACAAGCACTACACACGTAGGGTATGTTCACACAAATCTGCCTCAAAATTCCTTCAGCCCCCCCTCTCTCAGTAAAATGACCATCAGCCCCGCCACTCACATTCCCCCTGTAGGTAGTGCCACACGGCCACATTCAGGTAGTGCCACACGGCCCCCTAGTAGGTGGTGCCCCACACCCCTCTTGGTATGTAGTGCCCCACACCAGTCCTGGTATGTAGTGCGACACACCCCTCCTGGTATGTAGTGCGACACACCCCTCCTTGTAGGTAGTGCCAGACAGCCCCCTTGTAGGTAGTGCCACACAGCCCCCTTGTAGGTAGTGCCACACAGCCCCCTTGTAGGTAGTGCCACACAGCCCCCTTGTAGGTAGTGCCACACAGCCCCCTTGTAGGTAGTGCCACACAGCCCCCTTGTAGGTAGTGCCACACAGACCCCTTGTAGGTAGTGCCACACAGCCCACAGCCCCTTGTAGGTAGCACCCCCCTTCCTGTTGATAGCACCACTGTAGCTCCCTGAAGGAGCAGAATTCCCCTGTGGCCGTGTTTCCACTCCTGGAGCCCTCCACTTGATGTCTCTGTCCATATATGGACAGTGACATCAGGGGCAACTCCTGACGCTGTGACCGGGGATTCCACTCCAGGAGAAGCCCCTGTCGTCTGTGTCCATTTATGGACAATGACGTCACTGGCTTCTCCTGGAGTGGAATCCCGGGTCACAGCGTCGGGGATTCCACTGAAGGAGAAGCCCCTGACGTCTCTGTCCATTTATGGACAGTGACGTCAAGGGCTTCTGCTGAAGTGGAATCCCCGGTCACAGAGTCAAAACGCAGTCGACGGGGATTCCGCTTCAGAAGTTGCCCCTGATGTCATTGTCCATATATGGACATCAAGCACTCCGTCCAGGAGCAGAATCCCCGGCCACACGGGGATTCCGCTCCTTCAGGGAGCTACAGTGGTGCTAGTAGATAGCAGAGCAGGGAGATACCTCCCTGCACTGCTATAGTGGCGTTGCTACCGCTGTAGCAGCCGCAGTGGCTGCTAGCGGTGTTGCCAGCCAAGGGGGGCCTGTCCCGATGTCGCCGCTAGCAGCTGCTATGGCTGCTACAGCGGTAGCAACACCACTGAGTGAAGCGCCCAGGCGGAAAGGCGGCTGCTGGTGTTAGGAAGCAGGGGAAGGGAGCCAGCGCAGTGCCCCCTTCCACCTGCTGGAGTGATGCGCCCTGTGCAATGGCACAGGTCGCACACCCCTAAGGCCAGCCCCTTTGCAATATGGTCAGAAAGGAACTTCATCCTGTATGGGCAGTAAACCTGAAATGGTTACTTAACCCCTTCAGGACCAAGCTATTTTTGGCCTTCAGGGCCAGACCCATTTTTTCAAATCTGACACGTGTCACTTTATGTGGTAATAACTTCGGAATGCTTTTACCTATCCAATCGATTATGAGATTGTTTTCTCGTGACATATTGTACTTTAGGTTAGGGAAAAAATTTGGTCGATAAATTTATTGCTTATTCGTGAAAAACACCAAAATTTAGAGAAAATTTGAAGAAATTATGATTTTTCTCATTTTAAATGTATCTGCTTGTAAAACAGATAGTAATTCCACACAAAATAGTTACTAATTAACATTTCCCGTATCTCTACTTTATGTTTGCATCACTTTTTGAACATCCTTTTATTTTTCTAGGTCGTTACAAGGCTTAGAACTTTAGCAGCAATTTCTCATATTTTTAAGAACATTTCAAAAGGCTATTTTTGTAATGGCGGGGAAGGGAGACAGACAGGTGAGCCTTAATCTACCCGCCACTCAGTCCCTGCTAACGTGCAACGGCCCGTCCTAGGCGACGGCGTACAACTGGGCGACGGTCCCTACGTTCACTAAGTGCACGACAAACAGACAAGGGTACAAATAAGCTAAGGGAAATGGGGCAGTTGCCCACGGCAACACCGTGAGCAACAAGAGTAGTGAACGAGCCGAGTCAAACCAGGAGTGTACGAGGTACCAAATGCAGAGCAGGAGAGTAGTGAACGAGCCGAGTCAAACCAGGAGTGTAAGAGGTACCAAACGCAGAGCAGGAGAGAAGTCAGTAAGCCAGGGTCAATATGAAGCAGGGACAAATAGTTCAAGCAGCAGCAGCAGAGCCAGAAAACAGGAGAATCACAGGCAAAGGAGGAGCAGGAAGTGAAGGTATAAATAGACAGAGGGCGGGAGCTAGCTCCGTCTGGCCAGGCTGTGATAGGCTCTCAGCCTCCCAGCCTGATTGGTAGAAGGAGGTGTCACTCGATCAGACTTAGGAGCAGGTGCAGACTGACTAACCACGGTCGTCGACACAGAAGCTGTGTCTGGCAGATCCTTTACAATTTTTTTCAGGGACGAGTTCAGTTCTGAAGTGGTTTTGAGGGCCTTATATATTAGAAACCCCCATAAAACACCACATTTTGAAAACTACACCCCTCAAAGTATTAAAAACAGTATTCAGAAAATGTTTCAACCCTTTAGACGTTTCACAGGAATTGAAGGAAAGTAGAGGTGAAATTTTCAAGTTTCATTTTTTTTTACAAAATTCATTTGGAATACATTTTTTTCTGAAACACAGAAGGTTTTACCCGAGAAATGCAACCCAATACTTATTGCCCAGATTCTGCAGTTTTTAGAAATACCCCACATGTGGCCCTAGTGCGGTAATGGACTGAAACACAGGCCTCAGAAGCAAAGGAGCACCTAGTGGATTTGGGGCCTCCTTTTTTTAGAATATATTTTAGGCACCATGTCAGGTTTGAAGAGGTCTTGTGGTGCCAAAACAGTGGAAACCCCCCAAAAGTGACCCCATTTTTGAAACTACACCCCTCAGGGAATTTATCTAGGGGTATAGTTAGCATTTTGACCCCACAGGTTTTCTGCTAAATTTATTCGAATTAGTCTGTGAAAATGAAAATCTACTTTTATTGTGGAAAAACTTAGAATTTTCGAATTTTTGCAAGGAATAAAGGAGAAAAAGCACCCCAACATTTTTAAAGCAATTTCTCCCGATTACGGAAATACCCCACATGTGGTAATAAACTGCTGTTTGGACCCACGGCAGTGCTCAGAAGGGAAGAAGGGCCATTTGGATTTTGGAGCGCTGATTTTACTGGAATATTTTTCGGTGCCGTCTCGCGTTTGCAACACCCTGGAGGGACCTAAACAGGGGAAACCCCCCAAAAGTGACTCAATTTTGGAAACTATGCCCCTCAAGGAATTTTTCTAGTGATATAGTTAGCATTTTGAACCCACAGGTTTTTTGCTGAATTTATTAGAATTAGTCTGTGAAGATGAAAATAGACTTTTTTTCGGAAAAAACATTAGGAATAAAGGAGAAAAAGCACCTCAACATTTGTAAAGCAATTTCTCCTGATTACGGCAATACACCATATGTGGTAATAAACTGCTGTTTGGACCCACGGCAGGGCTCAGAAGGGACGGAGCACCATTTGGATTTTGCAGCTCAGATTTTGCTGAATTGGTTTCTGGGGGCCATGTCACATTTGCAGAGCCCTTGAAGTACGAGTATAGTAGAAATTCCCTAGGTGTGATCCCATTTTGGAGACTATACCCCTCAAAGAATTAAATTAGAGGTGTAGTGAGCATTTTGATCCCTCAGGTGTTTTATAGATTTTATTAGAATTGGGCCGTGCAAATGAAAAAATATTTTTTCCCAATAACCTATAGATTTATCTCATAATTTTTCATTTCCACAAGGAATACAGGAGAAAAGGCACCCCAAAATGTGTGACAAAATTTCTCCTGAATAGGGAAGTACCCCATATGTGGTTGTAAACTGCTATTTGGACACACAGCAAGGGTCTAAAGGGAAAAAGCGCAATTTCGTTTTTGGAGTGGAGATTTTACAAAATTAGTTTTTGGCGCCATGTTGCATTGCGCTGAGGTACCAGTACAGTGAAAACCCCCGAGAAGTGACCCCATTTAGGAAACTACACCCCTCAAGGAATTCATCTAGAAGTGTAGTGAGCATTTTGACCCCAAAGGTTTTGTAGAAATTAGTGCACAGTGGATGTTGCAGATTTAAAATTGCCATTTTCCACAGATATGCTATTTCAGTGCCCAATGTGTTGTGCCCAGCTTGTACCACCGTAGACACATACCCCATAAATTATTGTTAAGCGGTTCTCCAGAGTACAGTAATACCCCATATGTGGTCATAAACTGCTGTTAGGGCACACTGCCAGGCCAGGATGGACCGCCATTTGGATTTTCAGATTTTGCTTGGTAGTAGTTTTGTTTAGTGTTTTACTGGTGTTTCAGCTTATAATGTGGGGGTAAATGCAAGCTGGGCGGAGTGCATCAGGGTATATGTTAGCTGTGCGGAGTACATCAGGGTATATGTAAGCTGCGCGGAGTACATCATGGTATATGTAAGCTGCGCGGAGTACATCATGGTATATGTAAGCTGCGCGGAGTACATCATGGTATATGTAAGCTGTGCGGAGTACATCAGGGTATATGTAAGCTGCGCGGAGTACATGAGGGTATATGTAAGCTGGGCGGAGTGCATCAGGGTATATGTAAGCTGGGCGGAGTGCATCAGGGTATATGTAATCTGGGCGGAGTACATCAGGGTATATGTAAGCTGGGCGGAGTGCATCAGGGTATATGTAATCTGGGCGGAGTACATCAGGGTATATGTAATATGTGAGGAGTACATCAGGGTATATGTAAGCTGCGCGGAGTACATCAGGATATATGTAAGCTGCGCGGAGTACATCAGGGTATATGTAAGCAGTGCGGAGTACATCAGGGTATATGTAAGCTGAGCGGAGTATATCAGGGTATATGTAAGCTGAGCGGAGTATATCAGGGTATATGTAAGCTGAGCGGAGTACATCAGGGTATATGTAAGCTGAGCGGAGTACATCAGGGTATATGTAAGCTGAGCGGAGTACATCAGGGTATATGTAAGCTGAGCGGAGTACATCAGGGTATATGTAAGCTGAGCGGAGTACATCAGGGTATATGTAAGCTGCGCGGAATACATCAGGGTATATGTAAGCTTCGCGGAGTATATCAGGGTATATGTAAGCTGGGCGGAGTGCAACAGGTCACATAATAAGATGATGTAATAATGGGGTAAATGAATAATAAAATTTATTATCCATGGATAGTGACGTATGCTTTCAACCAATCCTTCATGCACAGGCCGGATTTTTGGGTGCAGGAGTCGCACTTCCAAAGGGTGTCTGTGGTGTTGTACAAAATATCCGCACTCCAGCATTGTCTAATGTTTGACTTCACTAGCCCCACATGTAGCACAGACTCCAAAATGTCATCGTTTTCGCTGCATTTACAGGGTCTACCAGTGGGGGCTAGCAAATGATGACGTGGGGTTTTAGGTGAAGAACTGCTGCACATATAAATTAGTCTGGGCCGTCGTTTTGCATTATTGCGTTCCAAGAATCATAACTTTTTATTTTTCCGTTGACGAGCTGTGTGAATGCTTGATTTTCATGGGATGAGCTGTAGTTTTTATTAGTATCATTTTGGGGTAAATGTGATAATGTGATTAGTTTTTATTCCATTTTTTGCGAGGTGAGGAGACCAAAAAACAGAAATTCTCTCGCAGTTTTTTTTAATTAATTTTTTAACGGCGTTCGCTGCGCAGCATAAACAACATGTTTACTTTATTCTGCGGTTTGATACAATTATGGCAATACCAAATTTATATTGTTTTTATATGGTTTACTACTTTTACACAATAAAAACCCTTTTTATAAATAAAATGTTTTAGAGTCACCATATCCTGAGAGCCATAACTTTTGTATTTTTCGGTCGACGGGGCTGTGTTAGGGCTTGTTTTTTGCGTGACAAACTGTAGTTTTTATTGGTACCGTGTTTGGGTACATGCGACTTCTTGATCACTTTTTATTCCATTTTGTTGGAAACAACGTGACCAAAAAAGGAAATTCTGCCATTGTTTTGTATTGTATTTTTTTTACGGTGTTCACCGTGTGGGAAAAATAATATGATATTTTTATAGGTCACGCCTATACGAATGCGGCAATACCTATTAGGTCTAGGTTTTTGTATTTTTTTCCATTTTTTTTCTAATTATAAAGGGCTCGATCAGGGAAACAAGACGATTATTGTTTTTATTACGTAAAACTTTTATTTATTTATCTAAAACTTTTTTTAACCTTTTTTTTTTACTTTTTATTTTACACATACTAAGGGACTGGAAGATCTGATCTTCTGATCCCCTGTACAATACACTGCACTACTTTGTGTATGTACTTGTGTAGTGCAGTGTATTATAACTGTCATTTTACAACTGACAGTTGAGCCTATTACGTCCTGCCTCGGGCACGAACTAATAGGCTCCCGTACCTGGCAACCAGGAAGCCATTGCTAGGCTTCCTGGTTGCCATTGCAACCATCAGAACCCCGCGGGGGGCCAACGGGGTACAGAGGGAGCCCCCTCCCTCTGTGTCAATCACTTAAATGCTGCTGTCGCTATTGACAGCGGCATTTGAGGGGTTAAATGGCGGCGATCGGAGAGAACTGTGATCGCCGCCGTTGCAGCGGGATGTCAGCTGTATATTACAGCCGACACCCGCTGAGGATGAAGCGCGCACAGCTCTTGTGCTTGCTTCATCCTCAGGGCGTTACTGTACGCCCATTTGCGGGAACGAGCCGCTAAAAAGGACGTACAGTAACACCCATTTGCGGGAAGGGGTTAATGACTAACTGCATTATGCTATTAAGATACAGTAGCTTCCAGCTTGTAAACATTTTTACTTCCAGACAAAATAAGTAAGTCAGAGGTGAACATCTCTTGGGAAGAAGAGAACATGTGCAAGAATCCTATTTACAGACATTCACAAAATGCCCCATGAGCAGTGGTTCTCTGCTATCCCGTTTTCCAGTTATAACTTGTAGGCAAAATCAACAGATGTTATTGTTTGATATATACTCTGATTTAGTCCCTCATTACTTCTTGGACAAATCTCTAAAATATAGCATATGTACTCTAATAACGGTCTACTACGTTATTTTTTTCCACAAAAAAAAACCGGAAACCTTAGAGAACGGAGACAAACGTAAACCAACTGCAACGGAAGCGTTACCATTGAAATTAATTGTAATGCGAACGGCAGCTATGGCTTACGTTTATCTTTCCGTTCATGGGTTCCTGATCGGAACCGGACGCTGATGTGAACAAGCCCTTAGTTGTCCTATGACATACAGATAGAAATGCTTTGAAAAACAGACTAGCAAATGAATCGCTCCATGAACTTCAAATTCTATATATAAAAATCTAATTATGTTTTAGAAAATACAGGCTCTGTTCTGGTCTGATTCCTGGCTCTGCTCTTACCTGCCTACTCTACTATGGTGGTCGGTTTTAAATGCATCTACTATCTATTCGGGTCTACTCAACCTAGTAACCACTCTTACCTTATTTACTTGATGACGTGAATGTGTGTTTGCAGCAATTTTCAAAACCATGATTTTTAGATTTTTTTTGCGGTTTTGTGAAAGTCACAGCAAAACCCATGATTTGACTGCAACCTTATGGGTGGAGACCAAGGGGTTTCTAAGGGTCCATTCACACATTGTGGTTGAGGTGCAGCAAGAACTGAATCGAAAAACCGCATCCAAAAAACGCATGAGTTTTTAACGCAATTTGGTGCAGTTTTTGATTATGTTGCGGTTTTTGTCACAACAACCGTATAAAAAATAATTAAAATCACAATAAAAACACATGCAATTTTTGGATGCGGTTTTTCAATGCGGTTCTAACCGCACCTCAACTGCAACGTGTAAATAGACCCTTAGGCACATGTACTCAGTTTCACCTGCACAATTTTGATTGGGAAACAGAGGACTTCCTTCAATGGTCTGTAAAGGTATATACACACGTTGCGGTTGCGATTTAAACACGCATCTGAAAAAACGCTTGCACTTTTACCGTAAATTCTGTGTCTTTTTTTATGCGGTTGTGTTTTTAACCACAACCACATCGGGAAAACGCACCAAATTTCCGTAAAAACTCATGCTTTTTTCAAGTGCAGTTTTAACACACCTCGACCGCTAAGTGTGAATATACCCTAACAGAGTGCCGTCAAGCCTGAAAATAGGAAGTCAATATCTAGTTTTTGTGTCTAGATTAAGAAGTTTTGAAATGAGTCTGATAAAGCATGTTAAAATCCAACATTTCCAATCCTTCTTGCCCCTACAGCAGTGAGTGGATAGTTGGGGCTTCCCTCATAAACATTAGATCCTGACAAAAATCAATGGGTTCATTTCACATTAATCTAATGTGTATAGAAAGTTTTAGTCTTCGAACCGATAATTTTACAATAACATAATAAGAATATTCTGTTCTGTGTGACGGTTCTTTTACTACCGGACATTGCAGACATCCTGAATTTCATCTGAGTATTTTCATCAAAATGGCTGCATGAATATTCCTAAGAAATTCTGCCTACATGCTTACAGCTGACTGGCCTGTCACGTGAGCTCATATTCACTGCTCTGCAACAGCAAGTGTCTTTGGTCGCAGCCCTCACTGAAGCTCCAGCCTGTACATTCATGCAGAGACAGATAAATGCCTTAGGCTGCAATCACACAGCTGTAATATTTAGAGCTGTAAATGGGAACATCATGTTTTAAAGGGGTATTCTCATCACAATGTTATGGCACATCGCACAGATATGCCTTAACAATTAGATCATTAGTGTTCAACCCCTGGGACCTCCGCTGATCCTGCTTTTTACCTGCATAGTGGCGCTCCTGTTCATTAGCTCCATATCAGTGAATGGGGCCGTGCTGCAAATCCTGACACAGCGGGTGGGCCAGGGACACCACTGTGCAGGGGAAAACTTTGAAGTTGCCCCTTTATTTTGAGGGTCGGTGGAGGTGCCAGCAGTCGAATCCTCACGATTAACAAGTAATAACATATCCTAGCGATCACTTGTTAGGTTATGTTCACACGCAGTGTTTTCAGGCGCGTTTTTTGAGGCGTAAACGCCCCAAAATACAAGCTGAACGCTTACAAACATCTGCTCATTGAAATCAATGGGAAAAACAGCATGCAGTTTATACGGGGTGTCTTTTTACGCCTCTTTAAAAAAACGGAGTGTAGAAAGACGTTCCGTAAAAAGAAGTAGCATGTCACTTCTTGAGGCGTTTTTTGGAGCTGATTTTCCATTGAACACTATGAAAAACGCCTCAAAAAACGCTTCAAAAACGCCAGAAAATCAGAGGCTGTTTCCTCTGAAATCAGCTCCGCATTTTCAGACGTTTTTTTGTTAAGCGTGTGAACATACCATAATAGTTGGAAATTCCCTTTAAATCAGGAAAATCTCCCCCCCCCCCCCCCCGATCCAATCTTATTTTTGGCTCCAACATGGACCCTCTGTGAGTTCAACAGCCTGAACTCCAGACTGATATATATTTTACCTACTATGATACACTGTAGCAAACTAAGGCTGGGTTCACACGACCATATTAACGTCCGTAATGGACGGACGTATTTCGGCCGGAAGTCCCGGACCGAACTCCGTGCAGGGAGCCGGGCTCCTAGTATCATAGTTATGTACGATGCTAGGAGTCCCTGCCTCTCTGCAGGACAACTGTCCCGTACTGTAATCATGTTTTCAGTACGGGACAGTAGTTCCACGGAGAGGCAGGGACTCCTAGCATCGTACATAACTATGATGCTAGGAGCCCGGCTCCCTGCACGGAGTTCGGTCCAGGACTTCCGGCCGAAATACGTCCGTCCATTACGGACGTTAATATGGTCGTGTGAACCCAGCCTAACAAGGGCTCACAATTAAGACTTTTATGGCAAATCCACAGGATATTCTGTTCAATGGGAGTTACGGAAACAGAGAGCCAGTGCTGCTAGCTATTTACGCAACTCCCATACAACAACGTGGAGAGTAAATGTGTGGCCTCCTCTCCACTAGTCCCTGTCTCGAATCTGCAGCTTTCGGCCAACACACCAGGCTAAATGGGGGTTGGGTGACCCCCGTTCTTGATATAGGTATGGGTCCCAGAGCTGGGACCTGAATCTATCAGGCATGCGGCTATGCCATAAAAGTCTAAGGCTTCATGCACACGACTATATTGGTTTTGCAGTCCGCAAAACCACGGGTCCGTTGCGGTCCGTCGGACCGCAAAAAAACCTTGTTGTGCATCCATGTGTCACCCGGACTCACGGATCCACAACAATTTACCAGTATTGGTAAATCCGCAAATCCGGACTGTAAAATGAATTGTCCCGAGTTTCTTCGGTCCGGACTTGCGGCCCCCGCACTGATCCATGTAAATCACGGTCGTGTGCATGGGGCCATAGAAAAGAATGGGTCCACAATTTATCCGCAAAAATGCGGAAGAATTGGGGCCACAAAAATAAGTTTGTGTGCATGAGGCCTAAGTTGGGAATAAACCCTTAAGGGGTTAATATACAAGAAGGTCACAACCTACAAATATGGTAAACTCCTTTAATTGCTCACGTGACTATATGGCAAACAAAACAAAAAATTCAAGTGAAGAAGCCAAATAGGCCTTGAGAGAAAACCCACAATTTAGAAGCCAAGTTTGGATGATCAGTTTCACTTCTCACTAACAGATCTCCAAGATTCTCATAAACAACACAAACTCCATACATATGTGCAACTTGCTTTTCCCATGCTATACGGATACTTTTTTAGAACTCCTAACATTGTCTTACAGTTCAAGATATTTATTTCTGGGAACGTGAAGTATCAGTGCTTACTCCCAGCCCACCGAAAGTGCAAGTTGAAAAGCTCTATTCATCCATCAAGACGTGTATGAAACAGAAGCCAGACTTTGCTCTTAAATTTCCCCAATAATTTAATATGTATTTAGGAAAACAGAAGAAGAAAAAAATGACACACATGAAGAAATCTAGCAGAGCACGTTCACGTCTGTGTCGGAGGCTCAGTTATGGACCTCTGTCACAGATTCCCTCTTTTTTGTCTGGCATAATAGCGGAGCATGCACGATAGCACAACTAACAATTTTACATCAGTTGAATCAGTATTCTGCCAGCGTGTTCCTGGTGTCAATTTTTAACATCCGTGTAGCATTAGTTTTTCACGTCCGTCAAAAAAAACAGCTTGTTTTTTTAATCAGAATCTCCTAGTATAACCCATCAATGTAAAACGGACCGGACTCACGCCTCATGCACACGACCGTGTGCGCCATCCGAGTCCCGTCAGTGATCCGAGGAAAGATAAAACATGTTGTATCCTTCCTCGGATCGGAGACTCGGATCATTTTTCACGGACCCGATTCACCCGCTAAAGTGAATGGGTCCGTGAAGACTATCGGGTGCCGTCAAAAATGGCCCGAGTGACACAACGGTCGTGTGCATGAGGCATCAGTGTGCGATTCTATTTTTTTTACTAACCCATTGAGCTTAATGGGAGTCTCTAACACGAGAATCGGAAAAATCAATTGCATTCTGCGATTTTCTCTGCACAGACCGATGGTCCATACAGAAAATTGGTCATGTAAATGAGCCCTTTGACTTTAATGGTCAGTGTTCAGTCTGTGTGCTGTCAGTTATACACTTGGACAGCACCCATACGTTTACATCACTCGTCTAACTAGGCCCTCAACCGCAAAAAAAGAAACAAAAACAAACAAAACAACAACAACTCTATTAGGTTCTGTGTGTTTAAAATATCCAATTGTGTTGGTAAATTAATGTAATGCGTTGTGTAGTCCCAAACATTATAAAAATGTAAAACAGGCTAGTATTCCTTGTTGATTTGATTTGCATACCACCACACTACATGAAGTAGACTGCATCTGATGATCATGTTTAGGGAATGTGCGCCATCTAGTGGCAAAATTACATAGTGAACAATAAAAAGATATAAGGGGAACCTGAGGTAGACAACCACCGAAAATCTATGGAATATGGCACAAAAACAAATAAAGGGAGGTCAGGGTTATAGAATAATTCTCTTCTCCTCTCACTTGTCACTCATAGACCATCAGTAGCTTCCCATTTAGGTAGTTGGCAAAAAGAGAGAAGTAATATTGAAAGTTATTCCTAATCTTGCAAAAAAAAATAAAAAATCTTGCCAATACAGTACCAAGATATAAATTGTGAAATGACCCTTAGGGTATGTTTACACGCAGTGGTTTCAGACGTAATTCGGGCCGTTTACGCCTCGAATTACGCCTGAAAAAACTGCACCGTTACACCTCCAAACATCTGCCCATTGCTTGCAATGGGATTTACGGTGTTCTGTTCCCACGAGGCTTAATTTTACGCGTCGCTGTCAAAATACGGCGCGTAAAAAGACGACCGCGAAAAAGAAGAAGTGCGTTTTTCATTGACTCCATTGAAAACAGCCCCAATAACGGCCATAAAATACGCAGCGAAAAACTTGAGTTGTTACAAAAACGTCTGAAAATCAGGAGCGATTTTCCCTTTAAAACAGCTCCATATTTTCAGACGTTGTTTGCTAAGCGTGTGAACATTTTGAATTCAAGAATTCTAGTTCTGCCCACATATCTGTGGGATCTCCAACTTTTCTATATGTTTCTGATCTCCAAGTCTGGAATTCAGATATAATGGCTCGATATCTATTACGTGTCCTTGGTCTCACAGACCGTTTAATTAGATTGTTTGCTTGTGCTGACAACTCTGGAAATGAGGAGAACAGCTGACTCTTACCGCTATCCACATTAGTTGTGGAAGCTCCAATAGAAGGTCCACTGGTCCCAATGGGAGCTTCTCCTCTATTGTCAATAAGTGTATTTTGGGGTACCACGTTTTGATGGCCATACAGGGTATACTGGTATTAACTGTGCTACACACTCCTCTTCTATCCTCTGAAGAGTTTGTGG
This sequence comes from Rhinoderma darwinii, assembly GCF_050947455.1. Taxonomy (NCBI): domain Eukaryota; kingdom Metazoa; phylum Chordata; class Amphibia; order Anura; family Rhinodermatidae; genus Rhinoderma; species Rhinoderma darwinii. Next base: position 59,926,216 of record NC_134698.1, read on the forward strand.
CAGTAAGGTAGGAGGAGGAAATGCAGAAAGATTTATTAAATCCCTCCATGGGAAGGATAGGGCATCTACCCTCCAAGCTCTTGGGGACCATGTGCGTGCAGCAAATCTCGCTGTCTGAGCCGTGGTCTCTGACGCAAATAGATCCATCTCCAAGGTCCCAAATTTCTGAAGTATTAACTTGAAGAGATCTTTAGGGCAACTGTTACCAAGGATAGTTTTTGTCTGGAGATTGCATGTGCAATCTCGTTTTTGCATTTCCCGAAACGTAATGTGTTCTCAAGTCTAACTTCCTGACTATTGCCCAAATCCAAAACTCCAGTGCTTCTGCACATAATCTCCTGGATTTGGTACCTCCGATCTTCTTGAGGTATGCCACTGCTGTCTTGTTGTCCATCTGGACCAGAATGGATTGACAGGTCGTCTCTGCCTTCACTAATGATTAACAGGCGAGTCTCGCAGCTCTTAATTCTAGGACATTGATATGCATCTTTTTCGCTATGCCTAACCAAGTGCCTCTTATTGTGGAGTCTAGTGAGTAGGCTCCCCATCCCATTAAAGATGCATCTGATATTATTGTTAAGTCCGCAGCAGGGACGCAAATTAAATTTGGAATAAGGCTTTGCAAGGCTAGAATTGCCTCTAATTCTCTTCTGACCTGTAGAAGGAATTCTGAACACACTGTTCCAAATATTCCTTTTTCTGAGGAGATCTCCTAACCAAAACTGCATTTCCCGGCAAAGAGTGAGAGTCATTTTGAACCCCGGTTGCAACACTTTAACTCTTCCAATGAATTTTGCCAGTTCTTATGCATAGAACACCTTTCTCTCTCAGACAAGTTATGATAGCTTTAATTACCCTCGTGAATGTATTCGGACATTTGAGTGGCCAAATACCATTACATTGGTGATTGCGGCTTTTCCACTTGAATTGTATATATTGTATATATAGCGATCGCATCGTCCCTTCTGCTAATGCCTGTTCTAGGACAAGGTCTAGACTCCAGTCTGTCCTGAATCAGGGTATCCGTCTTTGAAACGGATGTTTTTTTCAGTGGAAGGCATAAGCTATTTTTTTTACTATGTTTATGACTGAACAGTCTGAGGTAATCCTCTACCAATCTGTCAAATGTGTTTTGATGATATTAGAGGAATATCTCTTACGAGACAGTTTTTTCTTGTTATAGGTCCTGGAATAACCACCTCTTGCTGAGAAAAAACCTTGTTGGATGATCTCCTAAAATGTCCCTGTTCATAATCACGGACCGGTCCTCTGTCCGAAAAGGCAGTTTAAAAGGATACACAGGTCTCTATAAGGCTTCGTTCACATCTGCGCTTGTGTCTGTCAGGGCTCTGTTCCAACCGAAAGCTAGTAGTCGCTCGAAAGGACATAGTCGACTATGCTATTGATTCCGTCAAAACGACGGAACCCTTGCACAACGGAGACAAACGGAAAACATTGGCACCGGATTCGTCACCATTGAAATCAATGGTGATGGAAATGGAAACCTATGCTTTCCGTTTGTGTCTGTCAGGGGTCCGTTCCGACGGAAAGCTCAGACGTAACGTTGGAACGGGGCACCAGCGCAGATGTGAATGAAGGCCTCATGCACACGTCAGTATTCTGGTCAGTATGTTGCTTCATTATTTGGAAGCCAAAACCAGTAGTGGAACATAAGCAGTGAAAACCTATAATGGAAAGATTTGCACCTCTTCCGCGTTTTAGACCCTCTCCTGGTTTTGGCTTCCAATATACTGACCAGAATACTGACGTGTGCATGAGGCCTTAAACTCTGCAAAGGACTTTCAAGCTCTATATCTTCCTTTAACTTCCTGAATGAATTCAGGGCCAAATAAATTATGTGCGTACATCGGGGCGTTTTTACTACTTTTACTAGCTGGGCGTTGTGTATAGAAGTATCATCCACTTCTCTTCACAACGCCCAGCTTCTGGCAGTGCAGATCTGTGACGTCACTCACAGGTCCTGCATCGTGTCGGCCACACCGGCACCAGAGGCTACAGTTGATTCTGCAGCAGCATCCACGTTTGCAGGTAAGTCGATGTAGCTACTTACCTGCAAACGCTGATGCTGCTGCAGAATCAACTGTAGCCTCTGGTGCCGATGTGGCCGACACGATGCAGGACCTGTGAGTGACGTCACAGATCTGCACTGCCAGAAGCTGGGCGTTGTGAAGAGAAGTGGCTGATACTTCTATACACAACGCCCAGCTAGTGAAAGTAGTAAAAACGCCCCGATGTACGCACATAATACACGCCCAGTTGGACTTTTACTTTTCAACACGCCCACTTGGACTTTTGCAAGCCTCATTTGCATAAATACAAAAATGGTCATAACTTGGCCAAAAATGCTTGTTTTTTAAAAATAAAAACGTTACTGTAATCTACATTGCAGCGCCGATCTGCTGCAATAGCAGATAGGGGCTGCAAAATCTGGTGACAGAGCCTCTTTAAGTAGAGCTATTTTGGAGGAGAGGAGGGTATTAATATTGATCTTACAATTCATATCGCTCTCCTGTTCAGCTTTGGTCGGCATTAAAAGCAAACGTTGCTTTTAACTGGGCGTGTTTATGTGTACGAAACATCCCCGTAATTTCATCCGTTACGGACGCCCTCGTGTGAACATACCCTAAGCGTCCGTAGACCTATGCCAAAAGGGACAGTATATGTCATGGCACTGCTGAACAGTTCAAACGCTGCCACCAAATGCAGACTGGCATTGAGATTTTGCCACAGATTTCAGCCATAACAGAATTTGTGAAAGCTGTGGCAATTTCCATATAAAATCTGCAATGAATAGATAGTGCTGTGAAGTTTAATTTCTAGCATGTCCTATAATCCACATGGTACTTTTCCATTACATGTTCACACGGCATCCGTACGAAGCAGAAAAATACAAAGCAGAGAAACCCGCCTCTGAAAACCAGGTGTTTTTGAGGCAGATTTCCAAATGATTTTTGAAGTGTTTCTTAAAAGCGTTTTTGTCATTGTCCACAGGAAATGGTCAAAATCTGCTCCTCAAGACGTGGCACACACTTCTTATTTACGAGGCGTAATTTTAAACCTTGTTTTTTTTTAATTAGCAGCATAAAATTACCCCTCGTGTGCAGTACCCAGCTTTTAACCATTGAAACAATGGTAAGATTTTGATACTTATTATAAACTTTAATATCTGGCCGCGCTGAAAAAAACAAACCACGTAAAATGCGCAAAAAACGCATCAAGACGCGGTGTGTAAATCCAGCCTCACACAGACCCAATGTCAAAGGAGACCATGCATAGAAAAAAAAAGTCTGTCAGATTTTTTTTTCCTGTGAGAAAATGTTAAATCTGTGAGAAATTGGTCTAAAATTTCTCTATGTATGAGGAAAATATGGCCCATGGGGCAACGCACAAATTTTGAATCTGTCCTACAATGACCGCGACTTTTTCACATTTTTTTGTCAGAAATGTGAGAACAACATTCTCCAGCTTTTTTTCAGAGTGGAATCAATAGCGTAGTCGACACTTCTCTCGAAAACTGTGGAAACCCTTCAACCCCCTTTTGTTTTCTTTGTACATTGTTGTGTGTGGAAAAACTGACATAACTGCTGAAAAATATAAAATGGCCCCCATTCAGAAATAACAATAACTCAATGAAGAGGATAACTTACATATCAAGTACCTGACTAATTTGGGTTGAGGTTTCTATTCAGTTTTCCTCAGGTTCACCTGTGACGGTCTGTAACATATGACTCCATGCGATAAGTTCGTCGAGCCACTGTTTGAAGCGTTATTCACCTGTCCCACTTCTCACTTGTAAGTAATCCCGGCTGCTACCGCTAGACGTCAGTATGAGAAGAATAAACATTCGTTCGCGTTCATACTCTATACGACATAATTCCTGAACGTAATCTCGACTGTCGCCACTAGGTGTCAGTATAATTAATAATAAACTGAATAGGCCGGTCCTGCTTTCATTGTGGCGACTCTATGACGATTTGATTCCACGTGTAATAACAGATCTTCCTGCTGCAGCTGGGCGCCTGTCTTCATGTCCTGTATGTGAGTATATGATGATCTGTAAATCCTCCGATCTGTCGCTGCACCGTTATGACGTCACGATTATATGAATAAAACTTTTTATAGCAATCTCTTGCGTCGGGATCAAAAGTTGTTCTCCTTTGCTATCGCTCATTGAAATAAAGCTTTATTGAAAACGTACTTTCCTCGTCGCGTGACGCAAATGGGTTGCCACAGAAATGTTACATGGGAGCGTTTCTATCATAGACACACGTGGTTTATTGATAGGATATGTTCAATATTGTCGGGGGGGGGAGATTTGGTGATCCCCTTTCCCGGCAGAGAAGTGGCTGTACGTGGTGAATGTGAGACAGAGAAACAGCTGAGCAGATCTCCCATTCACTATAATAATGAGTCTCCACGTGTGAGCAGCCGCCTCCTCCGGCAACAAGGGACCCTGCACCCCCACCATCAAGATCATGGGCAAAACTTAGCTCATACTTCTTCCAGTGTCCCTCTTCTGGAATTGGACCAAAATCCTACTGCTTCTTATATAGGTCCATCCACAATGCATAAGGAAAGTCTTCAGACTTTACGTTTGTCACATTTTCTTATGATGAGGCCTTGTGCTAAAAAAAAAAAAAAAAAAAAAGAAATTTTCCCCATCATTCTGCCCTCATTACCCCATAATGACAAAGTGAATACAGAATGTCAGTTCTCTGCTAATTTATTGAGAAGGAAAAACTAAAAGTAATTAAAGAGGCTCTGTCACCACATTATAAGTGCCCTATCTTGTACATGATGTGATCGGCGCTGTAATGTAGATTACACCAGTGTTTTTTTTATTTAGAGTTATGTGAGTTAGTGACCTATTTTAGCTTTATGCTAATGAGTTTCTTAAAAGACAACTGATTCCGTCTTTAAAACGGAAACCTGCCGGAATGGTGACGAACGGAAGCTGTGGTTTGTTTCACTTTCCGTTGTGGGGTTCAACCGAAGGAAACCTCCGACGGAACGCTGGAACGGAAAGTGAACGCTGATGTGAACAGGCCCTTCCTCACACAGCACAGCATGATCTCGCGAGATCACACTGTAAATGACAGCACAGCGTGATCTCAATGTTAATATGATGTTTTCACTTGATGTCTATGAGAGTTCCTAAAGAGAACCTGTCATGCCAAACATGCAGTCCAATCTGTGGCCATTATGTTACAGGGCAGGACGAGCTGACGGATTTGTTGGAAAAGATCTAGGATAACCTGTAATTTATTCATTTAAATTCCTTCCCACTATGAGACAAAGAGTCCGGTGGGCGGTCCTACTCGGTGATTGGCAGCTATTTCTGTATACACACTCGTACAGATAGGCTGTCGGTCAATGGACTCTTACACGGTACAGGGATATAAATCACTGAATTACAGGTTACCCTGAATCCTTTCCCACAAAACTATCTATCAATCTGTTCAGCTCCTCCTGCTCTATAACATAATGCCACAGATTGGACAGCATGCTCAACATGACAGAATTCCTTTAAAAAACAAATCTGACTGGCTCCAAGAGATTACGGTAATTTGTCCATCGCTGGAATCTGCCATCACCTATCAACATGCCATAAATGTCTATAAGGCCCTCTGCACTTGTTGTGGGTTTTACATCCGGCTTTGCAGGAGGAAAATCTGCAGCTGACAAATGTTGCAGGCAAGTGGATGAGATTTAAAAAACGTATTCACATGCTGCTGAACTTTTTCCATTCAGAAATCCGAGCATGCTGTGTATTTTCAAATCCGCACCATGCTCATTCTGTTCTGGATTTCACTCTATTCAATGTAGAAGGAGCAAAACCCTCACCTAACACGTGTCTAGAAAAGAGGGCATGGCTTACATTGCGCCAACGTGTGCCAAAATTTTGCCACAAAAAGCTTGCGTAAACTAAGCTAACTAAGGCCTTATTCACACGGACGTGTCCATTTTGCGCGCGCAAAAAACGCTGTGTTTTGCGCGCGCAAAAGGTCCGTGTGTCATCAGCATATGGTGCGTGGCTGCGTGATTTTCGCGCAGCCAGCATCATTATGACACTCTGCTTTTATGCTTACAAATAGAAAAGCACGAGGTGCTTTTCTGTTTTCATTCGTGTATTTTACTACTGTTGCGCGAATAATGCGCGGCACCCGGAAGTGCTTCCGCGTGCCGAGCGCGATTTGCACGCACCCATTGACTGCGAAACACGGGCAAATATAGGACATGTCGTGAGTTTTACGCAGCGCACATACGCTGCCTGAAATTCAGACAGTCTGAATGGCCCCATTCACTAACATAGGTCCGTGCAACGCGTGTGATTTCCACTCATTATACGTTCGTGTGAATAAGGCCTAAGTGAAAGGAAACGTTTTTATCATGTCTAGCAAGATGTGTAACACTTTGATCAATTTGGTGCATTGTCTAACTGCCTGGGCTATGATTCTGATGTCGAAGTATTAAACCGCATTAATAAATCAGCCCTAATGTTACTTTAAATTTGAAACCATATCTTTATTTTTTTATTTTATTTTTTTATTCAGCTAAAATGAAGCGAAATTACAAGCCAGAAGGAAAAGGACATAAAAGACATCATAATCATAATAGGCGGAGAAGGAATTTACAATCGCACCATAATGAGAGGTAAATTACGTTTATTTTTGTGCTACTCATGAGAAAGTTCACATCACTATAAGGGCTTATTCACACCAATGTGGGGAAACTCAGACATGAAAAAACCTGTGTGGGACTTGTCTATGGAGAGATCCATGAAACTGAAAAAATAGGATATGTTCTATTTTTCAACTAGCCATTCACGCGATCCGTTAAAACCACGGCCGTGTGAACGGCCCCATTGAAATACATGCGTCCGTTTGATGGCCGTTGTTTTGACGGCCGTCACACGGACATATTCAACGTTCATGTGAATAAGTCCTAATTCTTAGACCAAGTAGTTTATTGTGTGGGTGGAAGTGACCAAGGGTTGAGAATGCTTATAGCTCGGATTAGGTCCCTCTGCACACGTAGCGGATTATCCATCTGAATTTGCGGGCAAAAAAATTTGCAGCAGAGGAATGTTGCAGACAAATGGATGAGATTTAAAAAAAAAAAATCATCCACATGTTGCTGTATATTTTCCGCATGGAAATCAGAGCATGCTGTGGATTTTTAAATCCGCAACATACTCATTTTGTTCTGGACGTTCATAGCAGATTTTACTCATTTAATGTAGAAGTGGCGAAACCCACAGCAAAATCCGCACATAACACAATCAGATTTTGCTACAGAAAATCTGCAGCAAATCCGCTACGTGTGTGGATAACCTAAGGGTGCGTTCAGATGTAGACAATTTCCACAGCGAATTTGCAGCAAAACCTCAACGATTCAATACGCTATGTTTGGACGCACCTTAACAAATGCGGCACATTCATTGCGGATTTGTATTTGCATTGCATCCGTCGTGAAAATCTGCTGCTTCTCTGCAAAACAATATGCTGGCTGCGGATTTCAAATACTGCACCATGCTCTGCTTCAGTGAAGATTTTTTCTAATACATATAGATGGTGTTTTCAAAACCCTATCCACTTGTCTTGTACTGTAAATTGCTGCAGATTTGTAATGCGGAACCCGCACCACAAATCTGCCATGTCTGGACGTACCCAAACGCTAAAATACAAGCTGTTTACATTTTGATATATGTATCCTGCTCTTAATGTTTGTTTTTTAACCATTTTGCACCTGTTTTTCATACATAAACTATTTGAAGGTATAGGTCATCATCAGACAGTGCCAGCTCCAGCACCTCACGAGCGTCTTCTTCTGGTTCGACTCAATCATCTTCAGTGCCTGGTAAGCGTTGGTTTGGACGACCTATTTTCAAATACACTATTCGGTTGGATTCACACATTTGGTTTGATGCAGATTTTTTGAGAAATACAAGTCTTTGCTCTGTACTTTTCTTTCCTATTGTATCCAAACCTGCCTTTGGCTCAAAACTGCATGTGTGAATATAGGTTTAAAGGGGTTGACAACTCCTGACGATATGTCCTTTTAGGACATGTGGACGACATAGAGGAGTTTCCTTTTCTCGGACACCCCCTCTACGTTCCTGAACTGAGATTCACTCTAAGAGTGGCTCCTGCTCTGGCAGACATTTGAATGGCCGCCATGTATTGCTACATGGCCGCTGCAGGGGAGATGTATTCCTAGAGGTGGCTTCCCCTGGCTACAACAGCTGATCGTGGGCTTCATTTTCAAAAGAGGTTGTTTTTATGTAATGACCCCTTTTTAGGAATTCTGAATAGCAGGGAGGCCCTCATTCTGGACCTCTGCCAATGGGGTCCCAGCAGAAGGACACCCTACGATCAGCTTATTTTCAGGAGACCCTTATTGCAAACAACAATTGTCCAAATTTCTACTTTTTTTCACAATTCAGGCTTGGGTGCTGGTACAGGTCAATAACTAGAAAATAAAAGTTCCTGTGGTTTCCTTCATGGTGCTGACAGCAGAATACAAATATTATCTGTATTCTACATGAGTGTAGATCGCCGAGAAGCTGCAACAATGTCTGTGAGCAGAATGCAACTCTCTGTTGGTCCCAATCTGAGAATACAGAACACTGTACATGGTACCTGCATCCTGATTATAATGCCAGAATAGCTCCTTTCCCTCTTATATGAATCACTCCATCTCTTAAAAAGGAGTGATTCAGGTAGCAGAATTCTATAAAAAAAAAACATAAATATTGCATGTATCCGTTTCCTGTTCTGTTTGTAATATATATATATTATAATTTTATTTATTTTTTTAGAAATATCAGTCCTGCAATCTTATATGACTCAGGGCTTATTCACACGAACGTAGAATAAACAACGGACGTATTTATTTCATTGGGGCGGTTCACACGGCCGTTGTTTCAACGGACCATGTGAAGGGTCCATTGAAAAATAGATGTGCTATTGTCTTCTGTTTTCACGGATCCTTCGACAGACTCAAGTCTATGGGGATCCGTAATAACGGGACTTGCACGGGTGCAATCCGGACCTGAAAAATTGACGTTTTTCACGTCCGAGTTTGGACTCGTTCGTGTGAATCTGGCCTAACAGAAATTGTGCGCTGATTTCCTGGTCTCCATTTAGAACTTCCAGGTTTTTACTATGATCCTGAAAAGAACAGATATTTCCGCTTGCTACCAGGACACAATAACTGTAACCCACTGACAAAGGAGGGAATAATGAAAAAAGAAATGGAGGAGAAGAGGCTACAGCACCTTAAAGAAGATACAAATAGAAAGGTGAATTCTGCCATGGATTTAAAAATCTGTTTAGTGCTCACATTCATCCTCTTTGTCATACCGATGTTTTTTTTCTATTTCCAACCTTTTCATAAGTTTAAAGAGAAGTCTTTTATTTTACCATTTAGCAAATATGCAACTTAATTTATATGTGCCTGGGAATTTATTTTTTTTTAATGTCAACTGTCCTACATCTGTTTGTATAATTTTATGCAGAAATCGAGCAGAGTTGGATTAAATGCGTCATTGCTGCTTCGTGAACAGCAGCTTGGATTGCTGCCCTCGGCAACCTACTGCAGGTGTGAACAAATATGTATAAAATCACTAGAGCTGTTATATTGTTATTATAAACCATGCACTTTGAAATTATCTTATTGCATCTATTTTTCTATCGAAAAACGCAGTTGCAAGTTTCCCCGATGAAAAAATTACCGATTGTTTATACGATCTTAATATTGTTGAAACTATCTATAATAATAAAATAAAATCTTGCAGTTTTCACACAGGCCGCTAAACCTTAGAATAGGCTGACACTTGAGGTCCTTTTACATAGGTCGTGTATACAATCGCCGATCAACGAGACGGCTCGTATCTTCGACAGTTCATATAAACGCTCGTTTGCCCGATAATTGACCCGTGTAAAAGGGCCTTTAGGGGAGATTGTGCGTCGACATACAGTTTGCATCATTGTCGGCAGCATATCCCGTTTACACGGGGAGATCTGCTGCCGGCAGCGATGATTTTTACTGCCGCATACAAGATTCAATCTGATCGCTGTGCCCTTTTTCACGGGATAATAATCAGAGATAATCCCCTAATCATTGGCGCGTGTAAAAGGGCCTTTACTGTTTTGCAGACTCTTCTCAGTAGTCATTTCATTATCCTCGCTGGGCAAAAGTAATGAAAAGATAACACCTCTATTATAAAGCTGGAGGCCGATAATACAGGATAACATCATTGACAATAGGTGATAAACACACCTCACCTCATCCTCCCTCAGTGACCTCTCAACATGTCACAGAGCATGCCCACTACACTCTCCTATAGAAGTCAATTATACATTTTATAACTGACTTTATGTTCAGGTGCCTGCTGTAAAGCAAATTTCTGATACTGCTTTTCACAGTTTTCATCAACAGCTCAGGCCAAATGACTGCCCCCATAATCATGTACTGAAAATAAAACCGATAATAAAAAAAACTTTACTAGAAAAAAAATCTGATAACCCACAGTAGATTTTAGATTTGTCCTGACAGCCCTCCAGCAGATTACAGACTGCAGTTCCCAGCAATTAATATTTTCAGTACAGACACTCATTATCTGATATTGCCTATGCCATCCTTTAGGGAATCGCTCTCCTTTTTTTTTTTTTTTCGCAAATCTCTGTAGACGTATTCATGAGTTGAAAGTGGGCTGTATGCAGAGGAAGAAGGTGTCTATTGTTAATCCTGAACCTGTTGGCGCTGGAACACATAAATACGAATTTATTTTGGTAAGTCTAATGTGTTGGCATTCATTTATGCTATATAAATAAGGTGACTATTTCTAACGTGTCTTATGTTACATTCATATTTTACCATTACTTTGATCACGATCTCTGTACTATGCTGTAAAGTTTATTCTTTATATCCTGCAGGCTGACTCGTCATGTGAAAGGTTATTTGTAGTGAATGACATGGAGAATGGATTCTGTAAATATGGTCTTCTGAACCTTAATGGACTGTGGAAAGATGTACCTACACTAGAGAGTCATGATGATAATCCATATTTCACCAATCAGAAGGTAACACACCTGCTCCCTTAAACTGAACTTGTCACCTCGAAAATGCTGTCCAATGTACGGACTACATGTTTTAGATCAAGAGGAGCGGAGCAGATTTATGTATAGTTTTATGGAAATCTCTGGTCTTTGCATGCTTTAGTTCAGTGCGCTGTCTCACTACCTGTATGAGTGTGTATAGACATAGCTGTCAATCTCTGAGAAGGACCGCCCACTGGACTCCTAAGGTCCAAATGAGTAAGTATTAAAATTTATAAAATACTACCTGCTTTGAAAATGCTGTCTGATCTGCCATTAGCATTTTTTAATGTGACAGGTTTCCTTCGAAAATGGATTATATGAAAAAGTTATACATATAGAAAAAAGCAGCACTTATTTCTAAATGTATATACAGTTCTTGACATTGGCACAGTTAAGCTGAGCACCACCCTTGTCCTGATCTTTTGTGAGCTACATCCCTGACCACCTAGGTTTGGCGCGCTTACAGTCTATGGAGTAGTGCCAGCCATTTTCCTCCTTTATTATATAATAAAATGTTAGTTGCTTGAAACTGTTGGTACCATATGTATAGTAGATAGAACAATGCATGACAGCTGCTGGTTTAAAGAGGCTCACGAGTTTATCACTTCCCTATCTCCTACATAATCTAATAGGCGGTTTGACGCCGATAACTCCTGTTTTTTGTTTTTTAAAAATAGGTTTATTATTTCCAAAGTTATGTTCTTTTTTTAGACATATGCTAATTTTGTCTTAATGGCCAACTGGGCGGTTATCATCTTTTTACCATGTGGTGTTGTATAGAAAATTGTATGACGCTGAACAATCAGTCCAGCCCAGCGTGATTCACAGCCCAGTGTGATATCCACTAGAATCGCGAGATCATGCTGTGATGTGACTCCTTGCCTCCGGTACTTCACCAGAGCGACGGAAGACGGACCATACATCGCCTCCAGCCGGGCCAGGACGATTATCCTCCTCGGCAGCTTAACCACCACAGCGTGCAGGTAAAGATAGAAAACCCCCTATAGACGCTCTGGTGAAGGACCTGCGGCAGGAAGTCACAGCATGATCTCGCGATTCTAGCTGAGATCACGCTGGGCTGGACTGAAGAGAAGTGTATCACGCTGATTGGTCAGCGTCATACAGTTTTCTATACAACGATCACATGGTAAAAAGAAAATAACCGCCCCGTTGGCCATTAAGACAAAATTAGCATAAGACCAAAAAAGAACATAACTTTGGAAATAATAAACCTTTTAAAAAACAAACAAACAAACACAGGAGTTATCAGCATCAAAGTGCCTATTCGATAGGAGATAGCGAAGTCATAAACTAGTGGCATAGCCATATGTCTCTTACCAGTGTCTCAAGCTAAAGCTGCAGTCGCATTGGGTGTAACTATTTAAGTAACTATGGGTTTTTGTTTTTTGGCTTCCTTTTAATAAAATCCATTCCTGTTTTTGGCACATAGTAGGAGGACCGTACACACATGGTAAAAAATAGCCATGTAAATACATCCTAAGGCTTCATGCTGTAAGGCCCTATTACATCTGCCAATAATCGGGCGGTGCAGCGATGGCCGATCAACGAGACATCGTGGATCGGCGCTCATTTTCTCCTGTCATACGGAGCTGTGGATGGGGACGAGCGGTCATTACTCCGATCGCTCGTCCTCATACATTATTATCATGTCGGCAGCGCGTCTCCCTGTTTACACAGGGAGACGTGCTGCCGACAACGATAATATTTTACTTTTTTTAAAACGATACGACCAGCAGATAATCGAACATTTGCTAGTTCATCTTCTGATCGCTGCCCTGTTTACACAGGGCAATTATCGTCAACGAGGGTTATATGAACACTTGTCGGTCCGATAATCGCCCAATATAAAACCCCCTTTAGAGTCCCCAGCGCTCAGTATTACGGAGCCATAGGAACTCTGTACATGATCATTAAATAATGCTAAATTAAGGCTCGGGTGTGGAAAATGCAGTAGGTTATGAGCAGTGGTTAATAACTTCATCTCTTCTCAATGGTCATATATTGGGAATATTTTTATAAAAGCAGTTTGGAACAATACTGTGCAATAAATTGCGTTTTGGGTTCTTTTCCAGTTATTAACTTTTTTTTTTCTCCCCCTCAAAGGTGGTTACTGCATGTTGGGCCTCAATGAATGCACCAGACTCCCATGTTCTGTATCCTTTCACTCTGCTAAATGTCACTGGTAAAGGCCTGATCTTCTATTTCAGGATATTGAACTTGTGACCTACTGAGTTATTAGTCCTTGATGATCATTCAGAGTCTGTCTTCTGGGAAAACCAGAGGCCCCAGGCTGCGTCAGTCTAATCCCAGCATGCCGTTTTAGGAGCTTGGCCTCAGACTATGGTACTGTCATTTTGTGTTGTATACGTTTATATGACTTTTTTTTTTTTTCCTGAGAGATTAGTATGTAGAGATTTTTTTGGGAGTTTTTAACATCACCATTGCAGATCTTACAATTGCTAAAAGAAATTTTAAGGATTGCCACATGAATAACATTATCAGAAGTGAGATATTGCAGTGAAGCTTTAACTTTGTGTATTTCGTATAGGTGGTCTGATGTCATGGTTTTTGTTTATTTAATATTTTACCTAGTGTATTAGCAAATATAGAATTTTTAACAAAAAGTCATTTTACCTTTTTATAGATGACGTCCGTCCAGAAGTGGTCTACAATATCAGAATCTCTAATGCCTGGTCTTGTGCATGGTGCCTAAACCCTCAATTGGAATGTACCTATGCAGCAGGTTTGTAACCGTGGAGCTGTCCGATCTTCTAGCCCCATGTTTATTTATCTTCACAGAGTTGGTATGACTGTTTCACATCCTAGAACTTAGAGACAACTTTCTTTTAATCCCTTGTTACTTGGGTTCTTCTGGGCCAGGACATTTTTTGCTATTTTTAACTGCATATTAACTGCCGTTTGCATGTGAAATGGCTAAAACTGTATTTTTAGGTAATCCATGTGATTTTTGGTCTTTTTTTTTTCTACAGCTAGCGTTTTCGTTTTTTACCAAATAGTTGCTTTTAAGAAATATTTGGCAGTTAATACTTAAAAAATAATTATTTCTTTTTTTTTTTTTTTTTTTTTTTAATCCTGTAATCCCCCAAAATACAAATATCGTGTCCCCTCAAATGGTCAGCCATCGCAACACAGTAATGAGGGGGGACACAGTAGCATACAATTCTTAGGTGAGCAGAAATGATAAAATACTGCTTCTTCCTTTTCTTGAGGGTGCTTGACTGTCTCTGACAGCCAGACAACCGAACATCGTTTCTCTATCTTCCATGTTTTTACTGCACTGTAGAATTATGTCCCCAATAAGCCTTTTTACGGTGGTCATTAAAGGGCTTTATTCTAGAGGGTTTAAAAAAAAATCAATAATTTAATCTAGTCTTCATAGTTTACATGCCTCTATGGAGAACCCTGGCCCCTTCAGTGTTTTTACAGGCACAGCGGTTTGTCTATAAACGCAGTTGTGCATGGTACTGCAGTGTAGCCCCAATAACTTGAATTGGCTCCACTGCAGTACCGGGCACAGCACCTGTGCGGACGAGCCTCTGTGCCAGGATGTGATGCTTACTGGCGTTTCATTGCCCCTTCATTCTTCAGATTGTTGGTTGGAGAGCAGGGGTCAGATCCCCACGGTCATACACACAGAGGGGTTGTGTCACCTCAGACATTTATGTCATAACCACAGGATATGCAAGAAATGTCTGATAGATGTTGGGTCCAGCTCTGGAACTCACGCCTATCTCCCGAACAGTGGTCCCCGGACTCCTGCCTTGCTTGATGAGGAGGGCACTGGCTTGCGCTTCCAGGCAGAGAATAGGTGTACAACAGGACGTGACACTGTTTGCTCACGTCCTCACGAAGGTTGAAACGTTGCACATGTATTGGTGAAAAAACATCTTAAGGAAAACCCACTTAAAGGGGTTTTCTCACCAGGGACATTCCTGACATATCCACAGGATTTGTCCTAAAAGTCAGAAAGCTGCGGGTCCCACCTCTGGGACCTGCACCTATCTCTAGAACCGCTCTGTGTTGCGGCTGAAGCAGGTGAATTCGAACCATAAAGAAGGAAACCGCGTAGCTCGTTGAGCTACGTGGTTTCCGTAAGTCCCATAGAACTGAATGGTAGCTACGCTGCTTCCGTTACGGCCATTCACTAATATGCGACCATAAAATCAGGAAGTGGCCCGGAGGCAGCAAGAGCAGAAGAAGGTAGGACGATGTTTAAGGGGGCTCTGTTTTAGGCCCCATACACACGAACGTAAAAACACCCGTAATTACGGCACGTTTTTACGGGCCCATGGACTTCTATTGGCCACGGGTACCTCCCCGTATTCTTACGGGAAGGTGCCCGTGCCGTTGAAAAATATAGAACATGTCCTATTTCAGGCCGTAATTACGGCACGGGAAGGCCCATAGAAGTCTATGGGGCTCCCGTAATTACGGGTGACTACGTGTGTGCATCCGTAATTACGGGAGCGTTGCTAGGCGACGTCAGTAAATAATCACTGTCCAGGGTGCTGAAAGAGTTAAACGATTGGCAGTAACTGTTTCAGCACCCTGGACAGAAACTACCAATCACAACATAGATCAACCTGTAAAAAAAAAAAGACGTTCATACTTACCCAGAACTCCCTGCTTCTTCCTCCAGTCCAGCCTCCTGGGATGACGTTTCAGCCCATGTGACCGCTGCAGCCAATCACTGGCCAATCACAGGCTGCAGCGGTCACATGGACTGCCGCGTCATCCAGGGAGGTCGGACTGGATGTCGAGAGGGACGCCTCACCAAGACAACGGCCGGGTAAGTATGAATTTCTTTTACTTTTTCTGCGGAAAGGGCTGTCCCTTCTCTCTATCCTGTACTGATAGAGAGAAGGGGCTGCCGATTACTGCAGTGTAATTTTGCAGCGAAAACGTGCCCGTAAATACGGGTGGAATACTGGTGACACCGGACCCGTATTTACGGGCACAGGTCCGTAAATACTGGTGCAATACGGGTCGAATACGTGTGACCAAGGACCCGTATTTATGCCAGTATTTACGGGAGGACAAAAATACGTTGGTGTGCATGAGGCCTTAGGCCCCATGCACCCAAACGTGCTTTTGCGGTCGCAATTTCTCCGAAAATCCACGGGAGAATTGCGGCCCCATTCATTTCTATGGGGCTATGCACACGACCGTAGTTTTTACGGTCCGTGCACGGCCCGGGAGCCCGCCCCGCAGAAAGAACGGACCTGTCTTATTACAGCCATGTTCTGCGGTCCGGGCTCATTGAAAATAATGGCCGCGGCCATGTGCATGTCCCGCGATTTGCTTGCGGCTGACAGTCCGCAGCCGGCCGACCCGAAAATCACGGCCGTGCACATGGCTACAGTTGTGTGCATGAGGCCTTAGAGAGAGGTTGGACCCGCATCTGTCTGACATTTATGACATATCCTGTGGCTATGTCATAAATGTCCCTGGTGGGAAAACCCCTTTAAATGCATTTTTTTTAAGATGACCTGGAGTTTATAACTATTGTACAGTCTGTAAGTCAGCAACTGTACACTGACATAAAACAAGTTGCATTCATTGCAATATAGATTTTTTTCCTGTATGCGTTCTATTGTATGATAGAAGTACCTCAGTCATTAGTTGCACTCAAGCTGCTCACCTCTCCTTTCTCTTTACACGGAAGGTCTGCGGAATCAAGTCCTGGTTCTGAACGCTGTTACAGATGTTCAGTACACTTTCCGAACTAACAGTGATGTTTTGGCTCAGCAATTTGCCACACAGGTACGTTAGCATTAATTGTATATAAATATATCTAATGGGGCTGGGCAATTAGGACCTAAATCAAAATCACAATTAATTGAACATGTAACCTCGATTACGATTAATAAATAATTTTAAGCCACACCTATTTTTGAATGCTACACTATTTAATTAATATAGATCCCCTAAGCCTGCTATATACTACTGTATATAATCTACCCCCTCACACAGTATAATGTCCCTATAGTGGCCCCCATGCAGTTTAATGCCCCAATAGCGCCTAAATAAAATACATACCTAACCCCGTTCCAACAACGAGTGGAGGAGATCTGTCTGCTCCTCCGGTCTGTGTGGCTCGGCGCATATGTTCAGGTTCCGCTGCACTTCTGGCATAGACCGGCTTTTGTTTTAAATATGACCTAAGTAAACCTTATAACTTTTATCTTGAGTGCTGGATATACCTACACTATACACCACTATTGCCTTGATTACCTGCTGTCGACACAGGAACAGTTTGGGAATCTCTACGAACACCTGCAGTACTTGGATTCATTTACACCAACTTGCATCATTCAAACGCATTGGAAACGCAGTGGATATGTGGTGAGCTAAATTTTTTTGTAACACTTCCCCTATTTTTGTACTCAATGTCCACGCGCCACAGCCAGCGTACAGTGCCCGCCCCAATGGTATATACACAAATGATGGGGGTAATATGCAGAGACCCTCATCATCCCCTGTATATAACCCCCATCATCCATGTATATACCATTGGGGCGGACATTGAGGCTAAACAAGAAATAAATGGGGCGGGCAATGAGGACTCCGTGGCCCAATAAGCTGCCTGCTACGCCGGTATATGGTAGAAGTGCAGCGGACTCTGAATACATTCGTGGTGAGTCGCTCATGGCATAGCACAGACAGGTGTGCGGCAGTGACATCATCGCGCATGTCTGCGCTGAGCCGTGAGCGGCCAGCTTTTTACAGTGAATAGTAGAGCAGGAAACTGACGTTCTCCTTCTCTACTGTAGAATTCAACTGTATCTGCAGCCTGAGGACGCAGATACAGTTGAAACCGTAAAAAAACTAAATGCGCAAGATGACTTTGGTATCTACGCTGAATTTCGGTTTTTTTTCCGATTAATTGCCCAGCCCTAATATGTAGTATGTTGAAACAACCTGACTCGCTTTAATTTGTCTATCTGCCTGTCCTGTTAGGGATACTCACAGAATTGACAGTCAAATTCTATTTCTACAGTCTACATATAGTTTACAGTGGCTCACAGTATAAAATTGCTGTAAATTGTTGAGCAACTTACTTTATTAAAAATTTTGATTTACATGATGTTTTGGATTTGTTTTCTCAACATTCACTAACACCATACAGAAATTCTGGTTTATTAGAACTGGCGTGAAACTGGGTAACTAGAGCCGAAGTTCTGAAAATCAGAGTTAAACTAATGGCACATGAAAGATTTCCATAACTTTTGGATTCCAAGTAGCAGCAATATGACATTTTACTTCTACTTTGGATGGAGATGGAGTCGAAAACAATTTTTTTAATTAATAATTTTTAGTTAGAGGTTTGCGCTTTAATTAAAGGCTATGTACACCTTTGAAATCCTTTTTGCCTTTTTTTTTAAATAAAAATGTCAGTGTGACTGGTGCAACTTTCAAAATTATTTTTGTTAAAAATTATTTTAACTTTTTGAGATACAGCTGCATTGTATCCTGTATACAGAGCATCTGTATCTAGCGGTGAAACCTGTATCTGTCAGGTCCGCATATGTCAGTTGCCCCTGTCCGTTTCCCTCCGACGTGTTGCAGAGCAGCCTGAGGGAAACTGATGCTAGAACGGATCCCATAGCTTTCTGTTCTTTAGAGTCCAGCTCCCTGGGAGGTCCGCCACCGTATTCTATTTAATCTATTGCTCCCAAGTTCAACGCCGGGTGCTGCTGCATCCACCTTCCGGAAGCACCTGGCATGGGTATCTCTAACCAAAGCATTGCCGGGGAGCAGGAGCGGAACATACAGCCCTGTAGATAGCGCCACTATAGCTCCCTCTAGCACCAGAATCCCCGGCCAGAGCATTTCCGACACTGGCCGGGGATTCCCTCCCGTAGGATCCCTTGATGCCACAGTCCATACATGGGCAGTGACGTCAGGGGCTACTCCTGTTGCAGAATCCCCTGTTAGCAGAGTTTGGCAACACTCTGTCCGGAGATTCCGCTTCTGAGTACGACACACATGACCTTACAATGTGTGTCGGACATCAGTGTAGCGCCAAGGCCGGAGCAGAGAAGGAGAGCCCTGACATAGTACACATGTATCTAATCCATCATGTATCCAACCTATCACAAACTATGCCCCACTCTGATAAAATTGGCACATTTTCAGACCCTAGAATACCTTTTTATTGGACCACTGTGGTAAAAACTGATGACCACTACCATCAACTGATGGTTTTGTAGTAAAAAGTAGTGAAAAAGCCTGATGACAACTGATCTATTTTTGCATCAGTTGTAATCACTTGAGAGACAAAAAAAACGGATGCTGATGCAACTGATCTGTGAACACACCCTAAGGGTTCTGTTTTTTTTTATTACTGAATCAATAGCACAATCGACTGCACTATTAATTCTGTAAAATAAAACGGCACCCATTCACAACGGTGACAAACGGAAACCATTAGTAAAGTATCCGTCACCATTCAGATCAACGGTGATGCAAACGGATGCTATGGTAATCGTTTGCCTTTCTGTTGACTGAGCTTTCTGTCGGGGGAACTAGACGGAACCCCTCAACGGAAAGACAACGCTGAAGTGAACAGACCCTAAGACGTATACTAGCTTTACAATTTGCTAGTTTACCTGACTCACCTGCATACCAATTGTGGATTCCTTTACTGTTAATAAATGTCATTTTAGAATACAATAAGAACACTTTCTTTACTTGTAGACCTTACTTCTCTATAACGGCTGCCGCTCCGGAGAAGTGTTCTGTATTGATCTTCGCGTCCCCTCTCAATCACCAAAAATCCGGAAAAAAGTGGTGACCTTTTCACAAAGTTCCAGCATCACATGTCTGCGTCTTCTCAAGGATGAGAACTACCTGGTGGTATCTGATATGTCTGGGCAGGTACATCACAACAGAAGATACGTACAGTAGTCTAAAAATGTTACCTAGTGGCCAAACCCTTGGGACCAACTGAACAACTTCTATGTCCTGTACCAGTATGTTTTATGACATGATTTTCTATCTTACTATGACTTCAGGTGCACTTATTTGACTTTTTAAGGGATTCAATGGTTAAAACATATATTCATTTTGCTAGCATTATTATATCTTAATTGGCTAGTATGTTTTTGGCTCTGATCACGGTATCATTATGGCTTCCGTTCATAATGAAGAATCTGACTTCATGGGGGCAATCAGGGATTCAGTATTTTTGACAACAAGAATAGCGCTGGAACCCCTGCTATTCTTGCCGTTAAAAATACTTAAAGGGAGATTGTCACCAGAACTTCCGTTTTGAACTAACAGTAGGCTAATATAGTTCATGCTAACCTGATTTTAAATGTGTCTTCCTTATTCCCCATCAGTGCATGCTCAGTAGTGCCGATTAAATCGACGGACATATTGTTCATACTGCGCATGCGCCGACTACGATGTAGGAACACGCGCACGTTCACTACACTACGGGGCCAGGCGTGAACTTGCCGAGTACGTTGCCAGGCGTGAACTCGCCGAGTGCGTTGCCTGGCCCATTTCAATCACCTCAAGCAGGGAGTGAGGGGGGGGGGGGTTGAACAGGGCAATGATGCGCTAGCATTTTGTTGCAACAGACATGCCCTCGTTGCACTGAAATGCTGATTTGCATAAACTTAAGTGTTTTTAATGCAAAGCAGGGGAATAAGGAAAACACATTTAAAATCAGGTTAGCATGAACTATATTAGCATACTGCTAGTTCAAAAAGGAAGTTCTGGTGACAGACTCCCTTTAAAACTCCAACAGAAAGGTAAAACTGCTAACGTAAACCAAGACTTATAATTGAATTGTGTTGGCAAAGTCACCATCCATGCTAAAGTAAACTTCCTTTAAAGGGGTGATGTGGAGACTGAAAAGTATTAGCAGTGTACACACCACCGTACGCGAGTACACTTCATAATATACATCCCAGTCCCCCGTCGCGCTGATAAGATTTTAATAGATTTTTTACAGCGCTGGCAGGGGACCGGAAGTCTAGTGGCACAGTCGTCCTTCATGACAACACGTCATGTGACCGGCCCCGCTGTTCTCTAAGTAATCGCAGTAGTACATCGATTATAGCGGGGCAGGTCACATGACAATGTGACGTCATGAATTAACATTGTGCCACTAGACTTCCGGTCCACAGCCAGCGCTGTAAAAATCGATTAAAATTTTATAATCGGCATGAAGAGGGACAAGAATGTACATTAGCAAGTCCACTCACGTATTGCAGTACACTGCTAATACTTTTCAGCCCCCACATAACCCCTTTAATTTCGTGCCTGGTGGTCCTGTGCATTAAGAGTATGTTCACACGGCCCATTTTCTGCCGTTTTTCGGGCCGGAAAATCGGAAGCAGAATGCCTGCAAACATCTGCCCATTGATTGCAATGGAAAAAACTGCGTTCTGTTCCGATGGGCCTTTTTTTTTACGCGGCCGTTTTTCAAAACGGCCGCGAAAAAGAAGTGCAGGTCACTTCTTGGGACATTTTTGGAGCTGTTTTTCATAGACTCTATTGAAAACTGCTCCAAAAACGGCCGTAAAAAACGCTGCGAAAATCACAAGTGGCTTAAAAAAACGTCTGAAAATCAGGAGCTGTTTTCCCCTGAAAACCGCTCCGTATTTTTCAGACGTTTTTAGTCTAGTGTGTGAACATACCCTCACAGAACTTTCAAGATTGCGTGGTATTTACCAATTGGAAGACTCTGCTTATTAACATTTAATGACCATTTCTCGCAGTGGAGTCCCACGAGGCCCTCTATCATACAGAAATCCAAAATCAATCATGTAGCAGCATAAAGACAGTATGTTAGCAGGAAAATTATTCTATAACTTTTACTTACTTTTCTACTTCCATGTGACCCAAGAAGTTTAAGAAACTAGCACTAGTTTAATATTGATGCCAGATTAAAGGACTTAATGGCTGCATTTCAAAAGTGGGTCCTATTGACATTTCGGGGGAAAGGTTTTGCAGTTTATGCAACATAATATAAGGATTACATTTTATATTATTTAATGGACTGTCATTGTAAATTCTAGATTAAGCTGTGGGATCTACGGATGGTGAAATATGTGCAGAACTATGAAGGGCATAATAACAGTTATGCTCATTTACCGGTGCATGTGCAAGAAGATGAAGGGCTGCTGCTTGCAGGTATGGCATTTGTACACCATTTGCTCATCAAAAAGTTTGGCTATGCTTATTGCATATTGTTTTATTTAGTAAAACGTATCGGCGTTTATACGGTAGAATACAGCTAGTGTTCACTGCAAGGAGGCAGAAAGTTATTTAATTCTATGTCTAAGCAGGCCATTGGAGCTCTCAGAAAAACTTTGCTCCGACCAATATAAAGGTATGCTAAGAAAATAATCGGCACAAAATTTTGGACCTAAAAATGTTGTTAAAAGGGGAATATTAAGGCTATGTTCAACTTTGAAAGGGACATTTTTATTTTAAAAAAAAACAACTAAGTGTGTTTGCAACATTCTATATACTAATTAAAAAATATTTTTACTTTTTGAGATACAGCTGGTTTGTATTCTCTATACAGAGCAGCTGTATCTTGCAATAAGACCTGAATCCATCAGGTTAGCAGCACTGACTGGTTCAGTGTCAGCGGGTCCTGCGTGTCAGAGACCCACCTGTAATCTATCTCATTAAGTTACGTAGATGTGATCAATAACCACTCAGTCCTGTCAGAGACACGTAGGACCTGCTGTCACCTGAACCTGTCAGTGCCGCTGACCTGATGGGTACATGTTTCAGCACAAGATACAGTTGCTCTGTATACAGGACAAAGCAGCTGTATCTCAAAGTAAAAAAAAATTTTAATAAAAAGTATTTAGAAAGTTGCACCAAACACACTGAGATTTCTAGCACGGGAAACGAAATCTCGTGAGATTTCGGAGATAAACGAGATTTCGTTTCCCTTGCTGCAAATCTCCCAGAAATGATTCAGAAGTGTCCTGATAATGAATACACATGACGTCCAGGCTGGATTTCATGTGTATTCGTTATCAGGACACTGCAGTAACGTTAATCTCTGTTTATGTGGCTGCACATCGCTGCTGTGTAAATCAATGGAGATGAGTGTATGATGCTGATTGGTCAGCATCATACAGTTAAAAACGTTTTGCGTTAACAGCTCTGTGTGTCAGCATCGTATGATGTGTGGCTGCGCGATTTTCGCGCAGCCGCCATCATTATGACACTCTGTTTACATTTACACAGCAGCGATGTGCAGCCACATACACAGAGATTAACGTTAATCAAGTGTCCTGATAATGAATACACATGACAATCCAGCCTGGACGTCATGTGTATTCAGAATCCTGACACTTCTGACTCTTTTCTTTGAGATTTCCAGCAAGGGAAACGAAATCTCGTTTACCTCCGTAATCTCGCGAGATTACGTGTGGCTTGCTGGAATCTCACAGAAAAGATTCAGAAGTGTCAGGATTCTGAATACACATGACGTCCAGGCTGGATTTCATGTGTATTCATTATCAGGACACTTGATTAACGTTAATCTCTGTGTATGTGGCTGCACATCGCTGCTGTGTAAATGAATGGAGAGGAGTGTATGAGGCTGACTGGTCACTGATTGGTCAGCGTCATACACGTAAACACGCCCAGTTAAAAACACAATAGATGCCCAGTTGGGCATAACAAACAAAAAAACGCCCAGTTGTCCATTTCAAACCTCATTTGCATATATATATATATATATATATATATATATATATATATATATAATAGCTCATAACTTGGCCAAAATGAACGTTTTAAAAAAACAAACAAAACGTTACTGTTATCTACATTGCAGCGCCGATCACATGCAATAGGAGATAGGGATTTCAGAATTTGGTGACAGAGCCTCTTTAAAGCGACTAAACTATTTTAAAGTACAGACACCCCACCCTCCAAAAAAAAAAGTAAACAATTAGAATTCATTGCCACGCTCCAGATTTCCATGAGGCAGTGCTATAAATATAGAAGCAGAAAAATAAGGATGCTATTCGCCAATAAAAAAACCGAAATAAAATATATGGCATTTGACGCTTAACATTAATTTCAATTCCGTTCTTATAGCATAGAAAAAAGTAAAATATAGTCCGCTCACCCAAACAGGCACCTTCCCAGTTAGTGTCGGCTTCCGGATGCATTTATGCTTACGCGTTTTGAGCTTGTTATGCCTCATGCACACAACCGTAGCCATGTGCATGGCCCATGATTATGGCACGGAGGGCCGCGGAGTGTCATCTGCAAATCAGACCGTGCACACATTGATTTTAATGAGCACAGACCACAAATGCGGCCCGTATAATGTCTTGTCCTATTTTTTTGCGGTCCGAGCTCCCGGCCAATGCACGGACCGTGGAAACCACAGTCGTGTGCATGGGCCCTTAGAAATGAATGGGTTCGCAATTCATCCGCATTTTTGTGGATAAATTGCAGACGCAAAAACACGTTCGTGTGCATGAGGCCTTAAAGAGGCTCTGTCACCACATTATAAGTGGCCTATATTGTACATGTGATCGGCGCTGTAATGTAGATTACAGCAGTGTTTTTTTATTTAGAAAAACAATCATTTTTGACGGAGTTATGACCTATATTAGCTTTATGCTAATGAGTTTCTTAATGAACAACTGGGCGTGTTTTACTTTTTGCCCAAGTGGGCGTTGTACAGAGGAGTGTATGACGCTGACCAATCAGCATCATACACTTCTCCCAATTCATTTATACAGCACATAGCGATATAGCTATATCGCTATGTGCAGCCAGATAAACACACTATAACTTTACTGCAGTGTTCTGATAATGAATATACATTACCTCCAGCCAGGACATGATGTGTATTCAGAATCCTGAAACCTGTCATTTCAAACGAGATTACGCTTGCCTTGCTGTAAATCTCAGAGACGCTACAGAAATGTCTGGATTCTGAATACACATCACGTCCTGGCTGGAGGTAATGTATATTCATAGTCGGGACACTGCAGTAACGTTATAGTGTGTTTATGTGGCTGCACATAGCAATATAACTATATCGCTATGTGCTGTGTAAATGAATGGAGAGAAGTGTATGACGCCGATTGGTCAGCGTCATACACTTCTCTCCACAACGCCAAAAAGTAAAACACGCCCAGTTGTTCATTAAGAAACTCATTAGCATAAAGCTACTACAGGTCATAACTCAAAAATGATCGTTTTTCTAAATTAAAAAATACTGCTGTAATCTACATTACAGCGCCGATCACATCATGTACAATATAGGGAACTTATAACGGGGTGACAGAGCCTCTTTAATTAGGTTCTCCTGGTAAAAAGAGTTGGCGCTCCCAATCTGGAGAATTTTATACTCTAGTAAAATGTTGTTGTTTTTTTAAAGCATTTGAAAAATAGTGTTTAACTCAGTTAAGCTTTTTAAATCCGATTTTTTTTATTTTTTTTTATTTTTTTAAAGTTCCTTTTAGTTTACAACTGCGTACAATCTAATTGTATGCTTGGCAGCACTGCAGTGACTAGTGTGATTTTTGCAAGGCAGTGACTGACCTTTTAAAGGAAACCTGTCAGCCTGTTTATGCTGCTCTCTGTGACAGACACGCTGACACGACCCTCTGTGACGTCTGTCACTTATGTGCGTAGATGTTTTTCGTTTTGAAGAATTTTACAGGTTATTCGTTGCAGCGCTGTGAGGCAGTAGTCCGATATATTCATGAGATGCGGACTCCCCAAGCCCCCCCCCCCCCCTCTACTAAGTGATAGCTTTCTCCCTATGCACAGTAATAGGAAAACGGCTGTCAGTCAGCAGGCTGACGGGTTCCCTTTTAACTTTCCAAGTCTACTAGTGATTATTAAAGGGAATGTCGCTAGAAATTATTTTATTTTTTTATATAAACCATTATTTGAGTGATTACACATTGTTTTTTAATTTTTTCACAAGTCAGGAAATATTATAAATTAGATTCTAATTTATAACATTTCCATGTGCTGGGCACTAGAGGGATCACTTCCCAAAATTGCAGCATGGTCAATGTGGTAAAGCAACCTAATTGCTTTATGCTGCAAATTTGGGGTAGACACACTCGCTCTAGTGTCCTCACACAATCCCCCCTCCTTTATCCTGGCTAGTGCCAGGAGAAAGGAGGGGGTTGAATGTTCAAACCTCCTACACTGTGCTCCGCTATTTTCTGAGCGAATGCACAGTGTAGGAGGATTACAGTGCTAAGCAGACAGTATAACACAAACATACACGAACGTAATACACACATCACATACACAAACATAACTTACCTGCTCCTGTCGCCTCCGCTCCTATTCCTTGCGCCTTCGCATATGGCCGGAAGCCGCGGCCGGAAGTCGTCATCTTACTGTCCGGCATCGGCTTCTGGTCCACATGAAAATGGCGCCGGATTTCGCTCTGCTAACGAGCTTCGTTTTGGTCTGTGTGGGAGCGGCGCATGCTGCAGTGAATGGAACGGCTCCCGTTCCCATTCTCTATGGGGATGTATGTGCCGTATTCCATCTCTGTATGTGTCGTTAATCGACATATACAGAGATGAAAAGAAAATGGCAGCCCCCATTGAGCAATAAAAATGAAAAAAAAGTAGAACACACGAACACAAATATATAAAAAAATTTTTTTAGCATACTAAAAGCAATATAAAAAAATAAAATAATTTCATGACGCCTTCCCTTTAAGCCATGAATATAATTCAAGTTGATGCATTTCATTTCCCATGTAGTCGGACAAGATTGCTACACAAGGATATGGAACTTCCAGGACGCACGGCTTCTGAGGACAATCCCATCACCACATACAGCAGCCAAGGACTCTATACCAAGTATTGTGTTCTCCTCCTACCAAGGAGGGAAAAGACCGGTTCCTGGGTTGCTTATGGCGGTCAAGAAAGACTTGTATCACTTTACTTATGATTCAAATGACTTTTAATACACATTGAAGAACTTGTTTTGCAGTGATATCACTTAAGACTTACACCTACATCAGTAAAATCCTGATACCTGCCAGGTAAGCATCCTAGTTTTGGAAAAGGGACATATTTTAACAGAGTAAATCTTTAATAAATGAGTGGTAAATAATATCATCCAAAACTAGCTATTCAATAAAATAATTTATAATTTTATGTAAATGTCTATTTTACATGTGTTTCTGCCTAAACTACAATCTGTTCCACAACAAGTTCACACTGTAAGAAGGAGTATGTGTAATTTGCCATGGGGGGGGGGGGGGATTACCACTGAATCGATCAATTACTAGCTCTACAGTACTATTTGTTGAAAAATGTAACTTATTCATACCCTGCAATTTACGGTCTTGTCAAGCTGGGCCATAAAGGTACAGATTATTGTCGTAAGGACCTTGTATAGAAGCTGGGTTGACACGACCTATTTTCAGACGTAAACGAGGCGTATTATGCCTCGTTTTACGTCTGAAAATAGGGCTGCAATACGTCGGCAAACATCTGCCCATTCATTTGAATGGGTTTGCCGACATACTGTGCAGACAACCTGTAATTTACGCGTCGTCGTTTGACAGCTGTCAAACGACGACGCGTAAATGGACTGCCTCGGCAAAGAAGTGCAGGGCACTTATATACATTATATGCAGGACACTTATATACATTATATGCAGGACACATATATATATATATATATATAATTTGAGCTGTTCTTCATTGAACTCAATGAAGCACAGCTCAAGATTTACGAGCGTCAGACGGCTCGCAAAATGCGAGGAGCATTTACGTGTGAAACGAGGCAGCTGTTAACAGTCTGTCTTTTCACACGTAAATGCCTCTCATCGTGTGAACATACCCTTAGTCTTAAGAGTCTGTATTTTAGATAGAGATACTCCTTGTTCCTCCGTGTGGCGCCTGCAATCCTTCTAGGGACGAACATCTACGTAATTTTGCATGTCATGATGTTTCCGTATAAAAAAAAACCAGTGTAAAATCAGAGGAAGACAACAGTACAGCATGGACCCACTAACCGCTATGGACACAGTATTACTGATTAGTAGAACATGGATCCAAATCTGGCCATGTGCATGAGGCCTAAAAAGTTTTTCAGGGCAAGAAACCGCATACCGCAGCCACATCTCTGCTTCTTGAATCCCTGTATTTGACTTGGAAGGATGGGGATTGAGATCAAAGGATTTTGATTGTGCTGACATATATTAGCAGCTTTTAAGGCTGGGTTCACACGACCTATTTTCAGACGTATTGGAGGCGTTTTACGCCTCGAATTACTTCTGAAAAAACGGCTCCAATACGTCGGCAAACATCTGCCCATTACTTTCAATGTTCTGTGCAGACGAGCTGTCATTTTACGCGTCGCTGTCAAGACAGCTCGTAAAATTACAGCCTCGTCAAAAGAAGTTCAGGGCACTTCTTGGGATGTTTTTGGAGCCGTTTTCTCATAGACTCCAATGAAAACCGCAGCGAAAAGCGCGAGTTGCTCAAAAAACGTCTGAAAATCAGGGTCTGTTTTCCCTTGAAAACAGCTCTGTATTTTCAGACGTTTTTGACTCTACGTGTGAACATACCCTAAGGCTGGGTTTCCACGTAGCGTAAACACTGCGGAATTTCTGCAACACAATTCTGTGGAAATTCCACAGTATTTACAGTAACAGCAAAGTGAAATTAAGAAAATCTCGTGCCCATACTGCAGAAAAAAAACACAGCGTAAAGGCTAAGAAATTGACCTGCAGTGCGGAATTTAAATCCGCAGCATATCAATTTATGCTACGTTTTCGTTGCTTTTTTTTTGCGGATTTTCCCCATTGAATTCAATGGGGATGCAAAACCCACAAGCTGTGTGTTGAAACTTTTGTGGCTTAATCGCAACAGTTCCGCTGCAAAAATCACAACTCAGGAAGAAAAAAAAAAAACATACTTACCCAGAACGCTCTCCTCCTTCCTGCAGTCAGGCCTTCTGGGATGACGTTTCATCTCATGTGACCTCTGCAGTCAATCACAGGCTGCAGCGTCACACGGCCTGCAATGTCATCTTGGGATACCGGATTACGTGCAGAAAAAAGGGAGGGGGTAAGTATGGTATTTTTTTTTTTTTTCTTACCCCATCGCGCGTAATTATGTTAGAAAAACCGCGGAAGGTGCTGCGGGTTCCAGGATTAATACACTGCACAGCTTTTACGCAGCATATCCGACCCACGGGAACCCGGCCTGATTCTCAATAAATCTGGTGTAAAATCTACAACTCAATGATAGCAATAGACCTGAGAGAACAAAAGAATCTATAAAGTCCAGTATTAGGATAAAACAATTACCACATTTATAAAGTACCACCTACAAAGGGAGGGGGAGAAAAAAAAATGCATTTTTCTTTTACAAACTCAGAAAAAGGCACTTACAGATAAAATACTAAGACTAGTAACTTATTTTATCATAAATCAGACAATAAATTAAAGTCAAGCAACCGTTCAATCACTCATAACAGAAATACTGTATTTGTGTTTTCCTCTGCTTGGCGTAGGCAAGAGTATACGAATAATAAATCTTGGGTATATCGGATAGATAGATATACAGTATATATATATATATATATATATATATTAGAGGATTACATTCTGGGTGTTTAAATATAGTGCGAGCCTTTAAAACTGAAGCAATCAAGAATGGGTTCATAAAAGACTCGTGACATATGCAAAGGGTCAACAAAGTTAGATAACAAATCTCTTAGGGTATGTTCACATGGCATACTAAAATACGGAGCTGTTTGCAAGGCAAAACAGCTCCCTGATTTTCAGACGGTTTTTAAGCCACTCGCGTTTTTTACGGCCGTTTTTGTAGCTGTTTTTCTATAGAGTATGCAAAATGGCTGAAGAAGTGACACGCACTTCTTTTTCGTGGCCGTTGTTTTATGCGACAGTTTTGAAAAACGCCCGTGTAAAAACCGTGTCGGAACAGAACGCCGTTTTCCCATTCAAATCAATGAGCAGATGTTTGGAGGCGGTCTGCTTTTGATTTTTCAGCCGTTTTTCGGGCCGTTGAATATACAATTAGAGAGAATATTCTGTTACTTTTTCCCCTATGAAAAACATAGGAGATTGTACAGGTCCTTTAGGCAATGCTAGTGGTTAAACCTCTCCCGTTGCCACTGTAATTTATACATGCAGGTGTCTCCGGCAACGAGAAGCTGACTCAACTGGTCATGGTGAGCTTTCTCGCCAATAACAAAATGTACATAGTCATACATGTCATAATTGGCTAAATTGTAAAGACACAAAAAAAAAACTCTTCTGTGATATGCAGAGTGGGAGTCCTCTCCGCCTGGGACTTCTAGTCATATTTCATGTTGGCAGCAGGAAACTATTTCAGCAATTTATTATATGAAAAGAGGTAAACCGTGAAGTACGGAGGACCTGTACACGCTTTATTCTGTAAGCCCTCTTGCACACGACCGTGTGTGCCACCTGAGTCCCGTCCGTGATCCGTGGAAAGATAGGACTTCATTCCACGGATTGGGAAAAGGTGATGACAGGTCCTCAAAAACAAATAGATATTGCCAGCTTTACTTGTACCATTTAACACTCATATTTAGCAATCTATCTCTCTTGTTGGCTATAATATATACTGTATATTTTAGACTAGAAAATGCAATTTTTAGCAAGGAAAAAAAAAATATTGCTGAATAGTGTGCACGTTTAAGGCTGGATCCATACGGACGGAAATGCTGCTCATTTTCTGTAACAGATTATAGTACCAGCGATGTGGATGAGATTTTAAAAAAAAATCAAGTGCGGCAGAACAATTTTTGCACAGAAATCAGGGCATGCTCATTCTGTTGCGGCTGTTCACCGCGGAATACACCTATATCCAATGTAAAAGAGCTGAAATTAACCGCAAAATGTGTGTATTTTGCTGCAGATTTGTTGCAGAAAAATCTGCTACGTGTGGTGGGTACTCTTATAATCGCTCGGTAGCAGCAGATACCTCATGACCAATTCCTAAATGATCACGCGGAGCATCCCTGAAACGCTCTACCCAATCAGAGTGATCCTTGCAGATTTTCAATCGCACAGTCCTCTGTATTCCTGACCTGATCTGTAAGATAAGTGCCCCGTTTGGAAGAAAATCTAAACACAATAGATAAGTTCAGTATCCTGTCAGAGAGACACAAGACATCCCTAGAGACCACTAGATATTACCTTCTCCAGTGCCCTAGGCCACCAGGAAAGCTGGTATTAACCCCTCTGTGTCCTAGATCACCAGGGAAGCAGGCATTAACCCCCTCCACTACCCTAGACCACCAGGGAAACCAGTGAGTTTAGACCAAACAATACAGCAATCAAAAAATCTATTGCAAGAGGGGATGAATATGGTTCTTAAACAAGCAGCATTATATATAAGTTAAATCACATTCATTTTATTTATATATATATATATATATATATATATATATTTATTTATTTTTTATGTGAAAAGGCTGATCCTATCATTTAAAAGTTTAAAGTCTGACTCCTAAGGCCCCATGCACACGACCGTAGAATTTGTCTGTAATAGCGGACCATAATTACGGACCAATTCACTTCTATTGACCACGTATACATTCCCGTATATTTGCGGGAAGGTGTCCGTGCCGTAGAAAGCCTCCCCAAAAGATAGAACATGTCCTATCTTTTGCTTTTTACGGACTGTGCTCCCATACTTTGTATGGGAGCACCGGCCAAAAATGTGGGCGGCTGTTCACGCACGTAATCGCGGACCGTGATTACGGGCACGGCCATGTGCATGAGGCCTATCAGAGCAACTCAGAATGCCCAATGTGAACATTAAAAGGTGAAGTGTTTTGTTTTTTTTAAACGCAAATTTTAAGATCTTTAAATATAACTTAACATACATACATGAAGTCTTAAAAGGGTTTTACAGGATTAGAAAAACATGGTTGCTTTTTTTTTAAAACAGCGGCGCACCTGTCCATGGCTTATGTCTGGTATTGTAGCTTGGCTGCATTAAAGTAAATGGGGCTGAGCTGCAATACCACACACAACCTGTGGGGACACGTGTGGCGCTGTTTCTGGATGAAAGCAGACATGATTTTCTACTCTTGTACAAGCCCTGTAAGTAGTACTAGAACTCTTTTTATATTAAAAGCAGAAACCTGTTGAAGATTTTGGGAAAATACCTTTTATTCCCATATTCAAAGGTTCTGAAATAAACATTGCTCAGGTAGGCAGAGGAACATTTCAGCTGTCAGATTGAAAAGCAACTGCTGAAGAAATCCAAAAAAAAAAAAAAAAAAAAGCCCTAATGTGGTGGAGCAGCAAGGTGCATACGAAGTAAATTTTTATTCCAACGTTACAAAGTGCAGATTATATGCTTTTCAGTCTCCTAAACAGAGCACATTTGGTGCCATCTTGTTTAATATGATAACAAAAGTAATAATGATGATGATGATGATGAGAAGAGACCACAGCTGATAGGTCAGAGCATGCATTGGTAAAGACGCCTATAGATGAAGATAGGTTCCATTATTATCTAGCCCTGAGTAGGTACTGAATTGTGAAATATGGCAATGGTTATAGGTCACCAGGTTTCTTATTGCAAGTAATACAGACACGAACAGGGTGATCCCAGCCCCGGGAGGGTACTGATCTTTTATCGCTTGAACAGTCGCCGCAGAAGCCCTGGCCACAGGCCCGACAGTGATGTTTGGAAACTTTGATGTTAAATTCTTTCCTGCAGTTGAAGCAATGTGTGATCTCATGGTCTGGAATCCAGTATGTAGGTCTTGCTGCATCTTTCATTAGGCCTGAAAAAAAAAAAAATTAAAAAAAAAAAAAAAAAATAATAATATTAAAAGTTAAAAAGCTATGAACACGCGCTTATCCCCTGCAAGAACAACATACGCAATCCCTTTTTCCCCTGACATTTGACATTGGGGGACAGTCAGGAGGCCCCCATAGGCAGACGACTTCTGTATGGCCAGCTTTAGTATTGTCCTATTTATCCAGTTAGTTTATTAATACAATCAATTCTTACCTAAAGGAATGTCAATAGCTGTAGCCACTGCTCCCAATGTGTTCTGCACAGCTTCACCAACCTTTCTTGCAATTACAGTTCCCCCTTCATCATCTTCACTGCCATCAGCTACTAAAATGCAAAAACAAAGCAGTCACTTAGCGTTTATTGGCATATGGAGGGGTTATCTCAACACTCCTGCATGGCAACACACACAAGTTATGAGCAAAGGAAGCATAGCAAGACGATCATACTTTTGAAAAATCCTATATTCATCATCAGTCGATAGTGCTTATATTATCCAGTAAAGCCCCCTTCATATATGTCCAGCAAACCAGTTTTGTTACCCTACAGCATGGTACGGAAACACCTGGAGGGAAACTTATACCAGAACTGATCCAGCGCTTTCCAATTGGAGCAGTTTTGGCATCAATTGTGATGTCATATCTCTCCCTATGCCATACGCGAAAACGCTGCATGCAACGTTTTTATGTCCTGCTATGTAATACGATGGACACCGGACCGCTGTCAAAATGCACAAAAATGTCATCAGTTATCTGATATATGTGAACCCAGCCTAACCTGTGTAAATGACTACTACACTCAAAATATTATTTGCTACTTGTAAGGCTATGTTCACACAGGGCAGATAAGCTGCGTAAAAGAACACAGCGTATCCAAACTGGGAGCCGCAGCGAATTCTGGCCGAAAAACCGCACCAAATTGTAGTGCAGTTTTTTGGCCGAAATGTCCACATAAAAAAATCAAAAACGTCCCTCTGCTGTCCTGCATGCCAACCTCCTGGGATGACGTTTCATCCCAGGAGGCTGGCCTGGATGAAGAAGCACAGAATTCTGGGTAAACATAAGATTTATTTTTTTTCCTCCGAGTTGCAATTTTTGCCGCTTTTCCGCCGCAAAAATCTCAACATCTGCTAGTTTTTACGGGGCTTACCAGCAACAAAAAGCGATTACGCAAATACAATGGACATGCTGCGGATTAAAAAAATGCAGCGCAGGTCAATTTCTGAGAAGTTTTTCCTGCTCATCATTTACGCAGCGTGTGGATGAGATTTGTTCAAATCTCATCCACTCTGCTGCTACTGTATTATGCTGAGTTTGTTTAACAGCAAGTTACTATATATATATATATATATATATACCAATAATTTTGTCCACGACCCTATAGAGATATATATATATAGTCACAATATATGTTATCTTTTGCAAACTTTCCTCGGTACACCCAGCAACAGGCAATAACTTACCGGTCTTACCAATGTGTGTTCCTCTCAGGTCATAGCAGCAGTCACATACACGAACTGGAGACAGTCCCCAGCCCCGTTCAGGCACTGGACGGCTTTTAGATGAGCAGCTGTCACAGAAGCCCTCTCCGCAGGCTCGGCAATGATGTTTGGTGTCATTATCTTTAAAAGGAGTTCTGCACTTTGTACATTCCTGTAAAAGTAAACCGCAATATAACCAGTTCATATTAAGATAAATGGGAAACGCACCTAAAATCATCTTCTGATAGGTCATAGAAGGTGCATTTACACACTTTGAGGGTATGTGCACACACACTAATTACGTCCGTAATTGACGGACGTATTTCGGCCGCAAGTACCGGACCGAACACAGTGCAGGGAGCCGGGCTCCTAGCATCATACTTATGTAAGATGCTAGGAGTCCCTGCCTCTCTGCAGGACGACTGTCCCGTACTGAAAACATGATTACAGTTTAACGACACACACAGACATGGAGTACGGCAGCCACAGTCCCATAGGGACTGCGAACGGCTCCCGTCCCATTGACTGCCGTGTACGGCGTCTGTGTGGGAACTGCGCATGCGCCGCTCCCACACAGTCCTATTCGAAATTGGCGCCGTCCGGCGCCATTTTCCTGTGGACCGGAAGTCGCGGCCGGACAGTAATATTACTACTTCCGGTCGCGGCTTCCGGACTTGTGCACATGGAACAGCGGCAGCAAAGGGAGCGGACGGGCCGGAGGGAGCCGCGGCGGCAGGAGCAGGTAAGAGATTTCAATGTATGTTAGTGTTTGTGTGTGTTTACTACTGTATGTAAACCTACTACACTGTGGGTTACCTCAAAAAATGGCGACACACAGTGTAGGAGGTTAAACCTTTCAAACCCCTCGTTTATCCCGGCACTAGCCAGGATAAAGGAGGGGGGGATGCTGAGAGCTCACTAGAGCGAGGGCTTTTAACCCAATGTTGCAATGCTGCAATTTTGGGAACTAGCTCCATCTAGTGACCAAAAATGGGTAGTATTATAAATTAGAATTAATTTATAATATTTCCTGACTATTTCCTGACTCGTGAAAAAAATAAAAAAAATTTGAACCATGTTTAATCACCCACACACTAAATGTTTAATTTTTTAAAAAAAAACATGTTTTTCTGGCAACACATTCCCTTTAAGGATATGCCATAACTTACTGTTTCGTGGGGGTTCAACCACTGTGATTCCCACTGATCACTAGAATCAAAGGGCCGTAGCACACCTAGAGCAGGGCAACCCCTTTTGGATTTTTTTCCCTGTATAGCAACCTTTCTGACCTAGCACTGTGCAGGTATTGCAACTCAGTTCCATTTACTGATTTCTAGAAAAAAAGGTGCCATGGCCTCTCCAGCATGCACAACGCACCTTCTGACCAGCGGAGGTTAATAGAAAATGTAGAATGTGTCGCGGCTCCTTTGTTCCAGAGATCGGTATTAGTCCCTGAGCCCAGATCAGAAAATTATGGCAAATCCTGGTGATAAGTCATCACTTTATTGTTGCGGGAAACAGCCAGCCTGTCACAATGATTATTTTATTTTTTCTCTAACCTGGATTGCATCCACAAGAGGAAACATATACAGGAAAGCATTATATATCTCTTTTGCATCATATACGGTTTTGGCTACAAAATAATGTTTTCAAATGCACCACACACATGAAAATCTGAATCATCATAACCATACCAGAATTAAGGAGTTTGGTTTCCAGTAGGCTGGGGCAATCTGATCAGTCAACCAGGATGTCACTGCTTTTGTAGGTCCAATGCTTAGTTCAGTAACAGACTGGGCCATGAAGTTCATACCATCCAGAAGACGCTGTGCTGCATTGTTGTTATCCTTTAAGAATCCATCAGACTAAAGAAACAAAATTCTACATAAATTTTGAGATGTACATAAATTTCCAATGCATTCCTGATATCCAATATTTTTTGTTAAAACTCGTTTTATTAAACTCAAAGCTTGAACATGAGTATTAGCAATACAATACAAACAAAATCATAAAGACATAGCTTTACACACCAAATAATACAAAAGTACATATATCACTTTCCAGGTTAAGAAATATACATAGTCAAACCATCGTCTAGCAGCCATCTAACATAAGGCTATAGCCTTTCTCATTAGAAATAAAATTTCCCTAAGAAAAATTTGCATATATTTGGACCATTGCCCTTCCTGCAGAAGTCTTGGGCACTGGTTGGGAATTTATCTCGGCCAAAAAGGCCGTAACCTCCTCCCAGAAGGTATTAATATATGGGCAATCCCAGATAAGATGTAAAAAATGTGCATATGGTGCATGGTATCCGTGGCAATATGTATGAGACAGACGACCTATACGATGCAGTCTGATGGGTGAGATAGCATTGGTGAGTTATATACAATTGGGTTAGTTTGTTATTAACTGACGGAGAAACATACGCTAAATGTGACTCCAATGCTACTTCCCAATCCTCTGGTCAGATATGGGATGGCTATTTTCCAGGCTGCTTCCACAGATAACGTTTGGGCTTGTATCTTAGCATATAGCAGATGGGTATATAGCGCAGAAATAATGCCTTTAGGCCATTGTGTTTTAAGAATTCCAATCAACGGAAATGTAGATATAATGGGGCCTTCTCTTTGAAATTGTGAAGCTAGTGCATGTCGAAGTTGCAAGTACCGAAAAAATAGAGCTTGATCTAAATGGTAGTGTTCTTTCAATTGTGTAAATGACGGTAGAATATTATCTTCATATATGTCACATAAGTGCAAAATTTCTCGAGTTTTCCAAAATTCCGATTTGTAGGTGGGGAAAAAAAATATAAAAATCGGGTTATCCCATAACAGTGTTTCTTCCGCCAAGTCCTCGAATCCTCTCAAAGCCTTAGCCGCCTGCCACACCTGATGTGCAAGTTTACGTAGTAACAGTAACCTCCCATGAAACAATGTGGGCTGTTCCAAAATAGGCCATAGAGTCGTCAGTCCCAGTACCCGTCACAAAATAAATTCAGAATAAGGCTCTTGTACCAAGGATATCCATGTTTTTAAATATCCTAGCTGTCCTCCCAGAAAGTATAAGTAAAAATCAGGTAGTGCTAAGCCACCACACATATTAGGACGTTGCAGAGTGGCAAGGGCAAGCTTCCTGCCTGAATTCCCCCATATAAAGATGGTCATTAAAGAGTGTAATTTATTGAAAAAGGCTCTAGGAATTGGGTCACTCGTGTGTTCCAACATATATAAACCTTTCGGTAGAAGGTTCATTTTTATTCTGATATCCAATATTTAAAGTAACAAAACTGTTCTCTATGAGATTTCTACATGTTTCTACAGCATGGAGAAAATGCTGCAGATTGACAAACGCTGTGGCCAAGCTTTTCTTATGTTTACCTGATGGACATAAATGCAGAAATTAGATCTGCCCTAGATGCAACTTAAAGTGGCTCATAAAAATTAGGAAATGAATCACTTACATCTGGCCAGACATGCTGTATCTCTGTGCGCACAACAGTGTCAACCGGATCCTGATTTCCAAACCAGTACTGGCGACTGCGATAGACCACCCCACAGTTTGGACACTCGATAACATACCTACAGGTAGAAGAACAAAACAAGGACAAGTATGAGAAGCCATATCAATTCAGAATTACAGATATTGGTCTAAAGTGTCACACACAGGACACCACTTACCCAGACCAGGCATACTTGGCAAGGCCCAGCCAAGGGGAGTCTGTGGATGCAGAGGTTTTGGGTACTACATTCATCTCTTTCCCACTTTCATAGCAAGCCTGAAAAACAGGGACACAAAGATATCGATACAAGCCCTTAAACCCCCAAATAACGGGAAAAACAAGTACCAATTGCAGTTTTTACTAAAGTGCAATCACTCCAGCTCCTCCATGTGTGAACAAGGTCGAAGAATGTATTATATAACTTTATTTTATTTATATTACTATTCTAATTACAATGCAATAAATAGTTTTCTATTTGGTAGCAATTGTTAGCGTCTTTTGATTTCCATATTCCAAGAGCCATAACTCATATTTTTCCTTTTGCATAGTTGTTTGAGGGAACAATTTTTGGAGTTATATTTAAAAAAATTATTTTATATATATATATATATATATATATATATATATATGCAAATCCAACACTGTTTTGTGATTGTTTTTTTACATTGTTCACCATGCGGTATAAATAATAATATTTTTACTTTACAGTTGTGATGATACCAAATATGTATTTGTTTGTAAAGTTTTGCATAATAAATGTATTTTACATAGACAAAAAGTTTTCTTGTTTTTTTTGTTTTGTTTTAAACCCACTAGGGGACATGAATATGGGATCCTGCGACAGCTTCTATGATACTTTTCCATGCGAATGTATTGCAATGTATTATGCCTGTCGGTCTCACACTGTCAGGCAACCTTAGAGGCCCATAGACACAGCAGGCCTTTGTTAGGCCCTCGGCTGTCATGGAACCCCATTGGTTCACCCTGCAATTGCGCCGACGGGACGCCGATGGTCTGCCAGAGACCACTTAGTTGCCCTGGTCGCTATTGACTGCGGCTTCTAAGACAATTAAACTGGCAGGATCTGAGTTATTGCCGATCCCAGCCATTACAGCGGACCGTCAGCTTACCTTACAAGTAAAAACTCGGTTGTCAAACTGGTGGGAATATCTGCAGCGTTTTGATGCTTCGTGAGGAACTCCTTCCTTGCAGTGATTCATACTGTTCTTACATCCTGCTCTAGAAAACAGGAGAGCAGAATAAGACAGCAGTAACCAGAAACATGAACAGAAATGGAGTATATGCCTATATAGTTTGTATGCACATACTCCATTTACTCCAGTACAATATTGAATATCGTCTCATGAGGACAACCCGTGTCCATATGCTGTATCAGGGCATGTGGATGTCGTTATAGAGGGGAGGGGGGGGGGAATCCAAAAGCCTTTTTAGTGAATACTGTTTTTATGTCCAAAATTCTGTGCTAATTAATTTTATCATATATCTTTATAGTGGTCAGAACATCATGTCTCGGTTACAGAAATCCAAATCCTCCTAATCCCTTCACATTGCCATAAGGTTAAAAGGTGATGTCCCGAATGAATAACCCCTTGTCCGTGTGCCATATTAGGCTATAAGGTGGTTACTGTTTCTGTTCAGGTTAAATATTATTAAAATAAATGCATGACAAGTAAAACGTGAAATGCTGTTTAACCCCTTAAGAATGTGGCTGTTTTGGGCCTTCGGAACGCCGCACTTTTTTCATCACTGCGTTCCGAGAGCTGCAACTTATTAAATTTTCTGTGTGAGGGATTGTTGGTTTTTTTTGCGGGACGAATGTGTGTGTGTGGTTTTTGAATTTTTTTTTACTACTTTTGCACAACATATTAAAAAAACAGTTTGTTTTTGTGGCAACACATTCTCAGAGCCATAACTTTTTCTTTTAGAATCGATGGAGCTTTATGAGGGCTTTCTTTTTGTGGGTCACCGTGTAGTTTTGGTAAGTTTTTGAGACATATAGGACATGTTAATTAACTTTTTTTCTTTTTTTTGGAGCGGAATAAAAAATAAAAAAATTAAAAAAAATGACTGCAATTCCACCATTTTTTTTTTTTTTTACGGCTTTAACTATGCGGGAAAATTAATACATTAGTTCAACAGTACTGGTCGTTGCAGTTGCTGCAATACCAATTATGCGTACTTTTTTAATGTCTTTTTTTCAATAATAAAGCATTTCATAAGGGAAAAACATGTTTTGTTTTTTTTCTTTGGATTTTTTTTCTGCACATTTTATTTAACTTGTTTTTTTCTACATTCCACTATGGCACTTGAACATTTGATAGTTTGATCGCTTACATAATACACTGCAATACTTCTGTATAACAGTGTATCATGCCTGTCAGTGTAAAACAGACAGACAGGCAGTCTATTGGGCATTGCCTCTATACACACATCGCAGACCTGGGGCCTTCTTAGGATCCCCGGCTGCCATGACAACCCATCGGCACAAAGCAATTGCGCCCGGGGCACTGTAGGATGATAGAGCGAGCCCCCTTCCTCTGTCTAACCATTTAGATGCCGCGGTCGCAATTGACTACAACATCCAAGGAGGTTAAACGGCCAGGATCTAGGAGTTATCTCCAATACCGGGCCTTGCAGCAGAATATTAGCTGTAATACACAACTGCCATCTGCTGTTGATGGCAAGACACAGCTCCTGTGTCCGCACTATCCCTGTGCAGTACATTTACAGCGCGTTGTACAAATTACACAGCGCCCTAAATGTATGGCCGATATCGCCAAGGGGTTAAAGCATTACAGGTTTGTCTGCCCAAGCCAGGTACCATTAATATAAGGGGACACTTACCCACAGCTAAGACACAGCAACGAGCAGGTAAAATACTCATCAGGAAAGAAACAGCTATGTGCCATTTGGTCATCGGGTATTTCACCACTAAAGCGATCACTCAATGCCTGGAAAGCAACATCATCAATTATGTATAATATATATCATATATAGACACTAGCTTATGTGTTAAAATGTGTTCAAACACTTTATAACCAGTGATTTTTCATTCACCCCACTATCTGCCCCATTCATGTACTTCTCTGCATATTCTAACTAATGAAGAGGACTGGGCGTCCATTTAAATCCATTTCCTCATATGTACATAACATGTTGACTCTTAGTTGGGGAAAAAAACGCTACTTACCGATCAACGTTTTCACGTCGCACGGCGTTCGTTTACATCCATTACTTAGCTTTGCTGCGCATACTACATTTCCCTGCATGCCTTGCATTCTGTATGAAGCGTGCATGAGGCTCCTCCCGCTAGTCCAGGCGTCTCTTCCATGTTCGTCACCGCCAACATAATGCCCCATCCAGCTCTTCCCATTTTTATTCCATCAACCATGGTAAATAAATGTCTTCTCCCAAGCCCCACCATTTTCCATTATTTCCCTCAGTTTTATCCGGTCTTTTCCAAGTTTTGAATTCTCCCTCTAGTTCACGTCTTTCATTCCGCTCGTCACTGCCGACATGCTGCCCAATCCATTGACTTCCATTATCATCCCACCATCTGATGCAGAACACAGATGATGTTCTAAAAATATAGGTGACACACACAGGCGCACTACCTGCTATTATAGAAGATAGAAGACTAACACACACGGGCACAGTTGAGGAAGAGGATATCCCAGATACGATACGTCACCAGGGAAGGAGGCTAATAACGTGATCTCAGAAGTCACGTGACGAGAAGGAGATCGGAGAACAGCAGCAAATTGCACTACTTACTACCGAAGTAAGTAGGGGGCAGTGGAGAAAGAATGGCAAAATAAAAATATATAAATCGGAAAACCCCTTGAAGTTATTTCAATATATATATTTTGAGGGAACCAGTCAGCAACTTCGGGCATCAGAATATACCGACAGATGTTCTGATTACACTAAACTGTTTTTTACTCTAGAGTGCTGCTGCCTTTTAGAGAAACCATAGTTTGAACACTGGCTTACGTCCAGTGTTAAAGACGTATTCTCATCTCGGACATTCATGTCCGTTAGATGTGGGTCCCACCTCTGGGACCCGCACCTATCTCTAAAACATGGCCCCCTAACTCCCATCCTGCTGTCAATGATCCCCAGCCACGGAGTTAAGAGGTGGCAGGGAGTACAAAAACAGGCAAGCTTGCTGAGCTGCGGTATTGACAATGCATTAACAGGTTGCTGGTCACCCATGATTTTTTATTTATTTTTTTAATTTAGGAATATTAATATTTTCATGTATGTAGACTAATAACAATGGGATGACTGTGCAGAGACAACCCCTTTAATTAAGTAGGCCAAGCCAATGGGATCAATGTGAAATTTTATGAGCCAGATATGTTCCTAGTGAGATTTGATACTTCACACCGCCCAATCCTCTAGGCTGGTCGTACTAATGGCGCAGAAGAATGCAACTCCCGCCTTATTTGTTTATTCTCAAGTTTTATCACTATTTTACTCAGTTAATAGTTCTGTAAAACCCAATTCACATACATGATACCATATTTTGTGCAGTCTTTTAAACCTTTATAGAATGCAAAGAGGATCATGGTATTCCATCAACCATATAAAACCCTGTGTTCTTTAGGTAAAATAAAAATTATATATTTTTTTTCTTGTAAAAATTAAATGCTAATTGTTTACATCGCGTAACATTGCCACCTATTAATGGGTACGATAATCCAACTTAAAAGTCCACAGTATAGGTTAATGGTATTAGTACAACCAATAATGCATTGCTTGCATTAATGGTGAACACATGCATTATATATCACCTCATCTGGAGAAACACAGACTAGTTTTCATTACAAAGTAGAATCCATTATTTCTGCCATACATGGGTGATGTAATTTCTTGCTTTTGTGCCCTAGTGTTCTTCTGACAGCACTATAGTTTGTGTGTGTCAGAGGGTAAACATCATTTTGGTTGGCGGTACCAGTCACAATAAACACAAAAGGGGTTTGTAGCTCTTTTCATTCTCCAACCTTTGAAACGCCAATAATAGACTGGTCACAAATAAACAGCTTGAGGTGATATAGCGAGTTCTCACCACTCCAGGTGGCTTCGGAAAAAAAGTGTTCGAGTCGTCCGGTCCCTGTCCCACACTGGCATGCTGAATGAACACTCCTTATCACAGCGGCTGCTTCTACGGGTGCCCGTTACCAGTCACAACCCCCATAATACATTTTTCTCTTCATTTCTGATTTTTTTGCCGTTTTTTTTCCTTTATTTTTATTTTTCAATCTTCATTTCTCTTCTCTCTATTATTGATTCCTTCCCTATATTTTACATAAACAAGGGAGACCCTAGTAGTGATTTTTTTATGTGTTGTTTCTGTCTTGATACTATATGACCATGTTCTTTTCTTTGTTTCTAACCATGTTCTTTGTCTTACTATCCGACCCACCAATTGACCAATGTTACCATGTGCCAGATTATACTACTTATTAGAAATAGAGATTTTAGTGTTTTTTCCTAGAATAATTCATGTTGACATAGCAGTACCCAGAATGGTTGCCATATCACAAGATCTTGAACGTGGTTACCAACGCAACTAAAAGAACCCCTTTTTTTTTTTTACCAGATTCGGGTATATGCAACTGCAAATATGAAAAAAAAAAACAAAAACATAAAACCAATACAAACCAAACGTTTTATACTAACCAGTCTATTGTATTCTTTTGCCATTTGCTCTCTCCGGATTTCTTTTCTTCTCCATACAAGTTCATTGCTTTAAGATTAGTTCATTGCACTACTACAACAATATGACCATATGATTGGAGATGTTAACATGGAACAATGAGGTCCTGGATGAGACATCCATAGAGAGAGCAATTGGCGGAAGAATAGAGAAAAGGAGAAGCAGCGGACAATTCTAAGGATAGCCTCAAAAGTTCAAGAAAACTGCAAAATATTTCAGAAAAGTACATTACAGATATGATTTGTTTGCTATGACCTACAGATTAGGCAGCGTTTTTAAGCACGGAACCCCTTTAACAATCAGACACCCACTACTGTTTGGGAATTGTTGACTTTGCTGTACATTTACCTTCAAAGCCTTGTAGATGACCCCAGGGTGACGGGAAGATCGTGTGGTATTGGTCTCCAGCTGTTGCTCAATTGAACGTCTAAGACCTGAGAAGTCAGTGGGTGGGTTATAGGTGCGAGTTCCTTTATAGTGTATGGAGCTGAAGGCTTCTGGGAAACGACCAAGCCTACGGAACCGGTCCTGAATTACCTTCTCTGGTATTTCAGAGGCCTTTTCTACAAGAAAGTAGAAAGAGTTGTTACTCCAAACAAACACTATCTTTGCAAAAACTATATCAATCAAGTACGGGGGGAATCAGTTGATTAATTTTTTATTTATCCCAGAAACTACGCATTTCAGGACTGCTAAAGTCCCTTCCTCAGGTAAA
The DNA here is from genome assembly GCF_050947455.1 of Rhinoderma darwinii. NCBI lineage: Eukaryota > Metazoa > Chordata > Amphibia > Anura > Rhinodermatidae > Rhinoderma > Rhinoderma darwinii. The sequence continues at coordinate 59,970,630 of NC_134698.1, forward strand.
AGAGATACATGAATACTGACAATCCTATAAGTATAAATATAATGCTACAAGAGGCATAGTAAAAAGTGGTAAGTAAATATAGTCTGTATGGTGACTGCCAAGAGATAAGAACCACCCCACCCAATGTTCTGCATAAAGAAATAAAAGCAACTTATAGAACCATTGGTTTAAATGGAATATCTCATGTATTAGAGTTTAATTTATTAGATGGAAGTCTGTAGAAGACAAATAAAGTGCCTGTTCTGTTTTTAAAATGTTGTAGCTATTTATTTTAGATTCTTAAAAACGTTCCTGGGGCGGCCACTTTCTTACTGTATAGACAGTACAGCAGGGTGTGTGCACTTTATTGCAGCTGAAATGAGTGAGTTTATTGACAGAGACACGGTCAAAGATTAATAGAGTCTCCAGAAAGTGATGCTGTACAATCCCCACCCCCCACCGGAGACTAGGAAGTGACAGGGGAGGTCTCAAATAGTACTATAGAGCGGTTTTTAACCCTCCCATCCATGCTCAAACGATAATGACTACTCTGCTCATTCTTTCCCAGTATACACAGCAAAGTGAGCTGCAGAAAACAAAAGTGTCTGACCATTGTATGTTCTCTAGAGCCCAGTGTGAAAACTGTTTTTTTTCCCTTTCTTTCACGTATAATTCTGAAGACCTTTAACACTGTTCAAGTGAATTTGCATAATATTAAAGTAAAACGACATAATGCACTGGCTTTCTTATGGACTTTTATGTATGAATTCATGTATCAGTAATTTCTTATTGTAGATGCTGATCTCCATGGCAGGTAGAAACCCACAAAAGGCACCCCCTCTCCACAAGCACTGGAACTTTAGCGAACAAAGGGGGGACGAATAGGCCCCAGGTTCTCCTACAAAAAATGGGAAGGTGATTATGGAGGCACGCTCCTGACTCTCCTGCCGCAACTTGAGGAATATGATGAAGGCTCTGTTCTTATATCGGTTATACTACTCCCTTCTTCTTTATAAACTTTCGAGGGTGCGATGTGATATTGACAGGAATTAATCCCTTTAATGAACACTATTTGCAAAGGTAATTAAATTTTTTATTTTTGATGCATTGACACAATAAGAAAACCGGTTCCACAAGTGCACACAGCCTTAAAAGCTGCAACCTGATTGGGTGCCATGGGTCAGTCCTCCAATGATTAATATATTTTCACAGTATTTTTCTTATTACTGGAGATGACAGGGAATTCTGGTTTGAAAAACCTTGTTAAATAAGTATTTTATTATTAATGTCTTGGTATATACTTTAAACTGTTTCTGAACCCCAAAAAACTAGTCAAGGGAATTCCAACCATGTACCTCCAAAGCAACAATAATTAAAGGTAGTGAACAAAATTGATCAATTTATATCATGACACTGTCGATTAGTAATGTAGATAATGGTCTTGTTTAGAGTGCGGAGAGACTCCTTTTCGTCAATTGCCTCAGCCACATCATAGAGGTTGTTCAGGATTAGAAAACCACGGCTGGTTTCTTCCAGAAACGGCACCACACCTGTCCACAGGTTGTGTCTGGCTCAGCTCCATTGAAGTGATTAGTATTGAGCTGCAATACCACACACAAACTATAGACGGGTGTGGCACTGTTTTTAAAAGAAAGCAGCCTGTTTTTATAATCCTGTAAAGATTAGCATGGCAGTAGGGCATAAAGGGGGTTGAGCATGTGATCTCCAAATTCTGAAGACTGGAAAGAGGGTCAGAAATATGCTTGCTGCATATAGAAGAGGCACGCTGCAACAATGAATAAGGGAGGAAGAAGGCTATGACAGAAGAATGGTCTAAGGGCACCATTTGTAGCCATTAGACAGGTGGCACATACAGCCCCCCTAGGATACATTAACCATGTTGAGAACATTGGCTCTAAACAACTCCAGAGAGCACAGACTTCATATTCTTTGTCCTTGGTTCTCTAATATCTGAAACTAAAAGCCTTGTAGTAAAAAAGATGGAAGAAATTATTTCAGGATTCTATTAGTCAATGAACAACAAAAGTGACAAAGACAAATTGGAATGTAAGAACGTCACAATGTACAGGTCAAGCCAGGTCCGCGTTGGGATAATTGGGATTCTGTAGAATATCATTGATGCACCTGTGTGTTACATGTGCCAGCGATCAGTAGTCACAGGACACGGGTGAATACATGTTGGAACAGAGATGGGACCCAGAGACAACAACAGAGAGTGACCACCTAGCGGGTGTCACAGTTTTAACACATATCTATGTACATCATCCTTGATCTAGAAGTTTAGGCTTCCGTAAATTTATGGTGGTGTAGAAAACTTTTACATTTATACCGAACTTTCTAAACGGACAAGAAAATAAATTATTTCAGAACATAACGATAGAGTAAAATCTGACGAGACACAATAATATATGGTCAGTCAGAAAACCAGCTATCCAGTCACAGTATGCAATTATGCGTCAAACGGTTTATGGTAAAAATAAAAAAAAAGGAAAGATTTATTTTACAAATTAAGAGGGGTCGTCTCACAAAGACTATTCCTGCCCATAGAGCATATGAACGTTATAGACGGGTCGTCCATTCTAGCCTTCCTGTGATGAGCTAGAGTGGAGTCCTCTCGCTCTGGAGGACTCAAGCGGACTATGTATTACATGGAAGGCCATCACTTGAATAGCCGCTATGTAATACTACATTTTGTTCTGAAGCAATTGCTGCAAGGGAAATATATAATAGATGAAAACCTCCTCCGGCAAGAACAGCTGTATGCAGAGGTTTGAGAAGACAGACTTGCCACGATAGCAGTGACTTCCATCTGAAAAGCAGTTGTGTTCATGAGACAACCCCTTTAATTTGGATCATGTAATTCTAAGGTTCCATACTTTTATTAAAATAGGCCTAAACTAAAAGATCACTAGACATGACAACTTTGTTATATATACTCCATGCTGATCTGACACTGCTGGATTAGTGTGCGTGTGTGGGGGTTGTCTAGTGTCCATGGGAATAAACACCTCATCCATATATTTATATATATAGATGGGGATATCAATATCATATCAGATATCAGTATAAAGTCTAATTTTACACAACGGTCTAGCGGTTATACTTGCTCATTTGATGAAGCAATAACCTGTTGGCAGACGTATAAATTATTGCATTAATGAGGGATTGGAGTAAACAAGTAATTTCTTAGACATAGTACTATAGTTAGTCATTTCCTCTGCTGTCAGCAGTGAAACTTTCATGGAAATCACTCTTAGGCCTAATGCACACGGCCGTGCCCATAATCGCGGCCGACCAACATCCGTGGGCCGCATTTTCGTGCCATGCTCCCACGTCTGTCCACATCTGCATAAGAGGTTCCAACAGGCGCTGTTTGTTTCCACCATGTGACGGTGCCAGGGCTTCCGGTATTCTTGTTGTTTTGTTCCTATGACAGAGCAAAACAACGGTACCTGGACTGCAGATGTGAACGCAGCCTTAAAAGGGAGCCTGTCAGCAGTTTTGAAGCCTAAAATCTGCTGACATGGTGATATAGGGGAGGGGAAGGGCATTTTAAATATACCTGTTTTCTGAGTCATGCAAGTTACATTACCAAGAAACGGGCGTTCGATTCCACCGGCGCGGCAGTCGCAAGTGCCACTCTCTACACTGAGTGATGGCTCTAACGGACAATCAGGAGTCCGCTAAAGCCGTCACTCAGAGCAGAGGGGCGGGGCGTTGCAGGAGCACATCAAATCCCGCCTCAGTGGCAATTGCGATCAGCGCACCGGGGGAATTAAACTGCTTTTTTTCGGTCAGGCAACTTGCATGACTGAGACAAAAGGTATGTCTTAAATGCATCCCCCCCCCGCTCTCCTTTCTCGCTCTGTCAGAAGTTATGAGACCTCAGAACTGCTGACAGATTCTCTTTAAAGAATATTTGCATGCTACCTTAAAGAATGAAACTATATGGTCCCTTCACGCCTCTACGCGGCCTATCCCTCAGTCTCCCCACTATGTTTCCGGCGGTTGTGGAGCCATAGGTACCATGCACCATATTTGGAGGTCTTGCTGCACCGTTCGCTCTTTCTGGAGTTCTGCATGCTCTCTTGCTGCAGTAGTTCTGGAGGCCTCATTCCATAAAATTAGTCTTTTGTTTATTGGGGGCTAAACCCGCTAGGATGGCGTTTAGTATATTCAAACCAATTAAATTAATTTTATTAGCTGTCCATATCCATATCGCTTTTAAATGGAAGTCGCCTAATCACACATTGAACAAAGTCAAGGCCACAATAGGGCCTTATTTACACGAGCGTAGTTCACGTGCGTGAAAATCACGCGCGTTGCACGGACATATATTAGTCAATGGGGCCGTTCAGACATTCCATGATTTTCACGCAGTGTGTGTCCGCTGCGGAAAACTCACGACATGTCCTATACATGGGCGTTTTTCGCGCATCACGCACCCATTGAAGTCAACCCACAGCACATGGAAGCACTTCCATGTGTCGCGTGTGATTCGCGCAACAGTAGTTCAAGAAATGAAGGGAAAGATAAAACCACCTCCTTAGAGTTTTTTGCGCGTTGCAGTTCCGTGTGTCATAAGTGTTTTGTGCGTGGATGCGTGATTTTCACGCATATGCCATCCTTATGACATGCGGTTTTGAGGTTCAGAAAAATAAATGAAGGAAGTGGTTTTATTTTTCCCTTCATTTCTTGTTCTACAATTGCGCGAATCACGCGCAGCACACGGAAGTGCGTCCGTGTGCCGCGGGTGATTTTCATGCCCCCATTGACTTCAATGGGTGCGTGATGCGCGAAAAACGCACAAGTATAGGACATGTCGTGAGTTTTACACAGCGGACACACGCTGCGTGAAAATCACGGACTGTCTGAACGGCCCCATTGAGTTACATAGGTACGTGCGAAAAATCACGCGCGTATCACGGGCAGGAAGTGAGTGACGTCACAGCGTGATCTCTCGAGAACACGCTGTGTCTGCACTGCCAGAAGCTGGGCGTTCTGAAGAGAAGTGGATGATACTTCTCGTCAGAACGCCCAGCTAGTAAAAGAAGTAAAAAAGGCCCGATGTACGCACATAATACACACCCACTTGGACTTTAGAAAGCCTCATTTGCATAAATACAAAAATGGTCATAACTTGGCCAAAAATGCTCGTTTTTTTAAAAATAAAAACGTTACTCTTATCTACATTGCAGCGCCTATCTGCTGCAATAGCAGATAGGGGTTGCAAAATCTGGTGACAGAGCCTCTTTAACCTCAAAACCGTGTGTCATAAAGATGGCATATGCGCAAAAATCACGCAGCCATGCACCAAACACTTATGACACACGGAACTGCAACGTGCAAAAAACACTGCGTTTTTTGCGCGCGCAAAACGCACACGTTCATGTGAATTTCGCCTTAATAGAATCCATATCTATAAGGAGATAGAAGTTATATGAACTGGTACAGTAGATATATAATAAAATATGGCGGACTTGGTTGTCTTCCTCTCACTCTTTGAACCTACAATATGTTTCCCTATGAGGAATACTCTTTTCATAGTCAAATGTGGACCATCTTTATGTATATGGTGCTTATACTGAAGTAATATTGCTGTGAACTTGTACTGCTGATCTTACAATTTCCATTGTGGAGATTTCTACTCCTCTCTTGTTCTGTACTTTTCCCTCTCATTGTTTTTTTCCCTCTCTTGACCTTTTTACGTTGTCCTTGATGTATTTCTGCATTTACTGGCTCTCGGTTTGCTTATAAACCAATATAGACCTTTTGAGACTAAATTTTACAAATAAAGAAAATCACCAGTAAATACAAACCCGGGAATCCTCAACTATGGAATTGCCAAACATTCTATTCAACCATTTCCTAATGGTAAATCTTAGTAGTATATGAGTGATGTATCGCCAGATAAATAGGTTTTTGCTCATTTTTATACTGTGCGACTCTGTGACTCAGACGGGCGGTGCGCATCTCGGGCATGAAAAACTGGCGTTTCTCAAGTCCGAGGTGCATCCGTGCTCTGCGCTGCGGGACGAGATATCACGCATCCTCCATAGATTAGTCTATGGTGGGATGCGAGAAAAAATAAGACATGTCCTATTTTCTCACGGACCCTTCACGCGGTCCGTTGAAACAACGGCCGAGTGAACGGCCACATTGAATTATATAGGTTCGTTGTTTCAACGGCCGTCACACGGAAGGTTAGCACGTGTGAATAAGGCCTTAGTGTTTCCCAACAAGGATTCCCTGATCCCTAGTCAGGGGTTCTCACTTTTAAAGTAGGGATGGAGTAATTTCATCCTGCCCAAAGATGTTTGAAATAGTAGTCAACAAATCTCACACAGTATATAAAAATGGGCAAGAATTAAGAACGGATTTACCTGCCCCTACACCAAGCTTTGAAGGGGGAAGGAGGAGGGGTTCCCTGGGAGTGGAAACATTATTCAGGGGTTCCCCCACACTGCTCTAGGTAGAGAATCATCCATTAAAGCTGTAATTTGGTCAATGTACTATACATTGTCCATCTTACATTATATTGGACAACAAAAACTGGAGACATCATTTGCTATTAGGAAATTAAAAAAGTGTGTGGCATTACGGTATAAATTCTTTTTAGATTGCCACTACCAACTCCATCAAGGATTGCCAAATCACCGACTGAGTCACTCAATAAATTCCTCTTGTATCTACCCAATTGTATTCAAATAATGTCCAAAGTAATTTTGGGGACTTGTACATAAGAAAAAATTACATTCTTATAATATCTAATCTTTACATGTGAAACCTAGCTCTGAAATAAGATCTCAATATACAGAATTAGGCCTCATGCACACGACTGTAAGGGTTTTTACAGATCCGCCCATAGACTTCTATGGACGAGTCCCTGACGCAATTGTGGACAAGAAAGGGACATGTTCTATATTTTGCAGATAATTTCTACAGCACGGACACACATCCATAAATATACGGAAAGGTGTCCTTGGCCAACAGAAGTGAACGGGTCCGCAATTTCATCCGTAATTACGGATAAAAACTGCGGTCATGTGTATGGGGCCTAACGCTGTAGAGAGATCAATTTTATACTAATACTTTGGGTAAAACTGAATTATTTACCTGATCCCAACAATTTGGTGTGTACAGTTTCATGAAAGATGATGACTCCAGGTCCCAAAGTAGAAAGTGGCACATCTAAACCACAGCGTGCAGTGGTGGCTTTCAGCTCTTTCGTAAAATGTTTCAAGTAGGCTTCAGAGGCATCACCAAGGAACTTGAATAGATCATTGTGCAAACGATCTGCGTGAGTTCTATAGACAACTAGATCTGAAATGGCTAAGACTTTAAGAAGCAACCGAGTTCTCTGACTCAGGTTGACAGTGGCTCCGAGCAGTCCTTCTGTGTCAATAACTACAACTTTATGGACCGGATCAAATGCTGCCCATACACCTACGGTGCAGGACTCTTGAGCAGGAGAGGTTTTGAAAACTTCACGTCCATAGAAGAACGTGTGGTTAAGAGTGTGTGATTTACCATCACCGGTGTTTCCAAAAATTGAGACAACTTTTAGTAAATCTTCAGGATTACAATCCAGTTTTCTCAAGAAATCCTCTTCATCTTCCACCTATAGTTTCAAAAAGATCAAGAAAAAGGTTAATTTAAAAAGAAAAAAAGTTGATGGCTTGTATATATATGCAGACTTGTATAAATGTATTTTAAAAAACATTTGGGGAGATTTATCAAAAATGGTGAAAAAGTTAATGTGGATGAGATGGCATTATCCAAAGGGTGTCTGAAAATATGAGAACCAAAATTTTACGGCCCCCCACGTGTAGGCTCCATCGGCTATCGATGTACAGAGATATTCTTCCCTAGAATCAATCGCAAGATTATTATATTTTTTAAAATCGAAGGCATACGGAAGTACAGTAGAGTGCCTACGCATCTCTATTGCAGCGCTATACAAATTGAAGCCATGTACGTGAGCCCTTTGCAAAAAGTAGGTGGCAGATGGAGGGGCTTTACAGGGTTTGTTTGAAGTCTGTAACCATAGAGAAATAGGTCTGCATATGAGTTGTTGACACAAAATGATAGGAGATGGTATTTTTAGATGCATTGGAGCTAGAAGAAAATGGTTGCAATGCCCTAGGAGGCTACTTTCTGGGATGTTTGGCATTTACTTCTATGGTGTATTAGCTATGCCAGTAACTAGTTCTAAAACGGTCATTAAAGGAGTTTTCTGGGCATTTTATATTGATGATCTATCCTAAGGATAGGCTATCAATATCAGATTGGTGGGGGTCAGACTCCCGAAACCTCAACCGATCAGCGGATTGATGAGGCCGCGGCATTCATCACCCCGGCCGTTTCTCAGTTTACAGGCACAATGTCGTATACATCCGTAGTGGCCGTGCCTGGGATTGCAGTTCCGGTCCCATTTAAATGATCTACGGATAGGTATGGAGCTGTGCCTGGTAAATACTGAAGAGGCCGCGGCAACAAACGCCGCGGCCCCTTCAGCCAGCTGATCGGTGGAGGTTCTGGGGGGTCGGACCCCACCAATCTGATATTGATCACCTATCTTAAGGATAGGCCAACAATATAAAATGCCCGGAAAACCCCTTTAATGTAGAAGTTGCTATTGATTCTGAAAAATGTGCAATAAAGTGTTAATTTTAATTTAAAAAAAACTAAACTTTCACAATGAATTATTAGAATTTTATAAACTGTGCAAACAGGAGACCAGGGTAATTCTACTGAGCTATCCCTGGCACACAGAGCTCGGGGGACTTCCTCACCACTGAGATATTTCAGCTTCAATCTAGTAATAAACGTCAATAGCTCTAACCTCTGGAACGTCCTGATGAGGGTGTTTTCACATGTGCTAGTTTTGTGGCTTTTTTTTTTTTTGCTGCAATATGTGCAAGATCAAGGCAAAAAAATGATGTGGTTATGTAAAACCGCTGTGTTTATTGTCGTGATTTTGCAAAAAATTGTGGCAAAAAAATAAAACACACGACAAAACCGACACATGCGAATACACCCTTACAAACATCTGCACACAGTGAGGCTAGGTTCACATTACATTTTTGTATCCTGTTGAAATGTACAATTTTTTTATATCTTTTTTTTTTTATTGATGGTACAACAGGATACCTAAATTGCAGGATGCCTACTACAGGATGCCTATCTTGCCTATCTCTCGCATTAGAAACCAATAGGTCCGTTAACGGATTAATTTTTTAGAAATAAAAATCCCCCAGAAACTAAAGTTTTTTCCACAAACAATAACTACACTTTACCTGCGGGACATCTTGGCATTCTGTTCTGTTTTTTTCATGTAACTTCTATACAGAGGCAACTGCTGGTGGTGGACCATTTATCAGCAATAACAGTGCTACATTAAAGGACTTTTCTTGGGATTTTACATTGATGGGTGGGGGTCTGACCCCTGGGATTCTCAGGATCAGCAGAACGAAGGGACAGAGGCTCCACTGCAGTACCGGACACAGCATCACCCGTAGGCGTGTGTCTGTGTTTGGTACTGCAGCTCAGACCCACTAAGCCAGTTTACTTGAAAGGGCTGAGCTGCTGTTTCAAGTATTGCAGTGAAGGGGCCACAGCGCTCCAGCGAGGACTACTGCCCCTTTATTCCTATGGTTGGGGGTTGGAGCCACCCTTTATACATTGATGGCCTGTCCTAGGAATAGGCTATGTAAAACCCCAGAAACCCCCTTTAATGAAGGACGAGGGGAGAGTTCTTTTTACTTATAATCAGACGCATCCCACGGTCAGAGCGATTGATTCCAATAGCAAATTGTTGAAATTATAGCCAGCCTTAAGGTCCATTTACACAGGCAGATATACGTATCAGCGATCTACGATACGATTGCTGTAAGCGATCGAATAGCAATTATAGACAAGTATTTACACACAATGGATCGGTCTCAATTTATCCTTTGGTCGCCTATTTAACAACGTCATATATCTGCTTCATGTTTACATATCACAATGTGAGAACAACCAACGATTATTTTTATGTTGGCATAAATGATTCTGTGTACAATCAACAAGCATTTTATTGCCAGTCAAGAGTCACTACACCTATTCACATTAAAGGGGTATTCCAGTTGTTAAGAGTTTTTGACCAGTTTTCACCTATGCACTAGATAAGTGATAACTGCAAGATCGTTGGGAGTCCAACCGCTGGGATCCCCACCGATTGCCATAATGGAGCGGAGGCTGCGCATATTCGATGCCACTTTATTCAAAGTCTATGGGACTGACAGAGATAGACGAGTACAGCGCTTGTCTATCTCCATCTGTCCCATAGACTTTGTCTGGAGCGGCGTGTGAGCTCCATTCAAATGGGGTGAACGGGACCTCGCGCTTTGGCGATCCATCCCATTCACATACTGGTCGATAAATTGGCTTGCAATAAATTGAGAGTATTGTCTCTAATGGGGACAGGGAGTGATGTGAGCGATAACAATATGTATACAGCGCTATGGAATATATTGTTGATGTATAAGCACCAGGATATAAATACCTGAATTTGCTCCGTTTCATCCACAAGTAGGAAACTGACAACTTTTTCGGTCATCATCTTTTTCTGTGTCTCGTCATCCACCTTTGCACCTTCCTGAGGTTCAGGGCTCTTTATGGTTTGGTAAAAAGTTACTTGATGCTTTCGTTTGTTCCCCCCAGAGTGGGTACGCTTTTGACAGTCGGCACAGAGATCAATTTTGCAAGAGAGACACCTTAAAGCTGCCCGAGGCCTCGCTCCCGTGGTACTGCCGTTGCTGGCGCCTTTACAAGAGGAGCAATATGGGACGTAGCCAAGTTGTATCCGTGTCCGCTCGTGGTTCTGAAGTCTCTCTTGCTTGTGCAGAACTTCCTCACACTGTTGGCATTGTAACGTCTTACACTCATCACACTCAAACACGGCTTCTTCACTTCCAGAACATGCAAAACTCTCCTGGCACATCAAACCCGTCATGATAGTTTTATCACCAGCGGAGCCCTGGCTACTCATCTTCTATCTATAAGCTAAAAGCAAAGACCCTCCTGAATCTGGAAAGCTAGTGTTAAATTTACTAAATAAAGAAAAACTACTCTAATAAAAATACAGTTTCTCGTGCTACTAAATCAGGTTTATTGCACAATATTTACATTAAAATTGAAAAATGTGCCTCAAAAATAAGCCAGGGCTCATAAGTCAGTAGTAAAGTAGGGTCTTTGCAGACACTTCATTATCAAGCGGCCTCAAAATACTAAATGCCCAACTGTGATATAGAACAGCACTTATCCTGCCCAGCGGGGGGTAAAATAGGTTTTCTGTATCCTACTGGCACATTAGACAAAGATTACATCTGGTATAAACAAAGTGTTGAAATCTTGCCACCTGAGATACTGCTTCCTGTTATGTCACCTGATGTGTCACCGGTCAAATATTCCAGTGTGACCAGGAAGAATAATAGGGCCTGGAAGGGAGACCTCGATGACTACTATTCAACGTAAACAATGATGTCTGTAATATAAGACCCCTCAACCGAGCAAAGTCATTCGAAAACTATGGGGGTTATACATAAAAACTGGTGTATTAATGTGCCCGATGTTCGTGCCCCTTCCAGAAGACAGATAATCTACAGATCCAGTTCTATTTATCAAGAAAGTCTCTAAACAACTAAACAAATAATATTTAAAGGAAATTGCTACAAATAAAAGAATATTCTGAACCTATTAGAATCTTATATATGGAAGATCAGGGTTCCAGGAGATCTTCTGGGGTCACACTGTAACAACAGGGATCGACTCAAAGGTCACTCTAACCAAATGGGTATGGTCTTGAGGTCACTCTTCCAAAAAAATGATCTAGTGAGGGTCAGTGTTGTAATAGGGATCTTCTGGGATCAACTGTTTTCGGGGAATTGTTTCAGGAGTCTAAATAGAGGTCTTCTTGGGACAATGTTCCAGATCTCCTGATGAGTTATCCAAGATGTCAGAATCCTGCTCCCCTTAGATGCCTAATGTCCTCAAGGAACCAATATACAGCATAATAAATAGTAGGGTGACAAGGTGCAGCGGAGAAGTCGGGTCTGCAGGAAAGTGGCGGATCTGACGCAGGAGGTCAGGAGACATGTACGAGGGAAGGACAGATGATAAGAGGCTGGAGGTACCTGGGGTGGTCCTGCTCAGGAAGACACTACAGGCATCTATTGTTTATATACAAGCCGGCATCCGGCAGTGACTCAGGAATCACACGGCAGCTGCTCCCGGACACCCGACAGGTCTACAGACGTGACCTAAGCCGTGACCCGCGGAGACTGTTATGACAACGGGCTTCTCTCCGCTCCCGGGTCAGCTCCCCGGTGACTCCTGACACGGTCGTACCTAGAATGGAGTTGCTCCTGGTAGGTATGATGACGTAGGAGTCACATGCTATAAGATGGTCACATGACTCTTCTCTGCAATTTCCTTGCTGTTCCGTGCTCGACCTACAGGACGGGGCCGCGTTATCACTGAATTGTAAACAACTTGTTGTATAAGGAAATGGTGGGGGAGGACGGGTGCTTCATGGGTTAATGTGCTGGACGGGGGCAGGTTCTGAGGGGTTATTGTGCTGCAAGGGGTAATTGAAGGGTTAAGGCGTAGTATTGCTGCATATTTTGTGTGTTGTTTGGGGTGGGGTGTTAGTATGGTTCGTATGATGTACGTAGTGGTGTTGAAGGGGTTAATGTGCTGGAACTGGTTTTAAGTGGTGGTGTACTGGGGGTCTGGCGCATTGTAGGGTTCGGCTATATTCACGACGTGTGCGAAATTGGCCGTGTAAAACATCTGGGACCTGTTTTCGCGGATCCCTCATAGATTTGAGTTTATTGAGGGATCCATGAAAATGCCAAAAATAGGACACGTCCTACTTTTTCAGGGGCCCTTCACATGACCCGTTAAAACAGCGGCCGCGTGAATAGCCCCATAGAAATACGTGCAGCTGTGTGACGGTCGTTAAAAAAAATATATACGTAGATCTGAATAAGCCCTTAGGCTGCGGCTACATACAGTTGCCTTTGTGCTTGTTGAATAGGACTTCTTTCTCCTTGATATTGTGTAACAGTCCCAAGTTTGTACATCAGCGAGCAGTCCCAGCCTTAAAGGGGTTTCACGACTTCCTAAAAATAATAGCCACATCCATTTACGCTGTACGGGACTGACGGAGGTGGCCAAGCGCTATACTCCGCTATTTCCGTTAGCCCCATAGAGAATAAATGGAGCGGTAGTGTTCACCGATCCATTCAAACGGGAGTTGGGACCTTCCTAATCACCGGGGGACCCAGTGGATGGACCCAACGCGATCATACATTTATCACCTATCCTGTGGTCAGGCGATAAATTATTTTCGTGGGACAACCCCTTTAGTAGTCCCCTGGCACGTCTTGTTTACCCCGGCAGATATCACATGGACACATGACTGCACAGCCAATAGGTGGCCACCGCGGTGATGTCAGTATATAAGGCACATGTCACAAATGCAGCCAAGATTAGTATAACACATGTTATTTTGGGAGCACTGGACGCAATATTTAGTGGACAGAGAACCCATTTAAAGGTGTGTTTTTCCAATCTCATAAAGTGATGGCATGTCGCTAAGATATGCCATGACTTTCTGATCGGTGGGGAACTGATTGCTGGGACCCCTACGATCCTGAGTGTAATATCCACGGCCGCGGACCGTCGGCATTACTCACCCCTCGACGCCCGCAGCCATGGACTGGAGAGCGCTGGCCCGCATCTCCTCCCCAGGAGCCGCCAGCGCTCACTTCCGCAACACTGCTGTGTCCCGTTGGGAGCCTTAAAGAGCAAGTGCGCGCACATGTAAAACATCATTAATTAGCCCATGATCACCCTGGACTATAAGAAGGGCTCTGCCCTTTTACTCCTTGCCTAAGCGTTGTTTGTATTCTTCTGTTTGTCTTGCAAATGGTCTCTTAGTCGTATCCTGTTCCCTGTGTTCCCGTGCCTTGCTACCTGTATCCCGTGCTGCATTTGTTCCTGTGTCACTTCTAGTGTTGGAGTCGTATTGTGCCGTCTACTTTACCTGCTGACTTACACCACGTCTGGTGTCATCTGCCACGTTTTGCATCACCTGCCGCCAAGGTCCCATCTGTGCCTAAGCCGTTGCTACTGTCTTGACTATTACAGGTACCCTTGTGCTCGGACTTTATATTGACTTGGTACACTGTTGTTTGGCCAGCTGCTCCCCGCTAAGGCGGTGCGGCCTAGTGGGTCCACATACCCACAGATCGTGACACTGAGGATGATGGGGCCGCAGGCACTGGTTAATTGCTGCGTCCCCTTAAGTATTTCCCTGCACAGTGACAATAATGGGCACCTGCTGTGCAGCGAACTGCGGCACTTCTTCATTCATGTAGAGACAGACATCCACGTTACACGTCTCATGGAGACAGGCAGCCACCTTTCACATCTAGAGGCCACCAGGGGTACCAAGAACAGAGCCGGGTGCGATCCAGTACCCGACCATCTGTAGTGTAGGTCGAGTACTGGAAAAAACAGTGGCCTTTCCCACCCTGGTAATGCTAGCCTGCTGCTGCTGTGTTGTATCTGGCTTGTTATAAAAATGGGGGAACCCCACATTGTTCTTTACCATTATTTATTTTATTTTTTTATGACGTGGGGCGCCCTTATTTTTCACAACCAGCCAGATACAACATAGCAGCAGCAGGCTAGCATTACCAGGGTGGGAAGTGCCACTGTGTTTGGCCTTTCCCAGGCAAATAATATCAGTCTGCGGCTGCCCCAGTAGCCGACCATCACTACAGATGTTTGGGTACTGGATCGTCCTCTGCTCTTCGGTGGCGGTGGGTACCAGGGTAATAAGGGGGGTTAGTGTTAGCCTTTTCACCGGCTAACACTAAGACCTGCCCTAGTAATGGACGCTGTCAATCAGCCAGCAGCCTTCACTATAGAGGTAGTAAAAGTTTCAAAAAAATACAAAGACATAGATAAAACATTTTATTGAAATAAAAAACAAAACATAACTCTCGTTAACCATTTTATTGATAATAAAAAAAAAAAAGCTGTCATTGAAGTAGTCCTTGAATCCAGCGTAGTCCAAAGACAGAACCTGTAAAAAAATACAAACACAAAAAAAACAACATTATTAGTGGCCTGTGCACATCACCGCTGCCCTTCTGTTGAGGGGTTCTGTCGGAGGTTTCCATTGGGTAACCCCTCAACGGAAAGGCAAAGTGAAACCTCAGCTTCCGTTTCCCTCACCATTGATCTCAATGGTGACGGAAACGTTGGTAAAGGTTTCCGTTTGTCACCGTTATGACAGGGTTCCGTTGTTTTGACGGAATCAATAGCAGTCGACTGCACTATTGGTTCCGTCAAGAACAATGGAACTCTGTCACAAGCTAAGGTTTCCGTTTGCATTTCCGTTGAGGGGTTACCCGATGGAAACTCAGACGGAAACCCTCAACGGAGGGGCAACGCTGATGTGAACAGGCCAAAACACATATGGTAGCCCATGTGCGATACTGTTTGTTGGACCCTGTATCTAAGCCTACCACAAGGTAGGCTTCGATACAGGGTCCAGTAGACCGTAATCTTATACAGTATTTAGGGACTGGACAACCCCCCTCAAAGGGGTTGTCCAGTCCCTAAACATTGATGGCCTATCCTCCGGATAAGCCATCAATAGCTGATAATCGGGGTCCGACTCCCGGGACCCCTGCCAATCAGCAGTTTTGAAGGGGGTGCAGCGCTCGTACGAGCGCTGCTTCCCCCTTCATTTCTCTTACTTGCTCACACTGTGAATCGCTGACACGTCCATGTCGGCGATTCACAGTGTGAGAAATTGACCAGAATGAAGGGGAAATAGCGCTCTTACGAGCGCTGCACCCCCTTCAAAACAGCTGAATGGCAGGGGTCCCGGGAGTCAGACCCCGACCTATTAGCTCCTGCAGGCAGTGGTATTAAACTTACCCTCCTCTTCAGTCACAGAGGAGGTCCTAACTTCACCCAGGGCCAGGATTTTGTGCGCAGCGCATGGCGTCGTGACGTCATGTGCTGCACACAGTGCTGTGACGTCAGGACCGCCACTGTGCTCCAGTACGGGGAGGGTAAGTACCGTCAGTTACTATAGTAACAGGTCCCCGTGTAGTTTATTACATAGGCCCCAGTTACTACAGTAACTTCTCACTGATGTGGTGCGGGGGCCCTCCTGGCTTTGGGGCCTGGTCGCAATTGCGACTCCTATAGTTACGCCACTGCTCGTACCATTGCTCCATATTTGCTCCTCATTCCACCGGAGTTTCGCCTCAGAACCGAGGCGGCTATTTTAATTTTATTGGAGGCTGCAACCCCCCCTAATAACTCCAGGGAGTGCAATACAGCGCTGGAGCACTGGCGCCTCTATGGCCACACTTCTCAGCCATTACCACCATCCACACATACATCCCCACCACCACTGCCAACTCGTAGTCCTTTTTTTCCTGAAAGTACTTCAGTCCAGAAAGTATTAATAATTGGACACTCCGAGAGACTTAGAGACGTGCAGTGGGAGAGCTCTGCCAGCGCCAGAATTAATCCATCTCCATCCTCCCTGGCATTGTTGATTCCCTCCTGGGGCACTAACAGAGGTGATCCCTGAGTGTGCTGCTACTCTCAGAGGGCTGTATTCCGCCATTTGGTGGCGATATCGGTTTGAGCCGGATCCCCGGCCTAAAGTTGAAACCGGAAGTGCACAGACCACACTTCCGGTCGGACGAACGGGGGCCTGGTGAGGCCTAATAGCGCTCTGTGGAGAGTGATTTGCTTAGGGACGCTGTCCCTGAAGTCCTCCCTGGTGCCACCCTGATTTAGGGCTCCCTCTGACCAGCCACAGGTACTCCCGTGCAGGAGTTAGCACGTGCGGCCGCCTTGGATATCTGTGGTGCTCCATCTGCGCCCCTGGTGTAAAGGATCTGCCAGGCACAGCTTCTATGTCAACGCCCATAGGTAATCAGTCTGCACCTGGGTAAAAGGTAAACACCAGGTGTTTAAAATAATAGAAGCATGACGAGAGACCTAACCGCTACAGTAGGTATAAGTTCTTTCACGAGTAATAAAAGCCAAGTTCTCGGTTCAAGTATACGAGGGAGTCCTACTTTAAGCTCAAGAAAAGTCTTTGTTTGGTCCCCCATTCCTCCACCGAACTTCTCCCTTTGACTAGTCCTAACCAATTTTTCTCTTATATATTGCCGATAAGGAAAGGCTGTTTGTTAGAGTTTTGTTTTTGTATATTAACTTCTGTGCATATCAATATGTGAGACATGGATCCGTGTGTTGTAGTTTTTTTGTTAATAACTGACCTTGTACACTTGGTGCTATTGTATTACTTGCTATGTGCAACCGTCAGAATTTTACATTTCTGCATTTGTACCATTGTTTTGCTATGTGGTCTTAATAAAATTGCCTTTAAACAAAATATATACATATATATATATATGTATATAAGCTCGCAACCCACGTCAAGGGTTCTCATTGACTAAGACTAGACTAATGGTGGGTTCACATCAGCGTCGGGTTTCCGTTCATGGGTTCCGTTCCACCTTTCCGTTGAAGGAACCGATGAACGGAAAGCCAAACCGAAACCATAGCTTCCATTTACATTACCATTGCTTCCATTGCAATTGGTTTCCATTCCGTAAGGTTTTTGTTTATTTCGCGGAAACCATAGCATAGTCGACTATGCTATTGTTTCCGCCAAAAAAAGGAAACCTTACGGAACAGAAACAAACCGAAACCAATTTCAAAGGAAGCATTACCATTGAAATCAATGGTAATGCAAGCGGAAGCTAAGGTTTCCGTTCATCGATTCCTCTGACGGAAAGGCCAAACTGAACCCATGAACGGAAGGACGACACTAATGTGAACAGGTCCTCACCAAGCAAAATTAAAACAATGCACACTAATTGTAAACACAACATCAAACTTGACACATGGCATCTCTAGCGGATGGAGTCCTGCTACCGGGCACTGCTCCCTCAAGGCCCGCAAAGAATTCCCAGATTCTGAGACCAGATGTTCCTGGTCTTCCTCTCGGTGCCTCATCAATTGTAAATTATCCAGTTGCCATGTGTTCAACGTCACTATGAACCGCTGAATCATACAATGAAAATTGTGACGGATAGCACAGGCTTTGATGATGTGGTTCACATTGTCTGGATCCATCTGAATTGTGCACATAAAGACCCTCCATCTATTGGCGAGAATACCAAAGGTGCACTCAACAAACCTACGAGCCTTGGTGAGCTGATAGTTGAATATGCACCTCCGGTGGACCAAACCATGCCTGGGAAAGGGGTGCATAAAATGCATGTAGAGTTCAAAGGCCTCACCTGCTACTATGACAAATGGGGTTGGGGGGCCAGAAGACCCAGGGAGTAGGGAGGGTTCTGGGAGGGCTAGCTGGTTGTTAAGAAGCTGCTGACCCATTCTGGAAGCCCTGAAGATGCCAGCATCAGCCTACCATAGGAACCCATGTCCACAATCGCAAACCGGTAATTACGGTCAGCCAAGGCCAACAGCACTAGCGATAAATACTGCTTGTAATTGTAGAATCAGGACCCTGAGTGGGGCGGCTTCTTGACACTGATGTGTTTCCCGTCCTGTGCCCCGATGCAATTTGGAAACTGAACATTGTCCATGAACCCATCCGCAAGGCGAATACAATGTTCTGCTGTGGGTTGAGGCATCACCATCTCTTTGAGTCTCTGCCAGCTGACCTCAGAGGTAAACCGGATAACCCCAGAAATGGTTCACGTCCACAGTAGAAATTCAAAATGAGGGGAGGCAAAAGAATTTTCCAGTCGCAAGGAATCTGCAGAAATAGAATAAAGAAAAATTCTAACACAAATTATCAACATTACTGCCCTTTACAGGCCTCCTCAACTTGCTCTGTGAGGTTACTTACAGTGCATTTAAAAATAGAAATAACATTACGATTTATTTGATAGGGTCTTTGTGGCCTTGACAATACTAGTTCGATTAGCAGGCTAACACATGTTGTAAAAGGGGGCATTGACTGTACTGATAAGTATATCATCCGGAAGGAATCATGGGGAAATTGGGTAAAGCCATTTACCATAGTGCTAGCTGCATCAGGGTAACAGGGCATATTTTTATAAAAAGCAGACCGTATGTATTCTTAAGATGAATACCTATACTGATCTAGACCACAGACAAACGTCCCAATAAACATCCACACATATCAAAGTATAGAAACTCAATACCTATAAATGTATGTGAGGACATGTCAATATCCCAAAGAAGAAATAATACAAAGTACAATGTGTGTACCATGCAAAATATAAATACTTTATTAAAGTTATCATAAGAACAGATTGGCCATCAAGACCTAAAAATAGACAATTAAAATACAATAATGTGGTGATGAGTAAGGACTACACAAATTACATGCAATTGTCATATAGACACCGTAGGACGTAATGACGTTCTAGTGAACTGCACGGAAAGACAAATTGTAGATGAATCAGTTATGAAGCACAAGTACAATTTCATAAGCACCAGGAAATAACCAAACATAAGGGCCCTAGAACCAGTACCAACCCATGTGTTACATGGTGAGCCCAAACAGACAGTCACCACACTAAGAGCCCCGACACGCGTTTCGCCGTCAGCTTTTTCAAGGGGTAGTGATTGGTGAGGTGGCTATCATAATAAATACATTGAATAATGGGAGGAGATTAGTTCAGAGGTCCAATAGGAGCCTGCTGCCTGACATCTATGAGCATTAAGGCTAAGACAAAACAGGTGTCACACTATACACACCTGAAAATAGGATGCACTGCGATCCGTGAATGGCGGACACTGCAGCCCCGGCCTCCCCATCCAGGCGTATGGAAGATGCGGAGTACGGATGCGCACCCACATCATCAGAAAGCGCCAGAGGGAGAGCGCGAGGCAGTGCGCGCGCCGAACACAGACGCGAGGTGGCCATTTTGGAAACTGGCACAAATGCCAGGACAATAAATACGTGCACATTGCACTTAACAACAATAAACGGGATACCACATAATAGATATAAGTATGCTAGAACGACCAAGACAGACACGCCACCCCGGGTATGTATTCTTACCTCAGTGTGTCGATGAGCGGTTCCTCAAGTGAAACGCTGCGTCGCATGTTGGTGTTCTGGAACGTTAGTCTAGGACACAGCTCCTCCAGCAGGCGGTCAAATGTAGCGAGGGACATCCGACAGTCCTTATACATTGTGTGGAAGTGCCCTTTGGAGGCACATTGAGAGACCATGGGATTGCGCCAGTCGTGGCGGATGGTACCAGGGATGGCAGATGACACCAGACGTGGTGTATTCAACAGGCAGCACAACACGACTCCGATACTAGGCAGGCTCAGGAACGAAACACAGCACGGGATACAGGGCACGGGAACACTGGGAGCAGGAAAACACTAAGGGACCATGCACAATACAAACATGGGAAAACGACAACAACGCACAGGCAAGGAGTGGAAGGGCGGAGCCCTTTTTATAGTCATGGGTGCGCTGGGGATAGGATAGGGAAATTTTAGCGAGTGTGCGCTGGCCCTTTAAGGCTGGGTTACGAGCATGCGCTCACCCTATCGCATAGTCCAGGAAGGGGAGGCCGTGCCAGCTGGCGTCTCCGGGGAGGAAGACGCTGGCAGATGGCCAGGAAGTTGCAGTCATGGCTGTTCGGTGATGGTGAGCAGCAGCAGTCCGCTACCGCAGCCATAACAGTACCCCCCCTTATGCCCCCTCTTTTTGGGTCTAGAGCATAAGAGGAATCTAAATGCATTATGTATTTTTGTTTATTATGTTATTTTGATATGGGTCTCCTAGGTTGTTCCAAGGTTACCAATGGATCAATATATTTATGCACTAATGTTACTATCTGGTTAATATACCCTTATCACTGTCCTATGTTCTCTGTTCACTGTGTTGCTTTGTGATTGGTGCATGGTGACTGGCCTCCGCTCCTTTGCTCATGACATGTCGGACTCTGGACGTTGACGTGTGTCCGGCTCCGACCCCTCGTGACTGACGCTACCGGAGGGCGGCCAATTTACTCTCCAGGACGACACGACCAGTAGGTAAACAGTGAGATAATTTAGCTTAATTTCATTGGTGCACTTTCACCTGGACATATGCTCTTGTAATTGGCCAGTCTCCATTTAAATATGGAGGGTTTATTGTTCAACGCCTCCCCCGACTAAAGCATTAGCGCCAAAACACGCGTTGGGGCACACGTTCTCTTCTGCACTCCTCTGTGTAACCGTTCAGATACGTCCAGATACGTAGAGACCTGATGCTTTCTCTCGCCGGACACTATGGTCACTGGTATTGTAATGACTGGGATGGGGAGACAGACAAGTGAGCCCTAATCTACCCGCCACTCAGTCCCTGCCTACTTGCAACGACCCGCCCTAGGCGACGGGGTACAACTGGGCGACGGTCCCTACGCTCAATAAGTGCACGACAGACAAACAGACAAGGGTACACAGAGCTAGGGGGAGAAAGGGGCAGTTGCCCACGGCAACACCGTGAGCAACAAGAGAAGTGAACAAGCCGAGTCAAACCAGGAGAGTACGAGGTGCCAAACGCAGAGCAGAAGAGTAGTAAACAAGCCGGGGTCAATATGAAGCAAGGACAATAGTACAAGAAGCTGCAGCAGGGCCAGGAAACCAAACGAGAAGAATCACAAGCAAAGGAGGAACAGGAAAGGCAGGTATAAATAGACAGAGGGCGGGAGCTAGCTCCGTCTGGCCAGGCTGTGATAGGTTCTCCCACTCCTAAGCCTGCCAACCTGAGTGGTGGAAGATGGAGTCAGTCTCACAGACATAGAAGCAGGTGCAGACTGATTATCTATGGGCGTTAACCCCGAAGCTGTGCCTGGCAGATCCTTTACAGGTATGGACAATTTAGACAGAAGTCCTTTCTTACCCAAGGTTGCCTCTCCTCGCACAAGATGGCCACCGAGGCCGCAATATAGGCAGAGTCCCGAAGTGCGTCTGCGTTGTCTCTCCTGGGTGGATAGCTTACACTGGTCCATCAACACAGACTCCTTTAGGAGGATCGACATCTGAGGACAGAAGGTTGCTGCAAAGTAGGGACCAGATTAGGAAGACCTCCCTCCCGACGAACCTCGGAGGCGTTCTCGGATCTTCATATCAATCAGAGCGGACAGAAAAATGAGGTCATCCAGGGTAGATGGCAGGTCTCGAGCAGCAGTTCGTCCTTAATTTTAGGAGACAGTCCATGCCAGAATGCAGCCACCAGGGCCTCATTGTTCCATAACAGTTCTCCCACCAGGGTGCGGAAGTGGATGGCGTATTCGCTCACGGAGGTGTCTCCTTGGCTTAGGTTAATCAAGGAAGTCGCTGCAGATGAGACCCGTCCAGGCTCCTCAAACACCATGCGAAAAGTCCGGAGGAAGCCATGGAAGTCACGGGTCTCTGGTCCTTGTCTCTCCCAGATAGGGTTCGCCCATTCAAGAGCCTTGCCAGTGAGAAGAGAGACGATGAAAGCGACCCTTGCGCCATCAGACAAAAATGTCCTAGTATACAGGCTGAAGTGGATCTGGCACTGGTTCAAAAATCCACGACAGGTACTTGCATCTCGTCTCCATCTTAGCATTCGGAAGTGGCAAAGAAAAACGCAGGTCGACGCTTCCAGGAGGTGTAGTCTGAGGATCAACACTACCAGGAGGTGTAGTAGGAGGAACGGCAGCTCGTGCCTCCTGCCGACGTGCGAGAATGTTCAAAGCCTGGAGGAGTTGGTCCTGTCGTGACTGGAGGTCTAGCATATCCGCCCGCATCTCTTGTGACGTCGTCATAGTCTTGGATCGACCAGCAGGGTCCATGGCCTGAGCTTACTCTCACGTAGGGTTCATGGACCCACTGGGCCATACCACCTTGGCGGTATGGCAGCTGGCCAACAGAGCGCAGGTCAGTGTCTATAGTTTATATAGGGTACCTGTGGCAGCTCGGACAGTAGCAAGGCAGGCTTACCAGGAACTAGCCAGCAGGTAGATGTCAAGCGTGGAGAAGCAGGACAGGCGTGGTATACAGCACAGCGCGGCTACAGCTAAGCACGGCACTAGCTCAGGATACAGGAACAGGGAACACTGGGAGCAGGAAACACTAGGGGACTTTTTGCAAGACAGACTTGGAATACAACAACAAAGATCAGGTGTGGGAGGATGGGGCTGGGACCTTCTTATAGCCCAGGGTGCTCTGGAGCAATTAGCTCAATCACCAACATGCGTGCGCTCTGGCTTCTTAAAGGGAAGGTGTCATGATTTTTGTATATATATATATATATATATATAATATTGCTTTTAATAAATAATAAACAAAAATTGTATTTATTAGTGTTGTCACATTCTAATTTTTACTGTGTTGAAACTTTTACTTCTCTATGGGGGCTGCCATTTTTTTTCATCTCTGTATGTGTAGATTAACAACACATACAGAGATGGAATACGGCATGGCATGAAACTCACTGCATGTCCTATATTGGTGCGTTTTCGTGGACGTCGACGCTTATTGAAGTCTATTGGTGCGTGAAAAACATGGACCGCACACAGGGATGACATCTGCGTGCTGTCCGTGTGTCACGCATCAGTTGCTAAAGAAATGCAGAGAAATAAAACCAAAAAAAAGAAGTGCCTGCAGAGTAGAATCCCAGATGTGAAAACGGACACCATACGGTCCGTTTTTTGCGCACGCAAATCGGACTCGCTCATGTGAATGTAGCCTTAGGTTGACGTTCTGAGATGAAATAGAGGACATGGCGGTATAATATGATTTTTGTTTATTATATCATTCAAGTTTTATATGACCCGTCTATCAGAGGCGCAAAATGTCCACAATCCACTGTAAGCCAAAGTGGCAGCTTTGGGCCACAGCACTTTTATGGTACTCGCTGTCATTGCTATGGGGCTCTGTGGCTTGCACTAGGTCTTGAGGAAACGCTGGACATGTACCATCCATGTCCTATATCGTGGACGGACGTTTGTCCAATGCCATAACCGCAGCCACGCCGCCCCGACCCTACTAAGATGACGTTATCAGCCGCGCCTCCGGATTGACTAGACGCACAGGCCCCGCCCCTAGATCCGCGGTGCATGCTGGGCCCAAGCGAGCGCTCTGCGGCGTGAGTGCGGCCTAGTAGTGGAGTGTAATCCTGTCTCTTATACAAACACCGACGGTGCACAGGCGCTAGAGACGCATCGGACGTGGCGAGTTTTCCTCACGGTCTAGAAAGCGAAGAAGCGGCAATTTCTTTTCCTGGCGAAGCGACCCCTACCCAGCTGGGGTGGGTGAGTACGGTGGACCACACTTGGGCTCTCCAGACTGCAATGCGGGGTGTCGGCGAGGTGGTTGGGGTAGTCTGAGGGATTCATCAACCCTCATCTCACTCAGGTGATATATCGAAGGTTACATCAGGGGGGCAGAGACTGGCGCTGCTCATATTCCGCCATCCTCTCAGACCAGTGTCCCGGCCTCCCAGCTCGTGTGCAGGCACAGGCGGGTGTCATGGCGGGAATCACGCCTTCCCTATTGGTATACAGTGATTGTTGTCCCGGTTTACTTCATTGTCCCACTCCTTTGTGTGTAGGTGCGGGCCGGAAATAGAGGTCATACCCTGTGTACAGACTGCTGTGAGGAGACTTGTAGTGTGAGTGAAGTCACTCGGGAAAAGTAAAGCCGTTGCCAATAGCAACCAATCAGATTTCAGTCTTTATTTTTTTGGGAAAATGAAAGCTGGTACATGATTGGTTCCTTTTGCCAACTGCTACAATGCTCATTTCTAATACTTAAAATCTCCCCATAACGTGCTTTAAAGGGGTATTCCCATCTCGTACATTTATGGTCTATCTACAGGCTATGGCATAAATGTCCCATAGATACAGGTCTAACCTCTGGGACCCGCACCTATCTCTATAACGGGTCCCCCTGACCCCAGTCCAACCTTCTGTCTCTAGGCTCTGGCAGAAGCTACGGAAACAGCGTAGCAAGGCGAGCTAAGCTGTTTCAGTAGAATCAGAAGTGACAGAAATGTGTGGCTCACTGTGCTACGCTGTTTCTATAACTTAATTTCACTTGTATGGGAGTTCTGGAAACAGCATAGCAAACCGCGCTCGGCTATTTCAGGAAAATCCGGCCACTAAGCCCAGCCGCATTCACATGGCTGCATGTTTTGTTTTATTTGACTGTGAGCAATGTACAACGAGGGACTGTGGCATAATTTTTTAATTCAAGTATGTTGACGTCCCCCTTTTTTTTTTTTTTTTACTTTACGGTCACCCAAGTCACCCCTTCTGCTCTTACTACATTTCAGTGGGCTCCATAACCACATGGCTCCATAGACCTAGTAGGGTTGAAAGGGGATTTTGTCGTTCTCTGTAGGGACATATGTGGTGCCATCTTGCAGTCCGTTGAAATTAATTATAGGGTTATTCCCAGAATCGACAATCATCGATTATGAGAATTCACAGGTTAACTCATAATTGTTGAATCGCTGCGGCACTCGCCGCCATTGTCGATTCTGGGACAATCATGAACCAGTTTTTGTAGCATAAGCAAGTTATTATCAGTCTGACAAATAATTGAAAGAACTGCAACTTTATTTGCTTAAAACTTTGTTCGATAGAATATTTTCTTAATGCTGATTGACACAAATCATTTGGCCGGACATAAGGGTATGTTCACAGGCAGTGTTTTCAGGCAAATTTCAGGGCGTTTACGCCTCGAAAAATGCCTGAAACGGAAGCTGAACGCCTGCAAACATCTGCCCGTTGAAATCAATGGGAAAAACAGCATTTAATTTATATGGGGCGTCTTTTTACGCCACTGTTTTAAAAAAAATGGAGCGTAAAAAAGAGTGCATGTCACTTCTTGTGACGTTTTTTGGAGCTGATTTTCCATTGAACGTTATGAAAAACGCCTTAAAAGAAGCTTAAAAAACGCCTGAGAATCAGGTTTTGTTTTCTCTGAAAACCGCTCCGTATTTTCAGACGTTTTTTGTTAAGCATGTGAACATACCCTAAGGGGGAGTTCACACTGAGTTTTTTTACGCAGAAAGCGCGCCTAAAAACTGCCGAAAATGCCTCCCATTGATTTCAATGGGAGGCGGAGGCGTTTTTTTCCCACCAGCGGAAAAACCGGCTCACGGGAAAAAGGGACATGCCCTATTCTTGGGCGGCGTTTACACCTTGGACCTCCCATTGACATCAATGGGAGGCAGAGAAAGCGTATTTTGTGGCGTTTTATGCCCACGACGCTCGATGGCCGCGGGCGAAAAACGCCACGAAAATCTGTGTACAGGCAGAGCTCAAATCTGCCTCAAAATTCCAAACTGAATTTTGAGGCAGATTTTCCGCCTGCAAAAAACTGAACATAGCCTAAGGCTATGTTCACACGGAGTATTTTGGGGGAGGAATATCTGCCTCAAAATTCCGTTTGGAACTTTGAGGCAGATATTCCTCTCCCTGCACGCCGATTTTCGCGCAGTTTTTCGCCCGCGGCCATTGAGCGCCGCGGGCATAAAACAGCGCGAAATACGCTTTCTCTGCCTCCCATTGAAGTCAATGGGAGGTCAGAGGCGGAAGCGCCCGAAGATGGGGCATGTCGCTTCTTTTTCCCGCGAGGCAGTTTTACTGCTCGCGGGAAAAAGACGCCGACGCCTCCCATTGAAATCAATGGGCGGCGTTCTCGGGCCGTTTTTGCCGAGTTTTGCGACGCGGTTTCCGCGTCAAAAAACTCGGCAAAATACTCCGTGTGAACATAGCCTTAAGAGTTCTGTGTTGTCAGATGTTTTTTATCTTTGCCATACAGAACTGATGAAGTTGTGCACCTGCCCGTACCTGAACAGACGCTGCATGCAATGTTTCTCTGTCAATCTCCGTAAGATGTCCGGCGGCATTAATGATGCTACTGAACACTGACATTAATGGGACAGGAACTGCAATCCAAGGCGCAGCCACTACGGACGTGTAATGCTCTGTGCCTGGTAAACTATGACGAGGCCACAGCATCTGTTGCCGCGGCCCTTTCAGTCAGCTGATTGTCGGGGTACCGGGAGTTGGACCCCCACCGATCAGATAATGATAACCTAGGCCATCAATATAAACGATTCAAAGTACCCCTTTATGGCCCTCTCACATGGACCAATGATGGGGTGTATGAGCGTTTGTACTAGCGCTCATTTCCCATCATTGCCCGGTTTTAAGTGATTTAATGGCAGTCCATTGGTTATATTCTCTAATTTATTTTGGTTTGTTTATTTTTTAACAGGTCGGTACTATAAGAATGTCTTACCCGCCACATCTTAACAGGCCCCCTATGGGGATTCCAACTCTCCCTCCGGGTATTCCGCCCCCACAATTTCCAGGTTTTCCGCCCCCTCCTGGTAAGTGAAAGTCGATACAATGATAGACTATTAGGGGGTGGGGGAAGCCCCCGTCCAAGACACACCTATAGAGCATGTCACGTTTTAAAAAAACAAACCAAAAACGCGTGTTTTAATGCCCATAGGCCCCATGCACATGACCGTGCCCGTAATCGCGGTCCACCATTGCAAGCACGGGCGTCTGCTGACGGCCGCCCACATTTTCAGGCCGTGCTCCCATACTTTGTATCGGAGCACGGCCCATAAAACACAAAAATACGGACATGCTCCATAATTCCCGGCACAGTTCTACGGCGCGGACACCCATCCGTAGCGATACGGAAAGGTGTCCGCGGCCAATAGGACCGAATGGGTCCGTAAAACCATGGACTGTGTTAACTAACATCTGACCTCTGCATTTTTAACAACCAAAAAAAGTCATGAAAAACATGAGCTAAACAGCTTTGTGTTTTTTTTTGTGCATCCAGGGCACACAGACGCTATTCATGTAGTTTACCGCACTCCTAGTCCAAGACTTAAAAAGTTAGTGTGCTGCCGATAATCTGTTACATCACAAAGCTGTCGTGGTCATCACCAAAATACACAAATATCTTATCCATATAAACAGAACTAGCGAAATACCATTCCTTTCCTTGCTGGCATTTGATAGTATCAGAAATAAGCTTGTTTAACAGATCCAGTCTTTAAAATTTTAATTTCTCTTATTCGCCTAGTGTCAATAAAGTCTATTGACGTTTTATACCACGCCTCTTTCCTATAGTAATCGATTTCTGTATTTTGACTAGTTATTTTATTATTTTTCCCCTTTTTGCTAAAACATAACTTTTTTTTTTTTTATTTACCTTTTAAAATGTTTTTGATTTATTTTGCAGGTACTCCAATGATTCCTGTACCAATGGGTTTAATGGCTCCAGGACCAACTGTACGTTTACTTTGTACTCTTCACTTTGTCTATTGTAATGATTTAAAGGACACTTCTGTGGAGATTCTATTTAGTCAGTGGAGGCAGCTACTTTTTAACAGCTTACTGGTTATGAAAACAGTTTTTAGCTGGCCATACACTTCTCTATAGGATTAAACATACATACTTGCCTGATCCAAGTATGCATGTTTACAGGAGAAGTTTGAGAGAGCGCTGTCGACCAAATTCTCATTTGGCAATTTTTCTTTGTTCCCCTTCTATTTGAAGAACAGCTGTTTAAATGGCTGCTGGCCGAACCGGCAATTATTCCCCCTGGGGAATAAGCCGCTGCCTGACTCCTGGTTTATCTCCTCAGGGATTGAAGGATCGGTCATATTGAAATTTAATCTGACGATCCTTTTCTCCCCCAACACCTGCCATTGGGGGGAGAGTCAGGAACACCACCATACACATTAGTTGTCCGGTTTAGCCAAAATCGGCAGGTTCGGCCAACTGTCATCCATATGTATAGGTACCTTTTATGTTGCATTATGTTGTCAGCATGTGCTTTGTTTGATTTGACAGTATATATAGAGATAACATTGTGCATTGTTAAGTAGTAAAACTATTATGATGAAAGTGCTTTTAAAAATGAGCGAGAATATTCCCATAATGTTACAACATATGTTCAGGGTTTAATCCTTTTTGTAACCTTATTTTTTTTTTTCCCTTACCACAAGGTTTTGTTGCCAACTGTACCTATGGTTGGGAAACACATGGGTCCTCGAAAAGACCTAATGGGCATGAAAAATAAGGAAAATGATGAGAACAGCGGGCCTACAACCACTGTTTTTGTAGGAAATATTTCAGAAAAGGCCTCCGACATGCTTATTAGGCAGCTGTTAGCTGTGAGTATCTCATTGCAGTTATTGGTGTGCATATATTTTAGCTTTGCAGTCTATTAAATTGTATGTGATTAATATGCATCTATGTCGGCTTCTGAGCCGAAGTGAAAACCCCCTTAACGAAATCCGACGTACTATTACATCGCTGTCGTTAACGACATAACTAAACGTGGTGCTTAAAGTACGGGCTTAGAAGCTGAGCCCACGCCATCACCAGTGGGTGTCAGCTGTATATTACAGCTGACACTCTGCTGCAAGGCCAGGACCGGTGCTAGCTCCGATCCCTGCCATTAATCCCTTAGATTCCAAAATCAAAAGTGATCGCAGCATCTTAGTGGTTTGTAGCCGATCGACATCACAGCCATGTGATCACAGGAGTGCCGATGGTTGCTATGACAACAGGAGGCCTAACAATGGCCTCCTGGTCTGCCTCGTATGGTAGCCCATTAGGCCCTGCCCTGAGGTGGAGCCTAATAAGCTTGTTGTCAGTGTATGACTAACCGCTCTAATGCATTGCACTACGTGGGTAGTGCAATGCATTAGAATAAAGATCAGAGGTGCAGGACTTCAAGTCCCCTAGTGGGACCAAAAAAGTTGTACAAAAGTGTAGAAACTTTTATTTTAAGTAAAAAAAAAAAGAATGCCTTTTTTTTTCCTATGTCTTTTATTTATAGGAAAAAAATAGAAAATGTTAAAATAAACAAAACGACCCAAACAATGAAACTAATGTTATTTATTTTTCCCGCATGGTGAACAAAATGTGGGGTCAAAATGCTCACTACACCCCCTTAAAATGTCCCAAGGGGTATTTTTTTCCAAAATAGGAGTTGCTACTTGGGGATTTGTTTTATTATTTGACCTCAGAGCCCTGCAATTTTGGGCCAATGGTGTAAAAGTCACCAGACTAAGCCCCAAATGCGCATGATGTTAACTTCTGATCCCTATCATATGGCCAGGCAAATTATAAATGCCTTGAGGTGTGGCGTTTCTAAAATGGGGTCACTTCTTGTGGGCTTCCACTGTACTCTGGTACCTCAGGGGTATTGCAAATGCGACATGGTGCCCAAAGACCAAACCACCAAAGTCTGCATGCCAAATAGCGCTCCCTCCTTTGAGCCCTGCCTTGTGTCCAAACAGCAGTTAATGAGCACATGTCGGGTATTGCCGTACTCGGGAGAGTTTGATTTACAAATGTAGGGGTGCTTTTTCTCTTTTTATCCCTTGTGGAAATGAAAAAAATTAATGTTTTATTGGAAAAAATTTCGATATTCATTTTCACGGCCTAATTCCAATAAATTCTGCAAAAGACCTGTGTGGTCTAAATGCTCACTCTACCCCTGTGTCCGGCTTATGTGTCCGGCAGCTCCATAGAAATGAATGGAGCGCCGGGCACACTTGTGTGCATGCGTGACCGGCGCTCCGTCCATTTCTATAGAGCTGCTGGATACAGACCCAGGAACTCCCAAGCTTCTCATGGAACACTTCGGGGGACTTTCGGTTCCCCGTTCTCCTTATCACTGGGTCCCAGCGGTCCGACCCCCAGCGATCACATGTGTACCCTATCCCATGTAGTTTACCAAATGGGGTCACTTTTAGGGGGTTTATACTGTTTTGGCCCCTCAGGGGCTTTGCAAACACGCAAAGCAAAGTTGTGCTCTTTCCCTTCTGAGCCCTGCTGTGTGTCCAAACAGCAGTTTATGACCACTTATTACCACATATGGGGTATTGCCGTACTCAGAAGTTTGCTTTACAAATGTTGTGGTGCTTTTTCTCTATTGTGAAAATTTAAAAATCGGAGCTAAAACTTCATTTTATTAGAAAAAACGTACCTTTTTAATTTTTATGACCTAATTCCACTAAATTTCAGCTAAACACCTGTGGGGTCAAAGTGATCACTATACCAGTAGATACATTTCCTGAGGGGTGTAGTTTCCAAAATGGGGTCACTTTGGGGGTGTTTCCACTGTTTTGGCACCACAAGACCTCTTCAACCTGACATGGTGCCTAAAATATATTCTAAAAAAAAAGGCCTCAAAATCCACTAGGTGCTCCTTTGCTTGTTAGGCCTGTGTTTCAGTCCATTAGGACACTGGGGCCACACGTGGGGTATTTAGAAAAACTGCAGAATTTGGGCAATAAACAGTTACACTTCTCTGGTAAAATCTTCTGTGTTACAGAAAAAAATGGTTATAACAGATGTTCTGAAAAAGCAAAGGGTAAATAAAAAATTTTTCTTAACTTCTGTGAAACGCCTAAAGGGTTAAGAAACTTTCTAAATGCTGTCTTGGTGCAGTTTTTCAAATGCGGTGATTTATAGGAGGTTTCTAATATATAGGGCCCTCAAAGCCACTTTAGAACTGAACTCGTTCCCAAAAAAAAAAGGCTTTTAAACTTTTGTGGAAAATGTGAGAAATTTCTGCTAAAGATCTAAGCCTTGTAAAGTCCTAAAAGTTAACAAAAGTTAAATGTTATGCCAACATTAAGTAGACATATGGGGAATGTTAATTCGCAACCATTTTGTGTGGTATAACGATCTTTCTTACAAGCAGAACTTTAATTTTTGCAAATTTCATAAAAATGTTGGTGTTTTTCACAATTAAACACAATCTGTCGACCAAATTTTACCACTAACTTAAAGTACAATGTGTCACTAGAAAACCATCTCAGACTTGCTTGAAAAAATAAACATTCCAAAGTTATCACTTTAAGTGACACATGTCAGATTTGAAATCATTGGCCTGGTCCATAAGGCCAAAACCGTGTCCTTAAGGGTTTAATTTATTTCTATTTATGCCCAAAGATGATGTATGCTCGCGCTTCACTTACTTTAGGAAAAAAAATAAGTTGTTTTTTGTTTTTTACCCCCTCTGTAGAAATGCGGTTTGGTGTTGAGCTGGAAAAGAGTCCAAGGGGCATCTGGGAAGCTTCAAGGTAAGTGTGGTATGTAAATCCTCCTTATTTTACTCATTTATTTGATTAAACATAAATCTTGTAGAAGTGTTTGTTTTTCTGCATGTTCATAGCATTTGTGGTATAGCTCTCGCATGTTATCCAGGAAAATCTCTGTACAGAAGCACCTTTAGACAGTCACCATCCCCCAAAAGCCATTTCAGTTTTTTGCTTTTTTTTTTAGTCCCCATAGGGGACTTGAACCATCATTGGATCACTTGCACGATATACTACAATACTAATGTATTGTAGTCTATTGTGATTTTTACAGGCTCCTATTAAGCCCCCCGTGGCTTAACCACTTAGATGTCGCAATGACTATTGACTACGGGGTTAAACGAGCTGGATCCCAGTCGTTGCAAAAAAGTGTCGGCTGACATCTCAATCTTATCCTATATAGTCTCTTATGTAAAGTTATTACCTGTTTGTTTTTTTTGGGGGGGGGGGGGGTTCTGCAGTTTTCTGTATATTTTATGGTCTCTTAGGTTGCTCACCACTAGATCACTGCAATATGAGTCTGCATCAGTGGATTGGTTGGAATTACTGACCGGGTGTAGTAGCATCCATAGTATTAGGGTGTTTTTTATTGGTATATTTATGGTTGCACAGTACTATTCTATGGACACTCTTCCACCATCAGTTCTCCTCTCCCTATTCCCGTCCTGCTGGAAAATGGCTACTTAAATAGCATCTAAAGATTGTTGCCACTCTGTGGGTATACCTGTCAGTTCATTCATCTTCTCCACTGGGAGCTCTGACCACAAGCAGAGAGTGCTGTCAGCTTTGTCCTCCTTCACTGCGTTGTTAGTATAACAGGAGCAAGCACTGTACTAGGTGAATGAAACAGAGCATTGCTCTGTGTCTCGAAGGCTCCTGTTTCCGGTACTGGAGCCAGCCGCATTGTTATACTGCACGCTCTAGTTCTGGGGTCGTGTGCCGCTGAAACAGAGCGTTGCTCTGTTTCATTCTTCCTATTCACTGATTATGTAACGCTACTGACTCCCGTACCGGGAACAGGAACTAACATTGATACATAGTAGGTGAATGCGAAAAATTAAACATAGCCTTGATATGTGTCACGATGGCTCCTGTCCCTGGTACTGTAGCTGTGGCAATATAACATGTTGAAATGGGAATAGGGCATTTACTGGTTCAACTCAAAAAAGGAAACTCCTGATGCTGCATACATGACTGTATATATCGGCATCAGGAGGGCGCAGCAAGCTGAGCCTCTTGTCACGTGAGGTAAAAGCATAGTCCTGCCCACAAAACGGGCTCAGCAAGTGGACAAGGAGTGTCAGTGCAAGAAAATGAAAATAAGTAATAATTTTAAAGCCGTGGATTGGGTTATATTTACTGTTAGATGTGTGGGCAACAAAAAAACTTTGAGTGGGGAGACTAGAATAATCCTTTCACAAGTTGGACACCATTCTCTCGCACCATTTCATTATTGTATAGAATCACTATGTTAACCATACTAGTTGATGACCAGATTTCCAGGTGACTTTTCGGAATAAAATGTTGGGTTCACATGAGGAATTACATTATTTCTGGCCATTATATGACTTCTATATGGTATTTTTTTAGCAGTTTCCGTTCTGCAGACTCTTTTAACCGCTATGTGTGCAGTGTATGGCAGACAGAATAGCAAACAGAACATTGTGCACCCCAATCTCTCTGTATCTCACACATAGAAGCAGTAGCAGCATGGAAGACATCATACAGCAGTAATGAGCAGTGTACCTGTGAATCCAGCACTGGGGTGAGATATAACACTTACCAGAAGCTGCAGCAGCATCTGTGTCTCTGCCTCTCACTCTGTTCCTGCTCCCTCCTCCCCTTCCTTCTCCATAGACTTTTATGAACAGCTGTAACCATATATCTGGGTGAGCTGATAATCTGTCTTGTCTTGAGGAGACTGATTTAGCAGTAAATTCAGGAGGTGAAAATTTGGGAGAGGGGAAAGAGGAGCCTGGTAAGTGCAGAAAGAGGCTTTTTTTCTTTAATAAGATATATTTCGTAGTTTGTTTGCTTATACTATTTATTTATGCAAAGTTTGTTAAAAAGTTAGTAACCAGTTAACCTAAAATGTATTTTGTTCTTTCGCTACAGCCTTTGGGTTTTGTGAGTATAAAGAACCTGAATCTACTCTGCGAGCATTGCGGTTACTCCATGATCTACAGATTGGCGAAAAGAAACTACTTGTGAAAGTAGATGCCAAGACTAAAGCCCAACTGGATGAATGGAAAGCAAGCAGGAGGGCTTCTAATGGGGTAGGTAACACATATGGTTTTTGGTTTTATTATTAGTCAGCCTCTACTTTATGCATTCGTGATGCTCTTTATGTAGTCATGCTGGAGTAGGTCCCTCTAAATAAAGGAAAAATCATATTGAATTTGCACCAAACAAGAGGATTTCACTACTTGTAAACTTTGAGTGTTTGTATTTTGTGCCATGCCATTCAAATGTTCCTCATTTGGCGTTAGGAGAGATGTCATTTTAGAAAGTAATAACCGATGGGTGAGTTTGTTTTTTTTGTTTTTAAATCATTTTTACTTAATTTTAGAATGCCCGTCCTGAATCCGCTGTAGATGAAGATGATGACCTTGATGAAGAAACAAAGAGACGGGATGGAGTTATTAAAGGTGCAATTGAAGTCCTGATAAAAGAGTATTCCAGTGAGCTGAATGCTCCATCTCTAGACTCTGACTCGCACCCTAAAAAGAAAAGAAAAGATAAAAAGGAAGAATTATCAGTAAGTAGATTATTGTGTGTAGATAAAGGTCTAGTTAGGCCTGATTCACACGAACGTTGTATACGTCTGTGTGCTGTGAGTGAAAACAACGGACAGCACACAGACCTACGCAACTCAATGGGGCTATTCAGACATGTGTGATTTTTCACGCAGCAGGTTTCCGTTGCGTGAAACTCACTGCATTTCTATTTTGTTTTTTGCGGATCACACACCCGTTGAAGTCCAGGGGTGCGTGAAAATCACGGACAGCGCACAGACGTCTTCCGTGTGCTGCCAGTGATTCATGCACCATTTTCTAAAGAAAGGCAGAGAAAATAATAAGTAAATTAAAAAATGTGCACCAACCCTGACATAAAAAACTGATGTCACATGAAACACACACACTGATGCCACATGGAATTGCAACGCAAGAAAAACGCTGCAGTTTTTTACATGAGCAAAACGGACACGTTCGTGTGAATCTAGCCTTCTACTGATTATCCCATTTAAATCTATTCAATACTTAAAATTCTGTTATTTGTAGCAGGAAGACATAAATGCAATTGAGATGGAGGAAGATAAGCGAGACCTGATATCCCGCGAGATCAGTAAATTCAGAGATACACACAAGGTAATGTTTGTTTTTGTTCTTTTCTGATAAAATGTGCTCCTTACAGATTCGAGAACCACATAGTTTTAACACAAGCACCATGCTTAATGTGTCAGAAGATAAATGTAGACCTTAAAATTCAGCGTTGTGTATCCTTCCTAAATAGTGATTGGCATTAACCATTGCAATGCGCTGTTATGGTCAGTAATGTTATCAGCTGATTGTACTCGGCAACAAGAAACTGACTAAGCTTTTGTCCTCAAACGAAAGCTGAGCATTTAAATATTTAAAGCCACCTCACCACCATATATAGCCTTACCTTTAACAACATCATACTTAATGTTTTGAAGAACTAAATGAGTAAAAGGCTTTCTACATGCTTTTAGTGAATCAAAATAGATCAGTGGTTTCCACATTTGCCACAGTTAAGATGCATGGAAGATATGTAAATTCCCTAAAAAGCTAATCTATTCATTGACCCCCACCATTATGATAGAGATCATATGGTGACTAATGCAAGATGAAACTCAGCTTGGAAAGTTACATGGAATATGAATGTAAGTATGAGCTCCTGTTTTCTTTACTATATTTTTCGGATACCCCCTCTGAAAAATGTGCAAAGTGGCAACTGGCTTGGTTATTGAACTATTTCTGAGAATTTTGTTTGGATCTCTTGTGCACTGTGGGTTTTTAACAAATGTAGACGAGCTGTTTATTTCACTCTGGCAATAATGCGGGCTAGCATTTTTAGCTTTAGGGCCGGTTCACATCAGCATTTGGGTTCCATTTCGGCTTTCCGTACATCGGTTCCTCTGACGGAAAATTTGAACAGAAACTAGCTCTTCTTTTTGCATTACCATTGCTTTCAATGGTAACCCTTCCATTTCAGTTTTTGTTCTGTAAAGTTATTATTATTTTTTTTTTTCCGACCGCTATTGTTTCTGTGAAAAAACGGAAACTTTACGGAATGGAAACAAACTGAAATGAAAGCATTACCATTGATAGCAATGGTAATGCAAACGGAAGCTATAGTTTCTGTTCATCGCTTCGAATGGTTGAACGGAACCCGAACGCTGATGTGAATAGAGCGCTTAAAAGTTTTATTTTTTTCTGAGCTGTGTTTATTGAGGTATTTAAGACATGTCATTTTTCCACCTGACAAAAGTACACAACTATATATTTCTGTATTATACCTTCTTGCAGAAGTGTATTAAAAACAATATTCTTGAAAATACAATAGTATTGAATCAGTATACATGGACTTTATTTGCTATTGTTTATTATTTATTTGTATTGTTCAGTTCTGGAGTTTAGAGAAAAGTGTACGGGCTCTGCTGTGTTTGATGTAGAGCTGATGTAGCACAGTGAACCTTTGCATGTTTGGTAGGGATTTCTAAAATAACACTGCGGCCTCCTTATGGCTGTCAGGGTATGAGTAATGTAGGGGGTGTCCATTTACAGCACTGATGAATCTGAAGACCATCAGGTAAGATTTTTCTATTCGCTATCTATCTTTCTGTCTGATGTGAATTCTATTTACCCTATTCATTCCCCCTATGCCTTTTTTTATTTTTTTATTTTTCTAATACTAACAAAGTGCAAATAAAACTACACATACATACATATAAAAGATTAGTCAAACATTGTTCATATTGGCCATTGCTTGGCTGAAGATCTAGCTTTTATTTCCTTACACATACAGTAAATATTACAACCCCTAGTTTTAGGATTTATAAAATCCTTTCATGTAATATTTGGATCATCACATGAAACTTGGATCTTCTAGAAATTAAAATGTAAGTATTGTTAATGCTGGTGGAGATACTTAACAGTTGTAATGCCTGAAAGAGGTAAGTTTCCAAAGAAATAAAGTACAGTTCCAAAAGTAGTTCTATAACTTAATTGGAAACAATGTGTACAAGTCTCCTTTGTGTGTTTTTATTATTCATTTTCATTTCTTGTCATGCTTGTGTTGCTAAAACACACTAGGCTTATACCATTGGGTCATGACCCACCTGCATTTGCACTGAGTCCCTTCCCTTCTGTCTGTGTCTCTTTTCTATTCCTTCTTACCTATACGTACTCATAACCGGGATCCAAATCCGGCTGGTTGTAAAGGTAAGATATCTTTCAATGATTTATTTGAATGTTTTGTTTTTTTTCTGTTGAAGAAAGAAAATGCGATGTTTGTATTGTTGTAGTTAATTTTTTTTATAACCTGAGATTGAAGGGGTGAAAAGTCATTTGTTGGTAAATGCGATAAAGTCTAAACTATGTGATGCGTAGACATTTGTACACCTAGAATGGTCTTGTCTGTCTTTGAAAATGTACTTGCTCTTCCTCCCAGAATCATAGCTTGTAGGCAAAGTTAATCCCGTGTTGGAGAGCCATGTCCTAGCACATCATCTGTAAGTTTATTCAAAACAATTGCTAACCAGGATGGATATATGATCTGTGGATGTCTTATTTCCAATGTGTTCAAGGTATTTTGGGCATAGACACACACTTTTTTTTTTCCACAATAAAAGAATTGATATTTTTTTTGGCCATTACTATGGGACGAATGGATACCCCTGTAGATTCCATGTCGCAAGTGATTTCCAACCTTCCTGCAATTTCTATGTTTAGCATCATTCTGTGAAGAGCTAAACCAACATTTGTAAGTTTGCTGACGTTCCTAGTCTTTTTGTAGGTAAATGTTGCCATTGTATTTAATCAACATGCCCACCAATTTATCCAGGTAGAATTTGGCGTCGGATAGTGTACTTAAATCTTTTAAAAGTCAACAAGTACACGCTTCATGTTCTTATTCTTGTTTTTATTTTGTTCTCAAAAGCAGCATTTCATGTTTGCAGTTCCGTTTGTTTAGTTTGTAGCGGAGAATACCATCCAAAAAAATTGAATATCTAAATGTCTGCCACCCTTTGTCTCCACCTATTTGGATTTAAACTATCTTTCACCTCCGGAATTTCTTGAGTTCAAGAGCCATTACAACTTTGACCACCCACCTCTGATAATAGCGGTTGTTGAGGGTGCTCTATGAATGTGTGTGTTTTGATGTGCTGGGATTAAAGGGGTTATCCGTAGAAACAAAACACTTGCCTATTAATCTTGCAATGAGATTTAAACTTCCCAATGTAGTTGAATTTTCACGTGATCCTGGAAGCTCAGTAGTTTACAGATGCAAGATAACGTGCCAACGCAACCCCACGTGACTTCTTGTTTCCTACTCGCTCCCGGTGGTGTTGGCGTATCACCAAACACGTGACCTAATGGGACTAGAACTGTGACTGCTCTTGTTGGGTTGACTTTTTGGGGAGACCGTACAGGGAGAAGGTGTGGGGGGGGGGGGATTAGGCTCCAGAGGGCACAATTGCATGACCGGTTATGTAATACAGCAGCAGCACTAGTTGGAGCACTTGGTGAAAGTGGAGGAGTGTTTATGTTGCAATATCGGGGGTAGGTTTTTGGATATAATATAAAAAAAATAATAATAATTTTGGGTTGGGGGGCCGTTTGACAACCCCTTTTAAGTTTAACCTACCTTTTGAATATTTTTATATTCATGTCCTGAATCTTAGCCACTATGTAGCCTGTAATTTATTGCCTCCCTTTTTTTTTTTCTTCTCCTATTACTGGATATGAAGTGCTGCTTTAACTTGAGCCCTGGATCCTTTAGAAACCATGGTTGGAGATTGCTGGTCCTCGTACCTATATACTTCTCGCACGGAATCTAGTCTTGTGCCTTTTTTTCTTTTTGCTACACGTTTTGATGGTCTTTTTTTATTTACATTTTTTTTATTTAAAATTTTGTCTTTAGATAATTTTGCATTAATATATTCTGTCTCTTTTCATAGAAACTGGAAGAGGAGAAGGGCAAAAAGGAAAAGGAGAGACAAGAGATTGAGAAAGAACGAAGGGAAAGGGAGAGGGAACGTGAGCGAGAGAGAAGAGAGCGAGAAAGGGAAAGAGACAAAGAGCGTGAGAAGGAGAAAGAAAGAGAGCGGGATCGTGACAGAATCAAAGAACGAGACAGAGACCGGGACCGTGAAAGAGACAGAGATCGTGACAAGGAAAGAGACCGTGGAAGAGATCACAGTAAGGATCGAAGTCGATCAAGGTATGTCTACGCTTGTAATACTTAGTCATTGTATGTATCTCTGACTATATGGCCTTATCTATGCTCCCCCCTCCCCCCCTCACTTTTCCTCTTTTATTTGGTGCTAGAAATTGAGTCATTCCTTTATGGCAAAGACTTTTTTTCTAATGTTTTGGGATTTTATAGTGCATTACGTTTTACTGGTATTGAGTAAAGAGGATTTTTTTTTAAACTATCGTGGTGTGACTTTATGCACTTTATGGTTTAGCAGGTGAATATTGGTCTCAAAATAAGTGTTGCTAAAATATACATACTTTAAAAAGGGTTGTTTCATGAAGAGAACGCCTGTCCACCTGCTTTATTAGGACATTTTCCTTACTTAGGACTCTCCTCTGAGCCAGAATGGAGAGGCGTTCTACTGAACCCGGCCCGTCCATGCATTATATGGACAACAGGTTATTGGTAATGTCGGACCAGATGTGGTTTCTCCTGGGATTACAGAGATGGTAGCGGAGGTTAGAAAAGGCCCGTCTGCAGTTGCAGATGTTCATAAAGTTCTCTTCGTGAGATCACCCCTTTTAATTACCGGCCCTCCAGTAGTGTCTCTAATGTTGAAATATGAATGAAAACACAGCAGCTATTAAAACTGAAAGATTCTAATTCTACTTTATGTTTAACTTGTGTTTGTTGTTCAGGGAGAAAAGTAGAGACCGGGATAGGGAGCGGGAACGTGAGCGGGAACGAGAAAGAGAACGAGACCGAGAAAGGGACAGAGAAAAAGAGAAGAAAAGAGACCGGGAAGAAGATGAGGAAGAAACTTATGAGCGACGAAAACTAGAAAGAAAATTGCGTGAAAAGGAAGCCGCGTACCAAGAGGTAAATGTTTGACCATCAGCAGGAAGGCATAGTTTTGTTTTATTTGCATTTCAACATTTTTACAAATAGTCTTATTCCAATGAATGCAGTGCCATGTTTAAACCACCTTTTCTTTGTAGCGTCTTAAAAATTGGGAGATCAGAGAGAGGAAAAAAGCTAGAGATTATGAAAAGGAAGCTGAGCGAGAGGAAGAAAAACGCAGAGATATGGTATGTTCTGTGAAGTGCAAATGTGTAATTTGACTGTTCCAAGCCATCATCCACCCCGTCCTCGTTGTGTTAAGTATTAAAACTTTTTCCCTGCTTTATTAACAGGCAAAAGAAGCAAAAAGATTAAAGGAATTTTTGGAAGATTATGATGACGACCGAGATGATCCCAAGTATTACAGGTATTTTTATTTGTGCGCATATTCTATAGGTTTCCAGAAATACAAACGCCATTTACTATATCAAAACTGACATAAGAGGAGTAGTAGTGGTATGAGTTTTCTAATGTGCATTATTTCTTTATACAGAGGTAGCGCGCTCCAGAAAAGATTAAGGGACCGGGAAAAAGAAATTGAAGCAGATGAACGGGACCGAAAACGAGAGAAAGAAGAGCTTGAGGAAATCAGGCAGCGGTTGTTAGCAGAGGGACATCCAGACCCGGATGCTGAACTTCAGAGGGTCTGTATTTAACAATTTTGATACATATAAAATAATGTCATTTTCTTTATTGGCTTCATTGTTTAACTAATGATCAGTAAAGGTGTTAGTTAATAAAAAAAAGGGTTGACCAGTTGTGTAAATGCCTGTATAACAGCCTCGTTTATCATTTGAGATTTATTATGCTTATTACAGTTCTGACATGTATCTGTTGGAAATTGGTAGGATGTGGTTCCTATTGCCACTTTTAGTAAGACCACATAAGTTCTAAGGGAATAAATTGCTTCTGTGTTTACATGTGATTAATTCTGAGAAGACTAAATAATCTTTTGCTGTTCAGCATTCGTATATGTATGTATGTTTTGCATTCTGAAACTATCATTGTTGGTTAAATGCAGATGGAGCAAGAAGCAGAAAGGCGAAGACAACCACCACAGATTAAACCACAGCCTGAATCTGAAGAGGAGGAAGAGGAGAAACCCATCAAAGAGGAAAAGCATGAAGAACCTATTGAGGAGGAGGAGGAGGAAGAACCTGAACCAAAACCCTGCCTTAAGCCCACTATGCGGCCTATCAGCTCTGCCCCGTCTGTCTCTTCTGGTAGTGGCCATGCCACTCCCAATTCCCCAGGGGAAGAATCTCCTTGTGGTATTATTATTCCGCATGAAAATTCACCAGAGCAGCAACCACAAGAGGAATACCGACCAAAAATAGGTCTTAGCCTCAAATTAGGTGAGTAAAAACTGTTTACACTTCTGTTTCGGGCAACTATAACATTAAGGCTCGCTTTTTAACGAACTGACATTTGTAGGTCCAAAATTTTGTGCTGAGTTTTTTATAGCAGTTTCTTCAGAGAGCGTTCTAAATCCCCTGCAAAGATCGTGTTAAATGATCAAACTCTGGCTGACTTCAGCCACCACTACGGAAAGCTTAGATGTTTTACAGCATACTCTTTTATTGAGTTCAATGTATAAACAGTATTCCGTAAGCTCCAATGCTCCCTCTAGTGGTGGCTGCAGGCAGACAGAATTCTAACATATAACTGTTTATGCAGGGTATTTGGATAGCTGTATCAAAGAAAACGAACTGTTATGTAGATATATTTAGAGGTTAATTCTTATGTGCTTTAGGGTGGATGTTAACGTTAAGGGTTTTTTCAGTATATTTTTTAATTATAGAAAATTCTAGTTGGGTTTTTGACTAAATGGATATTGCTTTCTTTCAACAGGCACA
The DNA here is from genome assembly GCF_050947455.1 of Rhinoderma darwinii. Classification (NCBI taxonomy): domain Eukaryota; kingdom Metazoa; phylum Chordata; class Amphibia; order Anura; family Rhinodermatidae; genus Rhinoderma; species Rhinoderma darwinii. The sequence goes on from NC_134698.1 coordinate 60,013,053, forward strand.
ATAACTGCATAAATTGCCAAACGGGATTATGAACTGTATCTTATAGATGGGCCTAAATTTTTAATCTTTTCTACTTCCTTCTTTTAAATTTTAGGCGCTTCCAGCAGTCCAAGCCAAATAAATGTTTCTAAAAGAAAGAAACTTCCAGTAGATAGTGTTTTCAATAAGTTTGAAGATGAAGATAGCGATGAGGTCCCTCGGAAAAGGAAACTGGTACCACTGGATTATGGTGATGACGACAAAGCTTCTGCCAAAAATAATGTGAACACTGAAGAGAAACGCAAACATATCAAGAGTCTTATAGAGAAAATCCCCACAGCTAAACCAGAGCTGTTTGCTTATCCTCTGGACTGGTCCATTGTAGACACTGTGAGTGTATTTGTATGGCATTCAATCCCCTTGAGTGATTATTTGAAACTTATGTACTACCGAACCCTTCATGCAAATAACGTCACGAAAAGCTTAGAATTCTAATAAGGGGTCTTCTGGAGTATATGTTTCTAACATGGGACCTATAGGCAACATATGTCATTGTATGCCTGCCCAGTGGCATATGTCAGGCAATACGTCTTTTGGAAGGCTCAGACGTGATGTAAACAATACTTAAAACATGAAGCTTCCCGTTTGTCACTTTTAGGGTATGTGTTAGGCTTTTCAGTTGTTTTGCTTCATCATAAGAGCAGAACAATGAAAAATTGGAGCCGATTGACACGTAGCCCGATGGGACACATTGACTACGCTATTTTCTCCGGGAAAGACTGAATCTGATCGTTGTGAACATTGTCTTACCATTATTCCTTACTGGTTTATAATTCTCATGTTGAAGGTCTCCATCATCTGTACATTGTTTTAAAAGTTAAACCGCAGTCTGTATTAGGATCTGTCAGATTTTTATACTGCCCTCTCTGAGGGCAGAATAAAGTAGGGGCATATGCTAATTTTATCGGTCTGTCACTTGGTCTGTAATTTGCAGTTGATTGGGAGAACTTGGTTTACATTTGCGATGAACAAACACTGAAGACCTGGAGTCCAATGATACGCATAAGATTCACTCTACAGCTATTGATTGACACATTTCTTCCCATGCACAGTAATAGGGAGAAATGGGTCAATCAGTGGCGGGAGGAGAACGAATGTCATGCATATCATTGGACTCTAGGTCTCTAGGTCAAATATAACCTGTAAGTTCTAAACTACTGCAAGTTGCCAACTAAGTGACAACCTTACACGTTCAGACAGGGCAGCATGAAAATCTAACAGATCCACTTTAATTGTACACCAAGATGCATAAAAAAAAAAGACCATATTTTATCTAAAAGACATGTTTTACAGCGCTTTATAGTTTGCATTGCAGTTAGGCGAATTCCTTTTTAAATTGTGAAATGCAACAAAAAAGTGTTTATGGATCGGGATGCTGTTCATATTCATGACTTGTAGCAACGTATTAAACATTTTCTCTCCCCTCTGATCCACTCAGACGTTAATGGAGCGAAGAATTAGGCCATGGATCAATAAGAAGATCATCGAATATATTGGTGAAGAAGAAGCTACTCTCGTTGATTTCGTTTGTTCCAAAGTAAGTAAAATGAAGCAACAAGCTGATGATCTTTATACAGGTACCTCAGTCATTTTTAGGACAGCCGGGGTGTAAAAATACTACGTAAAGTGGTGTTCGTGTCCATCCACTGTCATCTGACCTATCTTTCGGCCCAATGCTTGGATCAGCCAGGCATGCGTGTTTATATCTATAGGAAGATTGAGATAAGCGAATGCCAGACACATCTAGAAGCGCTTTTCTCTCCAGGGAACAGAGTCAGGCATGCTGTTGAGCTGCCCTGCTATACATTTGGGGGTCAAATCGGTGGGATCAGCACACTTATCTAATTCTTATAGGCAGCTTAACTTGAGACCTGGGGTTCCAGATGTTCAGAATGTTAGACTTTTTTTTTTTTTTTTTCCTTCACTCAGCTGTTGTCCTCTTGACATCCTGCAGTCACCGATGGAGATCTTATAGAACGCAGCCCGGTTACTGCACGATAACCTACGCAGCAAGAATGCTAATGGACCCTGCTGCTTAGTTAGTTACCAGGCCTGAATGCTGAGCGTTCCCCAGTAAATTACTTGTTTTGTGATTGGAGCTTTTAGGTGGAGTTATGTCACCAAAATGTTTCTGATCTGTTTGCACTTAACATTTCAGAATGTTGTAATAGGCATATTTTATACTATGTGAGGATATTATTTTTTATAACTATGGTTCTCACAGATTCAGTAAAGAATGCCAGACAAAACAGCGCTGCATGCCACGCGCTATTTTGTCTGGATAAAACGACGGACACAAGGGTGGAAACCCAAATGAAGCCATTAAAGTTAATTGGTTCCATAAAGCGCCGTTAGTGTCATGCAACAGATCGGCGTTTCTGGTATTTTCGTGGTTTTACTCCTATGATGGAGCAGGATAACTACAAACACTTAATGCAGATGTGAACGAAGCCTTACACTGAATGTTATTGGGCAAAGTCCTCACTATAGTTCAAGCCTGTAGCCTCACTAAGACAGACAAACCTCTCAGGCCTGTTTTATGTTAATTTCGGCATATTTACAGGAACCAGAAGCCCCCACCAAAGTTAGCGAGAACTGTGGGGGTGGGGGATATGTCTTCTAGCTAGTAGGTTATTTTACTTTTCTCATTAATTCCTATCTGACTTTTCTTTTTTGCATGGTAGGTAATGGCTCACAGTTCCCCTCAAAGCATTCTAGATGATGTTGCCATGGTGAGTTTTTTTTTTGTTTTGTTTTTTCTTAATATGTTTAACCCAGTATTTTTGTGAATTGTTAAAGGACATCTGTCACCAGGTTTGCTGCCCTATCTGAGGGCAGCATAAAGAGGTAGCAGAGACACCGATTCCAACGCTGTATTACTTGTCTATGATCAGTAGCTTTTTTTTTTAATAACTTGATATGTTATTTCAGAACTTCATGACAATCAGGTCTGACCGTTCGGATCACCACTTTATCATTCAAATGAAGTGGCTGTATACTACGGCCAATTTATTTATAACCTCATATCTTCGCAATTACCCTTCAAGACATATTTTCAATATAAACGTGTTCATTTTAAATATGATTTATGTTAAATCAAGAGATGTGTTAGTGAGTTGGTGGATATATATATTTTATACACACTCCAGATGGTTAAAGGCATGGTGTCGCCCCAAAAACATGTTTTTTTTTTTAAATTTAAACATTTAGTGTGTGGGTGATAAAACATTGTTCAAATTTTTTTTATTTTTTTCGCGAGTCAGGAAATATTATAAATTTTTTCAAATTTATAATACTACCCATTTTTGGTCACTAGATGGAGCTGTTTGGAGCTAGTTCCCAAAATTGCAGCATTGCAACATTGGGTTAAAAGCTATCGCTCTAGTGAGCGCTCAGCATCCCCCCCTCCTTTATCCTGGCTAGTGCCGGGATAAACGAGGGGTTTGAAAGGTTTAACCTGCTACACTGTGCGTCGCCATTTTTTGAGGTAACCCACAGTGTAGTAGGTTTACATGCAGTAGTAAACACACACAAACACTAACATACATTGAAATCGCTTACCTGCTCCTGCCGCCGCGGCCCGTCCGCTCCCTTTGCTGCCGCTGTTCCATGTGCACTTGTCCGGAAGCCGCGACCGGAAGTAGTAATATTACTGTCCGGCCGCGACTTCCGGTCCACAGGAAAATGGCGCCGGACGGCGCCAATTTCGAATAGGACTGTGTGGGAGCGGCGCATGCGCAGTTCCCACACAGACGCCGTACACGGCAGTCAATGGGACGGGAGCCGTTCGCAGTCCCTATGGGACTGTGGCTGCCGTATTCCATGTCTGTGTGTGTCGTTAATCGACACACACAGAAATGGAACAAAAAATGGCAGCCCCCATAGGGAAAAAAAAGTGTGAAAAAAAGAAACAGTAAAACACAAACACACAAATGAAAATAAACGTTTATATTAAGGCACTAACATCTTTAACATATTAATAAAATATTTGTGATGACACTGTTCCTTTAAAGAAGCACTCCACTTTATTTTTTATTGCACCCGCCCATTTGTACATTGGTGTTTCAGTGGGGTGCTTTGTGCAAAAATACTTACCGATCCCCTCAACTTGTCTTTTTTGGGTCCAGCACCGCTCATGTGATCTTCCCCCTGACTCGTCTGGAGTGTCTGTGCTTTTGAATAAACCGGAACTTAGGCTCTCAATGTATTCCTATGGGAGCCTTACGGTTTTCTGAAAAGCAGCAATTCCAGACCAAGTCAGACTGAATATTACGTGAGCGGCGCTGGACCCGAAAAACTACAAGATGCGGGGATCGCTAAGTATTTCTGCAGACAGCAGCCTATTGAAACACCACTGTACAAATGGAGGGTGCAAAAAAAATAAATAAAGTGGACTGCTTCTTTAAACCTAAGCTTCCCGAATAGTCATGCATGAAATAATGTAAAAGGAGCTCCGTCCATAACTGAAAATTTCAGTAATCCATTTTTATATTTTTTATGGGATAACCTAAAATGCAATTTCTTTTCCCTCCCACAGGTTCTGGATGAAGAAGCAGAAGTATTCATAGTGAAAATGTGGCGGTTACTAATATATGAAACAGAAGCAAAGAAAATTGGTCTTGTGAAATAAAGCACACTGGCTTAAAAAAAAAGAAAAAAATAATCCATATGGCGCCATTACATCTTTGCTGTCAGTAGGGCCACTAAAACATTGAGGAACAATAAGTTGCAGCCCCAGAATCCAGCAAAGTTGTTCATAACCCCAGTCATCATACACATGTAAGGTCTGGACTCTTGTGTACAGAATGTGATTTTATTTTTCTTTAATAGTAACTTTTCAGCTATTGAACTCTTAGAGATCATCATTCTAACAGTATTTAGGCACACAAGTAAGCCAGTGGGGTAACTGGTACGGTTTAAAAACTGCAGCTACTGTACAATGGGATCTTCTGGTGTTTTTCAAGTCCATGCTCATGTACATATTAAAATTTCCAATTTTTGCAAACTGTTTGCACTTATGTTCCATGCCTGTTATACATATGAAGAACAAACTTGATTCACTTGTGACTTTTAGGATTTGAAGACTAGTCCGCTTTCCTAATTTAAAGGAACTCCACTTCACTTTTGTGTTAATCGTACATTGCAGAGAGAAATGTGATCTCCAGGCCCCTTATTCGTCATGCCTGGTTTCGGTCGGCACTGTTCTTTGTGGCTATGGGGAGCACAAGATGCTACCTGCCAACAATGAGGCTCTCTCTCCCTGGTGTTTCTATAGTATACTGCCGCCCACATTTTGTGATTGTGATACATATCGCTTAATGCCTAAATTCCAAGCCAGCAAGGTATGTTTACACCTCTAAGCATTTTTAAGCCATATCCCTAAGGTCTTGCGCACACAGGGCTGTTTTGGTGCAGTTTTTGCATTTGTTAGCCAAAACCCAAAGTGAATTCTAAACCGAAGCATAAATGAAATGTGTATTGCTTTCTTTTTGGATCCAATCGTGATTTTAGATTTAAAAAGTTAAGACACGCATACAAAACCTGCACCAAAACCGTACTGTGGGGCTGAATTAGTTTTTGCTTCTTGTGAACACCTGAGTTGTAATACCTTTAAAAAAGGGCTGCAACGTATTGTCTTATCAACATTTCTTGTGCTAAATTTTTACTCTTTTTTTTTTTTTTTTTTTTTTTTTTTTTTTTTTTTAACGTCCTTTTATTTAACATGACTAGCCAAACAAAAAGTTTGCTGTTAAGAAAATCTTTTGTTGTCCAAAAATCCAAGTTTGTGGGATTTTTTTATTTATTTTTTTTTTAAATCCTTTCAATCAATACAGTCACAGATTTCCATTTGATGTGTTTTTGGCAATAAATGTGGAACAGATAATTACATTCTCAACCACCCGCTTAAAGGAGGGTGAGGGGTGGGAGAAACTGTTCACACTTGACTCATCCACGACTGATTTTTAAAAGGCCAAGATCACGCTCTAAATACCCTGTTATGGGATCTGAAGTCCAGTGGAATTCTCTTTTGGGACAGTATGATGCCTTTTTTTGGGGAATGTCCATTGTGCAGTTAATAATCTGCTTCCTACATCAGCATGTACTAGGGTTAAACACTGTAATCCCAATTCACAGATGAGTTATGGGTTGCTAGATCTTGCTATTTGCTATACGTAGTCGTAATGTACAGCTGACCAATATTTATTTTGTATTGGAACTGATTTAACAATTGAACCTGAACTGCTGTTTTTGTAAAACTGCTGCAATATCAGTTATTGTATTTAAAACATTGGTTTGTCTAAAATGTGGAAGCTGTGATCTGATTGCCAGACAACTTGCATTTGGAACTGTCAAGCCCTTGCAGGCTTATTCTGTAAATAATTCAAACATTAAAGTGTATATATTTGATACGTGGACTTAGATTCTTAATAGGTTTCCATCTCCATGTAATGCTTGAAAATCACTGAAGTTACAGCAATTATTCGCAATATATTAAAATGGATGTGTCCGCTCTTCTGACATGTCTAAATCAATACGTGCATTCCCAACAGAAGAGTTCCAGAGCGTCTGTTCAGAGATATCTGCATTGTCATTCCTCTGTTAGGGCGGGTACCCACGGCTCGGATACGCTGCATAAAAGTCCTGGAACCCGTAGTACGTTCCGTATAAAAAAAAAAATTAAAAAAAAAAGCACATCGGGGAAGATGTTGCTAGTGCGTATCTTTGTTTTTTCCCCCGACTTTTTTATTTTTCATATAAAAGTAACAATCAAACCTGACACGGTGTGAAATACACTGCACATTGACTCAATGTAGCGATAACAAGAGGTACACTGTCACCTATACAATGTATGTGTAAGAACATATTGGAATATTAACATGAACAATACCCCCCCCACCACTGTGTGAATCATTCATATCTATTTAAGACATTCATGAAATATTACAATTCCCAATCCCTACTTAGTCAGAGATGGACACAGGCGTTCGGCCCTGAATAAGTTCTTCCAGGTACCAGTTGGTCTGTTCAAATTGTGATCTCAATCTCTGTCGTACATGATGCAGGAGAGTAGTAATGAGTGGAGACCATGCTTTGAAAAATCGTTCTGTAAGTTTTTCCTTGTCAGTCAGGGCATTGGACCAATCCATCTTAAACAAGAAGTTAAGTTTTGCCTGGATCAAAGATAGTGGTGGCAGTACTGGGTTTAGTCAATGCTGCAATATATATATATATATATATATTTTTTTTTAACAGCTGCGCAAAAGCATAAAAAGTGCTGTCTTTGTTTAGGTATTCCGTCACCCTCAGACACACAAATATTAAATAGGGCCCATTCTGGATCAAGAAGAAGAGAAACTAAAAGTAGACTGTAGGTAGTTGTGTACCTCCTCCCACAGATCTCGAATTTTCGGGCAGTCCCGTAGATTGTGAAATAGATTTGCATTGGGAGAACCACATTTGGCACAATTGAACACTGAACCTGGAGACCTCAGTAATCATAGAGCCTGTGGAAACCCGAGGTTTCTTCACTCTAGTGGCTGTTTGAAAGGGCTTTGTCAAAGACGCAAGGAGTCTGCCTGGTTTATTAAAGTATTTGTTTTTGGTAATCTAAGTTAGTAAGGGCTCTCTTATGCGTCAAGGCGTCAGCTGCAGTTTTAGCGTCTAGGTAAATTTGACTTTTATCAGGCGTTCCATTTGATTTATACCTGTTCTAGGCCATTGCAAGAGCTGACTGAGCATGTTAACTAGCCGCATAAAGCTTTTTTTCTTTCTAGAGACATATGCAATAATCTAAGGAGCACTTTAAAAGCGGACCAAAAGAGATTTATGTCATTTAAGTGTTCCATATTGTCATCTAAATAAGTTCCCCAAAATCCCCTCAGAATTTGGCGGAAGTTATTAGAGTTGTACCAGCAGGACGGGAACCTCCAGCGTCTAAAATGTGTAATAGGATTAATCAAAAGAGTCTCAATGACAATGGGTGCGTGAGCTGAAATATGGATGTCCTGTACACATGTCAGCAATGTAAGAACAGAGCGATGAGGAAACCAACCAGTAATCGATACGTGCATGAGAATTACGAGCATGAGAAAAATGAGTAAAATCATGGTCGTCTGGATGCTGCAAGTGCCAGGGATCTATCAGATCCAAATGTTCCATCAGAAATTGGATTGAAGTGGTACCATCAGACACAGAGGATCCCGACGAGCATGACCTATCAACTGTCAGGTCATGTACTGCATTAAAGTCACCTCCCATGGGGACATTGGAAACCTCCCAAGTCGATATTACTTCCAAAAGGCCTCTGTAAAAAGCAAAATTAGGAGCCACAGGTGCATAAATGTGTATCAGACAAAATAACTGTTCCTCAATTTTAACCTTGACCCTAAGGAACCTGCCCGCTGGGTTTGCCAGAGTATCAATGATTTTGTGATTTACTTGTGAGCTAAATAATATTGCAACTCCTCTGACTTTTTTAAGTAAAGGAGGCTTTAATACAAGTTGGATATCTTCTGCTACGAAGTAAGGGATGATTATTCTCGTCTCTTGAAGAAAAACTACATGGGGATTTAATCTATGAATATGGTTAATGAACTTTTTACGTTTAATCAGGGAATTTAAAGAGGCTCTGTCACCAGATTTTGCAACCCCTATCTGCTATTACAGCAGATCGGCGCTGCAATGTAGATTACAGTAACGTTTTTATTTTTAAAAAACGAGCATTTTTGGCCAAGTTATGACCATTTTTATATTTATGCAAATGAGGCTTGCTAAAGTCCAACTGGGCGTGTTTACAGTAAAAGTCCAAGTGGGCGTGTATTAGGTGCGTACATCGGGGCGTTTTTAATACTTTTACTAGCTAGTTGTTCTGACGAGAAGTATCATCCACTTCTCTTCCGAACACCCAGCTTCTGGCAGTGCAGACACAGCGTGTTCTCGAGAGATCACGCTGTGACGTCACTTCCTGCCCCAGGTCCTGCATCGTGTCGGACGAGCGAGGACACATCGGCACCAGAGGCTACAGATGATTCTGCAGCAGCATCGGCGTTTGCAGGGAAGTAGCTACATCGACTTACCTGCAAACGCCGATGCTGCTGCAGAATCAACTGTAGCCTCTGGTGCCGATGTGGCCGACACGATGCAGGACCTGGGGCAGGAAGTGAGTGACGTCACAGCGTGATCTCTTGAACACGCTGTGTGTCTGCACTGCCAGAAGCTGGGTGTTAACGAACAGAAGTGGATGATGCTGATTCGTCAGCATCATACACTCCCATTCCTAACGCCCAGCTAGTAAAAGAAGTAAAAACGCCCCGATGTACACACATAATACACGCCCAGTTGTAGTTTTACTGTAAACACACTCAGTTGTACTTTTGCAAGCCTCATTTGCATAAATACAAAAATGGTCATAACTTGGCCAAAAATGCTTGTTTTTTAAAAATAAAAACGTTACTGTAATCTACATTGCAGTGCCTATCTGCTGCACTAGCAGATAGGGGTTGCAAAATCTGGTGACAGAGCCTCTTTAAGCCATCTACGTTCCATGAAGACCATATCAAAGTCCTCAAGATTGAGGACGGTAAATCTGCGGGAGTACTCATTAACCAATCCCTAAAATGGGGAACCGAACATCAAAGAGGTAAATATGGATAAGAGACAATAACCTAACCCAGCGAACAGGTCCCCCCCTCCACAATGAACAAAGCTTTATATAAGATGCACACAGTAAACCCCCCCCCCCCCCCCCTCAGAACCGAACAAGGTTTAGCAATGACATTAAACCAACTCATTAGCCAATACATGACCATGGCAGCCAAACAGGGTGTGCAGCACCCAACTGTAGGCAAGCAAGGGCCCAGTGACGTCAATCATAAAAACTTGTGATACCATCCTTGTCAAGGAGGAGATGCAGGTGACGAGGCTGGTGTAGCTGAATGAAGAAGATCCAAGGCCTGCTATGTATCTTCAAATAGCCAAGCAAAGTTTCACTGAAGACTGAATCGGATTCCATTTTCCAACAACAATTTGCAAACAGGGTTGAATGCCTTTCGTTGAGCCGCTAGAGAAGCTGAGAAGTCCTGGAACAACAACAAGCGATGATTTTCGTATGACAACAAAGAGGATTTTCTGAATGCACCCAGAATTCTGACTTTGCCCTGGTAGTTTAGGACTTTGAAGATGAACGGGCGAGGTCTAGACGCTAGTGCTGCTTTTTCAGGTCCAATCCTGTGTGCCCTCTCCACTAGTATAGACCCGTAGAGCCCACCACATGGAGTATTTGAGGAAGCCACTCAAATGTAAAACTCAACAGTTCTTGGGGGGCACACAGATTCCGGTACTCCAATAATGCGTAAATTGTTACGAATGTTCCAGTTTTCCAAGTCATCTAACTTGTCTTGCAAGGTAGTCACCAGCTGATCCCCCAGTCGCTCAGTAAGTGCATGTACAGAGTCCTCCAAGTCTGACACCCTTTGCTCGACGCCATCGAGCCTAGCGATGACCTGCGAGACTATTTGATCCAGAGAGGACTGGAACATTGCTAGGCGCCCATCAATAGCTGGCATAAGAATCGCGGACATGGCCTCGGCAGTGCCGAGTGCCTTTTGGAGAGGAATCCGCACTAGTATTGCGAGTCTACGGCCTGTTTGATTTGCCATGAGTCGGCTGACTGCTCTTGCCCATCAATTTGTCAATCGTGGAGGTAGGCATGTTGCGTGACTAGAGATACCGTGCAAAATTGAGCCTCAAATAGGAGTGGACGGCTTCACAAGTACAATTAGGTTACATAGAAATTGACAACTTTAATAAAAAAGTCCCGAAAAAAAAAAAAAGAGAGCACTAGTTCTCAAAAGTTAATGGAGTAATAGCACCACCTAGTCAGAAAAGTCTGTAGTGTTAATAGCGTACCAAGTAAATGGAAGAGTTCTGTTCTCAGAAGCAACACAAGTATGGCACATTTAGGTAAGAACAAGGTGATTAAAGCTGTGATTGTCCTCTTCGCATAGAAAGTATTTCACCATATAAGAGATGGGAAAAGTTCTCAAGAACGCTCCCAGGCCAGGGAATTGCAATGGTAGATGTAGTATAAATGCATACAGGAGCTATAAAAATGGTACTTTTCAATTCTATCATCAGCGTGACTTAGCAGCAACAGTAGAGATACAGCAGAATGGGCATATGGGCCCTGTCAGTACTCGCAGTGATGGTTCCAGTGCAGAGGCCGCATGGCCAGAAAAGCATATAACCAGCAGATGCTGGAAGTCAAAATGGCCACCAGGCCAGGCAGTCCAGTGCTATTCCACGCTTCCCTCCTCACAGTGGAGCAAGCTGCTAGCAGCAGAGAACATGAAGGGACAGTCACAGTCTCTCCGGAGCAGGTGCTGGTCTTATTCACCCCGATTCCCAGGTTTTCTTCTGCAGAAGAATTGCTGCTGTGCCCACCATTAGCTGGGGACATCAAGAAAATGGCCACCGCAGGTGCCCTCGTGTCACACCTCTGCCGAGACTCAGAGGATTGCGCCTCCGGGGTATTGTGGAGAGCCGGTCAGGTCCTGCCTGACGCTTGTCCACCCCTTATCCCGCTGTCTGTCACAACAAATCACCGGCAAGCCGGCTTACCGAGAGTATGAGACGAGCAGAGCGGGAGCTCTCCTAAGATGCGGCCGATCCTAAGCTCCACGCCCCGGAAGTCTCCCTAGTGCATTTTCTTATAACAAAATAATAATGCAAAAATGCAGCACTGATCAGGTACATGGGGAAGGGGTAACGTACAAGGGAATGTTCACGCGGTTTATTTTCAGGTGTACTTCGGAGTGTAAGGCCTCATACACACGACCGTAGCCATGTGCACGGCCGTGATTTTCGGGTCGGACGCAAATCGCGGGCCGTGCACGTGGCCGCGGCCATTATTTTCAATGAGCCCAGACTGCAGAACACGGCCGTAATAAGACATGCCCGTTCTTTCTGCGGTGCGGGCTCCTGGGCCATGCACGGACAGTGAAAACCACGGTCGTGTGCATGGCCCTATAGGAATGAATGGGGCCGCAATTCTCCCGTGGATTTTCGGGAAAATTGCGGCTGCAAAAATACGTTCGTGTGCATGAGGCCTTAGCCGCTTGAAATACCAATGCAAACAGCTTCCTGTTGATTTCAATGGGAAATATACTGTATAGCTCTGTATTTAGGGTTCCTGTCTGAGGTCTGTATTTATTTAGGTTGCTTGTTCTGGGTCTGTATTTATTTAGGGGGGACTGGTCTGGGGTCTGTATGTATTCTATAATCTAGTGTGAGTAAAAGGGGTTGTCCGGGCACATGGATAGGTCATCAGTATAAAAAACGGTCTGTGCCTGGGAAACCCCTTTAATGTATGGTTCTGGGCCTTGGTGTCTAAATTTATGTGTTTCTATAGAGGCTGGAAAAGGCTCCCGAAGTGATGGGCAAAAATGTCTCATCAGGAGAAGTCGCCATAACGGTCTGCGTCAGATGGAGAAGAAAAGAAAATGACTCCCATCAGAGAACACATCACCTGTGAGTCACTGGATCTATAGGGGATCTGTCCCCTCTCCTGACATGTCTGTTGTAGGAAATCCTTGTATTCTACATATCTTTGTGTACCCGGAGCTAATAGACAAATGTGTATTACCATTCCCATTGTCAAGAGGAAGTGTCCCTGAACAGTGTGATCTAGTCAGCGACGTTTGGAGACTGCCAGTATGTAGGGACACAGCCCTTTGACAAGGGGAATCGTAACAACCATTTGTCAATGCTCGCACAAAAAGGTGGTGTTCACTATAGACACGGCAGAGCGGCGCTGGGGAAGGGGGGCCCAAGTTTGGAGAACAGCCCAGGGCCTGTGGTCTACTTAATCCGCCACTGCACCCATAGAACTTCATTGTTCTAAAAACGTCCGTGTGGCCCTTAAAGAAAACGTCCGTCACACGTTTTTCACTGCCATGTGAATGTAGCCTTGAACCAGTTTTGTTTTTATTTAGTTTGTTTTGCAATTCTGCAGTGGTGTAGCTTTCTACCATACCATTACCACCGTGCGTAGATATACCCTTAGGTTACATGCACACGTTGCTTAATTTGATGCGGAAAATCCGCACCAAAACCGCAGGTGTACGCACGTAATTCCGCAGCTAAAACTGCAGCTGATGGTGAGTTTTTTTAATACGTTTTTAGGTGCGGTTTTTAAATTTTGATGTGGAAATAGGTGCGTTTTTATGCTGCGTAATTTGGTAGGTTTTTCTTTAAAACAAGACAGATATAATTCGCAAGCGGAAACGCAAGATAAATTTACATGCTGTGGATTTTAAAATACGCACCACAGGTCAATTTATGTGCAGAAAAGATCTGCACCGTATAGATGAGAATTCTTGAAATCTCATGTACTTTGCTGGTACTGTATTACAGTGCGTATTTGCCGCATGAAAATCTGCACGTAATAAGCAAAGTGTGCATCCAGCCTTAGGCTACATGCACGCGTTGCGCAATTTGGTTCAGAAAATCTGGATCATAACCGCAGGTAAAATCCTTACTTAATGGGGCGTATTTTATGCGGCCTATTTTGTTGTGTTTTTTTTTATGAACCCGTCGATACAATTCTCAGACGGAAACGCAAGATAAACTGACATCGTGCGGATTTTAAAATACGCACCACAGTTAAATTTACGTGCGGAAAAATTCTGCAACATGTAGATGACATTACTTGAAATGTCATTTACTTTGCTGGTACTTTATTAAGCTGCGGATTTGTTGCAGGGATAACGTTTCATCCCAGAAGGCCGGCCTGGACACAGGAGCAGAGAGAAGTATGAGATATTTTTTTTTTCTACTGAGTAGCGATTTTTGCGGAGGAATCGTAGGTTTTCTGCTGCAAAAATCGCAATATCTGCTATTTGTTGCGGGTTTTACCTCTCTATTGAACCCAATGGGGAAAACCCGCAACATCAAATCAGCAATTCCACAACATAAATTGACATGCAGCGGATTAAAAAAATGTGCCGCAGGTCACTCTATGAACGGTTTTTCGGTGGGTTTTTTATGCGGCGTGTGGATGAGAGTTGTTCAAATCCCATCCACACTGCTGCTACTGTAAGGGTGTATTCACACAGGCTATTTTCAGCTGTTGTTCGGGCCGTAAACGTTCCAAAAAACGGCTGAAAAATTGGAAACAGAACGCCTCCTAACATCTGCCCAACGGCTCAAATTACGTTGCAAAAAAGTTTCCTGCACTTCTTTGCCGAGGCAGGCAATTTACGCGTCGTCGTTTGACAGCTGTCAAACGACGACGCGTAAAGGACAGGTCGTCGGCACAGTACGTCGGCAAACCCATTCAAATGAATGGGCAGATGTTTGCCGACGTATTGGAGCCCTATTTTCAGACGTAAAACGAGGCATAATACGCCTGAAAATAGGTAGTGTGAACCCAGCCTAAGGGCCACGTAATAGAAGTGCATGTCACTTCTTCAGCTGTTTTTGGAGCCGTTTTTCCAATAGACTATGGAAAAAAAACTCCAAAAACGGCCGTGAAATACGCGAGTGGCATAAAGGGAATGTGTCGCTAGAAATTTTTTTTATTTTTTTTTAGTTAAACAATTATTATTTGAGTGATTACACATTGTTTTATTTTTTTACATTTTTTCACAAGTCAAGAAATATTATAAATTAGATTCTAATTTATAACATTTCCATGTGCTGGCCACTAGAGGGAGCAGTTTTCAAAATTGCAGCATGGTCAATGTGGTAAAGCAACCTCATTGCTTTATGCTGCAAATTTGGGGTAGACACACTCTCTCTTTGTCCTCACACAATCCCCCCTCCCTTCTTCTGGCTAGTGCCAGGAGAAGGAGGGGTTTGAATCTTCAAACCTCCTACACTGTGTGCCGCCATTTTCTGAGCGACTGCACAGTGTAGGAGGATTAGATACAGTGCTCTGCAGACTATAACACAAACATACACGAACATAAATGACCTGCTCCTGCCGCCTCCGCTCCTATTCCTTGCACCTTCGCTTCCTTGAACATATGGCCGGAAGCCGTTATCTTACTGTCCGGCAGCGGCTTCCGGTCCACATGAAAATGGCGCCGGTTTGGTCTGTGTGGGAGCGGTGCATGCGCCGTTCCCACACAGACGGCGTACGCTGCAGAGAATGGAACGGCCCCCGTTCGCATTCTCTATGGGGATGTATGTTCCGTGTTCCATCTCTATGTGTCGTTAATCGATATATAGAGATGAAAAAAAAAATAGCAGTCCCCATAGAGAAGTAAAAGAACAAAGTAAAAAGTACAACACAAAGAAATAAAATTTATGTTAATATCATACTAAAAGCAATATGATAAAAAAAGAAAAAAAATTCATGGAACCTTCCCTTTAAAAAACAGGAGCTGTTTTCCCTTGAAAACAGCTCTGTATTTTCAGACGTTTTTGAGTTTGTGTGTGAACATATCCTAATACGCTGCAGATTTTCCGCACTGAATTCCGTAGCGGAAAATCTGCAGTATTTAGGCTACGTGTGAACCTGGGCCCAAAGGAGCGAAATGCTGAGCACAAGAGCTGCTGGTATCAATCACAAACATGCACTGGCGTAGCTATAGGGGTCGCAGCGGTCGCAATTGCGACCGGGCCCCGAAGCCAGGGGGGCCCACGGCCCCCCGCACCACATCAATAAAAAGTTACTATAGTAACTCGGGCCGCGGGCCTCTGTTACTATAGTAACATACTTTACTTACCTTCCTGGTTCCGGATGGCAGCGGAGGTCCTGACGTCAAGCGCTGTGCGCAGCGCATGACGTCACAGCGCTATGCGCCGCGCACAGCATCGAGACGACAGAACTCCCGCCGCGGCCGAAGAGGAAGGTAAGGTTAGCCCTGACTGGCGGGGTCCGACTCCCGGGACCCGCCAATCAGCTGTTTTGAAGGGGCCGCAGCACTCGTACGAGAGCTGCTCCCCTTCATTCCTGTCACTTCATTCCGGTCACACTGTGAATCGGTGTTGGGGATTCACAGTGTGGGCGAGTAGTGAAATGAAGGGGAAGAAGCTCTCGTACGAGTGCTGCGGCCCCTTCAAAACAGCTGATTTGCGGGTCCCGGGCGACACATCAGCTATTGATGGCCTATCCTGTGGATAGGCCATCAATGTTTAGGGACTGCACAACCCCTAAGCCTACGATGTAGCAGGCTTAGGGGGCCCATGAGACAGGATCACAGATCCTGTCTGCTGGGCCCTGTATCTAAGCCAATCACATGGTAGGCTTAGATACATGGCCCATGCGTGATCCTGTCTGCTGGGCCCTGTATCTAAGCCAATCACATGGTAGGCTTAGATACATGGCCCATATGTGATCCTGTCTGCTGGGCCCTGTATCTAAGCCTACCACACTGTAGGTTTAGATACAGGGCCCCAGAACACAGTAATCTTATACTGTATAAGATTACTGTCTGCTGGACCCTGTATCTAGATACAGGGTCCCACAGACAGTATCACACATGGGCCCTGTATCTAAGCCTAACACACGTGTTACTAATCATTTTTTTGTGTGTTTTCTTACAGGTTCGGTCGTTGGACTACGTCGGATTCCAGGACTACTTCGATGACAGCTTTTTTTTTATTATCAATAAAATGGTTAATGAGGGTTGTGTGTTTTTTTTTTTATTTCAATAAAATATTTTTTCTATGTCTTTGTGTTTTTTTTTAAACTATATTACTACCGCCTTAGTAATGGACGCCGGCTGATTGACAGCGTTCATTGCTAAGGCGGGGCTTAGTGTTAGCCGGTGCAGAGGCTAACACTAACCCCCTTTATTACCCCGGTACCCACCGCCACCAGGGGTGCTGGGAAGAGCCGGGTACGATCCAGTACCTGACCATCTGTAGTGATGGGGTGGCCGCAGGCTGGTATTATCTGGAGGGGAAAGGCCAAAAACAGTGGCCCTTCCTACCCTGGTGATGCTAGGCTGCTGCTGCTTTATTGTATCTGGCTGGTTATGAAAAATGGGGGGGACCCCACGTCATTTAAAAATAAAAAAATAATAATTGGAAAGAACGATGTGGGGCCCAGTAAGAATTCTTGCATCGGGGCCCATGAGCCTTTAGCTACGCCCCTGCAAACATGGCTATTAAGGTACCTGGAGAGATGTGAGATAGAGGAGCTATAATGCAGCATACAATTTTCTAAGCACTGCACCCATCCGCCCTCTAGTCTATTAGATGGTCAGTTTACATACATGTCATAGAGTTTAGACGCAGCTTCCCATACCAAGATGGCGTAGAAATTCGGACATGTGACGTTCCTCTGGGCGGGGCATGACCCGGATGTGTGTGCTGGACACCGAGACACCTGATTAGAGTTCCAGCAGTCGTTAAAGGGAGGCTATTACCGGGGAAGGCGGGTGTACGAATACTGCGGGGAGCGGGAGGTGAGTGTGTGATCTCGGCTTGTCAGAATAAAGAAGTGAGCAGAGCACATGGCGCCTCCATGTTTCTTATTGACATCCCTTTTATTGTCTCAGCAGCCGTCCGTCCGTTCACCGGAAACTGCCTCCCCGGCGGCCGGCGCGTTGCTCTTCCTTGCAGTACCCGGTCACAATAATGAGGACTGCTTCTTGGTAGGATCACAGTGGTCCTGTGGGTTGCGATCCTATACATGCTACTAGCTAACCTTCCCCTTACTACGGTAGCCCAGCCTGACCACCACTCCTCCCTGCAGAACAGTCAGACTTGTAGGAAAAATGTCCCGCACTGATATAAGATATGGTGGTCCCTGCCAGTCCATTGTCCTGTATCGTAGAGATCTGTCCCTGACAGTGTCACACCAGGTTGGCATACATAATACTCTTCATGGTGCCCACATAAGCGGATGTATATAGAAAAACTAGCACAATGGAGCACAAACTATTACACATCACAATCACCCCATATCTCCGCCTCTTTAAAAAAAATTATAAAAAGTTACAATCTGGTTGCTATGGCAACGTGTATGATTTTTCTTTACACAAGTAAATACATGGGCACATGTCTCTGGCCCGCTTCTGGTGTCACCTACTTATGCCAGAGGTGACTATACACTTTTGTAGCCACTTGTGCAGTGAGCAGGAATTGTCCTAAGGGCTCATGCCCAGGGTTGTTTTACAGGATGTCACCGTGTCCTGTGAGGTCAAGAAATTCGGCTGTGTCCATGACCCCGTGAGGTTTGATTATGGTGTATTGGAGATGGACAGCGGCATTGTTGCGGTCACTGTTCTTTCCGGGCATACTCTAGGTTTATATGGTGTGTAGTAGGCAGCCGTGCCCTGTTAGTTATTTGTAAGGGATATAGGAGGCTCCGTTCACTTCACGGTAATGAACTACATTTGGCCCTGCATATACTTCCGACCGAAGTCTCAAACGTAATATCATCAGACCCTAACTCTATTATTTTAGGTTTCCATTGCTGTTTGATGCCAAAATAGCATCGCATGCTTCTCTATTCTACCGCAGTGTGAACAGAGCCGTACACCACAGTCCCGTATCCAGTGTGTAGGAATCAGGCTCTATTCACACCACACTTTTACCTCTGGTTGAAGTTTTTGGCATTACCAGGAGGTCATTGGAAGATCTTTCCAAAATAATTTCTGCTAAGAGTCAGTCCTGCTTTTGTCCAAAAGGAAGCTGGAAATAGACGGTAATATGGATCTCTGTCATAGACATGTAAATGAGTCCTCGTAAAGAAAGAGCGAACAGACAAGTTCAACGTCTTAGTAACTAAGCTGAATAACCAGGGAGTGTTTATTATTGTGGACTTTGCCTCTGTATTAGTTGGGCTCTGTTCACATCTGCGCTATGAAGTCTGTTTTTCGGTTCAGTCATAGGAGCAGAAAAATCAAATTCAATGCTGTGAAGGACCTGGCAGAAAGCAACACCACCCAACAGACCTCATTGACTTTAGTAGGGTCTGTCGGCTATCCGTCATGGTGTCCATCGTTTTAACAGATAAAACAGCACAGCATGCTGTGCTATTTATTGCGCCATTTTTGACAGAATCCGCTATGGAGACTCCGTTGCTCATGTGAACATGGCTTTATATATTTGTATACACCTCTATTGCATATTGAATAGTCTTATACAGATGGTCTCCAAGCAGGTTTTTAACAGTAGCGCCTGTAAACCCTCCCCTATTAAAATATCATTTATCCATGTCCGCATTGGTAGTTTGGGGTCCGCTCATGGAAAAAAATTGACACTCAAATCGCTTTTACATTGATTTATATAACCTTTTCTTCCTTGAACGATGTTAACAAATAATTCGGTGGTGGAAAATGCGTGCACTAATATAGCATTACCGGAGTCTTTCTGCTGCAAAATGAAGGGTCGGGACAAAATAAAACCCCAGAAAATACAGGTTTGGCCAGTGCCTACTCTGTTTAACGTTTTGGGGTTTCTTTAATTAATATCTATAAGCGTCTTTATTGTTTTTATTTCCACCCCTGGTCGTATTTATTAAGTTTTCATGGTCAGACTGTCATCCACATCCCATTGATCTTATCATCGGGTGGAAAGAGATGCAGATCTCAAATTCTGCGTCCCACGCTGTTCTTGACCCTTTCTCTATGGCAAGAGGTGAGAACCCGGTACTTGGCCTAATTAGGGTATGTTCACACGGCTTATTTTTGGCCGTTTTTCGGGCCGTAAACGGCCGAAAAATCAGAAGCAGAACGCCTCCAAACATCTGCCTATTGATTTTAATGGGAAAAACGGCGTTCTGTTCCGATGGAGCGTTTTTTTACGTGGCTATTTAAAAAACGGCCGCATAAAAAAACGCCTGCGAAAAAGTGCATGTCACTTCTTGAGCCGTTTTTGGAGCCGTTTTTCATTGAAAAACAGCTCCAAAAACGTGAGTGATTTAAAAAAAACTTCTGAAATCAGGAGCTGTTTTCACTTGAAAACTGCTCTGTATTTTCAGACGTTTTTTGATTTTGCGTGTGCATATACTCTTACCTTCTCTCGTTATTTGGAAATTTTTGAGAATTTTTGTTAAAGGTCATTTGCAGATAACTTGCAAATGCTCATAACTTTTAAAATAATGAAAGTTTTTTTATTTTATTTTATTTTTTTTAAAAACCAACAAATCACACTAGTTATCAGCAGCAAAGCACCTATTAGATTAGTTAGGAGATAGGGAATTGATAAACTGGTGACGGAGTCCCTTTAAGTCTCTTAGATGCTGCAGTCATTTCCCACCACAGCATCTGAGTGGTTAGGTCTAGGGACTGGGTATTCTTTGTCACGCCATCGCCTGCTATGGCAGCTGGGGGCCCAAGGCTGATCTTACGTCACCTATCCTATCACAGGGTACAAAAGAAACACATGACACATTTAACTCTGCGACATCTGCATATGTGTGTGTTTTGTGCATACATATAAGGATGGATATCTCTCACATACAGAATGATGAGATCCGGGAAGCTATTTGACACAATACGGTATCTTTTCATATATCATGGCTGCACTTGAAAAGTATGTTTACAGGTCTAAGCTTGCATGTGTTTTGCAAGATTAATAGTAAGTCATCAACTTTGTAATGTACTTGTGTATACACCCAGGTCTTGTGGAAGAAAAAGCCACGCTGTATCAGAATGTATTTGTTAAAGAGGCTTTGTCACCACATTATAAGTGGCCTATCTCCTACATAAGGAGATGGGCGCTGTAATGTAGGTGACAATAATGCTTTTTACTTAAAAAAACGATCTTTTTTCACGTTAGGAGCGATTTTGGTTTATGCTAATGAGCTTTCTTAATGCCCAAGTGGGCGTACCTTTACTTTCGACCAAGTGGGCGTTGTACAGGGGAGTGCATGATGCTGACCAATCGGCATCATGCACTCCTCTCCATTCATTTACACTGCACTAGCGATATAGATATATCGCTATGTGCAGCCTCATACACAAGCCCTAACATTACTACAGTGTCCTGATAATGAATACACATGAAATCCAGCCTGGACGTCATGTGTACTCAGAATCCTGACACTTCTGACTCTTTTCTGTGAGATTCCGGCAAGTGAAGCCAAATCTCGCGAGATGACGGAGCTAAACGAGATTTGGTTTCACTTGCCGGAATCTCACAAAGAAAGAGTCAGAAGTGTCAGGATTCTGAGTACACATGACGTCCAGGCTGGATTTCATGTGTATTCATTATCAGGACACTGTAGTAATGTTAGGGTTTGTGTATGTAGCTGCACATAGTGATATAACTATATCTCTAGTGCAGTGTAAATGAATGGAGAGGAGTGCATGATGCCGATTGGTCAGCGTCATACACTCCTCTGTACAACGCCCACTTGGTCGAAAGTAAAAGTACGCCCACTTGGGCATTAAGAAAGCTCATTAGCATAAACCAAAATCGCTCCTAACGTTGTGAAAAAAGATCGTTTTTTTAAATAAAAAGCATTACTGGCACCTACATTACAGCGCCCATCTCCTTATGTAGGAGATAGGCCACTTATAATGTGGTGACAGAGCCTCTTTAAATGAAGGTGCTGCATAGATTTCTAACTTTATAGGATGTCCGATTGTTGCCTTCTATATTCACACTTGTTCTGTTCTGTCTTAGAATTCTATTGCTCTTCTTCCTTGAGTGGCTTCTTGCTGTTATGTCGTGCAGCCGAACGTAAGGATCTGGGAGAAGAACATTAAAGGGGACAACTGAAATTTTTACTACATAAAAAAGTTTGTAAGTATTAGTTATCCTTCCTTATCAACAAACTGACCCCTATGCATGTAAACAATACCAGGTCATACTGTGCCGGATTGGGGAAAATATATTTTTTCTCAATTCTGGTTTTATCGTTAACATTCTTGTTTATATCCGGAGGATAAAAACATGTTTTTCTGAGATAAATTCACAGCTCTTGTGTAATGCGCTGCAAACCTATGTCAGCCGGACACGATTAGGAAATGTTGTCTCTCTCTCCGTGTAAACAGTGAATGTTTCTATTCACTGACAACAAGCAGAGATTTTTTTAAATGGTGAGCAGTTAATACAGAAAGTATATAACAAAGTTGCATATATTTTAATTACAAAACGATTATGTTTTTGTTTTTATTGAAACCCTGTTAAAGGGATTTAAAAATTGATGGCTTATAATTTGGATAGTCCATCGATATCTGATCGGCGGGGATCAGACTCTCGGCACTACCACTGATAAGCTGTTTTGAATGGGCCGCAGCGCTCATGTAAATGGGAGGAGGTTGTAATACTTTGAACCGCCGCTACAAGTGTATGAGCAGTGACAGAAATGAGCGCCGCATCCCTAAACTGCTCATCGGCATGGGGTGTCAAGAGTCGGACCCTTATCAATCTGCTATTTAGGCCCATTTAGGCCGAGTTCCCACGTAGCGGTAACGCTGCAGAACTTCCGCAACCGAATTCTGTGCGGAAATTTCGCATCATTTACAATAGCATCAAAGTGGATGAGATATAGAAAATCTCATGTCCATGCTGCGGAAAAAATCCCACAGCGTAAACATTAATAAATTGACCTGCAGTGCGGAATTTAAATCTGCAGCATGTCAATTTATGCTGCGTTTTCGTTGATTTTCTGTTGCAAGTTTTCCCCATTGAATAAAATGGGGATGCAAAACCTGTAAAAGAAATCCAAGTGAATCCATCACAAAATCGGCACCCAGAAAAAAATAAAAATATCATACTTACCCAGAAGTCTCTCCTCCTTCCTGCAGTCTGGCCTCCTGGGATGACGTTTCACCCCATATGACCTCTGTAGCTTCACATGGCCTGTAACGTTATCCCAGGAGGCCGAACTATGTGCACAGAGGGGGGAGGGGGTAAGTATGATCGTTGTTTTTTTCTCCCCCTTTTTTTTACGCAGTGGAAACTCCACAATGTGGTGCGGTTTCTCGGACGGAAGGTGCTGTGGGTTCCAGGTTGGATACGATGCACAGTTTTTACGCAGCATATCCGACCCGTGGGAAACCGGCCTTAAGGCTGGAATCACTCATTAAGTTTTTGTGGCATTTTTGTGAGCCAAACACAGGGGTGTATACACAAGAGAGGAGACATAGCCTTTCCTTTATACTTTTCCTTCTATTAGGATCTCCTTCTGACTTTGACACAAAAAAACGCATCAAAAAATACATGTGTGATTGCAGCCTATTGGGGTATTCCTGGTATAGTATTTCACAACCCTCTTTGGTATTAATGATATTCCCCACTTTGCCTATTTTCTTCTTTTTCTTTCTTTTTTTCTTTTTTAATAATAAGTTCAGTGGGAGACAAATTGCACAAATTCATAACATCTGATAAGCCATCTATTTATGTTCGTAACCTGTTACCACTGTGTGTGAATCAGTTTTTCTCGCCAGCGACATTAATAGGATAGAAAACGTCTTTTCTTAACGGGGTTTGCCCATCAGGAACATTTATGGCATATCCACAGGATATGTCATAAATGTCATATAAATGCAGGTCCCTTCTCTGGGACCCGCACTTATCCCTAAAACGGGGCCCCCTAAACCCCGTTCTATCTTTCTGGTTCCCCACTGCAACTTTTTTTAAACTCTTTTTATTAAGAACTTTTACAGTAACAAGTATAAAATCAGTCACACATCTCTGACTGTAAAATACATCACATTGGAACAAGAAATGTACATACAGAAAGTCAAGTAATGAGAACACAGTATATTCCAGGAATATAATATTCCATTAACAATGGCGCTTAGACTGGTTTATATTGAAGTTTACAAAAAACAAGAACAGAAATAAAAGAAAACAAAACAGCCTAGGATCTGTGTCACCCACGAGCATCTAATAAATCAGGCACAATAAGTTCAAGGAGATACACAATAAAAATGCGGGTCACCTATATTACTATCTCACAGTATCTGGTGATACAGCAGAGGGGTTGACTGTCAAAGGGGAGTTGTTCCAAATATCCCAAACTTTAGAAAACTTAGTACTACAACCACGATTCAGAAATACAACCTTCTCGAAAGGTATTACAGAATTTACCAATCCCTTCCAATGGCCAATGGATGGAAGTCGATCATTCATCCAATGCTGTGCTATAGTTTTTCATGCTAGAAACAGTTTCTCTCAAAAAAATTCTAGTGTGATAGTTCCATGTCTCCCCATCCAGTATACCAAACAAACACATCTTAGGACATAAAGGGATACCTACATGTAACAAGGACGATAACAGGGATAGTATGTCATTCCAAAAGTCCCTAATGATGGTACATGACCATATCATATGCCAAAAATCTGCCTCCGGAACATGGCATCTCATATAGTCTGAAGAAGGCAAACGTCCCATTTTGAATATCCTAACCGGGGTCAAATATGCCTGGTGTATTATACATAACTGGATCATTTTATTATTTGCGGATGGGGAAACATAAAGATGGGACTACAAAATATCATTCCAATCCTCTGTCTGTCCCCACTGCCACTTGTAGTTTCCGACCTTATAATCAGAAAACAGCCTAGCTTGCTGAACTACGCTGTTTCCGTAACTCCCACAAAAGTGAATGGCAGTTATGGAAACATTGTAGCTCACTTGCAGAGGTGGGACCCGCATCGAACTGATATTTATGGCATATCCTGTGGATATGTCATAAAAATCCCTGATGGGAAAACAAACCCCTTTAATGAACTGAAGGATTGAAGCAGCCTAATGTACTTTTATCTTCAGTTGTGGAGTCCGTTCGGATTTATTAAAGATAAAAAACTGAGCACAAGATTCTCTGCTACTACGAGACTTTCTGTGGAAAAATTAAGATACATGTAAATTGAAAATAAAATGGAACTTTTATGAAGTATGCATTAAAATAATAGTGGCGCCAGTGTTTAACATCGATCAGCTAGAGTCCATCATCGGGGCTCTAGCTCAGTATTTTAACTGCTATAGTAATTTATCTGTGCATTCAATCTCCTGATGATCCCTCTCGTTCTAACAATCCCTCGCATTCTAACAATGCTTTGTTAGTTTCAACATTATTGTGTACAATTCAGACAGCCGATAGTAGGAATACAGTGTGTCCATTGGTGTGTTAGCCAACAGAGTGGTAGGGTCTTCATAGTACCCTAGGTCTTAGGCCTCATTCACACGGCAGGGTTTCCTGGCCGGGTGTCGGCCGTTCAAAAAATAATAGACCCCTAATGGGGCTATTCACACGACCGATTTTTTGACGGCCGGGAAATCCGGCCGTCAAAAAATAGGGCATGCTCTATCTTCGCCCGGGTACCCGGCCGCCCGGCTCCCATAGAAGTCTATGGGGCCGGGTATTACACGGCCATCACCGGAATGTGTTCTGAGTGATGGCCGGGTTTCCCGGCGCTTGCGCTCTATCTCCTCCTCCTCACAGCGCAGAGTGCATGTGAGGAGGAGGAGTTGATGCCATTCTGACGAATGGCATCGCTGTACACGGTGTGGCAGGGCCGGGGTGTACAGCAGGTGGAAGGGAGCGCTGCGCTGGCTACCTTCCCCTGCTTGAAAAGCACCCTGGCCCGGCGACACCTTAGATGGCGCCGCTAGCAGCTGCTGCTGCGGCTGCTACTACTGTAGCGACGCCACTATAGCAGAGCGGGGAGGTTTCTCCCCGCTCTGCTATGTGCTAGCCGCACTTTAGCTCCTTGAAGGAGCGGAATCCCCGTGTGTTGGGGGATTCCGCTCCTGGACAGAGCGCTTGATGTCTCTGTCCATATCTGGGCAGTGACATCAGGGGAAACTCCTGAAGCGGAATCCCCGAACACATGGGGATTCCCCTTCAGGAGTTGCCGCTGATGTCACTGTCCGGATTTTACCGGCCGACACTCGGGCTCGGGCTCGGGAACGACCCGGTCGTGTGAATCCCGCCAAATTGTCACCTGACTGAACCCTAGCGATCAGTCCTCCTATTGTATATTCCTCGGGTCGGATTTACAATGACTGGTGAGTATAAGAAAAGCTGTCTGTCAATTGAATATCAGTCACAATTTTAGAACACTGGGTGCCACTATTATTTTAATTCATACTTTATAAAAGTAACATTTTATTTTCAAGCCACAAATCGCTCAGTGATAGGTGTGTTACAAAGTGGATACTATTAGCAATTTTTCAGTGATAGAAGTATTGGTCCTGGAGAAATAATCAACCAAGCTAAACTTAAAAACAAATACTGTTGAAGCAGAAAGATATAAACAATCACCAAATAAATTGGTCTCAACATTAGACCACTCGCAGGTCCATATTTGCAAAAAAAGTTACACATGGTATGGTTTTTAATTCTAACCATGTTTACTTTCCCTGTGCTTTCGAGAATCCTTTTTATTTTACTTTTGCACAGTGTTTGTATTCTATATGCCAATTCTCCTCCTTTGCGCTGGTACGGAAGCCTCTAGCAGTCAAACCCCCTATGACGATGATTTTGAATCAGTCCAAGGAACTGAATGAATGATTTGAAATAGGAAAGAAGAATTGATCCAGCGCTGTTTGAAGATAAAAGGGATACTATGTTCCCACTTTTATTGGTACGAAAAAATAGTTACAATTGGAAGGAGACTCGGTAACAAGGTGGTTTTCATGCGGGCGGATGCCCGAGCCTACGCGTTTCGAACACTGGTAGCGTTCTTATTCATGGCAGAAATAGAATGAATGAATGATTCTCATATAATTTAGCTAAATAGGAGCATTGCCAAAGCAGACATTGATACTGTTGCTGTCTCATCATGGACCTAGAAGCTGGGTATGAAAATGGGCTTGCAGCTTGAAGCTATAATTTATCAATGCTTTTGCTTGCCAATAATTGGCACTCCAGTCGTGTCCTCGCTCCTATCAGAGTGGTAAAGCAGCAGTCATCCTGGCTATGTAACTAACAAATTATAGGCTTCAGAATTGTGAAATGGTTCATGGTGTTGAGCAGATTTTGAGCGCATGGACACATTGAAAACTAGTATAGTTTATTCCATTAGGCACTCTAGATGTAGCTGTCAGCTGGCTATAAAGTCCCGGCAGTATGCTTAAAGAGGCTCTGTCACCAGATTTTGCAACCCCTATCTGCTATTGCAGCAGATAGGCGCTGCAATGTAGATTAC
The DNA here is from genome assembly GCF_050947455.1 of Rhinoderma darwinii. NCBI lineage: Eukaryota > Metazoa > Chordata > Amphibia > Anura > Rhinodermatidae > Rhinoderma > Rhinoderma darwinii. The sequence goes on from NC_134698.1 coordinate 60,040,158, forward strand.
AGTAACGTTTTTATTTTTAAAAAACGAGCATTTTTGGCCAAGTTATGACCATTTTTGTAGTTATGCAAATGAGGCTTGCAAAAGTCCAAGTGGGTGTCTTTAAAAGTAAAAGTCCAAGTGGGCGTGTATTATGTGCGTACATCGGGGCGTTTTTAATACTTTTACTAGCTGGCCGTTCTGATGAGAAGTATCATCCACTTCTCTTCAGAACGCCCAGCTTCTGCCAGATCACGCTGTGACGTCACTCACAGGTCCTGCATCGTGTCAGACGAGCGGGGACACATCGGCACCAGAGGCTACAGTTGATTCTGCAGCAGCATCGGCGTTTGCAGGTAAGTAGCTACATCGACTTACCTGCTAACGCCGATGCTGCTGCAGAATCAACTGAAGCCTCTGGTGCCGATGTGTCCGACACGATGCAGGACCTGTGAGTGACGTCACAGATCTGCACTGCCAGAAGCTGGGCGTTCTGAAGAGAAGTGGATGATACTTCTCATCAGAAAGCCCAGCTAGTAAAAGTATTAAAAACGCCCCGATGTACGCACATAATACACGCCCACTTGGACTTTTACTTTTAAACACACCCACTTGGACTTTTGCAAGCCTCATTTGCATAAATACAAAAATGGTCATAACTTGGCCAAAAATGCTCGTTTTTTAAAAATAAAAACGTTACTGTAATCTACATTGCAGCGCCTATCTGCTGCAATAGCAGATAGGGGCTGCAAAATCTGGTGACAGAGCCTCTTTAAAGAGATTGTCTGGCGCCAAAAAAAAACATGTTAAGTGGTGTCAAAATGTGAAGTAAAGCAACTTACTAATATATTGTTATTTTTAAAACTGTACTTATTCCAGCCATGGTCACGTGACGTTTGGAGGCCTCCATGTAAGCTGTGACGAGACGTCACAGCCTCACGTAGCAGACGGCTTACGCCCTCCCTCCCTGCATGTCAGCACAAGACCAATGACGTAATGAAGCTAAGCCAGCTTGGCTACTGAACTGAGCCAGCAGCTAGCTCCATCATCACGTCACTGGACATGTGCCAACACACCGGTAGGGAGGTGGAGACTCCCTACTACTACACGAAGCCATGACGACACTTCACGGCTTACCCGAAAACCTACAAATTTCCGGGACCGCGTAACCACGGCTGCAAATGAGCAATTGTGCAGTTTTGAAAATAACAACATATTAGTAAGTTGCTTCTCTTTACATTTTGACACCACTAAACGTGTTTTTTGTCGTCGGACCACCCCTTCAAAATGTTGTGCCAGATTTTAGTAACAGAAATCTCTGATCAATACCAAAGGGTTTAAAGCGACCTGTAAAGCCCGTTCATTGTGCCAGTGGTGGTCCAACATCACAGACTTCTGATGTTGTTTTTACTGGATTTCCCCGTTAAACTGTTACAGGCACAAAAAATTTGGGTGCATATATCTTTGGTGTTTCAAGGTAAAAATCGAAGGCTGCCTCCTTATGGGTTTTTATAAGATTTATCTTGTTTTTTTTGTGACTTCTTTATTTATTTTTTCTTCACAGATTTAATAAAAGTTTTGAATAGAATTTCTTCACCCTGAGCCCGAATGACTGAATTATCGGCATCACTTACGCAGCTGCAGCAGGGGCAGGTGCCGGAAGACTTTGCTGACAGTCACACTGCAACCATGGTATTAAGTCTTATTTTTTTAACCTATAATTATTTTAGACAATAAACGTATTATAATGTAGTTTTACTTATGTAAATTTATACACTTATTCGTATTTTTGTTGGGTCACTACTCTTTCTTTGTACCAAACATAAAGATTGATTTGTCCCCAACTACAGCAATACCTCACTTTACTTTAAAAAACATACAACATTCCGGTATTCCTTAGAATAGACCTTCAATGTGTGATCATGAAGGTTCTTAACCATTGAAACGCCGACTGATCAGAAGAGTTAAGGGAACTGCAGTACGTAATGGAGTGCTATTGCCCCTATACTACACTAATTAAAGCATTACTATCGTTTATCTTAATTTTTTTCCATAAATAGTACAAGTGAAGATAAGAAACTTTGTAATATGTCTTATTACAGAAATATGCCACTTTCTAAACTTCTAACACTACTATCCTCCTCCCCTGCCTCCTGCATTGATCACTCTCTGAGTTCACTGATGAAATCTTTGAACAGAAGTCAGAGGAGACCATTTCACTGAGTGATCAGGTTTCAGTTGCTGCCTATAGAAGTCTATGGAGAGGGGATGGGGAGAAAGGAGCAGTTGCCGATGTAAAGACACCCACACCCCCCCCCCCGCCACACACACACACACACACACACACACACACACACACACACACACGTGCTGCTGTGTGCTGGATCCAGAGTAAGGGTGCAGTCACACACGTCAGATTTTGTTGCAGAAATTTCTGCCACTGAAAATCCGTTCCATTCATGTGAATGGAGTTGTTTCTGTAGCAGGTGCATGGATTTCTGCAAGTTACATTTAGATGAGTAGTACTGATTTTCAGTCGCAGAAATTTCAGCAGCAAAATCTTTTGCATGTGACAGCACCGTAATACTGCTTATTACTGCTGTATCATGTCCTCCGTGCTGCTGCGGTGTGTGAGAGAGATAGGGGAGCATTGTATGGGAGGCTTATGATCTCTAAAAAATTTGAGAAAAAAGTGTCTCATGTTGCATAAATCCCAAAAGTATAGGTGCTAACAGACAATGATATAAGAGTTGCTCTCACCTGCGAAACTTGTGCGACGTCCAGGCACAGCTCTGATTCAGCGGATAGAAGTTATGAGGTTGCAGCTGCTTCATCGCTGGTAGGTCAGTAAGACATTACCGCATAGTTTTGCATCAAAGAAGGAAGGGAAGTAGCGCTACTTCACCCTCAGAGTATGATAGTCACAGTGCTTTTTAGTAATTATCCAGTCATTATTAGGTGATGCGTTTCGACATCGGACCAGTGTCACCTGACCATATATATTATATTGTATTGATATATTTCGGTCTGATGAAGACACCGATCCGGCGTCGAAACGCATCGCCTAAGAAAGGCTGGATTATTACTAAAAAGCACCGTGTCTATGTTATTCCATGGGGAATTCAAGTATTTACTAAAACAGGAGGGGTGACAGGTCCTCTTTAATATAGTTCCATTTATGTTGTGTGACGGTGTCTGGTACTGCAACTCAGGACCTTTCAAGTGACACGGTTGACCTGCAGTACCAGACACATCTACTGTCTGTGTCAGGTACTCCTGTAAAGGGTTGAAGCATTTCAGCAAGTGCAACAGATCCAGCTAATGTTTCTGCTGATCTCTGGTTCCAGTTGTCAGACCCACCGATCATACATGGATAATCTATTCTAAGGATATTCTGGAAAATCCCTATAATGTCACCAGTTTAAAGTGAACATATTCTAAAGTAAAACCCTATACTGTTTATTCGAATACCCCTAAAATATTAAAGGCTGTGTAAACCTTTGATAGGCAATTTTTGTTGTTGATAAAACGGTTAGGCTGCATTCACACGAGCGTATCAGATTCACGCACGTGAAAAACGCGCGTGAATCTGGTTTGTTATGCATCAGCGTGCTTTGCGAGTGCCATGCGTTATTCACACACTCGCCAAGCACATCTTTTTAAAAAAAATTATATTTTCAATTGAATTGATGTGCAAATCACGCACCGCACACTCGGATGTGCATCTGTGTGCGGTGCGTGAGTTTCACGCACCCATTGACTTCAATAGGCGATAGGTGCGCGAAAAACGCACCAATATAGGACATGCAGTGAGTTTTACGCAACGGACACACGCTGTGTGAAATCTCCTGTGTGTGTGAACATTGAAATGGGTCCGTGTGCTGTGTTTCACGCATAGCACACGGACGAGTTTTACGCTAGTCTGAATGAGCCCTTAGGGTTTTTGGTGCATCTTTATAAATACTTTTTATTAAAAATATATATATTTTTTAAATACAGCTACTCTGTAGTCTCTATAATAGCTGTATCTAGCGCTATTCAGTGAATAGCGCTAGATACTGCTATAATATATTGAGACTTCAGAGCAGCTGTATCTCAAAAAGTAAATAAAATTTTTAATAAAAAGTATTTATAAAGTTGCACCAAACACCCTGACTAACGTTTTTATATAATAAAAAATAATAATTGCTAAGTGCATTTCAAAGGTGTACATAGCCTTTATCTAAAAATAACAAAAGAATAAAGATTAAAAAAAAACAATAAAAGCACAACCACTGCATATTAAGCAAATTATAATAAAATGCAGTTCAATCCACTATCTGGGCACCACTCACATGAACAAAGGATACACCATAATCCGTACAGGTTTACTTTAAAGAGGCTCTGTCACCAGATTTTGCAACCCCTATCTGCTATTGCAGCAGATAGGCGCTGCAATGTAGATTACAGTAACGTTTTTATTTTTAAAAAACAAGCATTTTTGGCCAAGTTATGACCATTTTTGTATTTATGCAAATGAGGCTTGCAAAAGTACAACTGGGCGTGTTTAAAAGTCCAAGTGGGCGTGTATTATGTGCGTACATCGGGGCGTGTTTACTACTTTTACTAGCTGGGCGCTCTGACGAGAAGTATCATCCACTTCTCTTCAGAACGCCCAGCTTCTGGCAGTGCAGACACAGCCGTGTTCTCGAGAGATCACGCTGTGACGTCACTCACAGGTCCTGCATCGTGTCAGACGAGCGAGGACACATCGGCACCAGAGGCTACAGTTGATTCTGCAGCAGCATCGGCGTTAGCAGGTAAGTCGATGTAGCTACTTACCTGCAAACGCTGATGCTGCTGCAGAATCAACTGTAGCCTCTGGTGCCGATGTGTCTGTGAGTGACGTCACAGCGTGATCTGGCAGAAGCTGGGCGTTCTGAAGAGAAGTGTATGATACTTCTCATCAGAACGCCCAGCTAGTAAAAGTATTAAAAACGCCCCGATGTACGCACATAATACACGCCCAGTTGGACTTTTACTTTTAAACACACCCACTTGGACTTTTGCAAGCCTCATTTGCATAACCACAAAAATGGTCATAACTTGGCCAAAAATGCTCGTTTTTTTAAAAATAAAAACGTTACTGTAATCTACATTGCAGCGCCTATCTGCTGCAATAGCAGATAGGGGTTGCAAAATCTGGTGACAGAGCCTCTTTAAATTAAATGTAAACCCTTTGAAGACTTTTTGTTTTAGTAAAAAAAAATGATTCTGGTGTTTAGAGTAACTTTGTAATTGGTTTTTATTAGAAAATGTTTAACTTTGTGAGATACAGCTTCTATGTATCCTGGATACACAGAAGCTGTAACTTGCGCTGAAACCCAAATCCAACAGGTCAGCGAGACTGATGGCTTCGGTGACAGCGGGTCCTGGGGGTCTCTAACACGTTGGATCCAGCGGTTATCGATCACATCTAAGTTATGAACTTCGGTGTGATCGATAACCGCTGGATTACACAGGACACGCTGTCACCGAACCTGTCCGTTCCGCTGACCTGATTCCGGTTTCAGCACAAGATGCAGCTTCTATATATATAATACATTGTTTTAGTAAAAATAAAATATTAATCTTCAAAGGTTTACATAGCCTTTAAGCATTTATGTGCACATATCCAGTAAATTTGCTATATAACAAAAACTATTCTGCCCTTGACGTTTCCCACTGTGCCCCTCCAATGGTTCTCCACTGCCAAGAATTTACCACCAGAGTATTTTTGATGCACCACTGCTGCAGAGCGGAACACTTACTGACTGTTTATTTCAGCCCAGTTCATTTAACGTGAGTGAACTTGCTTGCTAATTTAATTGTAGATTGAGTAATCATCGGTTTGCTATGACCTTTACTTGGATATTGTTCATTATTGCCAAACAAGGAGATTTGTAAAATGAGGGATTACTATTCCTTCATTGTTTTCCTGCATAGTGACTTTCAGGACACTTGCTGTGCATGGAACCGCAACACAGCCCTATTCAGGTGAACAGTGGGTGCCTAGGAGCACCTCGGTCCCTACGTTCTCCGAATCAGAATATTATGGCATTTAGTTTCCGTTTTTCTCAGTTGTGCAAGGGTTTTGACGGAATGAATAGCGCAGTCGACTGGTATTGATTCCATCAAAACAACGGAATTCTTGCACAACTGAGACAAACGGAAACCATTTGCACCGGATCCGACACAAACGGAAACCTATGATGGAAAGCTCTGACTGAACGCCAGAACGGAGCCCTGACACAGATGTGAACGAAGCCTTAATCGTGTTTTTTTTTTGTGTTTTTTTTTAACCTCCATAAAGTCCATAATCACACAGTTTTTTGCAGGCAGAAAAATCTGCCTCCAAATTCCTTCAGGATTTTGACCTGCCTGCACTTTTTTGCTGCGTTTTTTCAGCGTATTTCGTCCGTGGCCATTGAGCGCCGCGGGCAAAAAAATGCTGCAAAGAACACTTTCTCTGCCTCCCATTGGTTTCAATGGGAGGTCAGAGACGGAACTGCTGGAAGAAAGAGCATGTCGCTTTTTTCTCCCCGCAAGCGTTTTTTCCGCTCTCGGGGCGGGGGGGTAAAAAACGCCTCCCATTGATTTTAATAGGAGGCGATTTTGGCCGTTTTTTGGGCGTGGTTTCCGCGTCAAAACCAGCACCAAAAAAACTCAGTGTGAACTGGACCTAAAGCTGCTCCATGCATATAAATAACAATCCATTTAAATATTTACCTTTTAACATTTTGCTCTATAGATATATATGAATACATTATACATGTTGCACAGACTTGTAATACAAGTCTGGCCGTTCACAAAAAAAACAAACCTGCCGCTGTGCTGTAGACTCGTTCTATTACCCGATGCTGCTGTATTCTATCTATGATGATTGTAATGATGGGAATTGTCCAACCAATGCGCATAATGATTTTTGAAACCACTGACCATTCAGTAATGAAGAATTCATCTTTATTTTAATTAAGAATGTTGTCAGTCATCTTCAGCTAGCAGAGATCTTGAAAATTGCCAAGGATCAAAGTATATCAGAAAGTTGTAATACTTTTCATTATACAATATTTAGCTGTATTTACCGAAATCCATAAAAAAAACCCTTTATTTATTCTGCCCGACACTTTCCGTCAGTTCATAATGTTACTGTAAGAGACAGTAAATAGCAGCTACTTCTCCTCCTGTATATCTGATGTACATTTCAGAAGCCTGGTGCTGTGGTTAATACATAACTAGTGAGCAATATCCCAGCCCGGTCTGTTATCAGAGGCAGGGTGATTTGTACTAGAGTTGGGCTGTGACTTCCTCACAAACCTCATGTACAGATATGTCGGAGGACGAGGAGTCCATACCGCTGCTTGTACTCCAGCCGGTGAGTATTGAAGGGCGCACATCATGTTTTCTTCTATTGCGCACACATAATTGTAAAAGAACAACTCCCATTATACAGTCAAGAAGTTCTTATAGCGCGTATGTTTTGCTTGGATTATTAATAGGAAGCGGAGTCATATAAGCGCATGTTTTCTTTTTGGGGATCTAAGTGATCTTATGTTTTTGCAACACCTCAGAAACTGCTACAACTGTTTATATAGACTTGGGAACAACCATTGTGATAGAAAAATGATCGTCAGGCATGTGTGATACGGTACCACAATTCTAACAAAAAAGCAGCAAAAACATATATTTTTTTTTTAACCAATTTTGCTTAATTTTACGAGAACTAAACGATATTGAAAATTGTTTTTAAATATATACACATGCTAATTCAGTTATGTGCTGTTGTATTTCCCTTTGAAGTAAGTCAGTAATTGGAATGTTTGATAAAAATGCTAAAGTAGAAGTAGTAGGAGTAGTCGGCGTAGTATTCGGCGTAGGCTCTAAAACCAACTTTGCAACTCTCATTCCTCTAAGGCAGTGTGTGAATGGCATTTCATAAGTTATTTTTGGCTAAAGTTGGTTGTACACATTAGATACAAAGTGGTCGACAGATCGTGCGAATGAGCAATCACCCCAAAAACATTGCAGAAAGCCTTGGCTGTTACAGTGGTACAAAGGGTCATACAATAACCGGCTAGTGGGAGAGAAAAAAAACCATGTGCAAAGTACACGCAGGGAAATAGAAATCAACACGACTGACTAGCGTTTTGGCATAGGTGTTGTCAGCTTAACACTTTTATACAACCATTAACATTGCATATGTGGCTGCTGGAGATATATTTAGTTTTCATGTTTGTGCTTTTTAACCCCTTAAGGACACGGCATATTTTGGGCCTTCAGGATGCAGAGGTGTTTTTTATATTTTTTATCATCACATTCCGGGAAACATTATTTTTTTTATTTTCCGGTCAATGTAGCCGCATGATGGCTTGTTTTTTCAGTGGCACCTTTTTGGGGTACATATGATTTATTGATCAACTTTTTGGAGGGGGATAAAAAAAAAAAGCAACTCTGCCATTGTTTTTTTAAAGTTTTTTATAAAGCAGTTTACTATGCGGTATGAATAACGTAATAACTTTTATTCTACGGGTCTTTATGATTGCTGAAATACCAAATATGTATGCAAAATTTCAATGCGGTCAGTCTGACCTTCTGTGATGTCTGCTTTAGCTCCAAGACTGTCGTCCACGGCCCCTCCGCCCTCCAAATCAGTTGCCACACTTTCTGTACTTGCTGTGGTGAGTGGCAAGCTCTCTGTCTCTGCCTGTGACCGACCTTACTAAGGTCACCCAGTCTGTGAAGGGCATTCTGGGCCACCTAGCCAATCATCCCTCTCCCACTACACCAGCCACTGAGCTACAGGCTGAGGACCTATCTCGAGGCAGACCCTGTAGAATGGCCTGTACCTATTCTTCCCGCCACCGCTGTCTCTCGTTGGTCTCCTCTGCCTCCCCTTTTCCGTCAGAAGCTCTCGTAATGCTTCTCCCCAGAGAAAAGATTTGTCAGATGTAGAACTCTACGATTCTGTCTCGGATCAGGGACCCCCGACTTTAGGAGTCGCTTCATGGGGCCAAGGGTTTGCCTCAGTTTTTTCCTTTCTGATTTTGATGAGGTCCCCTCCAAAGAGTGGAACACCCAGACAGGCATTTCTCCCCCACTAAACACTAGGATCTGATGTACGCATTCCCTAAGGAACTCCTGACCAATTGTACAGCTCCTCACCTGTCTCACACCTGGCCAAAGCTACCACGCTTCGCATGGCCAAAGAGAAAGACGCCATCTATTTCCGTGATCCTCTGGATCAACCTTTTTAATCCTGCGCTGTTATTTTTTGAGGTGGCAGACTAAGCACTTAGATCTGTCCCTACATCCGCCTAGATCAGCAAGGTCATCATCGAATGGGCCGGTCACCTTGGCCAGGGTGTCATGTATGGGGCCCACCAGGGTGAATTGACGGACCTGGCTCACCAGCTTTCCTATGCAGCAAAGTATCTCCGTGAATCTTAGATGCAGGTAAACTACTGGCGCACTCCATTTCCATCTCTTTGACCCAGGCTTGGATGAGATCCTCTCAGAGGCTACCGGTGGGAAAAGCTCTCAGTTGCCCTAAAGTAGACCGACCTAAGGCAGATCAGCCCCATTTTTTGCTGTTATAAAACACATTATATATCTACAGTACTGCAATCCTGCCTATCTAGTCTTCAGTGGTACAACATACCAGTCATTCAATCCTTATAATACCACCCCCTGAGGTTAATGGATCTATATATGTATGTCTGGATATGTATATGTGTGTGTGTGTGTGTGTGTGTGTATATATATATATATATATATAATACCTACGATCCTTGGATCAGGATTACCCGCTTGCACCCATACTTTGGACGATTATTTATGGATTTCTTTTTGCGTTTAGCTCCCTTAATGGATGGCAGCTTGTGGTTAATATAAGTTACCGTTTTCTTAATGTTTGTGCAGCGTTTCCTCTCTTTTTTTTATGTTTTGTGATCTACTGTAAAATCATTTATAACCTCGCTCCCCCCTGTCCATAACTCATGCTCTGATGATTTAGCTGTTGGTCTTCTTCATCTCTTGAGGATATTGTGTAATGAGCGGTAGAAATAACAGGAAGTATCATAATCCCCAGGTCTGTTTGTCAACCATCTTCCCAAGGTTTTCATGTTTTTTAATTAAACATTTTTATATGCTGAATTTACTGTTTCACTAAATCGAAACCACAGTTCGATGTACATGTAAAACCCTGGCTTATGTCCGTATATTGGGCCGATGTCTTATTTAAGATCCGCTTATATTGTCATTAGATCTATTCATGTATGAAATGATTAGACAACTGCTTTATTATGTTTCTGATGATTTCAATCAGATTGACACATTCATTTAGATTTATCTCAATGGAAGACCAAATTCTGTGGATGTGAAATGAAGCAGAAGGCTGACTTCTATAAAGTGATCAACAGTAAGCTGTCGTAGCATTGCGATGTTATTGCGTTCAGCACGGAGCCTGCGCGTTGGAACAGAGTCCCTACAGCTCTGTACTGTGCACAATGAAAAAACCTACATAATAAGACCCCTGATAAAACATGGTACGATTTTCATACGGAATCTGACAGAAACCTCCATATTCCTCTGTATGAAATTGGAGTTACGCGGAAGTATGGCATGGTCCTGTAGACTTTTATTGCTGCTGTATTACACCTCCATACAACTCAGAGATGGACAGATGCCACTATGGGTGAGACCCAACATCCTCTAAACGTCGCCATTTCTGTATTCACTGGTTATTGGCATGAATAAATAGTATTTTTTTTTAATGGAGATTCTGTCTACCCTATATTTTTTATTGAGCATTTGATTCGCAAGGAGCCATCCTACTTGAGACAGCGTGCATCCATGGGCTACACGATAGAGGGTAGTTATTCTTATATCTGTATATCCTAAATGTTACTGTTGGCGAGACCGAACGTCCTTTAAAAACGAACTGGGGGCGAATCTCTCAAGTCGATCGACTATTTACAATCCTGGTTAACATTCTCCAGGTCAGATGACCATAATAAATCACAAGTTACATGTGGCGATAATGTAAACGTTTCATTGGCAGGGTTGTATGGTTTTGTGCGTCGTTCATATTTCTAATACAAATGTGGGTCTTTCAGAATGACAACAGTGATCGGAGAAACAATGAGCGTGCGGAATCCCAAAGCAATGGACAGACGCAGAGCAGCTCGCAGCAAGTCCTGGAGCAGGACGAGGAAGAAGACGAGGAGCTTACGTTGAGATATGGTGCCAAGCACGTGATTATGCTTTTTGTGCCAGTTACACTCTGTATGGTGGTCGTAGTAGCAACAATAAAGTCGGTCAGCTTTTACACAAGGAAGGATGGGCAGCTGTGAGTATAGATTTATATATTAAAATATATAGAAGTTTTGTACTAGGTTTAATGTATTTTGTAGACTTTTTTTTTTTTCATTTTAATTGAATAATGAATCTGAAGCCTCTAAATCTGTGTTGAAAAAACCCATGTGGATTTCCTGTAGGCGTAATGTTCCTGTACACACGCAGCATGTGAACATGCCCTGACCAGTTAGTTGAAGGATCAATTTTTAAGAACCTATGTTTATCACGATTGCTTGAATGAGCAAAACTCTCAGGCTGGGATTCCGCGGGGCCTTTTAACGGCGTTTTTACTGCAGTTTGTTTTTGCGACTTTCATGTGCTTCTTAATGGCGGTGAAAAATGCATTGTCAAAACCGCATGCGGGTTACCTGTTTTTTTTTAATGTAGTTCTTGGCCGTACGGTTATTACAAGTGAAGCATATTGAAACCATGTGCTTCACCTGTAATAGTTGTACGGCGGTAAACCGCATCGCATAACCGTGTCGATTCGCGGTTTGATGCGTGAGGTTTTTACAGCAATTAAGAAGCACATGAAAATCACTAAAAAACTGCACTAAGAATGGGTTCAAAACGCCCAGTGGAATTGCATGTGCTTGCAAGGTGTTTGCAGTTCGCCTTAAGGGGCCTAACAAATCCATGACATGTACATATTGTAATTACATGGATACATTAAATGTTTCATATTTAAAGTACTGAAATGGTTCCCCTAATTTAAAGGTAACTGGGATCATATATTAAGAAATGACTCTACCTGCAATTCTTTGAAGGAACACAACAGTCAATTCTGACACTGTGATGCTCATTCATAGTACACCAAAGAGTCCCTGTGTCATGCTCCGCCTCTTCAGGCTCTGCACTCATTAGAATGCAGTTTATCAGTTTTGCCCAGTTTTCCTTTAAGATCTTTTTTTACTAACAAGCAGCAAGAGGGATCCAAAATGAGTGCATGGAAATTATATTCTCCCCCAGACTGTCCTTTACAATACGGTGAGTGAAAGAATATTAGATAATTGCAGATGACTTTTTCCCTGGGGTTTATACCTTTTAAAATTATAAATACATGCTTGTAGTCTTTATTTTATGCTCTGTGCATATAGCTACACTATTTTATATGAAATGCATGTAGTACCTACTTCTGCCACTAGACGTCATACATGATCTATACCCTTGTTGAATTGGTTTAACATTGGCTCAGAATTAATTACAAAAAAATTATTTTCCCAGGTGAGGGTCGATCTCTTAATTTTGCTCTTACATGTTACAATGCTGAAATTTTCTGCTTGTAGCCTGCAGTAAAAGTGTCATGAATCGGGGTGGCATGAGGAACACTTAGATTTCAACAGTGAGGAGATAGGTCATCAGTATATAATCGGTGGGATTCCGACACCCGGATCCCGCACCGATCAGCTGCTCCTGCTGCCTGCGGGCATACAATGTAGCAGTTGGCATATTGCATAGCGGCCGTATTGACGAACTGCAGCTCTGCTCTCTACCTCACTTTGAATGTACTGTTACTTCAAGGTGATCAGGCGGGCACTGTAACTATGCCCACGAGATAAGCAACTGGATCACAGCTGTACTGCACACCTGCACTCCCACTGCAACTTTACCATGAGAGAAAACTCTTCTCTCCGCAATTAACTCTTTAAGCATCATGATCAAATCTGAATGCATCAACATACAAGAGGAGAAACCCCCCTGATAATGTGGTCCCCAGAGCTAACCACTTTAAAAGGGTATTCCAGGGGACATGCCATAAATGTCTGATTGATGTAAGTCCTAACTTTGAGACTTGCATCTGCCTCGAAAATGGAGGTCATCAGACCCCTGTCTTGCCTGGTGAGGTGGTCGCCTCATCCAGACAGGGAATGAATGGACAGGTGGCTGCGCGTGTGCATGTTTCTCTCCATTGATATCTCTGGGAGTTAAAGAAACAGCGAAGCAGTATGGATAATACCCATATGTGAATATGCCATATATGTCTACGGTAGGAATAACCCTTTAAACTTTTAGCATTCGAATTTCCTCAGTGTAATGAAAAAGTATCAAACCTATTAGATTTTGTTGAGTCAGGTGCTTATATTGTCCAGTATGGTGCCTTGAAACCATTAGGGCAGATTTGTTGCAAAAATCCCTTCCATACATCTAAATGGGGTTGCTTCTTCTGCATGGGCATGGATTTCTGCAGGCCCCATTGAGATTAGTGTGACGTCAGACATTTCCCTCAAGCAGCTTAGTGCATTACTTAAATTTATGACATTGGAAGTGGCTGCTCTCTGAAAAATTGACTTTGTTTAGATCCCCCATTATACAAAACCCTTACAGAATTAAATTTCACATTTTACCCCATCCACAAATGGCCAAAACTATGTCCTTGAGTTGTCTTTTTCTATCGAGTTTCTTAAGCCAATAAATTCGGACCAGTACAGCAGCCACATGGATTGTCCTAGATTGCTAAGCTGTTTAGTAATGCAATAATACGTCCTACTGCTTCTGCATCATATGTCATCTCTGTATTAAGGTAAATTTGCCGTTTAGGTTTGTGGGTAAACTGAGGGATTAGACCTGTCCTATCCTATGAATTATCACCCAGATTTCCAAGCTAGATATGAATAGAGTTCTTAACAAAAGAGGCAAACTTGAGGACTTACATTTACCAGTGATTTATTTTTGTATGTGTCAGAGTTGAAAAGTCCCTTTTAAAGGGTAACTACAGTGACATGTCAGAAGTGTTGATCGGTGCAGGTCCTAGCACTGAGACCCCTACCGATCACTAAAACGAAGCGGCCGTGCTGCTAGTTTCTGATGGTCTTTCCTCGAAAAGCCAAGCGAGCGGTGTATGGGCTATATTAAGTCTATGAGCTCGTACACCGGGGGTCAGCAACCTTCGGCACGCCAGCTATTGTGAAACTACAACCCCCACCATGTCCTTATAGACAAAGGCTTTGATAATCCATCCAAAGATTGTCAGGGCATGCTGGAAATTGTCGTTTTACAACAGCTATAGTGCCAAAGGTTGTTGACCCCTGCCGTACACAGTGCTCGGACCCCCACCGATCAAAACTTCTGACATGTTAAAAGTTTAGTTACCCTTTAAAGGGACTTTTCAACCTGATACATTTATGGCAAATAACAGGATATTCCATAAAGTTTTTGTCAGACGGTAGTCTGATCACCAATATGAACAGGCTGCTGATCTCTTCCTGGCACTTGTACCTTTATCGGCTCCTGCACTGGGCGTCACTTGAGAGACTCCAGGTCGTCCATTCACTATAATGTGCCAACTTGGTGTGGCACAGAGCCCTGCTTCTGGGAGCCGAAGGGGACAGTGTCCATAGGAGCATGGTAGACTCTTATTCTAGTTGTCATTGAAGTTCTTAGCAGACAGATCGCGCCATCAATTTTTAAGTCAAAAAAATGTTTTTATTGAAGATTTTCACATTTAGAAAAGTAAAACAGAACGTAAAAGCCCCTCCCCCCCCCCCCCCGCTCATGAGAAGCTGCAGGTGAAGGTGTCAATCTTCTGCTGTATCAAATCGAAAAGTCCTCCATAGAACATCGTGATTTCCAATGGCACGTGACATACAATCGCCTCACCCCTCTCCTTCAGATTACTCAATGTACATAAAGTAAACACATATATCCCATGCAAGTCAGTCAGGTACAAAAAGAATCCAGGACGCAGACCAGATTTAAAATTTTACAAAAGGAAAGGAGGATCAACAACTATCGGCTCCTGGACCCCCCCCCCCCCCCCCCCAATAGGCAAGGCCAGCACTGGGAGAATTCTGTCAACTAAAAGAACTGTTGGTACCAAACCCGGAGTGTCTAGCCAAAGGGACCACAGATCTTCAAACTTTTTAGGGGTGCCCCTTTTTCCATAAACCTATTTCTCCGTTCTCAGCATCGTGTTAACCCGTGTTTTAAATTCAGAGAGTCTAGGTGGATCTGCATCTTTACGTTGGGAAGCAATTAATTTTCTCGCCTGGTACAAAAGGCGTATTATCGCCAGTTGCTGATTCTCCATCACAGGCAAATTGGCAGTGTAACCCAAGATACACGTCACAGGATCTAAATCAATATGACCGCTATATACCATATTAATAAAATTAATCGTTCTCCTCCAAAACCTGCCAAGTCTGGCGCAGCTCCACGTTACATGAAGTAGGTCTGCTTCATTTTCACCACATCTGTAGCACTTGGAGTCTTGCTTATAGCCAATTTTTTATAATTGTAATGGGGTTTTGTAGACCCTGTGTAAGAGATATACCGGAGATAATCTATATATTTCACTCAATGAGGTCTTGGGTACCTGTTCAAGGACCTCTTGCCAAACCTCCTCCTCTATAGGTCCCACATCCTTCTCCCATCTCCTCTTAAGGTACAGGGGCTGTGTCTTAAGGGTGGCCTCCAGTAGACATCTATAGAACAGTGAAATGACTCCTCTCGTTCCCCCCGTTTGGGCTACCAAATCTACAATTACGGACTGCGGGGCCCGTGACATAGGAGTTTGCCTATTCTGTAACACCACCATCAATCGTTAATTTATTACCTATTCTTTTGATCTGCCATGAGTGTATGCCATTGGAAAACCCTTTTTAGTCAGAAGTATATGGTTGCTTCCTCCATCTTTATGCCGTCTACATTTTTAACACCCTACAACATATTTACTTCTTAGGAATCACCAGCAAGTTTATATTACTGTACGTGATTTTGGTACAATATTAAGTATAAGTCGCTCTGTAGATGCTGAAATTTTGTGCAATGGTTTCAAATGTTATCTTTTATAGAATTCTGGACGTGGTTGATCTTTCATAATCTATCGATGTGACATTTTTCTGAATTTTTGTTTTTTATTCTAGAATCTACACCCCATTCACAGAAGATACAGAAACAGTTGGACAAAGAGCCCTGAACTCCATCCTCAATACTGCAATTATGATCAGCGTTATTATTGTCATGACCATCCTGCTAGTGGTGCTCTACAAGTATAGGTGTTATAAGGTGATTGACCCTTTTACTTTATACAAATATTTGTTTGCAATGGTCTATGTTCTGTTCTATAACTACATGAACATTCAGTAATGTCTCTGCTATTCCAGTTCCATGGATAGCAACAACAGAATATGGATCAAAATAATCTTCATATAGCACCAAATATTCTGCAGCACTTTGCAATTCAGAGGAAACATTACATAGTGACAAAAATAATTAATAATCCAAACAAGAGGAGCGAGGACCCTGCTCACAAGAGCTTACAATCTATGAGGAAATAAGGGAGACACAAAATATAAAAAAGTGCTTGTCCAGTACAATGGTGCAGCCATTTTTTATACATGTGAGGTAATACACACAAAGCTACATGAGCCGGTCACCAGCCAATATCTGTGTATGACGGACATGAAGTGTATTAGGGTGCAAGGAGTGTGGAGGGGGGATGCTGCTGAATGACGGGGTCAGGGTTCTAATGAATAATGTAATAGGCGGCAAAGCAAAGGAGTCAGATTAAGGAATGTGATAGGCTTAAAAATGTGGATGGACAAAAAATATACAAAGATAGGCTTTATTCAGACGAACGTGAAAAACGTCCGTGCAACGCGCGTGATTTGCACGCGCGTTGCACGGACCTATATGTGTCTATGGGGCCGTGCAGACATGTCCGTGGTTTTTGCTCAGCGTGAGTCCGCTGAAAAAAAGTCACGACATGTCCGTTCTTTGGGCGTTTTGCACGCATCACGCACCCATTGAAGTCAATGGGTGCGTGAAAACCACGCATGCCGCACGGAAGCACTTTCGTGCGAACTGCGTGATTCGCGCAAGAGCTGTCAAAAGGATGAATGGAAACAGAAAAGCACCACGTGCTTTTCTGTTTCCAAGCATCCAAACGGAGTGTCTTTGCGAGGAGCGAACCCCGACAACCGAAGCTAACTTCACCGGGTTCGGCCAAACTCGTTTTGGCCGAACCCGGCAAAAAAATTTCCGGTCCGCGAAATCGGGAGACTTTCACTGTGCATGGTGATGAAAGAGTTAAACTGTTTCAGCACCATGGACAGTGACTTGCGATCCCAAAATACATGAACCTGTAAAAAAAACCGAAGTTCTAACTTACCGATTACTCCTGTCTCCTTCCTGCCGTCCGACCTCCCGGGATGACACTTCAGTTCAAGTGACAGCTCCAGCCAATCACAGGCCAAGCACAGGCTGCAGCCAATCACAGGCTGCAGCGGTCACTTGGACTGCCGCGTCAACCAGGGAGGTGGGGCCCGATGTCAAGAGAGGCGCGTCACCAAGGACGCGTCACCAAGGCAACGGCCGGGAAGTTCTCGGTAAGTAGTAACTTTATATTTTTTTTTACAGGTTTTTCGCTGTTGTGTTCGGCATTCACTGTCGAGGGTGATGAAAGATTTAGCTCTTTCAGCACCTTGGACAGTGACGGGCGTCGACAAGCCTCATCTCTATGATGCCGGCTGCGCGAAAATCACGCAGCCGCGCATCATACACGGATGACACACGGAGCTGGCAAGTGATTTTTGCGCGCGCAAAACGCCGCGTTTTTGCGTCCGCAAAAACGCCACGTTCGTGTGAATCCAGCCATAGATGTATAAAACTCCTCGGCTCTTTCACTAAAATTGTTTTAGACCGGAGCAGTTATAAAGAAAGGGTGAAATCCTTAACACCCAAAACGTATATAAAATTGATAAACTTTACCGCTCAGCCGGTGCTAAAGAAACAGTAGAAGATATTCTCAGAGGACACACACTTCCACAGACTGTATGCACTAGACAAGCCACAGTCCCGTTTGTGTGTGCTTGGCTCTCCTGAGCTCTGTTGTTCCACGGACTAAGTATCGGTCTCCCGACGCCAATATCCTGGACAGGACGAGAACCTGTATCTTTTTTAGGTGAAAAATAAAGATATGGTGCAATACCTTCAGGACTGTATTTACTCCACGCTTTTTATTTCATACTTGCAGAATGTAAAAATTTTTCAACCATCAAGGATAAATCATATACGGCATGCCAGCACTCTAACCGGACCCTTTGTGTCGGACTTCCGGCTTCGTCAGGAGCATGTGTGGCGTGTACACTGATTTAACTGGTTGCCGACACAGGACGAGAATACTCGTCCTGAGCGGCAGGTACTTGGTGCATTAGGACGAATATTCTCGTCCTGTGTGACAGCCAGTGTCCGCGCGCCATGATGAGCGGGGCAGCGGCTGTAAAGGCTGTAATACACAGCCGCAACCCCGCTCTATCGGCGGAGAGAAGAGAAACCTCTTCTCTCCGCCGTTAACCCCTTGAATTTCTGCGATCAAAGCTGATCGCGGCATTCAAAGCTAAAGTGAGAAGGGGGTCTCCCCTTTGATCGCGTCACAGGAAATCCCTGTGACGCGATCAATGGCTATGCCTGGTCCTTCACCAGATCGATGGAAGAGTCAACAGACCTCCTCCAGCCGTGCCAGGACGTTTATTCGAATCTGCAGTGGCTGGAGGCGATGTCTGACTAAGTATGCCCTAACAGGAAATATGGTCAGACAGCCCTGGGGTACTTCAATGGACCCTGGGCCGTCTGCCCATACCAGGTATAGCCATTGAGCGTGTCACAGGGATTTCCTATGACGCGATCAAAGGGGAGACCCCCTTCTCACTTTAGCTTTGAATGCCACGATCAGCTTTCATCGCAAGCATTCAAGGGGTTAACAGTGGAGGCGCTGCTAACTACCGTAGATAGTGAAAGCCCTTTCTAGTACCACAGTCCCCTAGAATGCAGGTATTGTGTATCGATACAATAAGAGCTCGCATAGTGAATTGCTAACATATATGATACGTATTGCAAATACATGGGTTGAATACATGCATTCTGTTGCACAATGTGTATATTGAATTCTATCTGTTTTTAGAAAATGTTTGATATTTTAATGTTTTGTTGGTTTTATATTGATAAATGCTAGCGGCTATTTAAATCAGTCAGTGTACACGCCTCACATGCCCCAGACGAAGCCGAAAGGGCGAAAACCCAGGGTAGGGTTAGAGTGCTGGCGTGTGCCGCATATGTTTTATCCTTGATAGGAAGTGAATGCAATCTCCACGGTGTTGCAGCATATCTTTATTTCTCACCTAAAAAAGATACAGGTTCTCGTCCTGCTTGGGGAATTGGTGTCGGGAGACCGATAGTTCGTCCGTGGAACAACAGGGCTCAGGAGAGCCAAGCACACACAAACGGGACTTTGGATTCTCTAGTGCATACAGATTGTGGAAGCGTGTGTCCTCTGAGAATATTTTGGACTGTTTCTTTATCACCGTCTGGGCGGTAAAGTTTATACACTTTTTTTTTTTTTAAACTGAATGTTTGGAATTAATCTGATTGTCTGTGGTAGCGCATTCCAGGGAAATGGTGCAGCACGAGAAAAGTTTTGGCAACAGGAGTGTGAGGTTTAGATTATGGAGGATGTTAATCTAAGGTCATTTGCCGAATTTAGAGCACGGATGGGGTGGTAGACAGATGAGGGAAGAGATTTAAGGAGGTGCAGCACTGTGGAGAGCTTTGTGGGTGAGAGTAATGCGTCTGAATTTAATTCTGAAGAGAATGGGCAACCAGTGCAGTGACTGGTACAGGGTGCAGGCGTTGGTGTAGCGGTTGGTCAGAAAGATGAGCCCGGCTGCTGCGTTAAGGATAGATTGGAGAGGGGAGAGTTTAGTGAGTGGAAGACCAAAAAGTAATGAGTTACAGTAGTCCAGACGAGAGTGAATCAGAGCAACAATGAGAGTTTTGGCTGTTTCCACAGTAAGAAACGGGCGGAATCTCGAGATGTTTTTAAGGGTTCCGGCGACATAAGCGTGTAAGGGATTGAATATAAGGATTGTTGGAAATATCAGAGTTAAACATAACCCCAAGACAGTGGGCGTGCTGCCTAGGAGTTATGGTGGTGCCACACACTGAGATGGATACATCCGGTTTAGGGAGGTTAGTAGATGGTGGGAACACAAGGAGCTCAGTTTTAGAAAGATTCAGTTTCAGATAGAAAGAGAACATGATGTTAGACAGCGGACAGACAATCACTGGTGTTCTGTATTCGAGCGGGGGTGATGTAATGGGATGCGGCATATAATTGAGTGTCATCAGCGTAGAGATGGTTCTGTAGGCCAAACCTGCTGCTGGGTTGTCCAATAGGGGCTGTGTAGAGAGATAAGAGGAGCGGACCTAGGACTGATCCCGGAGGAACCCCGATAGCAAGGGGAAGAGGAGAAGAAGTAGAACCAGCAAATGACACACCAAACGAGCGGTCAGAAAGATAGGAAGAAAACCAAGAGGGAGCGGTTTCCTTGCGTCCCATAGAGTGGAGCATATTGAGTAGGAGTTTGTGGTCTACAGTGGCAAATGCTGCAGAGAAATCAAGAGGAATCCGTAGAGAAAAGTTGCCATTAGATTTAGAAAACAGGATTGTAAGGGATCGAGAAAAGAGTTAGAGAAATAGCGAATAAGGTGAAAGTACACGAAGCGCTCCAGGAGTTTAGAGATGATGGGAGTTAGCAGAGCAGGACGAGTAAAGAGAAGTTTTTTTTCAGTAATGGGGTTATAACGGTATGTTTAAAAGAGGAGGGAAAGATGATTGTTGGAGCCGCTTGGAAATCGAAGATGGATGCCGTTTCCAGGCTGCTAACTGGCACTTTTACGAAGGCCCCATGCACACGACCGTAAAATCGTTCGGAATTGCGGACCGAAATTATGGTCCTTAATTACGGACCCATTCTTTTCTATGGTCGACGGACCCCTTCCCTTTTTTTTTATTTTAAGGACCGTCCTCCCATACTTTTATAATGGGAGCACGGCCCGTAAATGCGGACGGCCATCCGCGCCCGTAATTACAAGCCGTGATTACAGGCACAGTCGTGTGCATGGGTCCTAACAGTACATGATGATGAAGTGTCAATTTTGTAGGCTTTGAATTGTCACTTGGCAAATCTCTGCAAAAGGAAACTGTTCTATTAGGCTATGTTCACACAGAGTTTTTTGCAGGCGGAATTTCTGCCTCAAAATTCCGTTTGGAAGTTTGAGGCAGATTTTCCTCTCCCTGCACGCCGATTTTCGCTGCGTTTTTCGCCCGCGGCCATTGAGCACCGCGGGCATAAACCGCAGCGAAATACGCTTTCTCTGCCTCCCATTGAAGTCAGTAAACGCCCGAAGATAGGGCATGTACCGCTCGCGGGAAAAAGACGCCTCCCATTGAAATCAATGGGAGGCATGTTCGGGCCGTTTTTGACGAGTTTTGCGGCGCGCTTTCCGCGTCAAAAAACTTGTAAAAAAACTCAGTGTGAACATAGCCTTAAGAATATTATATAAGAGAGTTACATGATATAATAGTATTAGCTGTATTCCCTTTAGCTAGAGATGCAGCCCTATAATAACATGTGGTGCTGTGGGCATTTTAAGATCCCATCCGCAGATTATACACCACCAATAGCAGACTGTAGTCTGTCATTGACCTCCCGTCTATAAAAATCGTCCTCTATTGTGTTTATCGGCCTGCTTGTGGCTAATTTATATTTGGAATCTGATATTTGTGGAAATACAAAATATGCTTTTTGAACTTGTCTCTAATGGAAACACATTATGTTAAAGAGGAACTGTACTTTTAAAATACCTTGAGAAATATCAGAGGCATATCTGAAGTTTTGATAGGTGGGGTCTGGGTGCTAAGACCCCACACTGTCGCTAAAACGAAGATGCAGATGCGCTCACCTGCATCTTCGGTTGTGATCGCAGCTCCTTGTTCGGCGGGAGACCGCTCACATAGACGTCTTTTTGTAAGCGGTCTTCAGTCTAACAAGGGGCGCCGATTACAGCCGAAGGTGCATTTCTGTAACTTCGTGTCATCTATGTTGAGAGTCTCAGCACCTGGACCCCAATGTTTTTTTAAGCGGTATGTTGTGCCGTTCCTCTGTTTTTCTTCTTTAAAAGTATGAAAAAATTGATAACTGTTACCAGTTGGGGGGGGGGGGGGTCCCTACACAAACTGGCACTGTCCAATCAGTGCTGACAAGAATGTGCCCCTTCGGCAGTGGTAACACCCAGTTCACAATTTATTCATACATTTCTAGGAGAAACACAACATCTAAGAAAAGATACTCTAGGATTGTTATTTCATGGGGAATACAAGTATTTATTAAAACCGACATGTCAGGACAGGTGACAAGTCCTGTTTAAAAGGATTTTTAGGGTTTCAACAAATAAAGCTCATTCGTTTTTATAATGAAAAGGTATGCAATTTTCGAATACACTTTTTATGTATAAATGCCTCACAGCTTCCAAAATCTCTGCTTGCAGTCCATCAATAGGCCAATAAAACTTTCATCGAATACTTTCAGGGGATAATTTCGTACACCGCTCTGATACACATACTGTAACCGTAATCGTTCCTGCACCCGTGTGTCCGTTACATGACTAGGACAGACTTTTTTCCCATGAAAGTAATCAATGAAGGTCCGCATTGAAGAACTTCAAGCAGAGATTTTAAAAACCTTAAGAAATTGATACAGAAAATGTATATGAGTAAATTGTTACAATTCTCACTAGAAAAGGATACATTTTATTTGCTGAAAAATTTAATTTCCTGTTAAAGGGAATGTCCAGTTATGATTAAAAAAAATATATACGTGCAAGTCAAGCATTGTATAATAGACTTTTTAGCTAGGATGGCACCGTGTAGCATTTGGCTGTACTTATTGGGGTCTCTATTGGATAGTTTCTAGTAGTCTGAAATCTGCCTCCTATCATTTGTGCATTTTGATATGTCCCGCTCCCACACTTCACACTGTAGATCTGCTGGTTCTGATTGGATGCTTTGCATAAGCACAAGCCCGTCAGGATATCGGTGCATGGAGGGCTGCTTTCTGTTACAATAATGATAAAAATTACAAGCAACTAAACTGCCAGTGAGAAAGATGTTCTGATAATTGTCAAAAAATGAGCCTCAGAAAGGGACGGGGGACCTGGAGATCTGCTCTTAACCCCTTAATGACCGCCGATACGTCTTTTTACGGCGGTCATTAGTGGGCTTTATTCTAGAGCGCCGCCAAACTACGTCGCTGCTGTAGAATAAAGTAAACAGAGCAGGGAGCCGTGAAATCTCCCTGCTCTCAGCTGCCAGACGTAGCTGAGGGCTGGGGGCGTCCCTGCTCTGCCGGGTGAGATCGATATTAGTATCGATCTCACCTGTTTAACCCTTCAGATGCGGTGCACAATAGCGAGCACCGCATCTGAATGGTTTTGGAGAGAGGGAGGGAGCTCCCTCTCATCCCACTGACACCCGGCGATAAAATCGCCGAGTGTCTGTGTCTTCTATGGCAGCCGGGGGTCTAATAAAGACCCCCAGGTCTGCCTGCAGCGAATGCCTGCTAGATCATGCCGCAGGCATGACCTAGCACATGCCTGTCCGTTTTAAACGGACAGGCAGTAATACACTGCAATACAAAAGTATTGCAGTGTATTATAATAGCGATCGGAGGATAGGGAAGTCCCCTAGTGGGACTAGTAAAAAAGAAAAAAAAGTTTAATAAAGTTAATAAAAAAAAAAAGTGAAAAAAAAAATGAAAAACCCAGCTTTTCCCCTTACAAAATGCTTTACTATTAAAAAAAACTACAATAAAGCAAAAAAGTTACACATATTTGGTATCGCCGCGTCCGTAACGACCCCGACTATAAAGCTGTTACATTATTTAACCCGCACTGTGAACGCCGTAAAAAATAAAATAAAAAACAATGGAAAAATTGCTGTTTTCTGTTAATCCTGACTTAAAAAAAATGTGATAGAAAGTGATCAAAAAGTCGCATCTACTCTCAAATGGTACCAATAAAAACTGCAAGTCGTCCCGCAAAAAACAGGACCTTATACAGCTATGCCGACGCAAAAATAAAAGAGTTACAGCTCTTCGAATGTGACAATGGAAAAATCTAAAAAATGGCTTGGACATTAGGGCCCAGAATGCCAGCAGGGGGAAGGGGTTAATTTGAACAACCGAATATCAGGTTGCAGGTCCTAAGGCAACATCTAGGGGACAGGTGGTCTCAGTGGTGGCCATAGTGTGAATGCTTTGGATTCTCTGCAGCGCCATCACAGGAAACACTAAGCATTGCAGGAAACCTGCTGAAATCAGTGGGTATCTATTTCTTTAAATCTATTTCTACCGCCCACCAGTACTTAAAGCGCAAAGAACCACATTCTTAGCAGTAGCTAATTAGGGGTGGGGGGGTTCTTATTGGGGACCTGTACTATTAGCTCAACAGGCTTTTACTTTTCACACTTTTTACTCCGTTTTAATTGAGCTTTTGTTATGATTTTTTTTACTTATTACTGTTAAGTATCGGTTCAGGTTAAAGCAAGCTCAATAGAATTTACCTGCAAATAAATTATCTTAAAACCTTACAGCATTTTTATCAAAAATTTAGAGTCATGCCTTTGTCCTTAGGGCTTCACTTGATCTAAAAGGCTTGTTATGTAAAAATGCTGTAAAACCGCTTTACAGAGGACAAAAAAATAGAATTTGAAAAGAAACCAAACCTTTTTCAAAGTAAAAAAAAATACAGTACATCACAAAAGTCTCTCACAGAAATGAGCCTACAGGAAAAATGCAGCTGAACATTGTAGTATGTGCTAAGCCATGTGGGGCGGTGAGTGTAGAGCTGGCTTGGAGCAGTTTCGTTAGAGTGGTAGCCGTTCATCAAAGTGTCTTCTTTGAGATGACCATGGAAGTGACATGTTGATAACAAGTTAATAAGAAGCCCATGGACAACCCAGGGCACATTCTAGGAGTCAATAATAATTTTCTCTTTGTGATCAGCCGTAATTATACGATGATCATTGCGATCAAGTTTTTGTTTTTATTTCTGTTATTGTAATATATAATTGCTAAATTGACCTTTTCATGGATCACTATAAAAAACCAACCATAGATAAATATCGTCCGTACCTATGGCGGCAAATTTAGCATGGCGATCTTATTTGTATGAGGTCAACCCTTGCCGACAGGTCGGACATATTGGATTTTAACATACCCAACTCTTGTTTCCGCAGAGATAGGTTGTCTGCCATTGGCTTATCTCCTACTCGCTAATAAAATAAGCATACACACTCAACTGATCTATGCAAGCGTTTTTTATTGGGGAGTCAGGAGAAATAGCTGTTGGCCAAAAATGTTCAGCAGACATCTCTCTTGTGTGTAGCCAGCATTACATTATTGTTGGCAGTTCCTGATTATTTTGGCTAAGTCCGTGTACTGGCTTGGGTGTAGGGACTGCTGACAGGGTCGACTCCAGGTGTCCATGTGCTCATGGATCCTGGTCCCCTGTCTACTCTACCCATGGCTTGACAGCTTAGAACATGTTTACCCAGATTTCCATGGGCCCCACAAGCCCTGTAGAGCTAGGCATCTGTCAGCGTTTGCCTGTTGCTGACACTAGCCCTGCTGACAGACCTCTGAGGTATCAACCAATTAACTTTTTTACAGCCAGTTTGGATCCTGCAAGGAAGAAAAGTCAAAATAAAAATAAAAAAAACTTTGCCTCTCTTCCATGTTGGATTTGATATGTGTTTTGGTAAAAAATAGACTAAAACCGCCATTGGCGTGTGACCCCGGTCATAGACTATTTTATTGTACTTCGTTTTACAGATGCCTTATATCCATGTGCTGTATATTTGAAATATTGTATAATTTGACTTTCGGTCACGGTAAAAATGCGAAGCATCCTTTTGTTTGTTTTCAATTAGTTAGACTTGTTACTGCAGGAATTGTCATGAATCATGACAAATATGTCCTTGTGTAACAATTAGTCCTGTCACGTAGCATATAAGCCAGGTATGCTGATAGTTTATAGACCTGTAATGGTGTAGTATAAAAAAAGGTGCTATGGTCTACGTTTCTTATTCCCAATAAACTAAAGGGAACATTTACAGGATATAAAGACTTTTGGACACCATACATAGAACATAAAATAAAATCATACACTTATGGCATGCCATGGATATGTAGAAAGCATGAGAATATTACGTTTAGCGTCATCTTGTACCTGATGGACAATGTCATCAATATGCAATTGTATACAACAGAAGAAAAGGGACTTGGTACAGGATAGCAAAGGATTGATTGTATTAATTGGGTGAATGGTGTCGTAAACTCAGCAACTTTAATCTCCTTTGGTATCCGACCCTACTTGCAGCAGTAAAATCTTTGGTGCCTAAAATAATGAATAACGTTTATGGGAGAGGAGTTGTGCTTTCATAGATGTACCTAGTTGTGCTAAAAAAAATCTATTTTTATATTTATTTAAAAAAATAAAAAATAAATCCTGTTTGCTAACTTACAGAATTTAAGATGGCCTATTACAGAACTGTATGTCCCCTTTTCAAGAAAATAAAGGCCAAAATAGGAAACACTATTATAGAAACATTATTTTAGCCACCAATGTTTTGTAGGGTGGAAATGCGGTTGAATCCTGTA
This sequence comes from Rhinoderma darwinii, assembly GCF_050947455.1. Lineage (NCBI taxonomy): Eukaryota > Metazoa > Chordata > Amphibia > Anura > Rhinodermatidae > Rhinoderma > Rhinoderma darwinii. The sequence continues at coordinate 60,067,001 of NC_134698.1, forward strand.
AACTTGCTGAACAGCGCTTCTTAGGTTTGCACATCAACTGATAAGTAAAGGTTTAATTTACTAATCTGAAATACTGTTTAACAGCAGCTTTTGTAGGTTTCGTTATGACAGCTAAAAATATTACAAAATAGCTTAAAGCAGACTTCCAATGATTAGAAAAAACACAACCAGGGTGTATGTTACAGGGTATTTAAAGGGGGTATTCCCATCTTCTTAGCTAGAAACAACCTTGGCTGTGGTCCTTTTTGACTTTTAACCTCCACCTTTCCCAAACCAGCCTATTTTTCCTGGGTTTTGTTCCCGGTTGGGCGCTCTTGTGATGACTACAGACATGAAATCGTAAATCTGTAGTTACGGCCCTTCTAGGATCTTCTTCCTCAATTAAATCACCATAGAACTACAAGTTCCTGCACTCCTGGCCATTCCTGCAACGTGTCGGGTCTACCTGCCATTCTCCATATTTATATTATCAGATGAATGGAGAATGGACTACACGCCGAGGAGCCTATGAAACTATTCTCTGTTACAACCTGACACTGGCCACATAAATCCAAACTTTTCAGAATATTACCAATCACCCATTCCTGTTCCTACACAACCTCCAGCTATATAAACTTGGTACGAGAAAGTGCCCATTATGACCCATTTCTTTCTAATGTGTGCAGGTACATTGAGCTTTTTCAGAGATAAATCTCATAGAAATTGGCGTGGTTCTTTTATACGTATATAAATATAATTTTTCTCTCCAGGTCATTCATGGCTGGCTCATCATTTCCTCTTTGTTGCTGCTCTTTTTCTTCTCTTTCATCTATTTGGGGTAAGATTACAAGAATCAATTTAAATGTGTCAAATCATTTGTTAACTACTTTGTCTGCCGATTTGTTTCTATATCATTGGTTCTTAATAATTGAATGAAGTCATGAATATTGAATTAGTCTAGAAAGTCATATGGTCTACCATTATTTACCCAAATGTAAACCGCGAAAAAAACTCACTCTTTGAATAATTTTCTATCAATTTGTTAAATTCTCTTAAGCCGTTTCCTCGCAATAGGTTGGAAAGCTAGATGACAACGTATATAAGTTTATATTCCTGCTTCTAATTCCTTTCTCCTTCAATGGAAATTTTGCTTATTTATGCAGAAATACATACCCCTACCCATATTATTGCATACCTTGGCAGATTTGCCATTGTGAAGTCTGGAAAAGCTAAAGTCTAATGAAAAGAATATAATTTTTAACAACTTGTTGAATATTATTTTAATTATTATTGCTTGTAGTGGTCTTTGCTTCTCGGGACGCTTCGAGGTAGAGATTTTGGTAGCCTTTGTCGTTTTTCCATACTGAACTTATCCTTTAAAGTTATCCTTTAAGTTTTATAACACTTATTAACCTGCTTTCCAGAGAAGTGTTCAAGACATACAATGTTGCCATGGATTACATCACTCTTGCCTTGATGATCTGGAATTTTGGAGTAGTGGGTATGATCTGCATTCACTGGAAGGGACCACTCCTCCTACAACAGGCTTATCTCATTATGATCAGTGCATTGATGGCTTTAGTTTTTATCAAATACCTTCCAGAGTGGACCGCCTGGCTTATTCTCGCAGTCATATCTGTGTATGGTGAGTATAATGAGAAGGGCAACTGTTTTAACCTATTAATTATAGTTTTCTTTTAAACCGGGCATGGCGGTAAAACTTTTGTTTTTTTAATTTAACAAGTCTCTTTGCAGTCAGATATGGAAAATGATGTCACAGATGGCCAAACATGCGTACAAATAGTAACTCTTGCTCTCTAAGGTGTCTTAAAAGTCCAGATATTTTTATAGCGCTGCCGAGGGACCGGAAGCTTAGTTGCACAGCCTAATTTGATGATACGACTCTTCGTCATGTGACCGACCTCGTTGTACTCCATGTACAAGCAGGAGCCGTAGTACGGCGATTACATAGAGTACAGCGAGGTCGGTCACAAGATGAAAAGTCATATAGTCATCAAAGAACACTGTGAAACTAGACTTCCGGTCCCCCAGGAGCACTATAAAAATCTATGAAAATCTCAGAATCGGCGCGACGAGGGACTGCATACTGCAGTAAATACACTGCTAATAATTTTTGGTCCCCGCATAACCCCTTTTAAAGTGAATGTTCATATTTACACATTTACTTTTGTTGTCACCGGTGGAATTCTGTGCCCTGTGACCTAAATTTGTGATGCAGAATGGGAAATTTGTACAACCGACTCGGAGACCCAAAGGTCTTCAGTCAAAAAACAAAGGGATACACTCAGAGAGGCCCCCTTTGTTTTAGTGAGTATGCAGGGGGTCACAGGCCCCCACCGATGACCTCTTCTGTCTTGTCTGAGTGACATGTCAAAAGATGTGTGAAGACGTTCTCTATAAATTGTATCGTGAAGGAGACAGATTCTATTCTTAGATTGAAGTGATCGCAATTAAATTTGTCATTGTATAATATCTAAATATCTTGAGGTCTGATTTTTTTTTAAATCTGATTCTTTTCTCTTTTTTTTTTTAGATCTCATAGCTGTATTGTGTCCGAAGGGACCCCTCCGTATGCTAGTGGAGACTGCTCAGGAGAGAAATGAAACCCTCTTCCCAGCCTTAATCTACTCTTGTATGTATTCTGTATTAAAGGCAATTACGGTGGATATTTGCTACCGTTAAAAAAAAAAAAAAAAAAGTTTAATCCTTGTTTACAAGCCTTAGGGCTCATTCAGACGAGCGTAAAACTCGTCCGTGTGCTGTGCGTGAAAATCACACACAGCACACTGACCCATTGATTTCAATGGGGTCGGGCTGTTCACATATGCAGGAGTTTTCACGCAGCGTGTGTCCGTTGTGTAAAACTCACTGCCTGTCCTATATTGGTGCATTTTTTCACGCACCTATCACCCATTGAAGTCAATGGGTGCGTGAAACTCACGCACAGCACATGTATGCACATCCGTGTGCTGCGCACAATTTACGCATCAATTCAATTGAAAATAATAAAAAGAAAAAAAGATGTGCTTAGCGAGTGCGTGAATAACGCATGGCACTCGCTAACCACACTCATGCCTAAAGGACCAGATTCACACGCGTTTTTCACGCGTGTGAATCTGATACGCTCGTGTGAATGTAGCTTTAAAGGGAAATAATTTTGTGGTCATCTTTGAATCAGGAAATAAGTCCGGTTTTCCTAGCAGTTCAGCGTGCCATTTGCTATGAAATAACTTTTCATAAAAATATTCTATGAGGTCCCCATAATGTCCGTTACAACTGCATCTTTGCTTATTGTTCATATGTTTATATTCATCTCGCTATTTAACTATACCATTTCTTGCATCATTTTTCTATTTGGTGGGACCGTTTTTAACACTAGTTTCCTGCAATTCAGGGTCTCTGGAACGATGGATCCCAGCCTCTGACGGCCATTTATTAAATGACTGTCATTAGTGGTTGTCGTTCATGGAAATACAGCATTAAAAAATAACTAAAAAATTACTGAAAAGAAAATTTAAATGGTTATTTAGCTTCACTAAAATAAAAATTATAGCATGAGCACATATTCACATGCACCTCGTGTTGCTTTCTGTGTCATTTTTGCAAAAAAACGCACAATTTCCTTCTCCCTCGTGGCACCGTTCTTTACATGCGCCGCATCTTCAAACAGGGCGGTCCTGCTGCGCAGTTTCAGCGCTGAAAATTACATTTCCCATGATTCCTCCTCTTTCTCCAGACCCCTCTGCCCCCTGCCTCAGTTCTAAGCCACGTTCCACTGTACATCCTCCCAATCAAGAACTGGCAAACGTTTGTCAGTGAAGGGATCGAGTCATGGTCTCATTTAAAGCATAGCGCTGGGAGTCCTATGACTTGTTGGATTTCATAAGGTATAGTTTTTAAAGACTGGATAACGTCTACCCGCAGCTGGGCTTTAATGCATTAGTGTATTGCATTACATTAGTGTATTAGGCCCTGTTTTCACTGACAGCCATAATACACTGCAATACAGAAATATTGCAGTGTATCAACGAAGCGATAACATGGTCGAGTCCCATAGTGGGACTAAAAAACATCAATTAAGTTTGTTGTACAAAAAATAAAAAAAATCCCAAGCTAAAAGAAAAAAGTGGTTTTGTGTAAAAGTAGTAGAATATTAAAAAAAAAAGACTATAAATTTGGTATCGCCTTAATCTTACTGACCCACTGAATAAAGTTAACGTGTCGTTTATACTACACTGTGAATGCCGTAATAACAGTATTTATAACAGGAATTTTTTTAAATTTTTTTTGGGTGAGGGGGGGGGGGGTTACTCATCCCCACCCCAAGAAAATTGTACAAAAGTTATACAATACATTATGTGGAAATTTATTAAACAATTTACCAATTTACCAATTTGCGCCAATCTTGCTATTTGCTCAAACATTTAGTGACTTTTCTATTTTCAGAACGCCTCGCCAACTTTTTAAAGTGGGATGAAGCTTAGGTGGGAGGGACAGGGGCCACAGCAACCCGATAAATTTACTATAATTTACACCAGTAAACTGGTGTAAATTATAGCGCAAATCTACCTCCGCTCCTAGCTGGTGTACATTTTATTTTCTGGTACACGGTCATCCAGATATGCGCCTAATTTGTTAAGATTTGTGCATCTCTTAATAAATTGAGTTCACCTTACGCGTTTTTTTAGATTAAGACTTGCTTATGAAAAGCCAGTATTAAATTCCCCACTATACGTACCCCAAAATGGTGCCATTAAAAAATAGAACTTATGCCGCAAAAAAGTCCTCATAAGCCTATGTCAACGGAAAAATAAAAGTTACGGCTTTTAGAATGCAAAGATGAAAAACGAAAAAAATCGCTGTGTTTCCTTAACCCCTTCCCGCTCCTTGACGTACTATTACGTCATGGCAGCTCTATCGTTCGCGCTCCATGCCGTAATAGTACGTCTTGCAGTTAGAACAGCGGTGCGCGCGCCCGGCGCGTTCATGCGCTGTGATAGCTGCTGTTTCTGACAGCAGGCTATCACGGCATAATGGGACGGGACCATTTACTATGGTCCCGCCTCGCCGATCGCCGCTATTGGCTAGTCAGTGAGTAACTAGCCAATAGCAGCGATCGGTCTCATTCAGCACAGCAGTGCTCGAGCCCGGCGTTCCTGAGCTGTGATAGCTGCTGTTTCTGACAGCATGCTATCACAGCATAATGGGCCGGGACCATTTACTATGGTCCCGCCTCGCCGATCGCCGCTATTGGCTAGTCAGTGAGTAACTAGCCAATAGCAGCGATCATTCTCGTCACTTCCTCTCTCTGACCTCACATCCTGCTGCAACCGCCCTGAACGCCCTGTTGGAGTTAGCGAGGCGTTGAGATCGGTTGTGAGCAGAGAGTCAGAGAGAAAAGAAGTGAAAAAAAGTGAAAAAAAGTTTCTAAAACAACGTTTTTTTTGCTTCCCACCACCCCATCCACTACCCACTCCTGTTCCCTTCCTCTTTGAGTTCTACCCACGTTTTTTGGTCAGTGATCTCCTATCACTGACCACTTTTCAGTCTTCAGGACCACATTTCTTGGTCCCTGGGGATTTTTTTTTCATTTTTTTCTATATAAAACATAAAACAAAAAAAAAAAATATAAAAAGAAAAAAAAGAAACAAAAAAAAATAGTTAGTTTAGCCAATTTTGAAAATTTAACTGGTTAGTTTAGTATTAGCCCCTTCCCGCTCCTTGACGTACTATTACGTCATGGCAGCTCTATCGTTCGCGCTCCATGCCGTAATAGTACGTCTTGCAGTTAGAACAGCGGTGCGCGCGCCCGGCGCGTTCATGCGCTGTGATAGCTGCTGTTTCTGACAGCAGGCTATCACGGCATAATGGGACGGGACCATTTACTATGGTCCCGCCTCGCCGATCGCCGCTATTGGCTAGTCAGTGAGTAACTAGCCAATAGCAGCGATCGGTCTCATTCAGCACAGCAGTGCTCGAGCCCGGCGTTCCTGAGCTGTGATAGCTGCTGTTTCTGACAGCATGCTATCACAGCATAATGGGCCGGGACCATTTACTATGGTCCCGCCTCGCCGATCGCCGCTATTGGCTAGTCAGTGAGTAACTAGCCAATAGCAGCGATCATTCTCGTCACTTCCTCTCTCTGACCTCACATCCTGCTGCAACCGCCCTGAACGCCCTGTTGGAGTTAGCGAGGCGTTGAGATCGGTTGTGAGCAGAGAGTCAGAGAGAAAAAAAGTGAAAAAAAGTGAAAAAAAGTTTCTAAAACAACGTTTTTTTTGCTTCCCACCACCCCATCCACTACCCACTCCTGTTCCCTTCCTCTTTGAGTTCTACCCACGTTTTTTGGTCAGTGATCTCCTATCACTGACCACTTTTCAGTCTTCAGGACCACATTTCTTGGTCCCTGGGGATTTTTTTTTCATTTTTTTCTATATAAAACATAAAACAAAAAAAAAAATATAAAAAGAAAAAAAAGAAACAAAAAAAAATAGTTAGTTTAGCCAATTTTGAAAATTTAACTGGTTAGTTTAGTATTAGGGTTAGTTAGTGTCAGGGAACCGTCAAAAAGCGTAGTTAGGTATAGTGTCAGGGAATTTAGCGTCAGGAATCGGTCACCGTAGATAGGCTTAGCGTTAGGGATCCATCACCGTAGTTAGGTTTAGCGTCAGGGAAGCTCGGAATAATTAGATAGGTTTAGTGTCAGGCACCCGTCACCGTAGTTAGGTTTAGTGTCAGGGAAGCTTGACATAATCTAGATAGGTTTAGTGTCAGGGAATCGTCGCCGTAGTTAGGTTTAGCGTTAGGGAAGTCCACATAAAATTTAGTTAGGTTTAGTGTTAGGAACCCTCGCCCTAGTTAGCTTTAGTGTCAGGGAAGTCCACTTGCTCTCTAAAAACAAAACACACATTTGTGCTAGTTGTGCTATCCTATTGCTCCCAGTTAGGGATTTATTTTTTTGCAGTATATAAATTTTGTCTTCGCACAACAAGCATGTCCCAACGGACATTTACTGCTGAAGAGGCGTATGCATTTCTGGCCTCCGACACAGACTCGTCGGATGGCGATACAGTATTTTATTTGTCTACCTCCTCATCCAGCGATGAAGAGGAGGGACCCCCTAGGAGACGCCCCAGGACCACCACCATAGTAGAAATCCCTGAGAGAAGTGACCCCACAACAAGTGATACCCCTGAGCGAAGTGACCCCATTTGGACACCCACACCAGACCATTATGAACCCCAAATCCCTGAGTACACGGGCAGCCCAGGCATCAAATTTAACACGGCAGGGTTCAGTGAGATGGACTTTTTCAAGTTCTTCTTCACTGATAACTTTATAGAGCTAATGGTCACCCAGACTAATTTATATGCCCAACAGTATATCACCAAGAACCCCAACTCATTTTATGCCCAATCCCAGAGGTGGACTCCTGTAAACGCAGCAGAGTTGGGCAAGTTCTGGGGACTGCTCTTGAACATGGGGCTTCTAAAAAAGCCATCCATTAGGACCTACTGGAGCACGGACATCCTATACCACACCCCGATGTACCGTATGGCCATGTCCAGGATGCGTTATGAGGCAATACTTCGCTTCCTACATTATGCCGATAATGAGCAGTGCCCACCCCGAGATGACCCCAGTTTTGACCGTTTATATAAACTGAGACCCCTATTAGACCATTTCAGTGCCCGGTTTGCCCAAGCATACACCCCCGAGAAGTGTATTTCCATTGATGAGTCCCTGGTACATTTTAAAGGGAGGCTTCAATTCCGCCAATACCTGCCAAGTAAGAGGGCAAGGTATGGCGTGAAGTTGTATAAGCTGTGCGAGAGTGCATCAGGGTATACATATAAATTCAGGATATATGAAGGGAAGGACAGCAGTATTCAGCCCCCAGAATGCCCCCCCTTACTGGGAATTAACGCAAAAATTGTGTGGGATTTGGTGCACCCACTGCTGGACCAGGGTTACCACCTCTACCTGGATAATTTTTATACCAGCGTCCCGCTCTTCAAGTGCCTCGCTTCCAGAAGGACTGCGGCATGCGGCACTGCTAGAAAAAATCTTAGAGGCCTCCCTAAAACACTGCTTGGGCAAACACTCAGAAGGGGTGAGAGCAGGGCACATTCTAGTAGCAACATATTGTGTGTCAAGTACAAGGACAAGAGAGATGTCCTTGTATTGACAACAATACATGGCCACACCAGTACCCATGTACCTGTACGAGGTACCAGTACAGAGACCCCCAAACCAGATTGCATCCTGGACTACAATAGGTACATGGGAGGGGTGGACTTGTCAGATCAAGTCCTGAAGCCCTACAGCGCTACGCGGAAATCGAGGGTGTGGTATAAGAAGCTGGCCGTGCACATCATACAGATGGCATTGTACAATGCGTACGTGCTACGTCGATGTGCAGGCCAGAGGGGAACTTTCCTGGAATTTCAAGAGGTGGTTATAAAGAACCTAATTTTTGGCGACCAGGAAGGAGGGGCACCCAGTACTTCTGGAAGCGAGGCCACACGCATCGTACCAGGGCAACACTTTCCAGGAGAAGTTCCCCAAACTGGCAAGAAGGGAAAAAGTCAAAAGAGGTGCAAAGTGTGCTATAAGAGGGGGATAAGGAAGGACACAACATACCAATGCGACACGTGTCCCGAAAAACCAGGGCTCTGTATGAAAGATTGTTTTAAAATTTACCATACATCCATTGATTTTTAATTTACCCTGATGCACTCCGCACAGCTTATCCCCCTCATCTTTCCCTTTTGAGCCCTGCCATGTGCCCAAGCAGCAAATAACAGCCACATGTAGGGTATTGCCGTACCCGGGAGAACCCACATTACAATTTATGGGGTGTATGTCTCCGGTGGCACATGCTGGGCACAATATATCGGACACTGAAATGGCATATATGTATAGGAAATTGCAAATCTCACTTTGCACCATCTACTGCGCATTACCTTTTACACAATAACTGTTGGGTCAAAATGCTCACTACACTCTAGATGAATGTCTTAAGGGGTGTAGTTTTTAAAATGGGGTCACTTCTCGGGGGTTTCAACTGTACTGGTACCTCAGGGGTTCTGCCTACATGACTTAGCACCAGAAAAGCTCCAGTAGGCTAAATGGTGGTCCTTCCCTTCTGAGCCCTGTCGTGTGCCCAGGCAGCTAATAACAGCCACATGTAGGGTATTGCCGTACCCGGGAGAACCCACATTACAATTTATGGGGTGTATGTCTCCAGTGGCACATGCTGGGCACAATATATCAGACACTGAAATGGCATATATGCATAGGAAATTGCAAATCTCACTTTGCACCATCTGCTGCGCATTACCTTTTACACAATAACTGTGGGGTCAAAATGCTCACTACACCACTAGATGAATGTCTTAAGGGGTGTAGTTTTTAAAATGGGGTCACTTCTCGGGGGTTTCAACTGTACTGGTACCTCAGGGGTTCTGCCTACATGACTTAGCACCAGAAAAGCTCCAGTAGGCTAAATGGTGGTCCTTCCCTTCTGAGCCCTGTCGTGTGCCCAGGCAGCTAATAACAGCCACATGTAGGGTATTGCCGTACCCGGGAGAACCCACATTACAATTTATGGGGTGTATGTCTCCAGTGGCACATGCTGGGCACAATATATCAGACACTGAAATGGCATATATGCATAGGAAATTGCAAATCTCACTTTGCACCATCTGCTGCGCATTACCTTTTACACAATAACTGTGGGGTCAAAATGCTCACTACACCACTAGATGAATGTCTTAAGGGGTGTAGTTTTTAAAATGGGGTCACTTCTCGGGGGTTTCAACTGTACTGGTACCTCAGGGGTTCTGCCTACATGACTTAGCACCAGAAAAGCTCCAGTAGGCTAAATGGTGGTCCTTCCCTTCTGAGCCCTGTCGTGTGCCCAGGCAGCTAATAACAGCCACATGTAGGGTATTGCCGTACCCGGGAGAACCCACATTACAATTTATGGGGTGTATGTCTCCAGTGGCACATGCTGGGCACAATATATCAGACACTGAAATGGCATATATGCATAGGAAATTGCAAATCTCACTTTGCACCATCTGCTGCGCATTACCTTTTACACAATAACTGTGGGGTCAAAATGCTCACTACACCACTAGATGAATGTCTTAAGGGGTGTAGTTTTTAAAATGGGGTCACTTCTCGGGGGTTTCAACTGTACTGGTACCTCAGGGGTTCTGCCTACATGACTTAGCACCAGAAAAGCTCCAGTAGGCTAAATGGTGGTCCTTCCCTTCTGAGCCCTGTCGTGTGCCCAGGCAGCTAATAACAGCCACATGTAGGGTATTGCCGTACCCGGGAGAACCCACATTACAATTTATGGGGTGTATGTCTCCAGTGGCACATGCTGGGCACAATATATCAGACACTGAAATGGCATATATGCATAGGAAATTGCAAATCTCACTTTGCACCATCTGCTGCGCATTACCTTTTACACAATAACTGTGGGGTCAAAATGCTCACTACACCACTAGATGAATGTCTTAAGGGGTGTAGTTTTTAAAATGGGGTCACTTCTCGGGGGTTTCAACTGTACTGGTACCTCAGGGGTTCTGCCTACATGACTTAGCACCAGAAAAGCTCCAGTAGGCTAAATGGTGGTCCTTCCCTTCTGAGCCCTGTCGTGTGCCCAGGCAGCTAATAACAGCCACATGTAGGGTATTGCCGTACCCGGGAGAACCCACATTACAATTTATGGGGTGTATGTCTCCAGTGGCACATGCTGGGCACAATATATCAGACACTGAAATGGCATATATGCATAGGAAATTGCAAATCTCACTTTGCACCATCTGCTGCGCATTACCTTTTACACAATAACTGTGGGGTCAAAATGCTCACTACACCACTAGATGAATGTCTTAAGGGGTGTAGTTTTTAAAATGGGGTCACTTCTCGGGGGTTTCAACTGTACTGGTACCTCAGGGGTTCTGCCTACATGACTTAGCACCAGAAAAGCTCCAGTAGGCTAAATGGTGGTCCTTCCCTTCTGAGCCCTGTCGTGTGCCCAGGCAGCTAATAACAGCCACATGTAGGGTATTGCCGTACCCGGGAGAACCCACATTACAATTTATGGGGTGTATGTCTCCAGTGGCACATGCTGGGCACAATATATCAGACACTGAAATGGCATATATGCATAGGAAATTGCAAATCTCACTTTGCACCATCTGCTGCGCATTACCTTTTACACAATAACTGTGGGGTCAAAATGCTCACTACACCACTAGATGAATGTCTTAAGGGGTGTAGTTTTTAAAATGGGGTCACTTCTCGGGGGTTTCAACTGTACTGGTACCTCAGGGGTTCTGCCTACATGACTTAGCACCAGAAAAGCTCCAGTAGGCTAAATGGTGGTCCTTCCCTTCTGAGCCCTGTCGTGTGCCCAGGCAGCTAATAACAGCCACATGTAGGGTATTGCCGTACCCGGGAGAACCCACATTACAATTTATGGGGTGTATGTCTCCAGTGGCACATGCTGGGCACAATATATCAGACACTGAAATGGCATATATGCATAGGAAATTGCAAATCTCACTTTGCACCATCTGCTGCGCATTACCTTTTACACAATAACTGTGGGGTCAAAATGCTCACTACACCACTAGATGAATGTCTTAAGGGGTGTAGTTTTTAAAATGGGGTCACTTCTCGGGGGTTTCAACTGTACTGGTACCTCAGGGGTTCTGCCTACATGACTTAGCACCAGAAAAGCTCCAGTAGGCTAAATGGTGGTCCTTCCCTTCTGAGCCCTGTCGTGTGCCCAGGCAGCTAATAACAGCCACATGTAGGGTATTGCCGTACCCGGGAGAACCCACATTACAATTTATGGGGTGTATGTCTCCAGTGGCACATGCTGGGCACAATATATCAGACACTGAAATGGCATATATGCATAGGAAATTGCAAATCTCACTTTGCACCATCTGCTGCGCATTACCTTTTACACAATAACTGTGGGGTCAAAATGCTCACTACACCACTAGATGAATGTCTTAAGGGGTGTAGTTTTTAAAATGGGGTCACTTCTCGGGGGTTTCAACTGTACTGGTACCTCAGGGGTTCTGCCTACATGACTTAGCACCAGAAAAGCTCCAGTAGGCTAAATGGTGGTCCTTCCCTTCTGAGCCCTGTCGTGTGCCCAGGCAGCTAATAACAGCCACATGTAGGGTATTGCCGTACCCGGGAGAACCCACATTACAATTTATGGGGTGTATGTCTCCAGTGGCACATGCTGGGCACAATATATCAGACACTGAAATGGCATATATGCATAGGAAATTGCAAATCTCACTTTGCACCATCTGCTGCGCATTACCTTTTACACAATAACTGTGGGGTCAAAATGCTCACTACACCACTAGATGAATGTCTTAAGGGGTGTAGTTTTTAAAATGGGGTCACTTCTCGGGGGTTTCAACTGTACTGGTACCTCAGGGGTTCTGCCTACATGACTTAGCACCAGAAAAGCTCCAGTAGGCTAAATGGTGGTCCTTCCCTTCTGAGCCCTGTCGTGTGCCCAGGCAGCTAATAACAGCCACATGTAGGGTATTGCCGTACCCGGGAGAACCCACATTACAATTTATGGGGTGTATGTCTCCAGTGGCACATGCTGGGCACAATATATCAGACACTGAAATGGCATATATGCATAGGAAATTGCAAATCTCACTTTGCACCATCTGCTGCGCATTACCTTTTACACAATAACTGTGGGGTCAAAATGCTCACTACACCACTAGATGAATGTCTTAAGGGGTGTAGTTTTTAAAATGGGGTCACTTCTCGGGGGTTTCAACTGTACTGGTACCTCAGGGGTTCTGCCTACATGACTTAGCACCAGAAAAGCTCCAGTAGGCTAAATGGTGGTCCTTCCCTTCTGAGCCCTGTCGTGTGCCCAGGCAGCTAATAACAGCCACATGTAGGGTATTGCCGTACCCGGGAGAACCCACATTACAATTTATGGGGTGTATGTCTCCAGTGGCACATGCTGGGCACAATATATCAGACACTGAAATGGCATATATGCATAGGAAATTGCAAATCTCACTTTGCACCATCTGCTGCGCATTACCTTTTACACAATAACTGTGGGGTCAAAATGCTCACTACACCACTAGATGAATGTCTTAAGGGGTGTAGTTTTTAAAATGGGGTCACTTCTCGGGGGTTTCAACTGTACTGGTACCTCAGGGGTTCTGCCTACATGACTTAGCACCAGAAAAGCTCCAGTAGGCTAAATGGTGGTCCTTCCCTTCTGAGCCCTGTCGTGTGCCCAGGCAGCTAATAACAGCCACATGTAGGGTATTGCCGTACCCGGGAGAACCCACATTACAATTTATGGGGTGTATGTCTCCAGTGGCACATGCTGGGCACAATATATCAGACACTGAAATGGCATATATGCATAGGAAATTGCAAATCTCACTTTGCACCATCTGCTGCGCATTACCTTTTACACAATAACTGTGGGGTCAAAATGCTCACTACACCACTAGATGAATGTCTTAAGGGGTGTAGTTTTTAAAATGGGGTCACTTCTCGGGGGTTTCAACTGTACTGGTACCTCAGGGGCTTCTGCATACATGACTTAGCACAAGAAAAGCTCCAGTAGGCCAAATGGTGGTCCTTTCCTTCTGAGTCCTGCCATGGGCCCAAACATCAGTTTATCACCACAAATGGGGTATTGCCGCACTCAGGACAAATTGGGCAACAAAATGGGGTGTTTTATTCCTTGTGAAAATAAGAAATTTTGAACAAAAATTACATCTTAATGGAAAAAAATATCATTTTTTTAATTCACAGCCCAATTCAAATAGGTGCTGTGAAAAAACGGTGTGGTCAAAATGATAACAACAACCATAAATGAATTCCTTGAGGGGTCTAGTTTCCAAAATGGGGTCACTTCTGGTGGGTTTCCATTGCTTTCATACCTCAACACCTCTTCAAACCTGGCATGCTGCCTAAAATATATTCTAATAAAAAAGAGGCCTCAAAATGCACTAGGTGCTCCTTTGTTTCTGAGGCTTGTGTTTTATTCCACGAGCGCACTAGAGCCACATGTGGGACATTTCTAAAAACTGCAGAATCTGGACAATACATATTTAGTAGTATTTCTCTGGTAAAATCTTCTGTGTTACAGAAAAAAATGGAATAATATTGAAATTCAGCAAGAAAAATGAAATTTGCAAATTTCACCTCCACATTGCTTTAATTCCTGTGAAATGCCTGAAGGGTTAAAAAACTTTCTAAATGCTGTTTTGAATACTTTGAGGGGTCTAGTTTTTAAAATGGGGTGTTTTATGGGGGTTTCTAATACATAGGCCCCTCAAAGCCACTTCAGAACTCAAGAGGTACCTTAAAAAAAAGGCTTTTGAAATTTTCTTAAAAATATGAGAAATTGCTGTTTATGTTCTAAGCCTTGTAACGTCCAAGAAAAATAAAAGAATGTTAAAAAAACGATGCCAATCTAAAGTAGACATATGGGAAATGTGAACTAGTAACTATTTTGGGTGGTATAACCGTCTGTTTTACAAGCAGATGCATTTAAATTCTGAAAAATGCAATTTTTTCAAAATTTTCTCTAAATTTTGCAATTTTTCACCAATAAACACTGAATATATCGACCAAATTTTACCACGAACATGAAGCCCAAAGTGTCACGAGAAAACAATCTCAGAATCGCTTGGATAGGTTTAAGCATTCCGACGTTATTACCACATAAAGTGAAATATGTCAGATTTGAAAAATGGGCTCTGAGCCTTAAGGCCCAAACTAGGCTGCGTCCTTAAGGGGTTAAGGCCAAAACTGACTGAACTTGTATAATGCAGCCCTACTTTTATTACCTTTATTACGTTTTATTATGTGAGCATATAATTTGAGTTGGCCGATTTAGTGATATATTTATTTATTTTTTTAAGATTTTGGTACACGTTAATTTATATATGTCCACTGAAAAAGTGGCATTAAAAAAATAGAACTGATCCTCCAAAAAATAAGTCCTAATAAGTCTGTGTCAACGGAAATATATAAAAGTTATGGCTTTTTTGGTAATAAAGAACAAAATAAATCCCAGAGTCCTTAAAGGGGTTTTCCCATGAGGGACATTTATGACATATCCACAGGATATGTCATAAATGTCAGATAGATGCGGGTCCCTCCTCTGGGACCTGCACCTTTCTCTAGAACGGGGCCCCCTAATCCCCATTCTAGCTTTTTGTGCTCCCGCTGCCTCCCGGCCACTTACTGATTACGTGGTCAGGAGTTACGGAAACAGCGTAACTTGCTGAGCTACGCGGTTTCTGTAACTCCCATAGAACTAAATAGTAGTTACAGAAACAGCGTAGCTCGCATGCTACGCTGCTTCCATAACGGTCAATCACTACTATGGGAGTTATGGAAACCTCATAGTTCAGCAAGTTACGCTTTTTCCGTAACTCTCGCCCACGTAATCCGTAAGTGGCCGGGAGCTAGAACGGGGAACCGCATCTATCTGACATTTATGGATATGTGGATATGTCATAAATGTTCTCCATGGGAAAACCTCTTTAAAGAGGCTCTGTCACCACATTATAAGTGCCCTATCTTCTACATGATGTGATCGGCGCTGTAATCTAGATTACAGCAGTGTTTTTTATTTAGAAAAACGATCAATTTTGACGGAGTTATGACCTATTTTAGATTTATGCTAATGACTTTCTTAATAGACAACTGGGCGAGTTTTTACTTTTTGACCAAGTGGGCGTTGTGGAGAGAAGTGTATGACGCTGACCAATCAGTTACCCATCAGCGTCATACACTTCTCCCCATTCATTTACACAGCACATAGTGATCTTGCTAGATCATGATGTGCAGTCACGTACTCACACATTAACGTTAGTGAAGTGTCTTGAGAGTTAATCGACATCACCTCCAGGCAGGACGCGATGTCTATTCACAATCCCGACGCTTCGGTAGCATTTGTGTGGGAGTTACAGCACCTCAAGCGTAATCTCGCGAGATCACGCTGTGAATGACCATTTACAGCGTGATCTCGCGAGATCACGCTTGCTGTCATTAATACCCACACAAACGTTACCGAAGTGTCGGGATTGTGAAAAGACATCGCGTCCTGCCTGGAAGCGATATCTATTCACTCTCAAGACACTTCAGTAACGTTAATGTGTGAGTATGTGACTGCCCATCATGATCTAGCTAGATCACTATGTGCAGAGTAAATGAATGGAGAGAAGTGTATTACGCCCACTTGGTCAAGAAGTAAGAACACGCCCAGTTGTCTATTAAGAAAGTCATTAGCATAAAATTTAGTTTTTGTTAAAAATTAGTACTTTTTGAGACAGCTGCTCTGTATTCTGCATACACAGAAGCTGTATCTTCTGCTAAGACCTGAATCAGTCAGTCCTGCGTGATGGATAACAGGTGGACATGCTGAACCTGCTTTCACTGAACCAGTCAGTCCAGCGGACCTACAGGATTCAGCGTACAGCTGCTCTATATACAGAATACAGAGCGGCTGTATCCCAAAAAGTAAAAATTATTTTTAATAAAAACTAATTATAAAGTTGCACCAAACACACTGACCTTTTTATTTAAAAAAAAATCCCTTTCGAAGGTTTCCATAGCCTTTAAGGCCAAAACTGACTTCATCCTTAAGAGCAAAATACTTGACAAATGAAGAATAATCAATGGCTTTAATATTTTACTTTTTTTGTTTTGTTGTGACTGACTTCTGTAATGCAGCCCTGCTGTTGTTACAGTCTGTGAGCTTATCATTTGAGTTGGTTGATTTAGTAAATTTTAGGATTTTGGTACACATTAATTTTGGGCTGCTGACTAATCCGTTTTTTTTTTTTTGTTGTCTTCAGCTACAATGATCTGGCTTGTGAAGATGGCGGATGGAGATCCGGGTTTCACACAGGGTGGGTCAAAGAAGTCATCATACAACGCACAAGGTAGGGGGTAGTATAACCTGTTCTTATTCTTGAAACCGTATTTATATATACACATCATGTGTTTTTCGGCACAAAGTTTGCTCCTATTTTCCCTCCTATTTTCCCTCCTCTGTTTTGTATACCCACATTTTGGCAAACTTGCGGTACAAAACAAAGACTTATTATATTTAAAAAATGCAAGGCCATCTAAACAGTTACTCGTCTTGCATACCTGCCACTTAAATACACTCCTTAATGTTTGCATATTCTAAGAATTATTTGAAATATATTTTAGTCTCTCCTTTGAAAAGAATTAGCCTGTGGTCACATTCTGGAGAGTATTTTATTTATTTAAAGCATTCCATTACAATTGGTGCAGTGACCACTTTCTGTCCTCCTGCATTGTCTAAAGCTGGACATAGATATATTTGCAAAGATGGAAACTATCATGTGGATAATGATTTCCAATGCTTCAGATATTGTCTATGTATATTTTGCTGCATGTTTTTCAAGTCTTGTCAGATGAGCGTAGGTTTTTAATTTTTAGTAATGACAAAGAAAAATTCAAAACTAGTTTTATTCTTGTTTCCAGTTGATGGAACACATTTCCATAGGTAGGAAACAATCAGCAATTACCGTTCATAATTGCCGTATACCATGTATTGTTAATGATTATTTTGTCTGTGAGGTAAAGTGTAGCTAAACGTTTGACAAACTTCTGACATGTCATAGTGACATGTCAGAAGTTTGTATTGGTGGGGGTCCGAGCACGGAGACCCCCACCAATCGCTAGAACGAAGCAGCTGAAGAGTTTGTGTGAGCGCTCATCTGCTTCGTGTCTGTTCGCCCTTTTCCGGATAGAAATGTATCGGTGTACGAACTCAATACAAAGTCTATGGGCCGGTACTCGATATATCGGCTTTCCGGAAAAAGCCGAACAGACACGAAGCGGCTAAGCGCTCACCCGAGCGCTTTAGCTGCATCGTTCTAGCGATTGGTGGGGGTCTCAGTGCTCGGACCCCCACCAATCCAAACTTCTGACATGTGACACTGTGACATGTCAGAAGTTTGTCAAACGTTTATCTACACTTTAAGATGCCATTGACAATGGGTTTACTGCAGTCCTTATTCCCCACACATTCTTATTCACCATAGATGAATCCACTTGTTGTTCCCACTAAGGAAGGAGGTAGAAGAAAATAGGATTTACCACAAAAAAAAAATCTGACCTAGGCAAGCCGCAATGAGAGTCCATGGCAAACATATACAACTGTATCCTGACTAGACGCCCACTATTTTTTTTTATACTGAACCTGGGTTTGAGAAGGCTAAAATAAGTGTGTCTTGAGTACAGCTGAACCTTCGCTCTCTCTCTCTCTTTCTATTAATATGGGCAGAAGACGACATTTTCAGAAAAAAGACCAGTCTGTCTTAAGTTATGTTATATTGACATTGTTCTTGCAGAAAAGAACGAAAAAGCAGTTTGGCAGTAGTACAACTAAGTGGGAACTGAGCCTTAAGAAATCAATTATTTTAATTTTGTTTCCCAAAAAGGTCTGGTTTCTACACAGGCTGTACTTATATTGTTAATTTTATATGTAGCAGTTTTTGACACTCTGTTTTAAAGTGGTTTCTTTTTTTAAATCCATTTACCAAGCGCCTGTAGAGTCAGGTGGTGACGCTGCTTCACCAGATGATAACGGAGGGTTTGATGCTGATTGGGAAGAACAAAGGGATGCTAGAATTGGCCCAATCGGCTCTACTCCTGAGACACGAGCGGCTGTGCAAGCTTTACCTAGTAATGCACCTCCAAGTGAAGACCCTGAAGAACGTGAGTGTTTTTAGCGGTTCCATCTGTGACCACAACTGAGAAATGGAGGATAGATTAAAGCATACAGTATGTGCATCTTATAGATCTGTATCTGTGCGTTGTGATATGTATCAGGTTGCACGACGTTGCGGGGTGATTTCCATATTTCTTATTTTACTTTGAGATGCCTGTGCTTGTTGGAGCTTCAAGTTTAGAGCTCAATGGGTTCTCCCTATGAAGTATTTATTCTCTATTTCTCTCTCTGCCTAAAATTATTAGTGCGACAGGGGACCGGAATGTATATTAGTGAGTGTACTCACATACTGCAGTGACTACACTGCTAATACTTTTCAGTCCCCACATAACCCCTTTAAGACTTTAGTATTCAAAAAATAAATACCATACTTTACAATGCTTAACTATGTTGTAGTTGTTATATCAGGTAAAGTTCGGGTCAAGAATGGGCCATTTTAACACATTGGTGGGCTCAGTGCAAAGATGTCATCATGAGTCGTCATCCCCCCTCCTTTCCGGCAAGAGGTAAAATAATGACCCCATAGTGCCCCCCCCCAGATACACTACCTGCTAGGAAACCAGACGCCTGCTTCATCAGGCCTACTATACAGAATAGTGGCGATGGGAGCTGATGGCTTGCTGCTCCACCATATTAAATTGTATCCGCATCCTGAGGATGCGGATACAGTTGAAAATGATGCCACTGCCCGTGGGCCCAGTGCAAGTGCACAGTTGTGTTACAGCGGCCCTCGATCAAGCACTGGGAGACCTACACATAGCTATAGTTTCAGACCAGTATTCCACACCCAACTTTGATACGAATCAAAACTGTCTAATATGATTAGTGCTCCCAGGCGTCTGCTGTGACAGGACACATTTTTTTCTCACAACTTTTCCCTATAGGCAATGTAATGAGATTCTTTATTTGCTGTCTCGTAGCCGCCAGCACATCTCACAGGAATGTTCAGAAGGTCTGAGTGAACGCAGCACAGCCTCCCTATGAGCAGGACAGACACAGGCCTATTCTATGTTTCTGTGCAGATTTCCTATGGGTTTCTGACTATAGAACAGCTTAAGGGCTATACTGTATAAATTCTCTAATATTCAGCCCAATGTATTCAGTATATCGTCTGCTTTTTCTAGTCTGTATTTATGTGGCAGTTTTTGCAGGGGCTATGACCCTTATTGTATATTTTTCTTATGTTTGTGTAGACACGTATGTATGTATGTATGTATGTATACATCTGAAGAGCTGAAACCACACTTATAGAGACACTTTAAAAACTATATTAGAGAATCACATAAACGGCAAGTCCCTATTAAAACCTTATCGGAAATACTTACTGCGTATTCTGCAGATTTGTTAGTGAACTATATACTAAAGTCGTAAGACGGCCTGTACTCGCTAACAGACCCGCAGGGATTTTAAAATGACCTTCAACCTTGAAAGTCATGACCGTAACACACAATTATAAGGAGCATTTCCTATGTGTATAATTTCGTAACATATCCTTTAAAGGCCAATAGAGCTTTGGCTTACTGTATTAAAAGATCTGAATTGTATTTGTGTCTACAGGGAATTGAATAATAGACCAGTGGGAGCAAAATGCATATGTTATACTAGCTCTGTAACATATGGCTTGGTGTATGTTAAAATGCACCAGTTTGACTTTTCTATTACTATTACTTGTTTACTATTAGGCGATGTTCACACTATGAAGATTCTGTCAGAATTTTGATGCTGATTTCATGCCTAAATCTTGATAGAATCCGCTAGCATTCCACCATCAATACAAGCAAATAGGGTGTTTTATGCCCCATTTACATGCTGCGAAGAAAATCTGCAAGAAATAGTGAAGGTGTTCATGTTAATTATTGGCGCATATTCCTCGATGTAAAACTAATTACACTGTGGCTAATCCACGTGCGGATCTGCATGCCAATCCGCAGCAGAGATCCGAGTTTCTGCTGAAGGACAAATCCGTACAGTGTGAACTGCTCTTACTAATCAGACAGCAAAACGTGGTGACCTTTCATCGTGTTAAGGTTATATTCACATCACAGTTAACAGTAAGTGCATTTGCACACGACCGAGTGCCACTCGGACCGTTTTTCATGGCATCCGAGTGGTACCCGATAGTTTTCACGGACCCATTCACTTTAGCGGGTGAATCGGGTCCATAAGAACTGACCCTAGTCTTCGATCCGTGGAGAGATAGGACATGTCCTATCTTTCCACGGATCGCTGACGGGGCCTGGCCAGCACACACGGTCGTGTGCATGAGGCATAATACATGAGGTTTTCTAGTCAGCATTTCACCTATTGAGCTCTACTCGCCCCTCACTGGCTGCTGCTGTCAAAAGTTAATTGGCGTTATCCCCTCTCCTAAACTACTCCTCTGACCGTAAATAAGGTCTGAAAACATTTTGCTGCTTTTATGGTAATAATCCGGCAGTCTCGTTCAATCCTCTTTTTATGCCCGCCCACCGTCGAAAACTGGTCCATCGGAATGCTGTCAATCAAAAGTAAGGAGGCGGGGTAAACTCGGAAAGACTTGAGGAATGAAGATATGACTCTTTTATGCTCATTAGCATACAGTGTGGGAACACTAAAACACTGACTACTAAAACTACAGAGCCGACTAAGAAGACAATTATAGGTTATATAGAAATGATTTTTCACCTACTACCACCAGGTATTGCTGGTTTAATAGGTGAAATGCTGGTGACAGGTTCCCTTTAAGAGACACTAAATTTACAAAAACAAAACACGTAACTTACCGTAATTTTATTAACTCTGTTCTGCCCCATTTTGCAAAAATAAATATAACGAGAGTCCCTATATATGAATCGAAGCAAGTATCCATTTTATGTCACCCCCCCACCCCATTCGACCATACCAGTGCATGTGAAACAATAAGAGGGTCTTCGCCTGCTGTGTATCTGCCAGTGAGTTAGCTTGTTCCAGCAGATACCTCCCTTACTGCTCTGTCTGCAGTGGAGACCAAGCAAGCTCAATCCTGCCCCTCAGCTATTCTACATCCAAAGATGGAAAAGGACCTCTGTTTTTGCTGCCAAAATGTCTCTAATTTCTGAATTACTATCTGTTACCGGATCTTGCAGATTGACAGTAAAATAATTGTGTTCTACCCCCCTCCCATGTTCATTTCTATGTATAGTACCCTTTAAAGACCAGGCTAGTAATGACAGGGTGTTCTTTAAAACTACAAGCAGATATGCATTTAAAAACAGATTCTGCTCTGTGGATTCCTCAGATACTTTGTTTTGACCTTGACTCATGACCTTCAAATGCAATTACTTTTTGCTCTGCCAATGTCTTCTGGATGACCCATACAGTGACATCTGTTTAAAGCGGACCGTAATAATATCATAGCTGATCCTATTATTTCTCTTATTCTGTGGGAATATGTAGCTGCAGATGTATTTGTCATTTTCATAATAAAATACACTGGTGAAAGTAAAGTTTTTTTCTTTTAGAGAGCCTTAAATAAATACAGTAAGTAAGGTTCCATTCGCATCTGCGTCAGGGCTCCGTTCATGGGTTCCGTCTGAGCTTTCCATCAGGGGAACCCGTGAACGGAACCCTGACTGAAACCGTTTGCATCACCATTGATTTCAATGGAGACGGTTCTGGTGCAAATGGTTTCCGCTTGTCACCATTGTGCAAGGGTTCCGTCATTTTGACGGAATCAATATCGTAGTAGACTGCGCTATTCATTCCGTCAAAACAACGGAACCCTTGCAGAAGGGAGACAAACGGAAACAATTTGCACCGAATTAGTCACAATTGAAATCAATGGTGATGCAAACGGAAACCTATGGTTTCAGTCAGGGTTCCGTTCACTGGTTCCCCTGATGGAAAGCTCCGACAGAACCCAAGAACGGAGCCCTGATGCAGATGTGAACGAAGCCTAAGAAGAACATTTTCATGACCACCCTCTTTTTTGCTATTGGAATTATTATGATTTCGAACTGGTGATTAAAACTGCAATTGTGGTAATAATTTATCAAGAAGATAAGTGTCGTTTTTATTTTGTTGTTTCTTGTAGGGGGTGTAAAACTTGGACTTGGAGACTTCATCTTCTATAGTGTCCTTGTTGGAAAAGCTTCAGCCGCAGCCAGTGGAGACTGGAATACGACCTTGGCTTGTTTTGTTGCCATACTGATTGTGAGTATCACATTCTGAAGCCATAACTCCAATTATATTTTACTAAACACAACCAGGGCTTCTGTGGTAACCTTGACGTAACGGGACCCAACTCAGGTCAGTCTTGTCCCCCTTCTCCGTCAATCGTGTTACCCTGTGAAGTGCTCTCCTTTATCAGGGTGCACAATGTTGGCAAACAAGAAAGAGGAGTACCACCACTACTCTTCTGCATATGATGCGGTGAAGGAAAAAACCTTAGAGCGCCTACTTCTATGGTGGAACGTGATTATGCGGACCAACTTCAGCAGAAGCAACCTATTCTGTTTTTTGCTTTGGGACCCATTCTACTCTAAGCACTTAGCGCCCCAATGCTTTCCTGAAAAATACCTACAGTATATGACGTTGGAGGGAGGAATTGAAAGGGTTGTATTACATTACAGAAATATTGTTGTTTTCCTACAAAAAAAAGCGCATGGGCTGTGTCTTATATTGCAGCTTATGTCTGGTATTGGAATTTCCTTTCAAGTTATTGGGGCTAAATAACAGACACTGCCTATGGACAAGAGTGGTGCTGTTTCTGGAAGAAAGTATCCATGTTTTTCTAATCTCATACAACCTTTTTGATTTACTTTTCAGTTTTTTGGGGACAATTAGCTGGTTTATGGATTTAAACTGATAGAATAGGATCATTTTGATTGTGCACCTGACTTGTATGGTCAATTCTTCTGTCCAGTCAAAGGCTCCACAAGTTTTTTTTTGCCAGAACACTTGTCTCTTCCCCATTTTAAACTGCAGAACATCTTTAGGTAATGGTGGATGACCTCTAAAGTTTCTCTTTAACCTTGATTTATTGTGCTCTTTTCACAGGGTCTGTGCCTTACCCTGCTACTTCTTGCTATTTTCAAGAAGGCATTGCCTGCCCTTCCCATTTCCATCACATTTGGACTCGTATTCTACTTTGCCACAGACAACTTAGTGCGGCCTTTTATGGATCAGTTGGCATTCCATCAATTTTATGTTTAACCTCTGAACAACTTGTTTTCTTTGGACTTTTGTTTCCGTCAATGTGACTGTATACAAGAAAGGCATTTTGCTTTTCTGATTGTTTATTTTCCTGAGTCTAAAGGTTTGAGTAATTACTCCCTTAGTGCTCAGACGGTATCAACTCTGTTTGTATGATTTTGTTTTTGGAAAATTTTCATCCAGTTATCAAATCTATTATGGCCAAAAGTTTTCAGAATGATGGCATTCCTTTACCAGCAAAGGTTTTCAAGGAGTCTCAAGGTGACACAAGAAGTCCTTTCCCATGTTGTATGCGGTTTCCAGAATCGAAAAAAGGTTTCCAACAACAAGATACAAGGGAAGACCAAAGGATGGTAAAATGGTATGAATACCATTATGAAGTTTATTTCCACCCACAAGTACAAAAGGCCAAATGGAGAGGGCATTTGTGGGCCAAATTCCCACTAAGCGGGGAGTGAAATACTTTTCATTTAAAGCAATACTCTCTGGAACAAATATGATCTTCCTGTAATAAAACACTATTGGAGAACACCAATACTAAAGTTAATGCCTGCCTCAACATTTTTTCTTATGAAATACCACTTCAAAAATATTTACTGGGAGAAAATGCTTTGTGTCTGTGCTTATGTTAAAGACACTTGTAGAAATACACCTCCTCTTATTTTACTTTCCTGCAGGGGAGAAGTCGCACTAGAGCACCGCAGGGGTAAAGTGCATGTTTCTTCTTTCTTTTGTATGCTTTAATTGCAAGATTATATGTTTCCTTTTTATTTTTTTATTACACTGCCCATTGAAGCATAGTCGCTACTGAAACCTACGACAGGGGTTTGCCACAAAGAAAAGGTCTATACGCAGGATAATGGCATCTGGGAAATATTGAACCAAATCTCAGATCATCCCTTCCACTTGCAGATACCTTTTGTGGGAGCGGGTAGACTCAGGACGGTGATGCTACACTTCACTTTCCAGCCTCCCAAAACTACTGTTTGTTTTTCATGCTTTTCACTATTTGTCTGCTTTAAGAAGTGTCACACTGGAGAATATGAACGGCTGCCATTAAATCTGATTTTAAAAAGGGAAAAAGTTTAAAAGTTTTGGTCTGTTTCCATGAGGTTATGCCTTTTATAGAGTTTAAAGTCACAGTATTAAACAAATAAAAGGAAAAAAAAAGTCCATTGTATATATACTGGTCTGCAAGTCCCTACTGCTTGCAAATTTGTAACTCTTGTATCAGGTAAATTTTTGTTATTAAAAAAGATTTTGTAATTGTTTAATCTTTAACCGTTATCCCAGTCAAAATTGATCACCGTTCTGTCCATTCACACGTGAGATAAGATAATAGCTGAACAAAACTTGTCTTGTCAGCGATCATCTCTGATCCCACTAATACTGTGCAGTTCTGGTTTTGATGACCATGGAAGGTAATATGGAGAAAAGAATGGAAGTACCTATCGGGCAACAGTGGAGCTCCTTATCTCCCTATCGGGCAACAGTGGAGCTCCTTATCTCCCTATCGGGCAACAGTGGAGCTCCTTATCTCCCTATCGGGCAACAGTGGAGCTCCTTATCTCCCTATCGGGCAACAGTGGAGCTCCTTATCTCCCTATCGGGCAACAGTGGAGATCCTTATCTCCCTATCGGGCAACAGTGGAGCTCCTTATCTCCCTATCGGGCAACAGTGGAGCTCCTTATCTCCCTATCGGGCAACAGTGGAGCTCCTTATCTCCCTATCGGGCAACAGTGGAGCTCCTTATCTCCCTATCGGGCAACAGTGGAGCTCCTTATCTCCCTATCGGGCAACAGTAGAGCTCCTTATCTCCCTATCGGGCAACAGTGGAGCTCCTTATCTCCCTATCGGGCAACAGTGGAGCTCCTTATCTCCGAGAGCAACCCAAAAAAATCCAATGTGAATGTAAATATAACTTATCCATCCATCTTCCCCTCCCTGAGAGCATGTGCCTTAGGGACACCTTTTAGGGTGCAGTCACACGTGGCAGATTTTATTGCAGACATTTTCTGCCACTGAAAATAAGTTCCATTCATCTGAATGGGGTTGTTTCTGCAGCAGGTGCATGAAATTTTGCAAATTCCATTCAGATGAATTGAACTGCATTTTAGTTGCAGAAAACTTCTGCAACAAAATCTGCCGCATGTGACTGCACCCTTAGACCTAATGTGTAGGGGGTGGCTAGAGAGCCAAATAACTTTAAAGTGGAGAAGTAGGGCTTAGTTTAGAGCTGATCTGGGCCTAAGGTCTAGGATATCAACCCCTGGTACGTGTGCCCCACTGGGTTCATGCCACGTCTCTAGGAGATACTTCCCCTCTGCTCATGCTCCTCTTCCAATACACCGCAGTGTACAATAATAGCCTCGAGGGTATTTTGATCTATTTTTCTTGAGTAGGGGCTACTTGGTTTAGGAACGTTGGAAAATGCTTGTCTAGACTGTATTTTAAAGAAAGATGATTGTGGGGGGGGGGGGGGACTGTGTACCAGCAATGCTGTTGCTTGGGATTTAACTGGCAACAGAATAAAGCCAGGTGCAAAGGAGTAAGTGGTCAAAAACGCATGTAACTCTGGAGAGGACATGTAACCATCTAGCAGGTAAATTCCTTAAAACCAGTAATCGGCAGTCCATGTCCCACACTTGTCCTGCGCATGCAAGATCCTGGCGTTGTCTGATAGACGTGACTGAGTGGAGATAATAGGGATAACTTAAAAAGTGAGTGATTCTTACACAGTACTTTTTGTTATTTTGAACCGTTGAATATTTAATTCCAAATTTACACTTGTTTTTTATGTCTAAATCAGGTTCCCTATGTCATACCAGTGGACTTGTTAAGTGTATTGGACCTCTTGTAATGAGCCCATCACCTATGTGTGTCACCTGAACATGATCAGAAAAGGTTTTCAGACTCTGGACATAAACCAATGTAATATAATCTTTTTGTTAACTCGCAGCAAGCAGAGATCTTCAATATGATGGGAACACAAAGAGGCAGATTTACTAAGACTAAGGTTTCATACGCTAGTTTTAGTCTGAAGCCTGCAGGCGTGAGATGCGACAAATTTATTAAGAGGTGCAACCCTCTTAATAAATCTGTCGCATCCCAGGCGGTCCTGTTGGGGCCATGGGTGACCATGCCCCGCTCCACTAAGCCCCTGCAATTGTTTTAAGTGGCGTAAGCGGTGGAAAATGAAAAAAAGAAAAAGCAATGGCATAATACCAGTGGAATACAGTTCAGAATTTCCACCCATTTGTATTAAAATGATGTATAAGTTTTCATGATTTTAGTTTGTGTAAACTTAATGTCTTATTGTGAAGCGAGACCATTGCTACGTCTACATTTTCCAACTCCGTAAAAGGCATTTTGGAGTTATCAGTGTGTTGCTGTGTTCATTACTTTAACCCCTTGAGGACTGGGCCTATTTTGGCCTTAAGGACCAAGCCCCATTTTTCAAATATGACGTGTCACTTTGTGGTAATAACTTTAGAATGCTTTTACTTATCCAAGTGATCCTGAGATTGTTTTTTTCATGACACATTGTGCCTAATGTTAGTGATAAATTTCGGTCCATGTGTTTTACGTTTATTAAAAAAATCTAAAATTGACAGAAAATTTTGAAAAATTAGCCGTTTACAACAACTGCAATTCTCTGCTTTTGAGACATATAGTGATATCACACAAAATAGTTAATAATTAATATTAATCATATGTCTACTTTATGTTGGCATAATTTTTTTTCATCCTCTTATTTTTATAACTTTAGCACCAATTTTTCAAGAAAATTTCAAAAACCTTTTTTAGGGACCAATTCAATTCCGAAGTGACTGAGGGGCCTATATAATAGAAACCCCCATAAATGACATTATAGAAACTACATCCCTCACATTATTCAAAACTGCAGTCCAGTCTCAAACTTTGTTAACCCTTTAGGTGTTCTACAGAAGATAAAACAAAATGGAGGTGTAATTTCAGTTGCATTTATTTTTACAGATATTCAATTTTAATACATTTTTTTTACTGTATCACAAAGAGTTAACAGCAAAGCAAACCTCAATATTTATTACCTTGATTCTGTAGTTTGTAGAAATATCTCATATGTGGCCCTTGTGCGCCTCTTGACTCAAACGCAGTCCTCTGAATTGAAGGAGCACGTATGGATTTTAGGGCCTTGCTTTTATAAGGATGTTTTTCAAGCACCATGTTGAATTTGTAGAGCCCCTAAAGTACCACTACAATGAAAACCCAAAAAGTTACCCCATTTTGGAATTTACACCCCTTGAAGAGGCTCTGTCACCACATTATAAGTGCCCTATCTCCTACATAAGGAGATCGGCGCTATAATGTAGGTGACAGTAATGCTTTTTATTTAAAAAAATATCTATTTTTACCACTTTATTAGTGATTTTAGATTTATGCTAATGAGTTGCTTAATGCCCAAGTGGGCGTATTTTTACTTTAGACCAAGTGGGCGTTGTACAGGGGAGTGTATGAGACTGACCAATCAGCCTCATGCACTCCTCTCCATTCATTTACTCAGCGCATAGGGATTCTGCTAGATCCTTATGTGCTGTCTTATACTTACAAATTAACAATACTGAAGTGTTTAGACCGTGAATAGACATTCCACGGGATGTCTATTCACAATCTCTGCACTTTGTTACTCTGTCTGTGGTAGTTACAGCAGAGGAAGCGTGATCTCGCGAGATCTCACTGTAAATGACCGGTTACAACGAGATCACGCTTCCTCTGCTGTAACTACCATAGAAACAGTAACGAAGTGCAGAGATTGTGAATAGACATCCCGTGGAATGTCTATTCACGGTCTAAACACTTCAGTATTGTTAATGTGTTAGTATAAGACCGCACATAAGGATCTAGCAGGATCCCTATGCGCTGAGTAAATGAATGGAAAGGAGTGCATGACGCTGATTGGTCAGCGTCATACACTCCTCTGTAGAACGCCCACTTGGTCTAAAGTAAAAATATGCCCACTTGGGCATTAAGCAACTCATTAGCATAAATCTAAAATCGCTAATAAAGTGGTGAAAACAGATAGTTTTTTTTAATAAAAAGCACTGCTGTCACCTACATTATAGCGCCGATCTCCTTATGTAGGAGATAGGCCACTTATAATGTGGTAACAGAGCCTCTTTAAGGAATATATCTAGGGGTGTACTGAGAATTTTGAGCCCACATGAGTTTTCCAGAATTTGATGGAAAGCATGAAAAAATTCAAATTTTTCACAATTATGCCTTTCCAGTGCCCAGCTTGTTATAGAAGACACTCCTACCATAGATTGTTATGCAGGTTCTCCTGGGTATGGCAATACCTCACATGTGGCCATTATCTGCTGCCTGGGCACACGGCAGGGCTCAGAAGGGAAGCAGCATCTTTTGGCTTTTGGAGCACACTTTGCTGGAATAGTTTTCAGGTGCCAGGTTGCATTTGCAGAGCCCCTGAGGTATTCATACAGTGAAAACCCCCAGGAAGTGTCCCCATTTTGGAAACAACAATCCTTGAGGAATTTATGTAGGAGTCACTGGGCCGTGAAAATGTAAAATTGCATTTTTTCCAATAAAACGTTGGTTTAGCCCCAAGTTGTTAATTTATACAACGGATAATAGGAGAAAAAGCCACCCCACAATTGTTATACCCCATATGTGGTCGTAATTTGCTGTATTTGCTCAGAAGGGAAGGAGCACCATTTGGCTTTTGAGCATAGATTCTGCTGGAATATTTTTCGGGTGCCATATTGTGTTTGCAGAGCCCCTGAGGTACCAATAGAGTGGGAACCCCCAAGAAGTGAACCCTGTTTCGGAAACTACACCCCTCAAGGCATTTATCTAGGGGTGTAGTGATAATTTTGACCCTAGAGGAGTTTTCCAGAGCTTGATGCAAAGCATGAAATATTGCACATTTTTTATAATTGTGCCATTTCAGAGCCCAATATGTTGTGCCCAACTTGTGTTATCGGAGATATTCACCCCATGAATTGTTATGCAGGTTCAGAAGGGAAATAGCACCATGCCTACTCTGGTGATATTTACTACATTGTAACGTGATTACAGAGGTTAAGGAGGTTTTAAAATATAAAAAAAAAACAAGAAGTGGCCCCATTTTTAAACTTACATCCCTCAAGGTATTCATCTAGGAGCATAGTGACAAATTTGACTTTTCAGATTTTTTTTGTAGGAATTAAAGCAAAATTGGTAGAAAATTAAAATAATTATTTTACAGACTTGTGGGTTTGACGGAACATTTTGGGCATTTGTCAAGCTACCACTGGAAAAAAAATTAAAATAAAAACTACCTCACAATTCATTCAGCTTTTTTTCCTGTGTTTGATACCCCATACGTGACCTTTATTATTGTACAGGCACACTGGGGCCAGAAGTGAAGGTGTACCATAAGGCTCTACAAGGCTTAGTTTTTGCTTGGGTGATTTTGGCCCACCATGGTGGTTTTCATCTAGGGGTTTAATGATTTTCATATATATATATATATATATATATATATATATATATATATATATATATATGTGCACAAATGGGCAATTTTAAATGATAGTGACATAAAATTTAAGATGAAATACAAAAAAACTAATTAAAATGTGTAATGAGGGGCCTATTCTTGAACAACCTCTCAAAATTTGGATGATCCGGGGATGGACACTGCTCATTATAAGCAAAATGTAAAAACTTTAAAAGGGCCTTAAAACGTTTTCATGGCATCACAGCACGGAATATAGGTGTATCATACAAAATATGACTAATATGATTTTATGGTTGTTTCTCTCATAAGGCCCATGTTGAGAAAAAGCCCCCAGAAGGTTGCAATCTTAGTTGAATTGATTGGATGCCAGGCTTGGGTTCTGGCATAATGGGATGTTGGATTTTTGGCTAAGAACTGTTGTGCATATAAATTTGTTTGCGTAACCAGGTTAACTAAAGTATCCGGAAAAAAAAATATTTCCTGAAAGCCAGTTGTATTTATTTTTAAGGTAAACTCTTGTATTTCAGGTGTGTGGGTGGTATCCATATGGGGTCACTTGTGCCGGGCTCATTCGGTTCACTAGCCCTGCTTAGTTTCTGAGGGGGTTTCTCGTCATCAGTGGAGGAGGATAACAAAAACTCTACTTCATCCTCACTGGTACTTTCAGTATCTGAACATAAAATGGCATATGCCTCCCTCACGCTAAATAGACGAGACTTTCTGGGTATATAACCACGCTGCACTAACCCTGATGTGCAAAAGTAAATTCCTGAATTAGTAAAACTTTTTTTTTTAATGAAGACAAAAGTAGAACCCTGACAAGGTAACTGTGACGTGCAAACGTTGCACACAAAATTACTATTAAATTACTAAACTAATCTAAATTACTTTAAAAAAAAATGTATGAAGATAAAACAAAAAAAAACAAACCCCCACAAAATGAGTACTCAAAATATGGGAGTAGTGAGTAAAGTTGGACTAGAGCTGTTAGGCAGTGAAGGGTTCTGGTGGGCGCTAAAAGGTGCTGGTGGACCCTATAGCAGCACTAAAGGGTGCTTGAGGGCACTGAAGTGGGCTGATATAAATACTGATGGCTACTAAAGGGGGCTGATATATGTATATATTGATAGGCACTATAAAGCACTGATAGGCGCCAAGATGGGCTATTTAGACTAGTTTTTCTTCACTGCTTCGACAACTCTTTGATCTCACAGATCTCACACAAATGAGATCAGAGATATTTTTTCCCGGTCCATTCACACGGTCCGTTAAAATGATGGCTGTGTGAATATCCCCATGCATTGATTGTAGTGCAGCCTTGTGACGACCGTTAAAGAAAAGCCCCAAAAAACGGCCGTCACACGACCGATTATCACTGTCTTCTGAATAGGGCCTTAGACTTATGACTGCTCAGGTGTTGTACAGGATTATAAAACATGGCTGCTTACTTTAGAAAAAAAGCAGCCACATTTTTCTAAGGGCTTGTCCACACGATTTGCTGCAGAAAATTTCCGCAGCATTTACTAGCGGACAATCCGCTGCGGAAAATCTGCCCCATTTCATGCATTTTTTTTCTGCAGAAAATAGTGCAGATTTTTGCTGCGGCTTTTTCAAGGGCTGTGTGATGATATTTCTTCTTCCTGTGATGTCATTTCCACCCCTGTAAGAAATTCTGCAGCGTTTCCTCAGCAAATTTTGCAGTATATCAGAGAAACGCAGGAATTCAGTCCACTTCCTGCAGCAATAATTGACATGCTGCGGAACTAAAATTACGCACCGAATGTGAATTTCTGGACTGAATTTGTACGCAACGTGTGGATGACATTTGTTAAATAACATCCACTTTGCTGCCACTTTATTTTGCTGCATATTTTCCCTCTGCAATAATAAATATGCAGCAATTCAGTTACGTGTGGACAAGCCCTAATTCTGTACTACCCCTTTAATTGCTATGGTGGTAGGTACTGACAGGTGAGAGTTGTGGTTCGATGATAACTAAATGGATGAAAGGTTTAGTATTAGGGGAAGAAAAGAAGTGCCTAAACAGTGAGATATGGTAAAATGAGTAACGTGGAGGCGAGGTCAGGAAGGGACAGCTCGTACCTGTTTAGTAGCTCAGTAAGACCTGATGGCATCTAGGGAATGCCCGTGTTTCTGCCATGTGGGTGTGTTTGAGGGAGGACCTCGACCCACCTATTAATACTGCAGGTAGGCAAAGTTTTAGATTTTTTCTGTATGTTTTGGTAATAAACTGCTGAAAAAGGCTTTAAAAATGTAAATATTTTGTACAGTCTTGACATTTGTTGTGCACATTTTGAAATCTAATATAATAAAATAGTTTAAAGCGTAACTAAACGTTTGATAAACTTCTGACATGTCAGAAGTTTTGATTGGTGGGGGTCCAAGCATGGAGACCCCCACCAATAGCTAAAACGAAGTGGCAGAAGCGCTCAGCTGCTTTGTGTCTGTTCGGCTTTTCCGGAAATCAATGTATCGGAGTACGGGCTCAATAGAAAGTCTATGAGCCCGTACTCCGATGCATCAGCTTTCCGGAGAAAGCCGAACAGACACAAAGCGGCTGGGGGGCTTCTGCCGCTTAGTTTTAGCTATTGGGGGTCTCAGTGCTCGGACCCCCACCAATCAAAATTTCTGACATGTCACTATGACATGTCAGAAGTTTGTCAAACTTTAGTTACGCTTTAAAACTACGTTATGCTTGTATCTCCTTAAATAATTATTATAGTGGAAAGATTACTAATGGCATGTCTTTTCCATCTCAATATTGAGCTACATGTGTAGCAGTCAGCAGAAGGCTCAAATCCTAATGGATTATTCCACTATGCGTGGAGGACAGAGATTATCTAGGAAAAGCGGCTTACTGATGATGTAAAGCACAGAGAGCTCAGACTCTATAAATGATGGTCTTAGCAGACACTATTTGGTAGACAGGCACACATCACAGTACAAGCTTGCTGTTTCCTTGAACTAAAGGACCATGTCTAAAGAGAAGCTGGATTCACTGGTGAAGACCATGGAAGCTATGCTGTCTGAGGTTGAGCAGCTAAAGGTTCACTGTACCAAGCAAACTGAGGAGGTCAACCGACTGGTGCAAGACCTGCGGAAAGAGAACAAGGATTTGGCTCAAAAATACACTCAAATTACTCAAGACATGCAGGAAGCCAAGGAAGCTATTGGTCAACTTCAAGATACCAAGTTTGCCTTTGAAGCGAAGGAGAGGCAAGCTCAGAAACTAAGCAGACAGCTCTAAGAACCTAAAGCACCTACAAGATGGAAACTATCCCATTGGTAATGAGTGGATGTTCTTACGGCAAATTTAAGGGTCTTGAAATCTTTGAAGATTGGAAGGAAATGTGATCCGGTCGAATTTTGCCTGTAGCTAACCCTTCTGTTCCATTAAACATTTCAAGTCTGGACAAAAGGTTTTATAAATCCCTTTTATGAATGGACCGTGGATGATGGACAAGCTAGAAGTTTATCTTATATGATAATTTTTGCTAACTTATTCAGTTAAAGGTTTGATTGTACCAATGATAATGGTACCGAAGACCTGCACTGCGACTGGACAAACTGGGGCTTCACTGTTCAGGTGTCAACGATTAGAAGACAGAATTTTGGCAACTCAGATTTTTGTTCGAACATGTGTGATGATGATGAATGCAACTTTTGTGACCATCTTAAAGTCAATAGTGCTCTCTAAAGACATCACAACTAAGCTCCGATGTCCGCTTAATAATACTTACTATTAGAAAAATATTTATATTCTATTTACAATGATTCGATCTGTGAAAAATGACTTTCTACTTCTTAGTGACAGCCCCCATTGCTTCAGTAAAATTAGTTATTGTGCTTCCTGAGCTATGTATTAATTCGGACAGATAATTTTAGCCATTACCTAATTTTTTTTATAGCGTGTCACAATGTTTGTTTTGCCTTTTTTTTTTTAGTACTTCTGTATATTCATTTGTCGTGATCACTACCCCTGAATCATGACTTCCATTGTTTTGTGTTGAAAAAAAAATCGTGATTAAAATTCTTTATGTAATTGCGCTTTTTATTTGAGATTACTGTCTAAAGCAAGGGGAAATACTTTTGAAAGTTTTAAATTTAGCAAGTAAAATCAAAAAGCATCCAGAAACAGAAATTGCACACCATACATCTGCATATTTAACATAAACACAGAAAAAAGCAGAACATTAAAGACACCAATTTTTCTTTAAGGCCTCATGCACACGACCGTGTTTTTGCGTCCGCAATTCCCCCGCAAATCCACGGGAGAATTGCGGACCCATTCTTTTCTATGGGGCCGTGCACACGACCGTAGTTTTTGCGGTCCGTGCACGGCCCGGGAACCCGGACCGCAGAAAGTACGGACATGTCCTATTATGGTCCGGAGTTGCGGTCCGGGCTCATTGAAAACAATGGCCCGGCCATGTGCATGTGCGGGCGGCTTGCGGCTGACAGTCCGCTGACAGTCCGCAGCCGGCCGACACGAAAATCACGGGCGTGCACACGGCTACGGTCGGGCTACGGTCGTGTGCATGAGGCCTAAGGGTATGTTCACACGGCTTATTTTCAAGCTGATTTTGGAGCATAAAAAAAGCCTCGTTTTACACTCCAAAATACACTTGAAATAAGCCTGCAAACCGTTTCCCATTGATTTCAATGGTAAATACACTGTGCTGTTCACATGAGGTGTATTTTCACGCCGCTGAATTTAAAAAGGAAGTAGCAGGTCACTTCTTGAGGCATTTTTGGAGCTGACGTTTCATTGACATTACAAAAAAAAAAAGTTTCAAAGAAAAAAAGCTACATTTTCAGCTTCAAAAACGCCTTGAAATCAGAGGCGGTTTTCCATTGAAAACAGCCTCGTGATCTTCAGCCACCTTTTTTTTGTACGTGTGAACATGCCCTAATATTGTATTGGCAATTATTTTGGCTGGAACCTATTTGTATGGGGCTTCCTGACCCTCCCATAACAGCAGATGTGTGGGGTGGGGGGGTGGGGGGGGGAGCAGGCCTGTTGGATTTCAACATTCCTGATCCTTTGCTCCTGTAGTTGATGACCCGCTAGCAGCAGTCTCTTCCCCTCTCCCAATAAAGATGCCGAACAGTCATGTTTTAAGATGGAGTCGGGCCATACAAACATTCGGCCAACAGCTATATGAAGTGTATGACTGGCTGTAGGCTCGAATGTGCGTTTTAGATATGCATTTCTGTGTTTTGTTTTATTTAAATCTTTTTCTACTTTGCACTAGGCTGCACTGAAGCTGCTCATGGACAAGAAGTCTAAATCCTTTTCTCTCAATTTCACCAGCATGCCTAGTTGCCAGGTAGTAGTCGGTGTCTGTTTATATGTTATTTAATAGGTGCGGGCTTGCTTAGTATATAAGTGTTTATGGTTTCGATGTTATAGATTTTCATCAACAGACTGCAACCTGTGGCTTAATAGTAACTTTAGACCGCACAGTCCTGACCTATCCGCTTAAGACTAGATTCAATCATGCTTATGTACAGTATCAGGAGGAGAGGTCTCACAGTGACCGGTTGTAGGCAGAGAATCAGAGGGGGTAGGTTTTAGGCTTCAGAATTGGTAAGGCAGATGTCTGGAGCATGAACAATTGAAATTGGAAGAAAAGGACTGCACGTAATTTACTGCACAGTCGAGTTTTCAGTATTGGCAGAAGATCCTCTTTAAATGGGGCTGTATGACGGCAACGGCTTTTTTTAAAAAAAGCACGGTGATCAGCTAATCTTTGCGGGTTCGGCTTCTCTAACCCCTCGGTGATCATCTGTTATCTCAGGGGAAGCCTCGTCTTGGCTATGAATTTAGCATTGCATGGTGGCCATTACAGATAATGGCTGTTCATGTAATGCATGGATGAGCCAGATCCACAAGAGTAGAAGACCCCCCTAATAGGGCATATGGACAGCGGTTGTTTTTGGGGTGAGACAACCTCTTTAACCCAAGCTTTTGTTTTTTTCATTGTTGCATTCCAAGAGCCATAATTTATTTTTCCTCCAATGTGGTGCAGGGATTGTTGTTGGACAAATTGTATTGTTCAATGGTATAATTTTCGGGTACGTATTAGGCTTCGTTCACATCTGCGTCAGGGTTCCACTCTGACGTTCCGTCAGAGCTTCCCGTCAGAACGGAACCCTGACTGAGACAAACGTAAAACATAGGTGCAAATGGTTTCCGTTTGTGTCAGTTGTGCAAGGGTTCTGTCGTTTCGACGGAATGAATACCATAGTCGACTACGGTATTTGTACCGGATCCGTCACCATTGAATTCAGTGGTGATGCAAACGGAAACCTATGGTTTCCGTTTGTCTCAGTCAGGGTTTCGTTCTGACAGGAAGCTCCAACGGAATGTCAGAACGGAACCCTGACGCAGATGTGAAGAAAGCCCTAGAGGAATGAAGAAACAACAACCATTCTGCCATTTGTTTTTTGCGTTTTGTTTTTTTTTCAATGTTTGCCATTTGGTATAGTTTTTGTTATATTTTAGTACTTTTGCACCATAAAAACATGTTTTATGGGAAAACGTTCTTTTTTTTTTTTGTAGCTGATTTCCGAGACTTATAACTGTTTAATTTTTCCCTCGACTGAGCTGTATGGGGGCTTTTTGCAGGATGGTTTGTAATTTTTATTGGTATCATTTTGGTGTTCATATAATTTTATTGATGTACATATTGATTTTATAATAAAATATGTTTTTGGGGGATTGGAAATAAACCGCTAATATGCCATTGATTTTTGTCTATGCCATGCGGTATAAGTAAGTTATTTTTATTTTAAAAGTTGCTTATGGCACACTTGGGGCCTTTGTTAGGCCCCCGACTGCCATAGTTCCCAATCAGTGCCCCGCGATTGTGTGACGTGGTGTCGATCGGCTGACAGAGTTCCTCCTACCTATATCACCTTAGATGTCGCTGTCGCTATTGACCGTGGCACCTAAGGGGCTAAATAACAGATCAGAGGTACCGGTTAAGGGATTGCTATTTATTCAGGTTTGTAATACATTAACCCCTTCCCGACATCCGCCGTGTATATATATATATATATATACAGCGCACGTCGGGTGGGGCAATATGGAGCGGTCTCGCAGGCTGAGCCCGCTCCATGGAGCGAGTGTGTCGGCTGTGTGTTACAGCCGACACTTCAGGGTAATGAGCGCGAACCCGCTTGTTTTAACCCGTTAAATGCCGTGGTCAATAGCGACCGCGGCATATAAATGACTAGAAATGGGGGCAGCCCCCTGAAAAGTTCCAACACCCCCCCTCCCCGTGACACGATTGGGGGTGCCGTTGGTTGACATAGCAGCCTGGGGGCCTGATGAAGGTCCCGGGTCCGCCATCCTTACTCCTATGAAGCCCTGCTTCATTGGAGACTGTCAGTATCACAATATACTGCAATACATTAGTATTGCAGTATATCGTACAAGCGATCCAACGATCACTGGTTCAAGTCCCCTAGGGGGACAAGTAAAAAAAAATGAAAACCAGTAAAACAGATTTTTTTTAATAAATAAAAAAAAATATTTAACGTAAAAAAAAACAAAAAAAACTTTTCCCATTTTCCCTCAAGAACAAAGCAAATAAAATTGAAGATTAACATAACTGGTATTGACGCGTCCGGAAAAGTCTGAATTCTTACAATATATCATTATCTAGTCCACACGGTGAACACCGTAAAAAATAAATGCCAGAATCTGTTTTTTGGCCACTTCATCTCCCACAAAAAATGGAATAAAAAAATTATCAAAAAGTCTCATGTACACCAAAATGGTACCAACAGAAACTACAGCTCGACCGCTCAATCGACGGAAAAATAAAGAAGTTATGGCTCTCAGAATATGGTGACAAAACTCAAATTTTATTTTTAACAATCCGTTTTTTTCCTTGTATAGGTAGTAAAAGTTCAAGAAAATATATAAATTTGGTATCACATTTTCACTTTTCCATAACCGTTAAAGGGTTATTACCCTTTTCAGATATGTATGGCATATCCGCATAAATGTCTGATAGATGCGGATCCCAACTCTGGAACTCATACTGTGACCCCCCCCCCCCCCCCCACAAACACATGGTTATGCACCCACTAAGTATGTGTGCATGAGTGGCCACCTCTGCCTACATTCGGTGCCCAGTAGCAGCGAAGGTCGGGTGACCCCCGTTCTCAATATAGGTGCAGGTGGCAGATCCTGTGAATATGCTTTACATTTGTTAGATGGAAATAAGCCTTTAAATTTCCATAAGTTCTTTTTTACATTAAACATATGACATGTAAAGCCTGAAAACAATTAATTTAATAAAATAAATGGCTACAGACATTGCAAACATGCATCTGATTAGGATGGTGAGAAACATTTTTTAATTTCCTGCAGATCAAAGTAACAATTCTTTTCATGTGTTGCTGAAAATCTGTTATGTGAAAAGTCTGATTTAAAAATAAAAAAAAACAACCTACATATAATTTTGTCTCCTAGAGATCAATTGTAATTCACATTGGTAAAGAGCTTTAAACCATTTTAAGAAATATATTTGGAAATTTGCATACAAATATTAGGGGAATCATGTATTACAATGTTGTTACACCCTTGACTTTAAGTCCCTGTTCACACCGTTTTTTGACGCGGAAAACGCACCAAAAAACAGCCATAAACGCCTCCTGTTCATTTCAATGGGAGACGGAGACATTTTTTTCCTAGCAAGCGGTAAAACCGGCTCGCAGGAAAAGGAAGCGACATGCCCTATCTTCTAACAGAAAAAGTATGGGCAGCACAGACCCTCCAGGGTAACAGGGTGCAAAGCCTCAGGGATCCGACATGTAAATCCTGAATATGTAGACAAAAAATAGGAAAAGAGGCAGTAACCCAATAGTCGTATCGAAAAGGATAAATGTATTCACCCCATCAGTGCAGTAGAATGCAACCTTTGTCAAGCAAATGCTGCATTGATCAGCTGAAACGTTGGCATTCTACTGCACTGATGGGTGAATACATTTATCTTTTTCGATACGACTATTGGAGTACTGCCTTTTTTCCTATTTTTTATGTCCTATCTTCGGGCATTTCCGCCTCTGACCTCCCATTGACATCAATTGGAGGCAGAGAAAGCATTTTTCGCTGCGTTTTTGCCCGTGTCGCTCAATGGCTGCGGGTGAAAAATGTGGGAAACTTCTATTTGTAAATATAATATAGTTATCGTGCACCAGTCCTGAATTACAGCCTGTGTTTGATCTTTCACACGGGATCTTTTGTGCATTTTATCAATACATCGAGAAAACCTAAAAACTGTCTCAAAACGCCCACCAAAAATGCTACACCTAGGACGTTCTGCGATTTGGCGTAAACTGAGCCAAGACCAAACCAGAAAGAAAAAAACAAACACATTGGCCCACATTTATTCATTTTAAACCTGATTTTGACAAGATTTGCAAAATGTAAAAAGTTGCATCTAAAATTTTAAATATTGGCACACATTTGTTTTCAGCATTTGTCATCACACTCTTAGAAGGAAAACAGATGAGAAAAGTGACTTGGTCAAGGTGTAAATGTACTATTTCAACTCATTTATCAAAGGCAAAGGTTATAAAAGGCACAAAGTAGTGGCATAAATGTACGTCTGACAATTCCAAATGCAGCCATTTTTATTGCAGAGGCGCGCGCCTTTTAATAAATTTGGCATAATTCTTACCATCTACCCTCTCCAATTTCCCTGCAAAATATGCCATTGCTAATTAATGTGGGCCAGTGTGTGAATGGAAATTTATATTTTCCTA
Organism: Rhinoderma darwinii; assembly: GCF_050947455.1. NCBI lineage: Eukaryota > Metazoa > Chordata > Amphibia > Anura > Rhinodermatidae > Rhinoderma > Rhinoderma darwinii. The sequence continues at coordinate 60,107,300 of NC_134698.1, forward strand.
TTTAACTCACAGCAAACATCTGCGCTTTTGTTGTATGGAGCATCCACATTGGATAGGCGGTCAATACTTTTTGTAGGAAAACCCCTTAATGACCGGGCCATTTTGCACGTTAATGACCAAGGATTATTTTTTGTTTTTTCACGGTCGCATTCCAAGAGTCGTAACTTTTTTTTTTTATTCCATCGACATAGCCGTATAAGGGCTTGTTTTTTGCGGGACGAGTTGTATTTTGTAATTGTACCATTTTTAGATGTTAATAACATATTGATTAACTTTTACTAACTTTATTTTAGGAGAGAATTGAAAATAAGCAGCTATTCCATCATTGATTCTCACGTTATAAATTTACGCCGTTTACTATGCAGCGTAAATAACATGTTAACTTTATTCTATGGGTCGGCACGATTACGGGAATACCAAATATGTAAGGGTTTTATATGTTTTACTATGTTTGCACAATAAAAACCCTTTTAGAAAAAAATTACTTGTTTTTGCATCGCCGCGTTCCAAGAGCCGTAACGTTTTTATTTTTCCGTCGATGTGGCCGTACGTGGGCTTGATTTTTTCAGGCCAATGTGTAGTTTTCATTAGTACTATTTTGGGGTACATAGGACTTATAGATTAACTTTTATTTTATTTTTTATGGGGGGAATGGGAGAAAAGAGAGAATTTTGCCGTTGCTTTTTGCGGTTTTTTTTGGACGCCGTTCATCCGGCGGTTTAATTAATGTGTTCATTTTATTGGTCAAGTTGTTACGATTGCTGGGATACCATATATGTGTATGTGTTATTTGTTTTGACACTTTAACTAAATAAAACCACTTTTTGGGTTTTATTTGATTTTAACTGTAATTATTATTCTTTTTTTCCACAAACTTTATTTAACTGATTTACATATTTTTTTTAAGTCCCACCAGGGGACTTCACTATGCGATCTGTTGATTGCATATATAATGCTTTGGTATACTTAGTATACCAAAGCATTATTGCCTGTCAGTGTAAAACTGACAGGCAGCCTGTTAGGTCATGCTTCCGACATGGCCTAACAGGCATTTGCTGAAGACAGACCTGGGGGTCTTTGTTAGGCCCCCGGCTGTCATGGAAACTCGACGGCGACCCGCGATTTGTTTGCGGGGGTGACAGAGGGAGCTCCCTGCCTCTGTCAAACACATTAGATGTCGCTGTCACTATTGACAGCGGCATTTAATGGGTTAAACTGCCGGAATCGGAGTGCGCTTCGATTCCGGCAGTAGCAGCAGGAGCCAGGCTGTGTATAACAGCCGTGCTCCTGCCGCTGATCGTGTGTGTGCAGTGTCAGTACCCGCGCCATCACAGGATGGATATATCCGTCGTCCTGCGCGAACTAGCAGCTGCAGAGGACGGATATATCCGTCTTTCGGCTTTAAGGAGTTAGAGATTTCTGTCACTAGTTTAGTAATGCCCGATCTCCTAGCAGATCTAATAAGCGCTGTCACACTGATAATACTAGTCCCAAAACGTTTATTTTAAAAGTTATAAGCTTTTTTCTAAATATGCAAATGAGCATACTTGACGAATGGGTGTCAATACCAGCGATTCTCCTGAGGTGGAGCTACCTCACAGCCTCTGACGCTGTCCAATTAGTATGAAGCTTCTTCACACAGTGTGAGAGACTGAGACTGGAGGGAAGTTAGCTGGCGCTAACAAACAACCGCTGTGGTGCTGGGCAGGGAAGGGGGAGAAGCTAGATACTGATTGGACAGCGTCGTACAGAAAACATTACACCGCCCAGAGTGAAAAGAAAGATTCACCTCCTATTTGGCTATTATAGCCAAATCAGCAGATTTTGAAAAATTGTCATAAATTTGCAAATAAACATTTTTGAAAAACAAATCACACTGTAGTTATCAGCATCATAGCGCCTATTAGATTAGTTAGGAGATAGGGAATTGATAAACTAGTGACCTTAACATCAGAACATTGCAAACCTCACTCACAAGACACGGAGGCAGGTCTTTCCATCGCTTAAGTAGGTAAGACCATCAGGGACTGTTCATGGATAAGCGCAGAGTCGCTGTGGTGAAGGACCTGCGGCCAGAAGTGTAAACACAGCATGATCTCACGATTGAAACTAAGCTCACTCTGCAGGGAAGGGGAGAAGCTGTATGATGCGGATTGGACAGCCTCATACAGACAAAGACGCCGCCCACAGAGAGAGCAGTGTTACCGCCCCTTTGGCTAGTATAGCCTCATTTGCATATTTAGAAATAAGCTCATAATTTTTAAAATAAATGTTTTGGGACACAATTTTCACTGGAATGATCCTTGTCTCAGCGCCTATTAGAATAGCTAGGAGATTGGCCATTACTAAACTAGTGACAGATCCTCTTTAAGTCAGTTGCATTTTATTTTATTTTTTTCAACAGCATTTAATGTCTTTTTTGGTAAATATGTGTTTTATATAATCACCATTATTTTTATTTTCTTGCTAGTACTGTTCATTTTTTCCTCGCTATTCATCTGTATGAGCTGCAACATGGCTTTATAAGCTCTCAAGCCTTTTTGAATGTAACATTTTTAAATTCTCTTCCTCACTCCCTGTAGCCTTGACAGCCTATTATATTAATGATATACATCTGTGATGGAGTGTTATATATCCGAATATATACATTTTTTTTATTGCTTTTTTCAAATTAAATTTGTAACCTTTGGCAACAAACACTGTTTTTTTGTTTTCTCCCATATTAGTTACTATTTCCGTTCCAACATCATGTTCCAGCATTTGTATGAACTGTTTTGTCCTAGTTACATTATGGAGAAAAATGTATAAACCAGAAAAGAAAATTTCCCTTCAGCAGATTAAGACTTGTGGAAATTAAGCAAAATGTAATGAACAGAAAACAACCAATTAATTAGAGCGCCTAAAGTCAATCTAAACCTTGGAGCTGTTTTAAGCCTTTTGGCTATGTTCACACAGGACAGATATGCTGCATAAAAGCAAACCGCGTATTCGCCCTGGGCGCCGCAGGGAATTCCGGCAGAAAAAACGCATCAAATTTTGGTGCAATTTTTTGGCCCGAATATCCGCTGCGGAAAACTGCACATAAAAAAAACATTTCATACTTATATAGCCATGGTGACGTGACCCTCTACCGTCTTGCAAGCCGGCCTCCTGGGATGATGTTTCATCCCATGTGACCACTGCAGCCTGTGATTGGCTGCAGCGGTCACATGGGATGAAACATCATCCCTGGAGGCCGGCCTGGATGAAGAAGTACAGAATTCTGGGTGAGTATAAGATTGTTATTTTCTAAGTTGTGATTTTTGCGGCGGAATTTTGCCTCAGGATTTACACAAATGGATGAGTGAATGAGCATTTTAAATTCTGCAATATGCTCAGATTTCTGCGCTGATTTTTTTTTTTAACTACTACGTATGGATGGTGTTTTGAAAACCACATCCACATGTATTGTACTAAAAATTTCCATGGATTTTGTGGAATCAGCACTGGAAATCCACAACAATACTGCCACATCTGAACGTGGCCTAAAGGCTTCTGACTTTTAATTGACATTACCTAAATTTTAAATCTCCATTCCCAGCTGCTTCCCGGCCAATGACGAAAGTTGAGTTTGCGCACTGTAGACATTATATGACCGATATGCTTTATTATCTGCAACCAAGCCAGCAACTTATACATGCAGTCAAGTACTTGAAGACGCTGTTGTAATTTCGTAGATTTGTAAGTCACCTTTGTAATTTTTAGGGGGCAACATCGGACATTATTTAAAAAGGTATCATTTCACATTAAATACAGGGCCGCTGATCATATGTTACTTTAAGGCTGCCGTTTTAATCACTGCTTGTTGAGCTCTGATGCAAATCTTGCGTAAAAGGATTGAAATCGGCTTCTAAGAGATCTCCCGTCACGTTTAATAAGGATTATATTCCTTTCATCCAAGCTTCCTTCCCTCAACAGATGTCCACATGTCCCATATATTAGATTTATGGCTATGAGACGTCAGTTCTAGAGAAGAACTCCAATGAAAAGGTCCCTTGAGGACAACTTCTCCTACATACACTTGTATTTTTTCCCAACTAAAAAGTGAAGAAGAAATGTCCTTTTTAGATTTAATTTACTGGTGTTGTTTTCTGTGTATTGTAGAATATGTAATCTCAGATCAGAGTATGGAAAGTGTGTGGAGATCAGATGCGACCTAGTACTGAATTGTATAACATGTATGAACAACACTTTAATCTTACATGTGAACACCAGATATTTTCCATCATAACCTTACAGGTGGATTATACAGGCATGATCCTACTGAGGTTATCCTTCCACTCCAACTACACACACATTGCAGATTGCAAATACGATTCCTCCACCCATGCTATATGTGGCAATGCCGCCCTTGTAGCCCCACTCTAAAGAGGCTGTCCAGTAATAAAGGGGTATTCACAAGTCACACGTGTATGGCATATGGCCAGCTCTATGTGAAAAAGGCTGTTTCCGTAACTCCCATAGACAATTAAGAGAGCCGTGCACATGCGTGGCCACCTCTCCATTCATTCTCCGCCTGTGGATGCCCCATAAATGCGAGAGTTGGGAATACGCCTTTAAAAAACAACAACAAACATGGCTGCTTTCAGAAACCGCTCCACACCTGTCCGCAGATTGTATGTGATATTGAAGCTGAGCCTATTTCACTTTAAGGGTATGTGCACACACACTAAATACGTCCGTAATTGACGGACGTATTTCGGCCGCAAGTCCCGGACCGAACACAGTGCAGGGAGCCGGGCTCCTAGCATCATACTTATGTACGATGCTAGGAGTCCCTGCCTCGCTGCAGGACAACTGTCCCGTACTGAAAACATGATTACAGTACGGGACAGTTGTCCTGCAGCGAGGCAGAGACTCCTAGCATCGTACATAAGTATGATGCTAGGAGCCCGGCTCCCTGCACTGTGTTCGGTCCGGGACTTGCGGCCGAAAAACGTCCGTCAATTACGGACGTAATTAGTGTGTGTGCACATACCCTAATGGAGCTGACCTACAATACCAGACCCAACTTTAGTACAGGTGTAGTGCTGTTTTTGAAACAAAGTGGTCATGTGTTTCTAGTTATGGACATCCCCTTTAATTTGCCTTGTTAAATACTGGAATGTTTCTTTGGGAGTACTCTATCCTTTGAAGAAAAAGTTGAATTGCATGTAGGGTACTTTTTCAGACTATTTTCTATTAAAAACAATCACTCTGGGTGTTGTGTTTTTTTTTTTTTGACCTTTAGTAGTACTTTTCATTGCCCCGAAGCACCAGCCTGTCACTGTCTATTGCTGCTATCCAGTGAGGTCAATGCATACCCAAGCATCGCTACTCCCACGAAATGGTAACGTATACCTCAAATATACAGTATGCTACGTGAGTGTTTTTATGAAAATCATTTTATTATCTGCTTGGTTTGTAACAGGTCTTATTTCTACTGGTCAAACGATGGCAACAATTAACTTAGAGGGGTTGTCAAGTCCCTAAAGATTGATGGCCTATCCTCAGGAGAGGCGATCGATATCTGATTGGTCGAGGTCCGACTGCCGGGGACCCCTTCCGATCAGCTGTTTTGAAGAGAGTACAGCGCTCGTACGACCGCTGCTTCCCCTTCATTCCGGTCACTTGCTCACACTGTCAAACACGGCAGTAGCGGCGGTTCACAGTATTACAACCTTCTCCCATTGAAGTGAATGGGAGAAGACTGTAATACTGTGAACCGCCGCTACAAGTGTTTCGACTAATCACACCATAAAAAAAAAATATATATATGTTTACCTAAAAATCACTAGCACTAAGACGTCGTCTTTCTTTCTCTTGCCGAGAATGTTTCTAGGGGACAACATCGTAATACATTATGTGTTGGAGCATAACACACAAATATCTGTAACAAATCATAAAATTCTATGTGCCATATGATGATGTAGGATAAGATGCTTTGTTTTTGCCGTGGTTTTGTTAAAGAGTTTTCTTATTATTAACATTTATCATGTATCCACTGGTGTTTCCGTCATTCCGGTAAAATTTCAATGAAGCGACAGCGCAAATGTGTGACCGCTGCTCCATTCAAAATCCCGCTCGTGATTGTTCGTAAGATAACGGGGGGTCCTAGTGATGAGGCACCCAGCGATCGTACATTTATTACAAACTATTACCAAAAAATTTAAATCCCCATTGTATGTGTAGATTAAAATATCAATACTGTATTGCTCTACAGTGGTTATTGTTTTTATATGCACTCTTGTTATGCTGCATTCCCCCCCCCCCCCCCACACTGATTTATAGAACAAAAAAGCATGTGTCTACCCTTAGTAGGATTCCAGGAAAAAATGTAACATATGAAAAATCATATATGATATGACAGAAAGCCTATTTGTCACTTGTATGACAGATTTATTTTTGTCAAAGAAAAACCAGTCTCGTTGGAGTTTTAAAATTTTGAACATTTTTGAAAAAGGGCAGGGTGTGGGAAATATCACAAATCTGAAAATACAGGAATTTTGGATGACTGAGCAAATAACTTATTTAAAATAGGTAGATAATTCAGTCAAAAGCCTATAACCAAAAACTGAAGACTGCTTTTTGTCTAAGGGTATGTGCACACACACTAATTACGTCCGTAATGTACGGACGTATTTCGGCAGCAAGTTCCGGACCGAACTCAGTGCAGGGAGCCGGGCTCCTAGCATCATAGTTATGTACGATGCTAGGAGTCCCTGCCTCGCTGCAGGACAACTGTCCCGTACTGAAAACATGATTACAGAACGGGACAGTTGTCCTGCAGAGAGGCAGGGACTCCTAGCATCGTACATAACTATGATGCTAGGAGCCCGGCTCCCTGCACTGAGTTCGGTCCGGAACTTGGGGCCGAAATACGTCCGTATATTACGGACGTAATTAGTGTGTGTGCACATACCCTAAGGGTATGTTCACACGCTGAGCCAAAAACGTCTGAAAATACGGAGCTGTTTTCAAGGGAAAACAGCACCTGATTTTCAGACGTTTTTTGAGCAACTCACGTTTTTCGCTGCGTTTTCGCGCCGTTTTCACTCCATTTTTTGGAGCTGTTTTCAATAGAGTCTATGAGAAAACGGCTCCAAAAACGTCCCAAGAAGTGTCCTGCACTTCTTTTGACGAGGCTGTAATTTTACGCGTCGTCTTTTGACAGCTGTCAAACGACGCGTAAATTACAGGTCGTCGGCAAACCCATTCAAATGAATGGGCAGATGTTCGCCGACGTATTGGAGCCGTATTTTCAGACGTAAATCGAGGCATAATACGCCTCGTTTACTCCTGAAAATAGGTCGTGTGAACCCAGCCTAAATGTTCGCACCTTTACTCCATGCTCCAAATGGGTTTACGATTTAGTAATTGCATGTTCAATAAATGAGTGCCACCTGCGCTTACTAAATGCAGTTATAGTAGATGACTATCAAAAATGCTTACGGCTGGTTTGTAGATTTATCCGCTTTCTGTGCGGTCAAGCCAGGGATATAGAATTGTGATTTTCATCCATTGTACGGCAAATAAAATATTCTCTTGTTACGTGATCCTCATATTAAGCAACACAATTAGGATTGAGTATGGATAAGGCTTCTTTCACACTACCGTTAATCTACGTTTACCTCTCTACCATCAGAGGAAGAGAGGATCGAAAGATTAAACGGTTCCGTTAGAATTAGCATTTAATTTAATGGTAATTCTTTTGTTTCGGTTGCTTTCCGTTTGTCTCCATTCACTATGTATGTTTTTTTCACGGAAACAAAAGTTCTGCAGACTGCACTTTTGCTTCCGTAAAAAAACCGGAAACCTAGCGAACCGTTGCTTTCCGTTTAATCTTTTGATCCTCTCTTCCTCTGACGGAAGAGAGGTAAACGTATATTAACGGTAGTGTGAACTTAGCTTTAGGCTGCGTTTAGAAGGCTGTAATGCATTTAAGGCATTTTAGTGTCCATATCATAACCGCAACACCTGGACAGCCCGTGGATCGTGGATTAAACCGAACCAAATTTAGACAACCATAGATTGGGTTCTAGGTGACCTAAATTTGGTTCTGTTGCGTCTTTAGGCTTGGACTATACATTTTGCTTGCAATGTCTTGCCATGTATTCTTGAAAAAAAATTGCCTGCAATAAGTAAATCGCATCACAGGAGATCACATGCCTGAAAGAATGAACACAAAAGCCCAGTCCAGTTTACACTTCGCATTTTGTTTCAGTTATTTTTTAATCAAAAACGAGTGGAGCCTAAAAGTAGGGGAAATATAATTGAAAGCTTTAGGCCGGGTTCCCACGAGTCGGAAACGCTGCGTGAATTTTACGGACAAAATTTCCGCTGCGTAAAAAAGCGCTCATACTTACCCCCTACCTCCTTTGACGTCCGCTCCGGCCTCCTACGATGACGTTGCAGGCCATGTGAAGCTGCAGCCTGTGATTGGCTCCAGTGGTCATATGGGATGAAACGTCATCCCAGGAGGCCGGACTGCAGGAAGAAGGGCTTTCTGGGTAAGCATGATTTTTTTTTTTTCGGAGTTGCGATTTTTGTGGCGTAATCACTGCGATTAAACCACGAAAATCGGAAGACTTGGCTTTCTGTTGCGGGTTTTGCATCCCCATTGAATTCAATAGGGAAAACCCGCAACAGAAAATCAACAAAAAACGCAGCGTAAATTGACATTCTGCGGAATTAAATTCCACACTGCAGGTCAATTTATTAACGTTTACGCTGCGGTTTTTCCCCTGCAGCGTAGCCCTGGGATTTTCTTAATCTCATCCACTTTGCTGCTACTGTAAATGCTGCGGAATTTCCACACACAAGTCTATTGCGGAAATTCTGCAGTGTTTAAGCTACGTGGGAACTCGGCCTTAGGGTATGTTAACACGTGGCAGAATCGTTGCAGAAATTATTCTATACATGAGGTCTGTAAAAATTCATGCACTTTTTTCCAGCTTTTTAGATTGCCAGAAAAAAAAATCAGTGTGTGTGTAACACCTCTTGCACACGACCGAGTTCGGGCCGTGAAAAACAGTCCGTGTGCGGCTGGATATCCCGTCCCGACCGCGGTACAGGGGAACGGGACTCCTGGCATCATAGACATTTATGATGCTAGGAGTCCCTGCCTCCCCACGGAACTGATGTTCCGTACTGTATCGTTTTGTTCAGTATGGAACAGCAGTTCCATGGGGAGGCAGGGACTCCTAGCATCATAAATGTCTATGACTGCAAGGACCCATTATCCACTTCACCTGCCCAGGACCTTAACCATCCTTCTTTGAATTAACACACCAACACCTTCTTTATGGAAATGTGGAAGTGGCCACAGCTTTATTCTTATTTACAAACATCGGCATGAAGACATATATATATATATATTTATTTTTCTCTCCTCCTGAAATGCCGATGCTCCCTGTCTCCATCAGGCATGTAGGGTGCTACCTCCGTCTTCATCTGCCGTACTTTTCCGCCAGCTGTGACATCTACGAAAAAAACAGAAAAAACGCCAGAACAAGAATATAACCGTAGAAAAATTTTCCAAAAACAAAACCAAAAACCACCAGGGGAGGGAGGGCGGGTGTTTCTTCCACTGCAGCTTGAAGGTAAGAGGGCTTTCTGCTCCAAACCCCTGCCTTATATCTTCTTAACCACGCCCCTATTACCCCTTGTTAACCAATCCTGGTCCTGGGCATTATTTTAAACCGTTCCATCCTTTCTTAACCCCTTGCAGTCCCTGACACTCTCCCTAGGCGCTTCAGTGTCTGCAAGATGCCAGGAGTCCCGTTCACCTGTACCGCGGTCGGGCCGGGAAATGCGTCCGACACACTGACCATTTTTCACGGCCCGAACTCTGACGTGTGCAAGAGGTGTAAGGCCTCCTACACACACTGGCAATTTAAACTGCATCAAAATACGCTTCTTTAAGACGCTAGTATTATGAAAATGTAACGTGTTTCATAAGGCGTCTAGTGACGATTTTGGTAGTATTTTTAATTTGGTGTCATTTAATATATGCTTTTTTTTCCGGTGTTTATGAAGTCCTATATATTTGCGGAGAAGCCTATGGGAACAATGCCATAGCTTAGCAAAACAAAACGCCATACCCAGAGCATGATGCTACATTTTAGAGAAAATGCCACTGACTGCAGTTTTTTAAGCAATTTGCTGTTTTTTAGGTAATTTTGCAAACAAAAATGCAGTGTTTTGTAGTGCTTGTGATATTTTACTATAGACTATAATATAAGAGCTGGCCGCACCAAAAAAAGCACCACAAAACGCTTAGAAAAATGTGTGTGAATCCAGCCTAAGGTCTTATTCACACAAGCGTATTTCACGTCCGTGTTACGCGCGTTAAAACAACGGACGTCACACGGACCTATGCAATTCAATGGGCCCATTCAGATGAGTTTTTCACGCAGCGTGCGTCCGCTGCGTGAAACTCACTGCATGTTCTATCCTTGTGCGTTTTTTCCGAGTGCGTAAAAATCACAGACAGCACATGAACGTCATCCGTGTGCTGTCCGTAATTCACGCAACAGTTGCTAAAGAAATAAGAAAAATAAAAACCCTTCCTTCAGTTTTTTTTGCTGATGTAAAATACGGATGACATACGCGTGTAAAAAAACACATATGCGCACCGTACACTGATGTCACGCAGAACTGCAACGCAATTAAAACGCGTTATTTACGTGCACAAAACTGACACGTTCGTGTGAATAAGGCCTAAGGGTATGTACACACACAAAATCAAAAACGCATGAAAATACGGAGCTGTTTTCAAGGGAAAACAGCTCCTGATTTTCAACCGTTTTTTAAGCAAACTCGCGTTTTTTTATGGCCGTTTTTGGAGCTGTTTTTCTATAGAGTCAATGAACAACTGCTCCAAAAACGGCTCAAGAAGTGGCATGCACTTCTTTTTCGCGGCTGTTTTTTTTACGCTGCCTTTTTTCAAAACGGCCGCGTAAAAAAACGCCCTGTCGGAACAGAACGCCGTTTTTCCCATTGAACTCAATGGGCAGATGTTTGGAGGCGTTGTGCTTCCGTTTTTTCTGCCGTTCACGGGCCGAAAAACGGCCGAAAGTAAGCCGTGTGAACATATCCTAACACATGCAGTCTTTGTGGCTGTTTTTAGAGCCAAAACCAGGAGTGGCACCAAAGGGAATGGGAAATAATGGAAGGACTATTATGTTCTCATCCTGCTGGATCCATTTTTGGCTTTGAGCAAATTTTGCTGCAGTTTTTTGTGGCAATCACCGCAAGCTGCATAAAAAAAGCTACGTGTTTCCAGCTGAAGGACAGGATCACACACAGTTTTGTTGGCAGTTTTTGGCGTCAAAAGCGTCCCAAATCTGCCTCCCATTGATTTCTATAGGAATCAGATGTGTTTTTATTTCAGGATGTTTTTTTTCTGCTTGCTGGAAAAATAAAAGCGTCCTGCTCTACCTTGGGGCGAATTCCACTCTTGAACCTCCCATTGAAATCAATTAGAGGCAGAAAAAAACAGCGGCATGCGGCTCAACGCTTTTTATTCCTCCCTTTTCTTGTAAAAAAATAAAAATAAAAATTGAAAATGAATGTTTCCCAACCAAAAAAAAGCCGTTCAAAATCTGCCTCGAAAACAGCCTGCATTTAAAAAAACAGCTCCAGAATCCTGAAGGCAGTTTGGAGGCAGATATTTCTTTCTGCTTGACAAAAAAAACAACCTCTGTATAAACAAACTCAGTCTTTTGAGTCAAACCTAGAAGTAGATCCAAAAGGAAGTAAAGGTATAAAGAAAAGACTGATGCATCTCCTTTAGGCCGGATTCACACGAGCGTGTGCGTTTTGCGCACGCAAAAAAACGCTGCGTTTTGCGTGCGCAAAAGGCACTTAACAGCTCCGTGTGTCAGCCCCGTCTGATGCGCGGCTGCGTGATTTTCGCGCAGCCGCCATCATTATGACACTCCGTTTGGATGTTTGTAAACAGAAAAGCACATTCATAGTTTGACAGCTGTTGCGCGAATCACGCTGTTCGCACAGAAGTGCTGCCGTGTGGTGCGCGTGATTTTCACGCACCCATTGACTTCAATGGGTGCGTGATGCGCGAAATACGCACAAAGAACGGACATGTCGTGAGTTTTTCGCAGCGGACTCACGCTGCATAAAAATCACGCAACTGTCTGCACGGCCCCATAGACTAATATAGGTCCGTGCGACGCGCGTATATCCCGTTCGTCTGAATAAGCCCTTATTTTGTGTTCACTCCTGTGCTTGGCTTGCATCAAAACTGTGTGTATCCCTGGCCCAGGGGTATATTCACACAGTGCAGTTTTTAAAGCCACAACCAGGAGTGACCCGAGCCGCAAATCACGGCCACGCACACCACTACGGTCATGTGCATGAGGCCTTAATGTCCGTGTGGTTTTCATGTGTCATCGTTTTTTTTCTCATCCGTGTTTCTCCACTTCAAGCACATCCCGATTTTGCATTTCTTTTCTTTTTTTCTGCATTTGTCTAGCAACTTATCCTTGAAAACGGACTGCGCACATGTTGTTTATGTGCTGTCCGTTTTTTTTCACAAACACAATAGACTTTAATGGGCAAGTCTAGTATGCAAAAACAGACCAGAATAGGACATGCAGTGAGTTTCTTGCAACGAATGCGCGCTCTGTGAGAAAAAAACGAAACCACAATTGTACAATTGCCACAATTGTAAATTGTAAATTGCCCAATTGTAAATGGCCCAATTGACTTGTGTGGGTCAGTCTCACATGGCGTATTTGCCTTGTAACTTTACAATGTAAGCCTATGAGAAAAATATTCAGCAATGCAAGAAATTGAGAAATCTGTCTGTTGCGGAATATTTTGCGGACTGTTTTTCTTCATATTTTTATACTGCGGAAATACAAAGCAAATACGCCATTTGTGACTGCTTGCCTAGGCCGTAAATTAATCGGTTCAAAGTAAAACTTCACACAAGTGCATCATACGGGCACATTTCTGCACCTATATTATGGCCACAAATCCTGCCCCCGACCCCAACTAATAAGAAGATTTAAAAAGACGGATGCAAAATACTGATCAAATATGCAAGTGCAAATGCGTTTTTGCTGTAATACCTAATGTAGCAGGCAGAGAAACTAGATTTAGGCCGAATTCACGCGGCCGTGCTTGGTCCGTGAGATACGGACCGTATGTCGGCTACATTTCCCGGAACGACCACCGTTCAGGTAGCCGGGCTCCTAGCGTCATAGTTATCTATGATGCTAGAAGTCTCTGTCTCGCTGCGGGAATACTGTCCTGTACTATAATCATGTTTTCACTACGAGACAGTATTCCTGCGGGGAGGCAGGGACTTATAACTATGATGCTAGGAGTCTGGCTCCCTGAACTGTATTCGGTCTGGGAAATATGCAACAAACACGGCTGTGTGAATCCGTCCTTAGGGTCAGTTCACATGTTGCGTAAATACTGTGGATTTTTCGCAACGGAACTCGTTGCAGAAAATCCGCAGTAAATACAGTAACAGCAAAGTGGATGAGATTGAAAAAGTCTCATCCACACGCTGCGGAAATACCGCTCAGAAATTGACCTGTAATGCAGAAATTCATTCTGGAGCACGTCAATTGTCTTTACGTAAACGCTGCTTATATGTTGCGGGATTTCCCGATTGAATTCAATGGGGATGTAAATCCTGCATCAAATAGCAGTTCCTTTTTTTTGCGGCGGGTTTGCAAAAAATGAACCTTAAACTTACCTGGGAGTCTGTGTTTCATCCTCCTGGGATGACGCTTCATCTCATTTGACCGCCGCTGCAGCCAATCACAGGCTGCAGCGGTTTCCTGGGAAGAGACGTCATCCCAGGAGGCCGGTCTGCTAGCTTGCCGAGTAAGTGCTGCAGTTTTTCGCAGCAGACATTTCGGGTGAAAAACTGCAAAACTGTGCTTTTTCGACCGGAATTCCCTGCGGCGCACAGGACGGATGCGCTGCGTGCTATTACACAGTGTATCTGCCACATGTGAACTTATGGCTGTATTCACGTGCAGCCTTTACTTGCGTTTTCGGTGGCTTTTTTCACAGTGTTTCTTTCCCCAAAAAGACGCTGCGGCCAGATGTTACTTTAAAGTCTATGGTAAAATATGAGAGCGCTTACATACACAGCGTAAGGGTTTGTGGCGGTTTTGGGTCAGTGGTGTTTTTTTTGTTTTTTTCCAAACGCAGCATGCTTTGGGTATGGCGCTTTTTCTAGTGTTTTCCCATAGACTTCTCCATAGGGCTGTGCCAGGGAAAATGCATGTATATAAGGACCCTAAATAAAAAATGCCACCATAAAGTTCCATTCATCTGAATGGGGTTGTTCCTGTAGCAAGCGCAAAATCTGCAGCGTGTGCATGGGGACCTTAAAAGACTGCAGGTTTTACATGTGTTTTTCATGCAGTTAAAAACGCCAGACCTCCATGTGTTAAAGAGGCCTTATATAGCGTTTCATTATTCTCCTGTCCTGCAACATTGTTTACCTACAACTCTCTTTTTCCAGCATGGAAAATAAAACACACATCATCACTACAAAGGAAATGTTTTATTAGTCACCAGATGAACGTTTTTCTGCAGCATAATTATATACATATGGACTAAGGACTGATGATTACAATGATGTCTTGTTTATGGAAATGAGTGTAGACAGGGCAGTTAAATGAGCCTAATGCCTTATTCAGACGAGCGTATAAATCTGCCTTGTGACGGACCTCTCTTTTTTTTTTTTTTTTTTTTGTTACGGCCGTTAGATGGCTACGTGTAATTCTATGGGGCTACTCACACGGTCGTCGTTTTAACGGACCGTGTGAAAGGCCTGTGGAAAAAGATAGGACTTGTCCTATTTTTTTCCGTTTTCTCGCATCCCTCCATGGACTCCGGTCTATGAGGGATCCCTAAAAACGGGTTTGAATCGGGGGTGAAAAGCGGCCATTTTTTCACAGCTGATTTGACACACACTCGTTTGAAGAAGGTTAAGGCTGGGTTCACACATTGCTGTCAAAATTTTAAAAAAATTGCCGCAGCGGAATTCTATGCGGAAATTCTGCAGCATTTACAGTAGCAGCAAAGTGGATGAGATTTAGAAAATCTCATCCCAACAATGCGAGGAAAAAAAACCACAGCGTAAATGTTAATAAATTGACCTGCGGTGTGGCATTTATATCTGCAGCATGTTAGTTTATGCTGTGTCTTAGTTGATTTTCCGTTGCGGGTTTTCCCCATTGAATTCAATGGCGATGCAAATCTCGCAACAGAAAGCCAAGTGTTGCGATTTTTGCGGTGTATTCGCAGCGATTATGCCACACAAAAAAATCGCAACTACGGAAAAAGAAATAAAACAACTCAGAAGTCTGTGTTTCGTCGTCCAGTCCGGCCTTCTGGGATGACGTTGCATCCCATGTGACCGATGCACCCAATCACAAGACCGGACTGCACAGGAGAGACGCGTCGCCATAACAATGGCCTAGGTAAGTATGAGCACTTTTTACTGCTGCTTTCCGCAGCAGAAAATCCGTCGGACAAAATGCACCACAAAGTGGTACGACGTGAAACGGTCATAGGCCAGCTGTCTTGTCCGTGTCGTGTTATGCCTGCCTCTGTTTGTTGAATTAAAACACCTTTGGAAAGCTGTGAGGGCCGTGCAGTCCCTTTTCTTCAAGTTGTGTATCTGTTTATATCTTTCTACTACGAGCACAGAGCACCAGCGATTAAAGGTGATCGTACCACAAGTCCCAGCAAACACGCAATCCTGTGACGCCACAAGTGAAGGTAGTGCCAACCATTTACTCTCTTATCTTTTTAAATTGATAGACTCTAAGGGCAAATGATTGGGTTCAAAGTCCCCTCCAAATGGGGTTGTCTATTGTTGGATCATTGGGGCCCATTATTGTGCCAGGGCTCCCCTGGTGGGCCATTCCAACCCTGGCTGCACAGTTAAACGGCACGTGTTTCACCTGGAAAAAAGAATAACAACATTACAAAGCCGTGGTAAAACGCGTGCAGTTTTTGACCACACGACTGAGTAGTTAGTAGACCTAAGTTCCAGGAGATGACGAGCCTCCCTATAATGCGATTACACGTATGATTGTCCATGCTATCATGTTGAGCTTCAGGGAGCGGGGTGGAGAAATTGGGAAACCTCTTAAAGAGCTTGCTCCACCCCTGGTGCGAATAACCACAGTTGGTCCTGCGTCAGTTTCTTTTGTTTTGTTAGTACTTGGATGAGGGAAGTTTTCCTCTGTAGTCAGATACTTCCTCATTCTCGTCTGTGCTCCGCACAGTATTCAGCCTCCAGTCCCATCTGTCTAATGTTTCACTCTGATTTCTTTTTAACCCTGGGCTACAATAAAACTAGTGCAGCGGGTCCCACCCAGGAAGGAGCCTTGTGAGCTGCTGTGGAAGGCAAAACCAAGCTGGGGGTGAAAACACCTTTTTCTGCAAAGTGGAATCCACTCTCCAGCGAAGCCCTGCGTGAGCCGGCTGCCTCCCTGATCTGCGCTGTATAGAGTTGGCTCTTACTGGGAAAGAAGAAACTTCACAGATCTCAGGCGTGGAACATAAGCAAACGTCTCATTGCTGATGGACGCTTGGATTTAAGCAGCAACAGGAGCCTGGGAAGTTTGGAATTAGTGGAAACCTACCAGCTGCCTTTCAGAACTCACCCCCCAGGCAGGCCCAAGGTAAGACGCTTACTTAGTGAATACCAATGTCAGGATAGTTAATGTCACTCCAGACTTCTTAATAAAATAAATACATTGTATAGGCAAAGATGTAACTAATATAATTATATGCCTATGATATAATGCACTTTGTCATCCTCTCAGTTACGTAAATGTTTACGGTGAATCGCCACTTGTTTGAGAATTGTTTATATCAGAAATTTTCTAATATATTATTATTGTAATCGCCCTTCCTACACCTCCGTGTACCGTGTGTCGCTATATGGTGCCTCCGTAAGTATGCATATAATAGAGCATGCCACAATTAATTTTCTCACAGATTCATATGAGGCACGCAGTGGTGCAGTATAGACCCATAGAAGGCTGAGCGCTGTATTATGGATCTGTACAATGTAGATCTGTAATATGGCCATGTACGTGAGACCTTACTAGCAGAGCGATCCCTATAGTAAATTCCATCTGTGGCTGTACTCTAGGTGGTGCCCACCGTATACAGAGCGATTTATATTCTATGAATGGGTTTAGCAGATAAGTTGGTCATATGTCCACTGCTGCCCCGTTCTCTTATAACAAGTACTTCTGGTTGTGAGGGGAGTGATGCAGATAATACATAACGACCTACTATGGAAGTGCTGATCAAGCAATTCCCCCATGTATATGGACATGTCTTTTTTCAGCCGTACTAACTATGTAACGTGGCTCCCAGGTGGAGTGTCACTTTTAAGAGAAGACGTGTTCACTAAGGGCTTATTCACACATTGCAGTTTATTGCTGCAATTAAGACAAAAATGCGGCAATTTTACAGGTTTTTTTGCCACAATTTTTGCCAGTATTAAACCGCAATTTGACCGCATCGTGTAAATAAGCCCTTACAACTTCTTAGAAGTTTCAAGTTTTGCACTGGTCACACCAATCCTTAGGCTGGTCCACACGTGGCAATAGTGTGCTGAGCGGCTAAAAAATGTTATTACAGGTTAAACGTGGTAAAATATAAAACTGTGTTTTCCCTTTAAAAACCACACGGCCAATATCACATAATCACAGACATTTGTGGTGAAACATGTGCGGTTTGGACACAAGACACACTACTGCAATGTGTGAACCCAGCCTGAGATAACGTCTTTATTCATTAATAGTCACACAATTTTGCTGGTAAAAAAAAAGTTTTAACCAGAACAATTTGCAGCCATTAATAAGCAATTTGACAACCGCGCTGAACAGGCTGTCGGCGCGGCTATTGGCCGCACCATCAAAACCGATCTGTGGGGACTTACCCTCGGTGTGTATTGACATGTGCAGGTTTTGATCAGGTTTTTTTATTGCTGATTTGAAGCCAAAACTGGGTTTGGATCATAACGGGAGAGAAAGTATAAAGGAGAGATAATATTGCTTCTCTTATTTAAATCCACTCCTGGTTTTGGCTTCAAAAACTGCAAAGAAAAAAAACCTGAACACCTGCACGTGTGAATGCCGTCTTCGGGCTGCAGCAAAGAAATCAAAGGAGTAATTGAAAGAAATTATATTTTATAGGCAAGTGTCCTTCTGTTATTGTCTTAACGGACCCTTTTCTGTTTACCTCCATTTTGCGCTCCACCGCCCTATGGTCATTTAGGTTGTTATACTTTCTCTATGATAAATATTTCTATGACCGATCAGTACAGAATCATCAGTATAAATATATATATGTATGTGTATATATATATATATATATATATTTAATATAGTCAATTTATGAACTTCAGTATGAATGATCTGATTTTCAGAAGCGTGTGAGTTTAAATTGCTTGAAATATCTGAAACATACACTGGTTAAAGGATCGTCGTGTAAAGGTAGTGGCAGAAAAACTGAGCCGACATCCAGTTTTACCGTATGTATTGGCGTGCAGCATAAGTATAAGTGATAATGTCAGCGAGTTTTTGCAGGTTAGCAGGAGTGTTACCTGCCAAAAAATGCACAATTATTAATCATTTAGGCCCCATGCACATGACTGTAGAATTCGTCCGTAATTGCAGACCGTGATTACTGCCGCAGTTATGGTCCCATTAGTTTCTGTTGACCACGGAACCTTTCACATTTATTTGCAGGAAGGTGTCAGGGCCATACAAAGCCTCCGCAAAATATAGGACATGTCCTATCTTTTGCTTTTTACGGACCATGCTCCCATACTTTGTATGGGAGCACAGGCCGAAATTCAGTAGCTGTCCGTGGACCGTGATTACGAGCATGGCCGTGTGCATGAGGCCTTAAACACCACACAATTTGCGGCAAAACCACGTGCAGGTTTCCTGTTTTGGCCGCCTTGCGCCCACTGCGTGTGGCGTTATCCATTAAAGGATTAGGCCGAATGTATGGAGCAGTACGCCCCCTTGTGTGCTTCTGTACGATTAGTTTTCTTCCCTAGATGCAATGCTTCCAACTTTTGCATATGGAGTACAGTTGAGGATACGCCATAAATGTGATAGCTGGAGGAGCTCCCTATTGGGACGATGACTGGTCTTATTCAAGCAGATGTATAGGACCACTTTTACCATGAAATTAATGGAGAGAGACACACTTTCACGTAGCTCTCTTTATTGCCTTCTATGGGAGTTACTCTGGCCTTCCAGGTGCCCTTTTTCCAAGCAGGCGAGTGCAATGTATGATGTCCGCATGAAGCTGTGAGAGATAAGTATAGCAATGGCTGTTTTTTAGTGGTACCATAGACTTTAGTGGAGAAGGCCACGTGCATGCAAGGCCACCTCTCCTATGTTTGGCTGCAATAGTAGGTCAGGCGGGGTACAAGTCCCGGAGGTGGGGTACATTTTTTTTTACCCATGCGATCTCTACCAGTCTTAGGCCTTATTCACACGACAGGTTTTAACATCCGTGTGACAAGCGTTTTTGAAAGGCAGTCTCGCGGCTGCATGGGGCTATCTACATGGCCGGTTTTTCTTTTTTTGATAAATGTTTTACCGGGCCATCAAAAAAATAGAACATTCCCTATTTCGGGCTGTTCTCACGGCCACACGGCTCCCATGCAATTCAATGGGGATGTGTAAAACACGGCTGTCACTTGGATGCCACCTGAGTGATGGCCGTGGTTTCTGCCTCCCCCTCGTTCTCTCCTCACAGCATGAAGTGCATGTGAGGAGGAGATTTGGCCAGGGTCGTATTGAGGACATCGAGAAGAGCGTGTTGGACGTTGGTAAGGGGGCTGTGTGACACTATCTACAAGGGGCTGTGTGGCACTATCTACATATATGGACAGTGACGTCAGGAGTATTCCTGGCCCTGGAGTCCCTGAGCAGAACATCAGCTAGCATTGTGCCGGGGACTCTGTCGCTGTGAGAGTTCCTTGATGTCGCTGTCCTTATTTGCACAGTGATTTCAGGACCTTCCCAAGGACAGAGCATCAGTTAGCGCTCTGCCCGGGGACTTCAGCACTGCTCCTGACCTCACTGTCCATATATGTCTGGAATGGGAAATTGTTTATTGCGGTAGAGATAACCGTGTTTATATGCCATCCCTGAAGAAATGTGTCCATAATATTTGTGTCTGTGTAATTGTCACCTGCCCCATATTTTGTAGTGTTTATCTGTTGTGCTCTGTGGTTCTATATGATTTATTTTGTTAGTCAAACATTGGTTAACCTGTGATATCTATCGGGCAAAAATTAGATCACACTGGCTAAAGCAGACAGAAACTTAAAGCCAGGACCACACGTACCGTAAATCCTGCGGATTTGCGCAAGTAACATGTCAATTTCAGTTGTGGAATTTCACTGCCGGTTTCACCCCTTTCAATATAGCAGGGGTGAAATCCAGCAAAATCTGCACGTCTTTCCCAAAGCTTGCTTAAAGTTATGTAAGTTAACTACGTTTTGTTTTTTTTAAGACTTCCAGAATGATGAATCAGTCAGCCTTCCTCTTCTTATAGACTATTGATTGTAGTATGGCTGGGCAAGATGGACGTGTGCTATGGTTACGCAATTAACACAAATCTTTAATTGTTTTCGTAAAAACTGAGATAAGAGAGATAGAATAACAGGAAATTCTGTTGGAGAATAAAAACCCTTTCAACACTTGCATGACTCTTCAATAGGTGTTGACATGTGATAGATTCCAAATATTCTCTCGTGGTCAGTAATTGTTATCTAAAACCGATAATCCAGCATTTAATAGAACTGTATATGCAAACCATCCTATAGAACGTCTAGAATAAGCTCTTGCCACATGATATATCACTCAGATATTGCAGCAAATAATAAATTCCATTTACCATTTCTCTCAGTGCTTGAATTCCTCTCAACATCTCTGAGCCGTTGTCTTTTATGTCAGGTTTTGATTTGTATTTTAGTGTAGATGTTAGAAAAGAGAATTACGTGTTTGTCCTAGGGGCAATTTTGTCTTGTCGTGTAAGCAAATATATGGCTGTAATTCGTTTTATTTTTAGAAACCGCCAACTAAACTCTGAATTCAACATTTTATTTTGCTGGGATCCCATCTTGGGTGTGAGTGGCGGGTATTTTTCCTGGTCTGCTTCCTTTCAATCACCACAACCAGGGGGTCTACAGAGTGTTGTCATGGTCCACATCATCCTCTGTACATTGTTCCTGCAGGTATAGCTGGAAAATGCAAAAAGGTTATTTTATTAATACTGTGGACAAGGTTGATTAAGAAACAACCCTGGCTAAAGTGTCATGATCTAGATCAGTGGTTCCCAAACTTCTTCAGGCCAGGCAACACCAACTAGAGAACTAGAGAAACCTCTGTGGAACCCTTTTTTTTTTTTTTTTTTTTGCCAGACCAGGACGGTTATGTTGCTTTTGTTGACATCACCTCTGCAGGCTGGAACCGGTCACTGTGGCCAGGTAACATGTTATCCTTATAGACCACACATAAAAATTGGGCCAAAGAAATCATGCATGGGCCAAAAGTTTTACGGACATGTGCCCCACGCTTTTGTATAGGCCACGCACACACCAAAAACTTCATCAAACTAATGCCTAAGGGCACTTTTACACTGGCCAATAAGCAGTCGGTGCGGCAAGCGCCGATCAACGAGACATCGTTGATCGGCGCTCATTTGCTCACGTCACATGGAGCTATGGATGGGGATGAGCGGTCGTTACTCCGATCACTCGTCCCCATACATTATTATCATGTCGGCATCCCGGCTCCCTGTTTACACAGGGAGATGTGCTGCTGACAACGATAATATTTCACTTTTTTTAAAACGATACGACCAGCAGATGAACGAGCATTTGCTCGTTCATCTGCTGATCGTTCCTCTGTTTACGCAGGGCAATTATCGGCAATGTTCTATGAACGCTTATGTGCCCAATAATCACCGAGTGTAAAACCCCCGTTAGTAATTCTTATGACTCATTTAGTCCCAAAAACTAATTTAGACCCAAGTACCTGCAGAAGATGCTGGGAAAGGGGAGGAGACAGACTTCTGATTAAATAACCAGCCAGCGGGAATGAGGACTGTCTGCTCCAATGCACTGCGCATGTTGCTGTATGGTATTGGCTCACATGCGCAGTACAATCCAGCCTCCATTACAAGATATATGTCTCCAGAACCACCGAGGTCCAACCATGGAACCGTGGGGAATCTCTCGGGAAATGCTGATCTAGATTAAGCGAGCAGGAACAATACTAAGATCTCTAAACATTTTAGTTTTCTTCAAGTTTCAATTCAATTTGCACTTAAGTTGATGCTGGTTTAGCCATATTACTCCACTACAATGTGAATATTAGCAAATCCTTCTTGGCAACAAGTCAAGCCCAGACAATAGATATTATGTGCTCCTCTGGCTAATGGACAAACAAGAGGTTAATGAGTAAATAAACTCCTAATAGCACTAATGCCAGATTGGGGCAAGATTGTCAACGTACATTTTTTATTTAAAAAAAATCCGGACAACTTCGTAGAAATTAAGTTGGCAACACTGTCGTGCCATGGCACCACCAGAACTATCGCATGTTATCTTTTATTAAACCCTGCTGTTTTTATTGCCCTCACTGGCCGTATTAGCAATATCCTTAATGTTTTGATATTTTTATATTTTATTTGACCATATCCATTGTTCCCACTGAGCAGATAATCCTCTAATGGAATTACCAAGTAAAATAATAATTTGTTTTCTCAGGTCTTTACAATCTTGGGAGACGGAATGTTTGTATCTTAAGAAAACAAACAGATCCATGTTTATCTAAGAAAATATATTATTGCAGCTGCAACCCTCTAATATCTATTTAATGGGAGAGTAGTCAAACATTAGCAATTCTGACGACAGATCATGTACTGGTATAATCTTCATTTTTACAAGCATTTTATTTATATATATATATATATATACAGTGAAGGAAATAAGTATTTGATCCCTTGCTGATTTTGTAAGTTTGCCCACTGTCAAAGACATGAACAGTCTAGAATTTTTAGGCTAGGTTAATTTTACCAGTGAGAGATAGATTATATAAAAAAAAAAAAAAAAAGAAAATCACATAGTCAAAATTCTATATACTTATTGCATTATATATGTGGGCCCTAGAGCAACAGCGTCCCTGTGGGCTACCTGTCTACCAAACCCTTGACTTGATAAGCATAGAGCATTTTTGCTCTTATTGCCATGGCTCACACAAATCCAGCGGGCCTTGGCATCTGCCCAGGTTTGCCTAGTGCTGACACTGGCTGTGACTAAAGTGGCAGATACTATGGGGCAAAGTAGCAATAGTGTTGCTCAAAAAAACATGTCTAAGGGCAGATACACACGAACGTTGCGGTTTTGCGCGCGCAAACAACGCTGCGTTTTGCGCGCGCAAAAACCATTTGACAGCTGCGTGTGTCATCCGTGTCTGATGCGCGGCTGCGTGATTTTCGCGCAGCCGCCATCATAGAGATGAGGCTAGTCGACGGCCGTCATTGTCCAACTCTTTCAGCACCCTCGACAGTGAATGCCGAACACAATATCGCAAAACCTGTAGAAAAAAAAGAAAACGTTCGTACTTACCGAGAACTTCCCAGCCGTTGCCTTGGTGACGCGTCCTTGGTGACGGGTCCTTGGTCCTCTCTTGACATCGGGCCCCACCTCCCTGGATGACGCGCCAGTCCATGTGACCGCTGCAGCCTGTGCTTGGCCTGTGATTGGCTGGAGCTGTCACTTGGACTTAATTGTCATCCCGGGAGGTCAGACTGGAGGAAGAAGCCGGGAGTTAGCGGTAAGTCAGAACTTCGTTTTTTTTTTCTACAGGTTCATGTATATTGGGATCGGTAGTCACTTTCCATGGTGCTGAAACAGTTTAACTCTTTCAGCACCATGGACAGTGACTATCTCCTGACGTCGCGTACCGATTATTTTTTTGCCGGGTTCGGCCGAACCCGGTGAAGTTCGGTTCGCTTGTCCGGCTTCGCTCATCGCAAAGACACTCCGTTTGGATGTTCGGAAACAGAAAAGCACGTGGTGCTTTTCTGTTTTCATTCATCCTTTTCACTGCTGTTGCGCGAATCACGCTCGTCCCACGGAAGTGCTTCCGTGTTGTGCGCGTGATTTTCACGCACCCATTGACTTCAATGGGTGCGTGATGCGCGAAATACGCAGAGTTATTGAACCTGTCGCGCTTTTTGCGCAGCAGACAAACGCTGCGCAAAAAGCACGGACTGTCTGTACTGCCCCATAGACTTGTATTGGTCCATGCGTGCCGCGTGAAAACCACGCGGCCCGCACGGACCGAATACACGCTCGTGTGAATCCCCCCTAAGGCTGGGTTCACACAACCTATTTTCAGACGTAAACGAGGCGTATTATGCCTCGTTTTACGTCTGAAAATAGGGCTACAATACGTCGGCAAACATCTGCCCATTCATTTGAATGGGTTTGCCGACGTACTGTGCAGACAACCTGTCATTTACGCGTCGTCGTTTGACAGCTGTCAAACGACGACGCGTAAAAATACAGCCTCGGCAAAAGAAGTGCAGGACACTTCTTTGAACGTTTTTGGAGCCGTTTTCTCATAGACTCCAATGAAAACAGCTCCAAAAACGTATGTAAAAAACGCAGCGAATTACGCGAGTTGCTCAAAAAACGTCTGAAAATCAGGGGCTGTTTTCCCTTGAAAACAGATCCGTATTTTCAGACGTTTTTGGTCACTACGTGTGCACATACCCTGACAGTCGTTGATTTAAGTAAAGTTTGCAGCAGAAAAGTGTTGTATAAGGATTTGTCCACACAGCGCAATTTTAATGTTTTGTTTTTTTTCAGCAGTCAAAATTAGAATTGGATTCACAAAAGCGAAGAAGTAAGTCCTTCCTTTGTACTTGTCCATGCTTTAGGATCCACTTAAAATGCATCATAAGCTGAAATAAACTGCGCTGTGTGAACAAGGTCTTAGACAAAAGCTCTGCGCCAATTGAAGCTGTTTAATAATCACCTGACCAGTACAGATTTTCATACTTTGCAAGTAAACAATGAATCTTCCTAATGTCTACTTGCAGAGAGCGCTACAACCACGTGGAACGGACTAGAAAACTACATAGAGCCATCTGACTCTGCAGTGTATTTTCTGTTGCAAAATTGTCTAAAATCCATGTATTTCTATGCAGATTTTGCCACGGATTTCACCCATGGCAAAAGTGTGACTCCAACCTATCAGGAGAATGGGGGTCCCCTCACCCCTCTTTCAACAGTTGTGGCAGGGGCATCATCCTGGAGAAGATTGAACGGAGAGGTGGCAGTGCAAGTGTCTAGCTTTCTCATTTCACGTCAATGGGAGTTATGGGAATAGTTTTGCAATCACTGCATGGATGCAGGGGCAACTGGCCACCTCACCGACCCTTTTTCAATAGGTTGAAATCCTACATTCGAGACTCCCCACCTATCGGGCATTTATTGTACACCCTTTGGAAATGCCATAAATGTCTATGGAGGAAAACAACTAACATTTTCTGTAGACGAAAGAGCTTAAGGGAATTATTCCGTCTATGTTCATTTAGTATCTAAATAGAATCCTTTTTTTTTTCTAATCTGTTTTTTATTTTCTGATTGTAGATTTTTTATGTTTTTGTTTTTTTTTTTAGTTTTTTTTCTGTATATGATTTTAGGTCAGCAATCTTGCCTGAACATCTGCTCTGTTAAAATCATTCAGAGATTTGCTTTACAGCAGCCACATGGACCAAAGGAACCTGTAGTCTGGAGATGATTCATGAACTTCTATGGGAGAGTATTGTAAACCATTCCCTGTGATCTGTGCAAACCGAACTGTGCAGGGAGGGGGAGGAGGGGAGCTGTGACCAACCCCTATTGTCAGTGGTGGATCCTGTGTTATCTGACTTCAACTTTACAATAGAAGTATTGCCTTTCATTGTAATCCTGCCTGTGATGATAATGAAATGATTGCTGAGAAGTGATCTGTACAGAACAGGAAGTGTCAGTCTATTATGAGGCTCAGTGGCCAGTATGAGAACTGCAAGATATCAGGAGTTGTTTTTTTTATAATACAAATATAGACATGAACAATAATTTAAAAAAATATATAAAAACTTGATTTTAACAATAGGTAATTTACTGAAGACACATTCCGTTTAAGAGAAAAACTTGGACAGGAGTTTGTTGAACAAACATTGTTCTGTGTTAAGTCAACAAAATCCTATTTGTATTTGGATCTTTGTGTTTTCGCACATTGACTATGCTTGTTTGAACAGTCTTTTTACTTGTGCCAGTACATGTTTTATCTCTATAATATCTTTGTTAAGCTGTAACGTGATGGATAAAAACTTTGTAAAATAGAATATGTAAACAAAATCATCAAAGTAGAGATGCTTTACTACAGTGAGCCGTGGTTTCCATATATTGCATTGATGACTAACCAATCTAAAACAGCTGTATGTAGTTTCGAATAAATGGCTTTATAACTTTAGATTGTATCTGTACCATACAATCACGTCTGGATGCAGAGTTGGATTCAGAGCGTCTAGATTTTTAATTTGTACAGGTTAGTGTGTTTATTATGGTTTACATCCTATGACTTGGTAGCTAAATAGATAGGCCATAGCATATTGGTCAGTCAAGTTTAGGCCCTATGCACCCAACCATTTTCGGAATCTGTGTCCCTTATACCCGATTATGGCGCCCACACTGTACCTATCAGTGGCATTCAGAAGTTTTTTTTTGGTTTTTTTCTCAAGGATTTTGTGTTCCAACAAATGCCGTATAAGGCTGGATTCACACGAGCATGTTCGGTCCGTAATGGACGGAACGTATTTAGGCCGCAAGTCCCGGACCGAACACACTGCAGGGAGCCGGGCTCCTAGTATCATAGTTATGTACAACGCTAGGAGTCCCTGCCTCACTGCAGGACAACTGTCCCGTACTGTAATCATGTTTTCAGTACGGGACAGTAGTTCCACGGAGAGGCAGGGACTCCTAGCATCGTACATAACTATGATGCTAGGAGCCCGGCTCCCTGCAGTGTGTTCGGTCCGGTACTTGCGGCCGAAATACGTTCCGTCCATTACAGACTGAACATGCTCGTGTGAATCCAGCCTTACAGAGATGTGCTGCTAGGGGACAATAGGATGCGTCACAGAGTCACGCCACAGCAGTACATGGAGTGCCTAACGGTACATATTATGGACCATTAGTGCAGTCCAAACCACCTGTATAGGGCAGTGCACAAGGAATAGATGTCAGCATGAGCCTATAAAGATAGCGATTTGAATAATTTTTTTTCTTATATATTTCTACAAGATGAGATAAGTAGGCTTTTTTTAAAATTATATGGCCAATGGGAAGGGGGGCATAGATGGCATATGGACGTGTTCGTTGCGCATGGTCGTCAACAGATGCGACACGTTTATTAAAAGGCGAACACGTCCATGTGTCATCTATGCGTCTCGTTTTATACCAGCTTTCTTTGAAGATTGACGTATAAAATGCCAGTAAATGTTTTATGGCATCCGAATTATGCATTCCAACACGAATATTATTCCAACTATGAAATATGGTAATAATATGGGTTGAGGCTATTTTATGGTCAAGACGAAGACATATTGCCATTATTTATGGAACTATGAATCCTATAGATAACCAGTGAACTGCGGCTTTCTACAAGCCAAAACATGCAGCCGTTTTAGAAAGTGAAGAAGAAAGTTTCGTGTTTTGAAAGGCCAATAAATTAGAATAGGATCCTGAAGGGCAGAAGTTTAAATTGAGATTCAAATAAAAAACAAGTATATATATAAAGTATAAAAAAAAATGCACTTTGGAAACTTGACCTTACAGTAAACATTGATTGTTGAAGTCTTTTCTCTCCGTGGGAGTCTCACCAGTTACTAGAAAGTTTACATGCTGTTTCCAATAAAGACATATATTTGTTTTATTGGGTTCTTTATTATCATGATTAAGGTGAAGGTTCAAAAACATTTTGCATACAATTTATGCAGGAATTCAAAATCATTTCTAAACTTTTTAGAACTATTACATATGATTATGCAGTTCTGTGTAAATCTTTAGAAAATCTTGTCCCTCCCATCTACCTGTCCACACAACTGGGCCGCAGCCAACAAGCTGTATTTTTAAAGTAGGTAAGACATTTGCCATGTCCTTGTGGAATCTACACAAACTATCTGACGTAATTTCTTAGTTTTCTAAAATGTTCTCTGTGTATTAGCAGCTGCATATTTTAAAGAAGCCAAATTGCCGATATGACATCTGACCCTCATTCTCCCACCGTCCCCCCCCCCCTCTTTCTCTCCCTCCCTTTTGTTTCCTCTTTCTTTTTTCGACCTTTTTTTTTTTTTTGACATGTAGCAATATTTGGTATATATTTGCCTGTGATAGTTAGATTTATGGGGACTGTCACCAGCTGCTACGTGTATTGTTTGACATATGTTTTTTTTAAAAACTTCAATAAAAATTATTGAAACATAAGGGTATGTGCACACACACTAATTACGTCCGTAATTGACGGACGTATTTCGGCCGCAAGTACCGGACCGAACACAGTGCAGGGAGCCGGGCTCCTAGCATCATACTTATGTACGATGCTAGGAGTCCCTGCCTCGCTGCAGGACAACTGTCCCGTACTGTAATCGTGTTTTCAGTACGGGACAGTAGTTCCACGGAGAGGCAGGGACTCCTAGCATCGTACATAACTATGATGCTAGGAGCCCGGCTCCCTGCACTGTGTTCGGTCCGGGACTTGCGGCCGAATTACGTCCGTCATTTACGGACGTAATTAGTGTGTGTGCACATACCCTAAAGATGCCACATTAGGGTAAAGACATTTTAGGTGATGAACAAAGAGGTACAGCAAGAGGGATTGGAGTGGTAGTATGTACACCAGTACACAGGTTCTTTGTGTGCTAACCTGGGATACCAATATGATATTGGTTAATACAGGAGATAAATTAAATTGAATTTTTTTTTTTTTTGCCGTACTATTGTTTTTGTTTGCTTTGTTGTCTATACTATTTACCAATTAGGTCACATTAGTAAATTCTCCCTGAATATCTAGCCTTTAGGCCCCATGCACACGACAGAGCTGTATACACGGAGCCTGTATGGCAGCAGACGGAGGTCATAATGCTCCTTAGCACTAAGCTGTACGGCCTCTGAGTGCTGCCATCCGGGCTCCATATGAAGGAGCTAGAACTGAATGTATTTCAGAAACTGTTAACCTCACAGAAAACACTGTATTCTGTCACTACATTTGGAAGTAATTTCAAGAACAAAAACAATGATTGTTCCATGAGAATCTTTTTTTTTTTTTTTTTTTGTGCCTTGACTACGGTAATGAGTTAAAGGGCAGGGCTGCTCTATGAATGAATCAGAGTGGACAATGCTGCCTTTTTGTTTTTAAATTAAATTAATGTAACTAAGTTATTAAGGGTCACTCACCACTTTCAGGGTATAATATGTTTTGTTTTTCCTGTTTTTATTTAATAAAAATGTAAAAAATATAAACAGACTTAGAACAGTATAATTTATAATATTTGTGATTCCAGCAATGTAATTCACAAGAAAATGTTCCCTTTATCTGTAAGGCCTTCTTCACACAAGCGTGTTCTATTTGCGGTTTCAAAAAAACAATTATTTTTTTTATCCATATGAATGTCCTTCTGTCGTCTGGTTTTTCACGTCCGGTTTTCTCCTCTGCAAACACTTCCTGGTGTCACTTCACTGGCTGGAAGGAATGTCTATTCACTGTCTAAACACTTCAGTAACGTTAATGTGTCAGTATAAGACAGCACATAGTGAATAACGCAGTGTCACTATACGCTGACTAAATGAATGGAGAGGAGTGCATGACGCTGATTGGTCACTGATTGGTCAGCATCATACACTCCTCTGTACAACGCCCACTTGGTCTAAAGTAAAAACACGCCCAGTTGGGCATTAAGAAACCAATTAGCATAAAGCTAAAATCGCTCCTAAAGTGGTAAAAATAGATTGTTTTTCTAAATGAAAATCACTGCTGTCACCTACATTATAGCGCCGATCTCCTTATGTAGAAGATAGGGCACGTATAATGTGGTGACAGAGTCTCTTTAAGCAGATTGAGCAATTGTTGGAGAGCTACTTACTTTGCAGTTTGTGTTAAAGCCGTGCCACGCAACCTTGGAGACATACGTGTTTCGTGGACTATATGGGTTTTTTATGTGTTGGTTACGGTTTTCCATTTATTTTTTTATTTTGTAGTAGATTATGCAACTATGTATTTTCTTATAATTTTATTTTGGTGCTTCCTTTATGGGTTGTTTGTCATTACGATCTTGTCATGTACATCTGCAGTCCCATTGTACAATTTGTGAATTTAAAGCGACACTAAGCGCCTTCTCTTCTAGTTTCGGACATTTATGTATTAATGGTGCGATTAAGGCTGGGGCTACATGGAGACCTTTCGTAACGACTTTCCAATTTTAACATCCAGTGACTGCTGAAGTCCACGAGTGCATTTAGTTGTATTTTGTAGCTCGATATTTGAAATCAAAACGCTTCAGTTAAAGTTGCATTTCAAAATGTCTCAATGTTGACCCACCTTGTCGAAATTGCTGAAGTGCAAGTTCACCTTCAATAGTTCTATTATTTCACTAATACAAGATCGCATCACAGATGGAGATGGAGTCACAGCTTTAGGCCTCCTTCATACACATTATTTTTTCAGCATTCTTTTAAAAGAGTCATGAATTTCACGCATTATTCATTGCTCTTTTTAATGGCATTTTTTTTTTGCAACATTATAAAAATGCGTTTTTGTTTTTGGGGAAAAAAATGCCATACCTAATGCTATGTTTTCAAAAAGTAAAAACTCGAGTCCAAAAATACCACAGACCAAAACACTATGAAGGCTTTCTCATGTTTTACTATAGATTTTAAAGTAACATTTGTCTACAGCATTTGTTGGGCAAAAAAGGCACAGAAAATGTTATCGAGTTGTCTCTCCTGACATCTGCCATCGGGGGAGACTCTGGACCCCGCCATACATATCAGATGGCCGGCCAGGACGCGATGTCTATTCACACTCCCGACACTTCGGTAAAGTTTCTGTGAATGACAGCACAGCGTGATCTCGCGAGATCACGCTGTGCTGTGTGAGTAAGTCCCCAAGGAACTTTACCAAAGTGTCGGGAGTGATGAATAGACATCACGTCCTGGCTGGAGGCAATATCTATTCACTCTTAAGACACTTCGGTAAAGTTAATGTGGGAGTATGTGACTGCACAGCGTGATCTCGCGAGATCACGCTGTGCTGTGAGTACAGCTAAACATGAATGGAGAGAAGTGTATGACACTGATTGGTCAGCGTCATACACTTCTTTTTACAACGCCCAGTTGGTAAAAAAGTAAAAACACGCCCAGTTGTCTATTAAGAAACAAATTAGCATAAATCTAAAATTGCTCATAATTTGCTCAAAATTGATCGTTTTTAAAAATAAAAACCACTGTTATCTACATTACAGCGCCAATCACATTATGTGACAGAGCCTCTTTAAGTAAGAATAGTAGCACTCTTGATGGAGAAAAAATCCCAATATATTATGAAAGTAGATGTGAAACTGGAAAGCATGTATTTATTGTAATCCATCATTTAACTTAATTAGTAATTATACATGATTAAGCATCATAATACATCTATATGGGGATAATTCCCACCATCTTGTATTCTAACTGATACCAGTTAACATATAGTATGTAGAATAATGGAAGTGTAGCAGGGTTTAAAATAAGCTATATATGCAATTCTTCAATATAATGTTTAATGTGGCCCCCAAAGTGGAGCATGACTTTACATAAGAACTGCAAACATCTCGCTAGTAGTATACTTCAGTCATGTAGTAGTTCGAGAACTAGATGGATATCTTCATGAGAACCCCATCGGTGCTTTTTTTTTTTTTCCCAGCTTTGATGTGTTTGCACTTATTGTAAATGTCCTGGAGAGAAAATGTATCATGCTTCTCTTATTTTAACGGGCCAAACAAAATGTCAAAGAATAACTAATGCATGAGCTGTGTATATATAATCAACCATATCCAACAATAACTGAGAAAATCGACGGCACATTTCCTGCCATTGTGATTTCCATGTAGTTCTGCCGTGGACTAAACATAAAATATAGTTTAGAATTTTAGGGATTATAATGTTATTTTATAAAAGTAATCCAGTTTTACAGGAGCACGGAACCGTAAAATTCAGATTTACTCCATGTGAAAGCATTGTACTATTCCTTGTGTATAGGTTGAGATCA
This sequence comes from Rhinoderma darwinii, assembly GCF_050947455.1. NCBI lineage: Eukaryota > Metazoa > Chordata > Amphibia > Anura > Rhinodermatidae > Rhinoderma > Rhinoderma darwinii. The sequence goes on from NC_134698.1 coordinate 60,139,735, forward strand.
GTTCTCCTAATGAAATTTTTTTTTTCCAAGTAAACCCCACCACATGGCACATTTGCAATACTTTACATCTTCACCATGCTTTTAAACGATATTTGGTAGGGTGGAATCTTCAAATTAGGACTATTAAATCTTACTAAATACTTCTACAGAAAGGCATTCAAAGGAGCATAAGGTTTTATATTAAGTGACTTACTATACCTGCTATAGAAGATAAGACACTACTATGGAGCCTATAGAGGAAGGGTTTTTCAACCCAACTGGCATTTGAAAAACAATTCTTGCTTAGACCAAAATAAATGACTCCATCCGTATCATGCCAATCTGTTTAGTCTGCAGACCGCCCTGTCAGTAACTACCACTTAAAGGGGGTATTTTTACTTTGTCCCGCTGTCAATACTCTCCGAGTTATGAGGTGGCCGGAAGTAGCCAAGCTTGCTGAGCTACGCTGTTTCCGAAGCTCCTATAGAAGTGAATTGAAGTTACGGAAACGGCATAGCACAGCGAGCTATTCTGTTTCCGGAATTTGGGAGCTAATTTGTTTCCAGAACACCCATTTACTTCTATGGGAGTTGAAGAAGCAGCGTAGTGCAGCTGTTTCCATACTTCCGGCCACCTTGTAACCCAGTGACCGGAGTACAGCGACCGTATGAAAAAATGTGACCATGGTCAGAGTGCCCCATTCTAGAGATGGAACCCGCATCTATTGGACATTTATGTTGATATGGAGTTTCGATTGGTGGAAGACGTGATCCTTCCACTAGCGAGCTTCCTACCAATCATCACTCTTAGAGTGTTTGAAATCCTACACTCCATGCAACCTATGCCAGGCACTGCATTCCCATTAGCAGCACTTACTCCTTCATTCTCCAGCAAACAATAGGGGCAGGCAGATAGGAATATACAGCCACCTGGGCAACACTAACGCAGGACACTAGCCGCCAGTCTGAGTAAAAGTGACTTTGCGGGATTATATATTCATAGATCCTCCCCTCCGTAATAGGTGCATACTCCGCTTCTCCTCCTTGCCATCTTGTGTTTGATTCTGGCTCACCCACTGTGCCCCACCCCATCTGGCATTAGCCAGTTTCGCCCTGCTGGTTAATACTGTTCGCTGCTTATCTCTGACAGTACGACCCTCTGGTACAATATCAGATCTGTCATCAATAAGGGGTATGGCACAGTCCTCAAAAATAGGTCCTCTAAAGCTACTTCAACCCTGCTATGCAAAGCAGATGACCAATAAGAGTCCCAGGCACATCCTCCTGGCAATTTTATTGTATGGCTTTTCTTCTCCGAGACCTTCAGCAGAAAGGACAATTCAAATTCATACCACCGCTGGATTCCTGATATCCTCACTTTGATATATACTATGTCACCAAAAGCACCTGGGAGGTCAGACATTGATGTTGGATGAGCAGGTCTGGCTTCCAAGCGTCGTCTCAATTCATTCCAAAGGAGTTTGATGGGTGTTAAGGTCAGGGCTCTGTGCCGCCACTCAAGTTCCGCCACACCAAAATCGTCCATGTCTTTATGGTCCTCACTTTGTGAACAGGGAGACAGTCATGCTGGAACAGGAAAGGGCCTTCCCCAGACTGTTCCCACAAAGTTGGAAGCATTCAATTGTCAAAATTGTCTTTGTATGCTGTAACATTAACATTACCCTTCACCTGAAATAAGGGTAACTCTGAAAACCAGACCCAGATCTCCTCCACCAAATTTTACAGTAGGCACTATGCATTCCGGTAGGTAACGTTCTGCTGGCATTCACCAAACCCAGATTCCTCCGTTAGACTGCCAAAAAGGTAACTTATCATTTCAGAGAACACGTTTCTACTTCTCCAGGGTACAGTGGCAGTGTGCTTTACATCTCTTCAACCAATGCTTCTTATTGTACATAGTGATCTTAGGCTTGTGTGCAGCTGCTCAACCATGAAAACCCATATCATAAAACTCCCGATCCACAGTTCTTGTGCTGATGTCACTTCCAGAGGCAGTTTGGAGCTCTATAGGAGAGATGATATTTGTGCATCATGTGTTTCAGCACCTATTGACTCGACTCTGTGAGTTTGTATGTTCTACCACTTCGTGGCTGAGCTGTTGCTGCTTCTACTTCATAAGTCGGCAGGGGTTGTTTCACAAACTCACTTGTGGCCCGTTTAAAATCATTGAGCTCCAGACACAAGTGCAAACCAGCTTTTCCATTAATGGCCTTCACTCACCCACCCCATACATCTAGAGATGGGGGCCAGGCAGGCTGCACCCTAATCCCTCTCCTTTTCAACCTTACTCTAGATCCACTGCTACGACACCTGCATAATTGGGGGGGGGGGGGGGGGTGCTTCCGGGGCATTGTGATAGTCGCAGAAGAATTTAGACTCTCCACATCTGCAGATGACTTGCTTCTGCTTGTCTCCCGCCCTCAGGAGGTCCTGGGCCTACTTTTACAGGAAATATAATCTAATGGAGCTATTATGGGCTTTGCCATCAATGTTAATAAATCAGAGGCCCTGCTTTTCACCAGCCCCACTCAGCCCACCTGGTCACGCGCTTTCCCCCCAAAATGGCAAACCCAGTCATTAACATCTAGGTGTTCAAATCACCAAAACCCCTTCCAAATTTTACTTAATTAATCTACACCATCTTTATGCCCAGTTACAAACTGACATAACGACTTGGGTGTAATTTCACCCTTTCATTTCTAGGTAGGGCAAACCTCCTTAAAATTATCTTTCCCAAGATTCCTTTACTTGTTCCAAATGCTACCTTTACACCTGCGTCCCAAAGATGAACGCACAATAAATAGTCTTTTCCGAAAATTAATTAGGCAAAACAAGAAGCCACGAATTGGGCTAGACCTCCTTCAACTACACAAATTAAATGGGGGAATCAACTTCCCGAACATTAGGCTTTACAATCTTGCCGCCAATACCCATATCCTGCAGGGCTGGTTAAACGACTCCTCTACCCATGCTCCTACAGCAGTTAAAAAAGCCCTCGCGTTCCCCAAAGCCCTACCTGGTCTTCATTTCCCCTACTCCTCACTCCCCATAACGGTTAGGGACAACTCGTTGCTTTTCTCTGTCTGGAAAACTTGGATAATCAGGCACCACCTTAATCTTTCAGCCCAAACCTCCCTTTATCTCCCGTTTTGTCATAATCCCAATTTCCAAGGGGGCAGGGCACACCCGATTTTCCGTTGGTGGATGTTGCTGGGCATTTTGAGGGTGGGGGATTAGGTGGACACTTGCACGCGTAAAGCTCTCTCGTTCTCGCAAGCTTGCGCCAAACATGAATTCATACGCCGACATTTATTTCATTTCTTGCAGGCACAAAGCTATATCATTAGTGTGTTGTGCTCCATGAGGGGGGAGGACTGGGATAATTAGTTTTGTCGTCGGCTTGTCACCTTGCTGGAACCCCAGAAACAAATCTCCGCTTACTACTCGCTACTCTGGAAACAAGATGATTATCAGACACTCCGCTCTGGATTAAAGCGGTGGACTTCTCATGACTTGGAGCTCACACCTGATTTAATCCTTCTCTTCAATTGGCAAGGCTCTGAAATACATACCGGCTATTTCCTACTGGGAAATGTTCTTGAAAATCACACACAGAGGCTATATCTCTCTCCTATGAAACTTCCATATGGAAAATGTCCCAACCACCGCTTGCTCCAGGTGCGGGGCAAATGTGGCTGACATGTACCACTGCTTATGGACTTGCCCCAGTCGCTCAAGACTAGGATAATAACATACACACCCACACCCAGTTGGGCTCTTTTTTGTCATCTGCCTGACATCGCTCCTCCTGTCCCCCGGCTCATTTTCCGCTGGTGCCTGAAAAACTCCTGCAGACCTGGCTGGGCCCAGACATCCCGTCCCTCCGTTTATTTTTACAAAAGTTGGTCTTTCTATTACGCATGGATTGGGTGAACGCATCCCTGCAAAAATAATCAAGCGTACGTGGTTTCTTTGAGACCTAGCAACCCATAATCCACATCCCCCCCCCCCCCCACACACACAAGACCAGAATACGAGATTGTATTGGGACACGCAATAGAAGCGGCTTTGAACTGTAATGGCAGAAAGGTGTGCTGTGACTAATGCAACCAATTCTACATCCTTATCAAAGCTAGAATCAGGGGCTGGTAAGGCAAGGGAGACAAACAACCTGCAGCAATATTTTCTGATCCGGGATTGTACTTAATATCATAAGTAAATGACTAACAGACGCTTTGCAGACCACCTGGCTGTGCGGATTCCAGCTCGAGTATTTTTGTGGTAAGCAACGTCATCTATGATCTTTGCACAAAATGAAGCCCTGCCTATAACAATCTGCACTCAGCTACACATGTATGGGCAGGGGAAAGGGTCTCTAAGTGCTTCATTGTCCATTGGACTTCCTTTCAGTGTCTGTCAATGTTGCATTTACTTTAAGAATAAGATCGCCAATATTGTCTGTGTGTCACTTAGTAGGTACAGCACCAAGGTCATACTGACGTATCGGTATTTCAAGTGGTGGGTCAAGCATTGCTGTGCTGGTCGCAATAAAAGGTTTTATTAGTGTCAAAACGACATTGTGCTGGAGGTGACCAGGACAGACTTGTGGTACTTATCAGAGCACTACTTTGAGGTACCACAACAGATCTATCATTTATAATAAACTTTGCATACCAAGAGTTCAGTCCCAAGAAAAAGCGTAGTTCTGCAGGTCAGTTGGGGTAGTTGCTTGTGTGATTGTGGCAACATGCTCTGGATCAGCCCCTCTTGTGAAATAACATGTCCCAAAAATGACAGCTCAGTTTGTCTGCATTTAGTTCAAATCAGTTTTCGCCCTGCATTGTCAATCCCTTTATAGTACTGGCTGATTTTTTTTATTTTTTAAATAAAAGACGTCGTGTATATAGGAAACTGCTGGGGCTCGTTTGGAAAGAGTTCCTGCTCTTCAAGTAAGGCTTCATTCACACGGCAGTATTTTGGTCAGTATTGGTAAGCCAAAATCAGGAACAGGTCCAAAATACAGAAGATGTGTAGATTTTTCCATTATATTTATTCTCTGTGTAGGTTTTACTCCTGGTTTTGAATTGCAAAGGAAAAAACCTGCGAAAAAATCAGTGACGTGTGAACTAATTACAAATACTGATGCAAAATGCTGCTGTGTGAATGAGATTGAATATTACTTGGTATATGAACCAGTTGAAGAAGAGCCATCCTTGTCGCCAATTATGTAGTAGCTTGTTGTAACTAGCACTCTCTGCGGGGGATGGGGAAAAATATGTAACGAAGTAGCTTCTAACTTTTATTCTGATCTTTACACCGTTTTCTTTCCGCTAACTGAAAGAGAATGGATGGTAGTTTATATAAGAATCATAAGATCACTTCTCAAGTTATTGAAATGTCCAAATAGTACGTCGCAGAATATCACTCTGTGTCCTGGTCTTCCAAATATTTTCCCTTTTTTTTTTTTTGTTGCCATTCTATTTGTACTGTTCAGGGTAGTACTATTCCATGAACAAAAAGGGACCAGGCGAGCACAAAATTTCTCCGTCCTAAATGTTTTTTTTCATGTGGCAACTAAAGTGGCCTCATAACAATGTAAGATCATACAGCGTCATAGTAGTAATACACAATTAAAACACTTTATACAATTTCTGCATTTCTGAGGAGAGACCAGCACTGTCTGGCTGAGAGTTAATTAAGTCATTTTTGTTCCACGCATAATTTTTGATCTATCTGTAATCTAAATGTAATTTTTTTACCCCCTTTATTAGACTAAAGTCGTCTGTTTTAACAAACATCTGGGATTTGTCTTGTTGGAGAAGCCTTCCTGTATGACCAAATAATTTGGACACAGGCCAAAAAGCAACGTTTCTGAACCTGGCAGGCCTGTAATACTGGGTCTTTGCTCAAAGCTTGGCATGAGACGGCCTGCCATTCTGCATGTTGGCGCATTCACAGAGCCAAAGGCAAACGTTTGGGAAGAACAGGTAAGTCGCTTGTACATACGTGTTAGATGTTTTTTCTCTCTGATGACAATAACACTGAAATACATTCATTAATTACCTTACGGAGTTGTCTGAGCCTTTCTTTATAACTACTGTCAATTCACCACTGAGATACAGAGGATGTGTCTGGGAAAAACACTACATCTGCTGAGAACTCGCATCGCTGTCAGTCTCTGGCTTTTGTTTTGTATGCAGTTATAAATTCTTATAGGAGTTATCTATTTTTTTTTTATATGCAACAATCCTGCCAGAATACTATCGTTTTTTTGGAATCCATGGTATTTTACAGTGCTTTCAAATTTGATCCCTGTAAACAGTAAGGCCTGGGCTACACGACTCCTGCCACGCATTTGTGATCAGCAGAAGCCATCATTCTATTATTTTGGCCCATTTGCTGAACTGCACAATATGTGTGGCTTAAAGGGGGGTTGTACAGGCTTACATTGTGTCTTTCCTCCAAAAACTGCCACAGCTGTCCACAAGTTGTGTATGGCATTGCAGCTCAGCCGCATTCATTTAAAGGGAATGCGTCATTAAAATAATTTGTGATGTTTTTTGTCTGTGTGTGTATGTATATATATATATATATATATAGAAAAATAATCCTAAAATCTTGCAGTTTTTACTCTGGCCACTGAGCCTCACCTCTATACAGATAACACAGGATCCACCATTAACAATGGTGATGGTCACAGTTTGCCTCCTTTCCCTTCTTTGCACAATTACCTCTCCCCAGGTCACAGAGCATACCTAGAACACTCTCCAATAGAGGTCGATGAGTCCTCTCCTGTTCACAGGATCCTGTTGCCGATGTGGCTGCTGTAAAGCAAATCTTTAAACGTTGTTAACAGCAGTTCAGGCAAGATGGCTGCCCCCATAATTATGTACAGAAAATAGAATGAAAAAAATTCTACAATTAAAAGCAGATTCGTTAAAAAAAAGATTGAGTTTCACTATCTGGTTTTAATTCGTAAAAAAAAAATATAGGTGATGCATTCCATTTTAACAGAGCTGAGCTGGATTACTAGAAACAACCCATGTACAGGTGAGTGGCGCTGTTACTGGAAGAGAGCAGCCATGTTTTTCTAATCCTGTACAAACTCTTTAATGCGGCTATGATGTAGCGTCCAGGGTGAATTTTTAGTTGACTGAACAATCTGAATTAATTAGGAGCTTGTCCCACAATGGAGCAACCCTAACATTGGAGTAGTGTCCGGATTGGAATAGTGATGCTGCCTCCATACCATGCTGCTTCATAGGAAAAATTCCAGTTTAAAGAGGCTCTGTCACCATATTTTGCAACCCCTATCTGCTATTGCAGCAGATAGGCGCTGCAATGTAGATAACAGTAACGTTTTTATTTTTAAAAAACGAGCATTTTTGGCCAAGTTATGACCATTTTCGTATTTATGCAAATGAGGCTTGCAAAAGTACAACTGGGCGTGTTGAAAAGTAAAAGTACATCAGGGCGTGTATTATGTGCGTACATCGGGGCGTGTTTACTACTTTTACTAGCTGGGCTTTCTGATGAGAAGTATCATCCACTTCTCTTCAGAACGCCCAGCTTCTGGCAGTGCAGATCTGTGACGTCACTCACAGGTCCTGCATCGTGTCGGCACCAGAGGCTACAGTTGATTCTGCAGCAGCATCAGCATTTGCAGGTAAGTAGCTACATCGACTTACCTGCAAACGCCGATGCTGCTGCAGAATCATCTGTAGCCTCTGGTGCCGATGTGTCCTCGCTCGTCTGATACGATGCAGGACCTGTGAGTGACGACACAGCGTGATCTCTGGAGAACACGCTGTGTGTCTGCACTGCCAGAAGCTGGGCGTTCTGAAGAGAAGTGGATGATACTTCTATACACAACGCCCAGCTAGTAAAAGTAGTAAACACGCCCCGATGTACGCACATAATACACGCCCAGTTGTACTTTTACTTTTCAACACGCCCAGTTGTACTTTTGCAAGCCTCATTTGCATAAATACGAAAATGGTCATAACTTGTCCAAAAATGCTCGTTTAAAAAAAATAAAAACGTTACTGTAATCTACATTGCAGCGCCTATCTGCTGCAATAGCAGATAGGGGTTGCAAAATCTGGTGACAGAGCCTCTTTAACTACTTCCTGACCAGCAGCTTTACCGTGTTGGGCCACAGTCCCCCACTCCCACCCTAAGGGTGGAGTCTTACGTGGCATATTTGCCTTGGTATTTCCGCTACGGAAAACCTTACAATATAATTTAATGGGAAAAATAATCCTCAAAACAATTTGAGACATCTGTTTGAGTTGCAGAATATTTTTCCTATTGGATTACATTGTAAAGTTCTCCGCAGCATATTTTTACGTCAAATAAGTGACGTGTGACTTCACCCTAAATCTCACTGACAGGGCTCCAGGAAACCAAGGTCTGGTGTGCTCTACAGTCCGATCGACACTCTGGAGAGCTGCTTTAGCTGTTGTGGTGCCTGCAGAACTGACATGGAGGAAACAAACTGGTCACCAGTTAAAAACATTCCCAAATCGGGACTACAGGGTTAGGGTATCCAAACCATTTTTTTGCCCTAGAATACCAAGACCTGAGGAAGATTTTTTTCAGCCCTCCACTCTGTGGTATGAGTACAAGCATTTCAACTATGCATTCAGTATAATTAGTTTTGTGTTTTTTGGGACTATTTTTAAATCAATATGTAGTCTATTGCTCCTCTTGGTCCACTAGAAGACAATCCCTCTAGAACAGGGGTCGGCAACCTTTTTTGCGTGGCATGCCGAATTAAAAGAATAAATTAAATCAAAGATAAAGTACTCAGTGTGCCATGCAACCTGAAAGTCATATATCACAAACGGTTACTATGTATGTGATATTAACGAATGAATTCGTTAATTAAACTTACATTTCAGTGTGACCCTTGTCCCTGACTTTCTTTGCATAGATGATTTATCTGTAGTGCCTTCAAGGTGACTGAGCTGAACACTGGCCTCAGAGTGGTCTGCAGTAAGGACCTTTTACACTAGCCTCACAGTGGTCTGCAGTAAGGACCTTTTACACTGGCCAATTATCGAGCAAACGAGCGTTTACAGAACGTACCTGTAAAAGTACCTTAAAGAAAATCTGTCACCCAGTTTATCAATTCCCTATCTCCTAACTAATAGGTGGTTTGCTGTTTATTATTAATGTTTATTATTTGCAAAGTTATGAGCATTTTTCTAAATATGCTAATGTGGCTCTTGTAAAGGATCTGCCAGGCACAGCTTCGGGGTTAACTCCCAGAACTAATCAGTCAGCACCTGAGAATACATCCCTGAGACTGACTCCTGCTTCCACCATTCAGGCTGGCAGGCTTAGGAGTGGGAGAGCCTATCGTAACCTGGCCAGACTCAGCTAGCTCCCGCCCTCGGTCTATTTAGGTCTGCACTTCCTGTCCCTCGGTGCTTGTTATTGCTTGTGTTTCTTTCCTTGTGGTTTCCTGGCCCAGCTACAGCTCCTGCTATTTTTGATCCTGCTCCATACAGACCCTGGCTTACCGACTACTCTTCTGCTTTTCGTTTTGTACCTCGCACACTCCTGGCTTGACTCGGCTCGTTCACCACTCTGGTTGCTCACGGTGTTGCCGTGGGCAACGGCCCCTTTTCCTTGCTTGTGTTCCTTGTATGTTTGTCGTGTTTGTCGTGCACTTACTGAGCGCAGGGACCGCCGCCCAGTTGTACCCCGTCGCCTAGGGCGGGTCGTTGCAAGTAGGCAGGGACAGAGTGGCGGGTAGATTAGGGCTCACTTGTCCGTCTCCCTACCCCCTGCCATTACATAATAACAAGCCCATACCTAGTCTACCCCTGGTCCCTGACACCACTATGGATCCCCGTGAGACCCTGGCTCAGCAAATGCAGGGTCTCTCCCTACAGGTCCAGGCCCTGGCTCAGAGGGTCAACCAGCCTGATGCTACCCTGGTAGTTCCCCTCACCGCACCTCTTGAACCCCACCTCAAGTTGCCCGACCGGTTCTCAGGGGACCGGAGGGCTTTTCTCTCCTTTCGGGAGAGTTGTAGGCTTTACTTTCGTTTAAAGCCTCATTCCTCAGGTTCTGAGAGCCAGCGGGTGGGTATAATTATGTCCCGGCTCCAGGAAGGGCCCCAAGAGTGGGCCTTCTCCTTGGCTCCTGACGCCCCTGAACTTTCCTCCGTTGATTGTTTCTTTTCTGCTCTCGGACTTATTTATGACGAGACTGACAGGACTGCCTTTGCCGAGAGTCAGCTGGTGACCTTAAGTCAGGGTAAGAGACCTGTTGAGGAGTATTGCTCTGACTTTCGGAAGTGGTGCGTAGCTTCTCGGTGGAATGACCCTGCCTTAAGGTGCCAGTTTAGGTTGGGTCTGTCGAATGCCCTGAAAGACCTGCTAGTTAGCTATCCCTCTTCTGACTCCCTAGACCAGGTTATGGCTTTAGCGATACGACTTGATCGACGTCTCAGGGAACGACAACGTGAACGTTTATGTGTTTTCTCCTCCGACTCCCCCATGATGCCTCCCGAAGCTCCGTTGCTTCGTTCCTCCCCGAAAGATTCAGAGATACCTATGCAACTCGGGGCCTCCGTGTCCCCCCAACAACGTAGAGAATTCCGCAGGAAGAATGGTCTCTGCTTCTACTGTGGGGACGACAAGCATCAAGTGAACAACTGTCCTAAGCGTAAGATTGCAGCCAGAGAACTTCCGCGTCTAAGTGATCATCGGGGAGGTCACTTGGGCGCACAGGTATTTCCCGTAAATATGAAACGTACTAAGATCTTGCTTCCCTTTCAGGTCTCTTTTGGTGGTAGGTCTGCTACCGGCAGTGCCTTCGTGGATTCAGGGTCCTCTACTAATATCATGTCTGTGGAATTTGCTATGTCCCTTGCTATGCCTCTTATTGATTTGCCTAAACCTGTCCCGGTAGTGGGTATCGACTCCACTCCTCTTGCTAATGGTTATTTTACACAGCATACCCCTGTTTTTGAACTCCTTGTTGGCTCCATGCATTTGGAGCAATGCTCTGTACCGTTGATGCAGGGATTATCGTACGATTTGGTTCTAGGTCTTCCCTGGTTGCAGTTGCATAATCCTACGTTTGACTGGAATACTGGGGAGCTAACCAAATGGGGTAATGAATGTTGTACGTCATGTTTTTCTGTTAATTCTATTTCTTCCCCTAAGGAGGCGAATACGCTACCCGAGTTTGTTCAGGACTTCGCTGATGTTTTCTCTAGGGAGGCCTCCGAAGTGTTACCTCCTCATAGAGAATACGATTGCGCTATCGAATTGGTACCAGGAGCTAAGCTTCCTAAGGGTAGGATATTTAATCTTTCTTGTCCCGAACGTGAAGCTATGAGAGTGTATATCCAGGAATCCCTGGCCAAGGGTTACATTCGTCCCTCTTCTTCTCCGGTAGGTGCTGGCTTCTTCTTCGTGGGGAAGAAGGATGGTGGTCTTAGGCCATGCATTGACTACCGTAGCCTGAATAAGGTCACGGTAAGGAACCAGTATCCCCTTCCTTTGATTCCTGATCTCTTTAATCAGGTTCAGGGGGCCCAATGGTTTTCTAAATTGGATCTACGGGGGGCGTATAACCTTATTCGCATCAAAGAGGGGGATGAGTGGAAGACTGCGTTTAACACACCCGAAGGCCATTTCGAATACCTCGTCATGCCCTTTGGGTTGTGTAATGCCCCTGCGGTCTTCCAGAATTTCATAAATGAGATTTTGAGAAATTACCTGGGGATTTTTCTGGTAGTGTACCTTGATGACATACTGGTGTTTTCCAAGGACTGGTCCTCCCACATTGAGCATGTCAGGAAGGTGCTCCAGGTCCTTCGGGAAAATAAACTGTTTGCCAAAACCGAAAAATGTGTGTTTGGGGTACAGGAGATTCCATTTTTGGGTCAAATCCTCACTCCTCATGAATTCCGCATGGACCCCGCCAAGGTTCAGGCTGTGGCGGAATGGGTCCAACCTGCCTCCCTGAAGGCGTTACAGTGTTTTTTGGGGTTCGCTAATTATTACAGGAGATTTATTGCTAACTTCTCGGTCATCGCTAAGCCCCTTACGGACCTCACTCGCAAAGGTGCTGATCTCCTCCACTGGCCTCCTGAGGCTGTCCAGGCTTTTGAGGTCCTTAAGAAGTGCTTTGTCTCGGCCCCGGTGCTGGTTCAGCCCAACCAAATGGAGCCATTTATCGTGGAAGTTGACGCATCTGAGGTGGGAGTGGGGGCTGTCTTGTCCCAGGGTACCAGGTCCCTCACCCATCTCCGCCTCTGTGCCTACTTCTCCAGGAAGTTTTCGCCAACTGAAAGTAACTATGATATTGGCAACCGCAAACTCTTAGCCATTAAATGGGCATTTGAAGAGTGGCGCCACTTCCTGGAGGGGGCTAGGCACCAGGTAACGGTCCTTACTGACCACAAGAATCTGGTTTTCCTAGAATCTGCCCGGAGGCTAAACCCGAGACAAGCTCGATGGGCGTTATTTTTTACCAGATTCAATTTTTTGGTTACCTATAGGGCTGGGTCTAAAAATATTAAGGCTGATGCACTGTCGCGTAGCTTCATGGCCAGCCCTCCTTCGGAGGAAGATCCTGCTTGTATTTTGCCTCCAGGTATAATCATTTCCTCGATCGATTCTGATTTAGTCTCTGATATTGCTGCTGATCAAGGTGCAGCTCCCGGGAACCTTCCTGAGAACAAGCTGTTTGTTCCCCTGCAATTCCGGCTAAGGGTACTTAGGGAAAATCATGACTCCGCACTATCTGGCCATCCAGGCATCCTGGGTACCAAACACCTCATTACCAGAAATTATTGGTGGCCTGGGTTGCCTAAAGACGTTAAGGCCTACGTCGCCGCTTGTGAGGTTTGTGCTAGGTCCAAGACTCCCAGGTCCCGACCAGCGGGCTTACTGCGTTCGTTGCCCATTCCCCAGAGACCTTGGACACATATCTCCATGGATTTTATCACCGATTTGCCTCCATCCCAAGGCAAGTCAGTGGTGTGGGTGGTGGTGGACCGCTTCAGTAAGATGTGCCACTTTGTGCCCCTCAAGAAACTACCCAACGCCAAAACGTTGGCTACCTTGTTTGTCAAACACATCCTGCGTCTCCATGGGGTCCCTGTCAATATTGTTTCGGACAGAGGGGTACAATTTGTTTCATTGTTTTGGAGAGCCTTCTGTATGAAGTTGGGGATTGATCTGTCCTTCTCCTCTGCCTTCCATCTTGAAACCAATGGCCAAACGGAGAGTACTAATCAATCTCTAGAACAATACTTAAGGTGTTTTGTCTCGGACTGTCAATTTGATTGGGTCTCTTTCATTCCCCTCGCCGAATTTTCCCTTAATAACCGGGTCAGTAACTCGTCAGGGGTCTCTCCTTTTTTTTGTAATTTTGGGTTTAATCCACGGTTCTCCTCTGTTTCACCTGGTAGTTCCAACAATCCCGAGGTAGAGGTCGTTCATCGGGAACTGTGCACAGTCTGGGCCCAGGTTCAGAAAAACCTAGAGGTGTCCCAGGGCGTACAAAAAACTCAGGCTGATAAAAAACGTTCTGCTAACCCCCTGTTTATGGTCGGGGATCTGGTGTGGTTGTCGTCTAGGAACTTGCGTCTCAAGGTTCCGTCCAAGAAGTTTGCTCCCCGGTTTATTGGGCCGTATAAGGTCATTGAGGTCCTCAATCCTGTCTCCTTCCGGCTGGAGTTACCCCCGTCTTTTCGGATACACGACGTGTTTCATGCCTCCCTCCTCAAACGCTGCTCCCTGTCCTTGGCTCCCTCGAGGAGACCTCCTGTTCCCATCCTCACCCCGGAGGGGGTGGAATTCGAGGTGGCCAGGATTGTGGACAGCAAGATGGTCCAAGGCTCCCTCCAGTACCTGGTCCATTGGAGAGGATACGGGCCCGAGGAGAGGACTTGGGTACCCGCCCGGGATGTTCACGCTGGGGTATTGGTCAGGAGGTTCCACCTGCGTTTCCCCAGTAAGCCAGGTCCACTTAGAAAGGGTCCGGGGGCCCCTCATAAAAGGGGGGGTACTGTAAAGGATCTGCCAGGCACAGCTTCGGGGTTAACTCCCAGAACTAATCAGTCAGCACCTGAGAATACATCCCTGAGACTGACTCCTGCTTCCACCATTCAGGCTGGCAGGCTTAGGAGTGGGAGAGCCTATCGTAACCTGGCCAGACTCCGCTAGCTCCCGCCCTCGGTCTATTTAGGCCTGCACTTCCTGTCCCTCGGTGCTTGTTATTGCTTGTGTTTCTTTCCTTGTGGTTTCCTGGCCCAGCTACAGCTCCTGCTATTTTTGATCCTGCTCCATACAGACCCTGGCTTACCGACTACTCTTCTGCTTTTCGTTTTGTACCTCGCACACTCCTGGCTTGACTCGGCTCGTTCACCACTCTGGTTGCTCACGGTGTTGCCGTGGGCAACGGCCCCTTTTCCTTGCTTGTGTTCCTTGTATGTTTGTCGTGTTTGTCGTGCACTTACTGAGCGCAGGGACCGCCGCCCAGTTGTACCCCGTCGCCTAGGGCGGGTCGTTGCAAGTAGGCAGGGACAGAGTGGCGGGTAGATTAGGGCTCACTTGTCCGTCTCCCTACCCCCTGCCATTACAGCTCTAATATCAAAATAGGAGGTGACTCTCTTTTTACTCTGGGCGGTGTAATATTTTCTGTATGACGCTGTCCAATCAGCATACAGCTTCTCCCCCTTCCCTGCCCAGCACCACAGTGTGATCATATAGTATACAGCTTCCATTCCCTACTGTATTTTCAACTTGCGATATCTCCGGTTGTTTCACAGCTAGAACTGCGATCCAGGTGTCGTATGAAAGATAAGAATCTCCTCTTTCATATGCCACCACTGTTTTAGCTAGTCCACAGCCGGAGATATGGCAGTTTGAACTGATCCCCCTTCCCTCCTTCCTCAGTCTCTCACACTGTGTGAATCAGCTTCATGCTGATTGAACTGCGTCAGAGGCTGTGAGGTAGCTCCGCCTCAGGAGAATCTCTGCTGTTACCTCCCAGTTGTCTAATAAAGGCTCATTTGCATATTTAGTAAAATGCTCATAACTTTGCAAATAACAAACTTTTTTTTATTTTTTTAAAACCAATCACACTGCAGTTATCAGCAGCAAAGCGCCTATTAGATTAGTTAGGAGATAGGGAATTGATAAACTGGTGACAGAGTCCCTTTAACCTTGCTACATGTGGGGCTGAGGATAGAATTCATTTGTGAGAAGAACTGCTCACACAGATATGTAAAAAAAAAGCAGTTACAACCGCTCACAGACCACCTCACTTATTGTTCCTTGCAAGGCTTATGTGGCTTATAAAGGCGGAGGGAACATGTCGTATTAGGGGCGAGAGCCGCCATTTATAGAATTGCGTACATGAAACTGGCATTTAAATCCCGGCCAAACGCCGTTCCCTTGGCTTGGTTGACAGCTGTAGCATGCACTGACGTTACTGGTTTCTCAATTGAAATCTCGCGCAAGCGCTGTGTGTTCCCTAGCCATGTAGAAGCAGTGACGTTGGCGCATTCTAGAGTCCTCAATCAAGCCAAGCGGGTGCTGTTGGGCTAGGCTTAGGCTGGAGAGCACTTGCATGGATTACAACTCCGCATGCTCCGTGTGCCAGCTGTGGCACACCATGTGCCATAGGTTGCTAACACCTACTCTATAATAGTATTATTCACTGCAATTTTGGGTGATTGTGTCACTGTGTATAGTTAGATATGTGTATTTTCAGCACAGCTGTCCTATAATCCTGTGTAAATTATTAATTTTAGACCTACATCTTGTTTATTTAACAGGTAAAATGAAGACTCCATTACTTCTTCTTACTTTTACTTTGGTACTGGATTGTGCTTACTCCGTAAGTTTGATTTATTCATTTGTAATTATTACAAGAGTATGTGTAATTCCACCCAAAAACTGAAATTTCAATAACCCGGATCTCCCAAAAAGTTTTATTTTTACGCCTCACTGTAAGTAAATCTTGCAAGAGTGAGAGATCATGGGCTCTACAAAATATGACTTTATGCACTTAGTAGTTCACTATAGTTATCTCACTATTTTGAGTTGAGCCAGTTTAGTTCCTTAATAGGCAACCCCAATCAGGTCATCATTGCTGAAGGTCCCACATTTTTGAAAAGCAAGTAACCGCTTTAAACAGTAGGACTGCCTAAATTGGGTGTCAAAATAAAGACCATAAAGTACTCTCAAAAATAGGTGAATGACCCAGGTATGATTATAGTATCACCTTTGGAACTGCTCTTGAGATCAGTGAGGTTCACTATATTTGGCCCCGACCGATCAGACTCTTGTGTGGATAAATGTCTGTCATGGGAATAGTTAGCAGAGTGGGCAGACAGGTGTGGCAATTGTGGATCCTGACTCCGTGCAAGCCGGTTGCTCAGTTGCTAATACAGAACATGTCTGTTGATAGAAGCATCTTGGGAAATCCTTGCTTCAAGGCGGAGCTGCTCGTAATAACTTTAGATATTAGATGCCTTGTTTTCAATGTGGTAAAATTGCCAACTTTTTGCCAACGCTTACAGTTTTGTTTTTTTCTTTTTACCCTCTTTAAAGCCTACTGCTTTCACATCCCGCAGTGCAATCTAATTTTATTTCAATAGTTTAATAGTAACTACTTTGCTGTTTCATGTTATGCCAAACATTAGATCATTTAGCCTGTAGACAGTATGTATACAATCCCACAGGTGTTTCAATTGTAAATACTAATCTGTGGGTGCGCGTCGAGCAGTTGCTCATTTATAATTGTCTGGGCTTGGCAAGCACGAAGACTTCTAGCTAATTTGTTTCTTTTCTTAATGTATATCTGTCTCTAATTACAAATATAATAGTGGGAAGTATTTTCGAAGCTAGTTTGGGCAACGCAGGCGTCTTTGGTTCAGTCAATTTGACTGAGGTGAGCACAGATGAACTGGGAAATGAAGGAACTCAATAGCGTAAGTTAGAGTGCATTATCGTAATGTGGGTTCAAGCCAACACTTCAAAATAACATTACAGAAGAGCTTGGAATTTGTGTTTTCAGGGCCCCAAAAGAGCTTTATGCAGCCGTTGAGGCCTACCTAAAGATCATGGAGGTGGGGAGCACCAGGATCCTCAGCAGGGGTAGTAGGAGAGAAGTTGCAGAACGGATCCATCAGCCAGGGGTGTGGGTAACACCGCAGCTGTCAACGACCATTGGGGAGAAGGATAACTATTTCCAGCACATACATGTTCTAAAGGCATGGTGGGCTTTGAAGCCTCCTGTCTAGCTTTTTGACTGCTCCTTCCACATTGTATTATGTTATGGCGGTCGGGCACTTAGGTGATAGTGGGCAGGTATGGTGGGTTGATTGAACTGGAACTCATTTCATTAATGTGAAAGTGCTTTCCCCATGTTAAGAAGTGGCCACATTGTGGAGCCCAGTTATTTTAAGTAAATAAAAGTTGCACGTACCTCGGCGAATGAGTTAAGAAGCTGAAGCAGTCCGTGTAGATGAAAAAGGTTTGCCTGACCCCCAGGCCAGCTTTTATGATGCTTTTGGAGGGAGAGCAATTTGTAGGTTTACGTTGAGTATTTGGGAAGAGGATGAAGCCAACATAGGGTTGGTACCAGGCCGGTAAGCCATTGGCCCAGTCAGTTATATCAATGGGAGGCCAGAAAGATTTTATTTCTTTTTTTACCGGCACTTGCTGCATTATGCAAGTGGCAGTAATTTTGCATAATAAGACAGTTCATGTGCTCTTAGGTTACTTCCTATTTGGATTAGATACTCCTCTTTTGCCAGGCCATCCAGCCCTAGGAATGTCCGCAGCATCAGGACTAGGTGAAGTATAGGATTGGTTCTAGTGACTGCATCAGGCAAGGCATCAAGGAGCCGGAGACACATACATTCACCTGCCGGGCACGCACACTCTACCTGCTTGTGCAGCCCTGAGAGTCCATAGCAGATGTTGGAGGATACTGACTGGGTTACACGCATTGTTCGTCTAAAACCCCCAGACATAAGTGGCAAAACACACTATTATTATGAGCCCAGGCCCCAAAACCACACTCACTTTTTACCCATGTTTGGGTGTATTTACGTAGGCTGATTTTGTGATGTTTTCTGGTGAAATTTGTGAAAACGCTTAAAAAAAAATGGCCACAAAACCTGCAGGTGTAAATACACCCAGAATTTGGCCAGTATTTTTGGGTGGAAAGGTGGCAACACCCAGGTGAATATATTGTAAAGCAATAAGATATTTTATTCAAACTCTGTGTATTATAACGCACACCAAAATGAAATATTTTACAGGCAAGTAAGCGTAAAAGGCAGAGTGATTTTTGGGACAACTGGAGTGACTGGGGAGAATGTAGTCGTTCCTGTGGTGGGGGAGTAAGTTCTAGAGAGCGCCAGTGCTACTCTGGCAGGTAAGTTACCATTTGAAACTGTTTTACTCTTATTTAATTAAACCTTATTACACATGGGTTCTAAGCGTATTATATAGGGTATAATGTTAGTATTGAAAAGACACATGTCCATCAAGTTCAACCAGGGGATCGGTGAAGGTAAAGGGTAATTCAAATTTTACAACTTTGTCTCATGCCTTACGGGTTTATTTTTTCCTTCCTCTGGATTCTCTGAACAATCTGCCCTAAAAGGGAAACATTTCCTTCCTGATCCCAAGTGGTGATTAGACTGGAACAACATTCCAACCATTTTATACATTTACCTAAGCGTTAATATTACTTTGCTCTTAGAAAACATCTAATCCTTTCTTGAAGCCATTACTATTACTGCTGACCAGCTCCTGCGGTCGGCTATTCCACAGATTTACAGTTATCATAGTAAAGAAGACTTGTCGCCTCTGGAGATTAAACTTTTTTTTTTCTCCAGGCGAAGGGGGTGCCCCCTTGTCTATTGAGGGGACTTTTCATTGAACAGCTTTTTACCATGTTTTTCTTATGGGCCATTAATATGCCTACATCTATTTATCATGTCCCCCCTTAGACATCTCTTGCCAAGACTAAATAAAAAATGTACTCGTTCCTCATAACTAATATTCTCCATGCCCTTTATCAGTTTTATGGCTCTTCTTTGTACCTTTTCCAACTCAAGTAGTGGAGTAGTGGTACTTTGTCTCCAAACACATAAAAACTATGCATCACATATTGAGGGAGGGTTCTGAAACTGGTTGCTTCCAAAACTCCTCCACATATCTTATTTCCACTAATTATCTGACATGGGCCGACTGTACTAGAAAGACCGGTCGTGTAATCTTTTGGCAATACTCTGGACATAACAATAGGTATAAAATACTACCTCATAGATTTTGTTGGCACTTGTTCACATGTAGCATTTTACAGGACTGTTTTCTCTTGCATCTTGCATTTTTAATAAAAAGTGGAAACAGGTCCTAGAGAGTGAAGAAAGATAGAGCTTTTGTATTTGGGCAACTGTAAAGCTGGCCATACACTTTAGATAGCTGTTGGCCCAAAAGTCCTTTGGCTGACAGCTATTGCTCCTGACTAGAGATGAGCGAACTTATGATAAGTTCGGTTCGGCTGGTTCGCCGAATTTCATGAAAAAGTTCGATTCGGACCGAACTAGTTCTGACCGAACCTGTAATTGGAGCTCCCGTAATGACGGATGGCTACATGTGTGCACCCGGCATTACGGCAGCGTTGCTAGGCGACGTCAGTAAATAGTCACTGTCCAGGGTGCTGAAAGAGTTAACTGATCGGCTCAGGGAATGCTGACTACGCAGGCGCCAAAATGTAGCCGGGTTCGGTCAAAACGTGTTCGGCCGAACCCGGTGAAGTTCGGATTCGCTGCGAACCCGGTGAAGTTCGGTTGTCCCGGTTCGCTCATCTCTACTCCTGACAATCCCCTCCACCAGTATAATCTATGTGCTGTCTGTTTCTTTCATGCACCCATAGACTTCATTGTGCTAGTCTGGTATGCAAAAATGGATCAGAACAGGAGATTCTCGCAATAGACACATGCTCCATTTAAAGAAAACAGATGTGTAAATAGCCCAATTGACTTGTACAGGTCAGTGTGCGGTCCATTATTAAAATTGACAGCACATGAACATAAAATAAGTTTGTGTGAATAAGGCCTTTAGATGAGAAGATCCTAGTGACATTGAGGCTTGTAGGACATCTTCATGGTGCAGAAAATTTAGGGTGGACAAACATGGGCAGACGTCTAAATAAGAAAGACCGGCAATAAAACATCTGTCCATTGATTAACCGACCAAAACCTGCAGCAATCCTGAGCTGACATTTTGAGCAGTACACAGTCCTTGTCTTCCTTTCCATTAATAGGTTGTGCAGTTATTCTAAAATTCTAAAGTGTTTGTTACCTCCTGCAAGGGAAGCCATACATAAACTTATCCTGAGTCGATCATCCTTTTGGGGCTGTAAATTAGGGAAGGATTGGACATGCATTGCAAGCAAAATCATATTGAAAAACTCTGTTACCCAAAAGCACACAGTGGGGCCTCCTAATGCAACATGGCAATGGAGGTGGAATCTTGTAGCACGGAGAATCTGTTATTCGATTGAGTCGTGTTAGACATTCCTTCACCAGGGGCAAGGATTCAGTTTGCTCTGTACTCAGATAAACTCATCTATTGGTTGTATGGTTGAGTCGTCGGAGGGACGTCCAAGATGAATTGCGGGTAGGGTGTCCAGGCAGAGCAGGATATTGTTGTTCAAGAGGCTTGTGGATGGGCTGAACCCAGAGTAAGTTGATGATATTGTCCATAGTGTCCTCCTTTTAGGACTTTACATTGGTAGAATTGACAGTCCCATGTCGTTAAAAATTCAGGTAGGAAGGGGAAGAGCAATAATATAAAGGAGGGAAAGAAATTGGAGGGAGACGGAGTAAGTACAGACCCAGAACACCCTTGCTGTGAAAAAGATCTCCCACCTACGGAGAGAGGTAGAAAGAGTTAATCCGGGGTAAGTGGTGGATGATCCCCAATAGATTGTTCTAAAGACCATGTTGTATTTTGAGGTACAGTAAGTATTAATACTTAATGTCTGGGCAGCATGTGTATAATAGGCTTCCAAGTCAGAAATACTTTTTTTGATTTTCTTTTTGCATGCTGGCTTTGACCCAGTCTATATGTAGAAGAAAAGGGTTTTTCTAGAAAAAAAGCTCCGGGACGGATGGGTGGGGTCAAACTATGTTTGGAGAATAGTTTTACGGGCAGCTGCTGAGATGCAGAACAATAGGCGTTTGTGGTGTGGAGGGATATTGTCATCTGTGTATAGCAGGCAGCCGAACTGTGCCCAGCTTGCGTTAGTGGTAGGCTGTATCCAATATGAGAAGTGAGGAAGCAATGTATTCACTGCCTAAAAGAGAGAGACTGTGGGGCAAGGCTAAAAGCAGTGAAAAAAGGTTGGCTTCTTGTCCTCCACATCAGGAGCAGGTTGCTCAGATATCTTCTCCGATAAGATAATTGTGTTTTGGGGAAATATAGCCTCTGTGGCCGAAACTGGAGATTTGACCCTTTGAAGCAGGCAATAGTGTAAATCTAGCTCCAAAGATGTCTTCCTAGTCAGTGTTTGAAGGTTTTGGTAACTTGTATCACATAGCTTTGAACTTGAAAACAAAGCGGTGTGGACGAAGGAAGTCAAATTTTGAGCACGCTTGATTAAAGGAAAGCACTGACTTTGTTGGTGGGTCAAGGAGATCCTTCACAAGGGAAAGCCCTGTGAGTACAAAGCGCAGAAGATCGGGTGGCCTCTTACCATTTTGGAATTGAGAGTTGTGGACATAGGTGTTAGAACATTTGGGAGATAGTATACGCTATTGTTCCATGCAGAGTGATGTCATTCACCTAATACTCAAGCAGCACTCCAACGTTTACCTGTACACCTCAGAGGATTTTCTTAATTGGAAGCCTAGATGCCTCTAAATACAGCAATTTAATATTTTCCGTATACCACAAAAAATGTGTTCTTCGTTCCCCTGAGGCTGCATTCCAAATGTAGGATTGTCCAGGAATGCCAGCTGTCTTCTAAACTGTAAGCCTTGTGAAGCCATCTTTTGTATGGCTGCCTGTGGCTTGGAGGAATGAGCTTTTATTTCTGGGTACAATCCTTGTATAGGCAGTGGCTGTACTTGACAAAACAACCGCTTATTTGTGCGCAATAGCACAGAATTAGTTATAATTCTCAAATTCCTTTTAATGTTGCATGGTGACCAATGTCCTGAATGGTGCCAAAAACAACCATAAGCTGCATGCATTCATTTTTTTTGTTTGAAATCGCGGATGCCCATAAGAATTTCTGGACCCCTGGCACCGGAGTGTGGCTTAAAGATTAACATTAAATGCTGGTGGTCTGAGGTGGCTGAGGTTTGTCATATCACTGGCAGCTTACGGTAGTAAAGGGGTTAATGGTAATATATCCTTAGTGGTCTAGAGTGCAGGCTAGCGAAAGTGTTGACGGGGTTTTCCCACAATCATAAATTATCACCTATCCATAGGTGGGGGTCCTAGCGGTGGGGCCCCCAGCGATCAGAAAGGGTTGATTCACACGCAGCAGGTTTGACATTTCTGCGACTGAAAATCTGGCCTGTACATCTGACTGGGGTTGTTCCTGCAGCATGTGCATGAATTTCTGCAATTCCTATCCTGGTAAATGGGACTGTCGCAGAAATGTTCTGCAACAAATTTGCTACATGTGACTATACCCTGATAGGAAGCTGAACTCAATGGGCTGTATAGTCTGATCTGCAGTCATATTTCCATCCATCTGTGCCCTACTTCTTGTTAACCTAACTAATGTAGGTAGGAAAAGAATGCAGGGTCAGACTACACAGTGAGTTTGTAGTCAGTTACCATGGAGGTACATAGGTCTTCATAGGAGCTGTAGACACAAAATAGATTTTTAATTAAGACTAACTGGAATCCACTTTTTTCTTATTGTCCCAATGCATCTAAAATGAAGCAATTTTGTAAAGGTGCACAGATCCTCAAACTTACTATATCTATCTATCTAGTTAATATATATATATAGGACTTCCGGTTCCGGCGCTGGGATGTGAGGACGGAGCTGCATGAGCTCCTGAAGCCCTGATCCCCTAACCCATCTACGCCACACACCCGCAGGATATAAACACCCAGGCATTAGGAGGAGAGGTGGGGGACAAGAACCGGGAGGTTTATGGAGAGATATCTCCTCCGGAGCGGCAGCAGAGAGATCTCCTGTCCGGCCGAGCACAGCACACGAGGTGAGGGGCCATCCAAGATGGCGGCGCCGCTGCAGCCACCACTTTCACAGAGCCGGTCTCAGAGCCCAGAAATTCAGAGGGAAATGCTATCGCCGTCGGTAATGACTGACTCACAGATTGATTATCGGAAGCTGGCAATTGAGGTAGCTACCCAACTGGCCCCCGACATCAGAGAATCCTTAATAGCCACAGTCACAACAACGCTCCAAAAACTCCAAAATGAGGTGACATCTCATGGCAATCGACTAGATGAATTGGAGCAGCGGGTTGGCCTCATGGAGGATGAATCAGCAGGGGCACATACCTGCATTAGAGACCTAATGCGAGATAACACAAAACTCAGAGACCGCTTAGAAGATCTTGAGAATCGGTCCAGAAGAAACAATTTAAGGATAGTGGGACTGCCTGAGCATATTAGACCGCAGCTCCTCCAGGGCATCTGCGAGACGGAGTTACCAGAAGCGCTAGGTCTGACCAGATCTTGCAGAGTGGAAAGGGCACACAGAGTGGGCCCCCCTGGTCCGAGCGCCAACGCCAAAGGAGAGCCGCAAAGCAGACCGCGCCAGGTGATCATGCGGTACTTGGATTACAATGACAAAGAGGAACTTTTGCGCACTTTCAGGAACCGCAATACCCCTTTGCATATAAGGGGGGCAAAAGTCATCCTGTTTGCAGATTATTCGGCAGAAGTCACAAGGCGGCGGAGAGCATTTGGAGGGGTTTGCACCTCCCTCTACAAACGCAAAATTAAATTTCAGCTACAGTATCCGGCCACTTTGAGGATCATGCAGACGGATGGCGCCACCAAGGTATTCCACAATCCTGAGGAGGCGGCATTATATGTAGACAAGATCCCTGGACTTCGGGGCCCTAGACAATCGGGAGAGGAGACGGCGAGTCAAGATACAGGAGGTGAAGGTCCCCGTACACCAGTTTCTTCATCGAGGGACTGTACATGGTCAGATATCGCCCGCAATTCCACTTCCTCACCCAAGCAACAACGGGCAGAATCGTCGAAGATGCCACATCGACAACGCTCAGAAAACCGGCTTGCAACCATCCCGGACTGATAAGTATCGCATAGAGGCTCCATGAGCGCATTTGATTGTGCCTTATATATTAATGTGGCAATTGGTTCTGGTGGGATATTATGCCGACAAAATTCCTGCTATAATAGGCATAAGCACTTGTACCCGTGTTGTATGGGAAGCACAACTTATTTTTTGATACTTTAAAAATTAAAATGTTAAGTTCCAATATATCACGAAAAGATGGCGGGAAGGGGAGGGGGGGAGGGGTCACAGACCAGAAAAAAGTGAAGTTATGTATGCCAATTTAAAGTTTGTCTCACAGGAAATGCTGGTGACATTCCTGGATGGGCATTTTGTTGTTAAAGGTTGTGCCAATTTTCTGGCACCGAATGTAAATGTTGTTATTGTAATGTTGGGAGCAATCTGGAGCAGACGCCGCCGGGCGGCTACCAAGGCAGTAAAGCACGCTTGCCTAGAATTAGATATTTATGACCAGTCAATTGTGAACCTTTTCGGAACGCCCACTTTATGCAGCTGACCTCGTGGAATGTAAAGGGGCTTAGGTCCCCTAACAAGAGAATGATGGTACTCCGTCACTTAAAAAAACTCCATACGGACATCGCTCTTCTTCAGGAGACACATTTGGAGGAGAGCGACTTCCACCGCATGAAAAAGTTGTGGGTGGGCCAAGTATACGGCTCTTCAGCTTGTGGCCGTAAAGCGGGGGTACTTATTTTAATAAATAGAAACCTGGTACACGAGGTAATTCATACTGATGCAGATAAGGAAGGGCGACTGCTCCATATTACTCTAAGCACACCATGTGGGGTATTAAGCATTTATAATGTGTATGGACCTAATAGTGATAATATTGAGTTTTTCAATGGTTTGGAAAGGGCCCTTATGTCAGATAATGTCCAGCACAAAATAGTGGGAGGTGACTTTAATTCAGTTTCTGATCACAAGGAGGATAGACGCACACACAGTTCACAAAGCACGGGATCCATTCCAACAGGGGCTCCCAGAAAACAGGACCGAGTGTTGGGACCTCTGATGGAAAGAATACACTTAATAGATCCCTGGAGAAGGGGTAACCCGGATGCCCGGGAATTTACACATTACTCCCACGCTCAACAGTCCTGGTCCAGGATTGACTACCTCTTAATATCCCCAACACTACAACCGAGGCTGAGAGCCGCTGAGATAGGGGACCTAGTGATCTCAGATCACGCCCCGGTACGAGTAGATTTTCAGGAAATATATCCCAGAGGATCAGACTTCATATGGAGATTCCCGGCTCATTTAGCAACTGATGACACCTTTGTGAGACAGCTAAGAGGGTGGTGGTTAGAATACACGTCGACGAATTCAGAACACAGAGATGACCCCTCACTGTACTGGGATACGGCCAAGGCAGTGCTGAGGGGAAGGATAATGGCGTATACTGCCAGCAAAAAACGGGAAATAACACAAAAATTTAATGCTTCTAGTGCTGCACTGAGGGCAACCTATACAGCATATTTGGCACACCCTACATTAGATGCCAGACAGGCCTGGATTCAGGCAAAACACTCTTTTGACGAGTGGGCAGCTCAGAAAGAAACAATATATACTCGAGACTTTGAAGCTACTTTACATAAGTTCGGAAGTAAGGCGGGTAAAC
Source organism: Rhinoderma darwinii (assembly GCF_050947455.1). Classification (NCBI taxonomy): domain Eukaryota; kingdom Metazoa; phylum Chordata; class Amphibia; order Anura; family Rhinodermatidae; genus Rhinoderma; species Rhinoderma darwinii. The sequence continues at coordinate 60,165,673 of NC_134698.1, forward strand.
TTTTGGCCAATATGGCTCGAGGAAAGCGCTCAGTGCAGCACATAGCGAAATTGAGGGATCATAATGGGCGAGAAACATGCGATCCAATTAGTATTAATTCCATCTTGGCTAAATTTTATGAGGAGCTGTACTCTGATACATCTTCCCTTCCGCTGACAGACACACTGTTAGACAAGGTCACTTTACCGGTCATCTCCGCGGAACAGTTGCAACTTCTAAATGCCAGGGTCACAAGGGGGGAGGTGGATGAGGCAATAAGAAACCTTAAAAATAGTAAGGCGCCTGGTCCAGATGGACTGACCGGCGAATTTTTTAAAGTAATGCGGGAACAGATTACGGAGACTTTGGTCTCCTTGTTTAACAATGCTCTGGGAGAGGAGGGGTTACCACCATCAGCAGACACATCTTATGTGAAATTATTGCTTAAACCTGGAAAGGACCCCCTACTACCAGGATCATACAGACCCATATCGCTCATAAACGTGGACGCTAAACTCCTTTCCAAAATCATAGCTGATAGGTTAGCGAATATAATGCCGTTCCTCATAGCCCCAGAACAAGTAGGTTTTATTAAAGGTAGGTCGGCGGTCACCAACATCAGGACGGTTCTGGCAGTGCTAGATAGAGTACAGCATAACCCATTTCCGGGGGAACATTCGGCTTTACTTTTACTTGACGCGGAGAAAGCTTTTGACAATGTCCGTTGGAATTGGTTGGATGCTGTCCTGGATAAGATGGAAATAACGGGGGCATTCAGGATATTATTACACCACATATACAAAGACCCTAAGGCTAGAATCTCCACACCAGGCTTTCTGTCTAAACCATTCCGTCTATGTAAAGGTACAAGACAGGGGTGCCCGCTATCGCCACTGCTGTTCAATCTGGCTTTGGAGCCGCTGGCACGTTATCTGGCGTCATCCAATTTATATACGGGCATAAGGGTGGGGGAGATGGAGGTCAAGGAAACGTTGTTTGCAGATGACATCTTGTTATTTCTCGCAGACCCCCTTAAAGATGTTCCGCGTATCTTCCAGGCATTGAACGACTTTGGGAGCTACTCAGGGTACAAAGTTAACACGTTAAAATGCCAGTTACTAGATTTGGGAACGCAGGACCCAACATATAGGCGGTCCCTAGCCTCCCTGGATGTTGAGATGGCTAAGTCAAACATTACTTATCTGGGTATTAAAGTGGGTCGGGCACCCAACTCGCTGTATGATCTAAATTATCCCCCCCTTATACAAGATATCCAAGCAGATCTTCTGAGATGGCACAGTCTACCTCTATCACTGATGGGAAGGAGCTGTTTGGTCAAAATGTCAGGATTTGCGAAATTACTCTACCCGCTCCAGACTATCCCACTTCTGGTCAAGCACTCAGATATCAATACACTCAACTCATCATTTACCAAATTCATATGGGGGGGGAAGAAACCAAGAATAGCGCTCACGAAACTCATGATGAGGAAGGCGGAAGGAGGGGTCAATTTCCCTAACATTCGGGGTTATAACCTGGCCTGCTTGAGTAGACATCTGCTAGATTGGAAACACAACACAGAGTTCCACTCCAATACTAGACTGGAGAGACAGCTAGCAAAACCTTGGGATCTCATGGCTCTGGTACACACAACGTTCACTTGTCTCCCAAAGATCGTCAAGAAATCATCTCTGTTACGAGATACCATCATTGCCTGGAAGGTATTGCGCAAACACTATAACCTCTCTTATCGCATTTCAAAACATATGCCCTTATGGCAGCACCCAGAGTTTGCAGCAGGAAGATCTAACAAACTAATGTCAGAATGGAGGGAGAAAGGGGTAGCGACTCTGGGGGATATGTTCCACGCGCAGGATAAGAGGTGGTTAACCTTGCAGGAGCTCCAGAATAAATATGTTTTTGTTCGGCATCAGCACTTACAGTACTTACAAATAGTTAATCACTGTAAAACTAAACTAGCGGATGTAGCGGATGAGGTCCCCCCCAACCTGTTTGATTCATGGTTCACGGACAATCACAGACACTCCATTTCCCAATTATATAGTACACTCAGACCAACACTAGTGAAGATGTCCCCGGGGCAGGCCTTTGGGAGATGGGAAAAACTGTTTAATTTACCAGGCATTGAAAAGCATATTGAAAAAGGGCTGGTGGATTTCAGGGCACACGTGCACAACGAAAACTGGAGGGAAACTCATCTGAAGATCATTCACCAAGCAATATATGCATTTACCCTGGCCCCCTCCGCCTCACAACCAGATAGGAAAACGTCATGCCCTAGATGTAATATCTCAAAGACAGACATGTATCATGGCCTTTGGGCGTGTGCACATATTCAGCCATTCTGGGGGGAGATAACATCCTTATTGCAGCAGGTGGGCAGGTTCCATGGGAATTTAGGGCCAATGGAGGTCTTATTCCATATACAACATGATGGAGAATTAGAAGAGACAGAAACGACACATTTAGCTCCCATGGCCCATGCCACACTGATAGTGGCAAAGAGGTGCATACTCCAAAACTGGCTGGTAGCTGAAGTACCGACTCAGAACATGGTGGTCCAGGGGTTGAGGAAACTGTTTTATCTAGACCGCATTGGTATATTACAGAATAAAGACACGCAGAGCAAAAAATTCTTTGAGAAATGGAAGCTTTTCCTCACAAAATATTTCACCAGTGAAGAACGAAGGGACATCATAGATCCGTTTACGGGAACGTCATGGTACTTGATTGAAGATCTTAAGGGCACTTTAGGGGCACTGAAAATATCACGGGAGTAAAGCATATATATCCACTGGGATTTCTTTATTCTTGCGGACTAGCTGCCTGAGTTGGTGAACTGTTTCACGAAGCTCCAATTGTTATGTATGCTCCAATTTCTTATTTGTTCTGTGTATTGTTTAGTTATGTAAGTTAGGCAGATATGCAAAGTTATGTAACAATGTTTACAGGAATACCCGACAGGTGGGGTTAAAGGAAGGGAAGGATAGAGGAGATAGAGGAGATGAAGGAGGGCTGATAGCCCATGGGGAATAACTTCCAAGATCAAACCTAGTTTGCTGGGAAGCATTCACTATCACATGTTCATTTATACATTTTTTGTAATGTTTATTATTATGGCAATGCATTACTGTATGATTTGTGTTTTTTTTTTGTGTGGTGAAAAAATTCAATAAAAATATGTTTAAAAAAAAAAAATATATATATATATATATATATATATATATAGAGAGAGATAGATATTGTGTGTGTCTATATGTTTTTATACCCATTACACTACTGTAGTAGTATTTAAAAAAGAAAAAAAAATTTTTTTGTTTGAATTCTCTGAGAATACACTAAGACTTGATTGTATTCTGAATTCCTATGTTACAGCAGCAAGTCCTAACCCGCTGCCTTCTAAAAAATATACTACTACATTTGGTAGCCCTGTCCATAGTCAAAGACAAATCAACTTATAAATTCCACTACACTAATACAATAGAAACATTTACATAAGATTTATATGTTTATATACAATGTGATTATGTCATAAACACCTATATGTGGGACATATATATTTACGCATCCTGAATTCTATCCATGTGATCTTAACATCCTCCTGCATTTACTGCACCATGGACTTTGGCTGAATTATCTTGGCCTCAATGAAAAAATTAGTAAAAAGGATTTAAATAAATGTCGGTTAATTCTCTACGAAGGGAACTATCAATAATTTCTTGCTGGTTCTGGATCTTTTTTTTTATTTCCTAAGACTTTTAATGACTAGTTTTAAATTGCAGATTGAAATTTATAGAATGTAGTAACATGGAATAGGAGGGAATAGCAGATTTATTTGTGAGAGTAAGTGATTTCCTGCTTTATTATCCGATCACGCTTCCGATAGTTTCGCTGTCCGCATACACTTATGCCGATGTCTGTCTCTCTATAGGCGGTTATAATGTGGCTCGGTTTTTAGCATTGTTGCTTTGCAGCACTGGGGTCTTAGATACTACTCCGGCCAGGGGGCTACCTTTACACAGTTTATAAGTTCCCTCTGTGCTTGCATGACTTTTCTCGGATGTTCTGACTTCCTCCCATACTCCAAGACTAATTGATAGATTCATATACTTTAGGACGTTCATTAACCCATGTCTGTGAAAGCTTCACTGCCGACAGGGATGCTGAGGCTCGGCCTAGACTTTTTCATAGTGAGCGATAAATCACGGTCCATAGGAATGCATTAGGCTAGGGCTATTTATCTCACTACCGAAAATCGCTGTGATACATGGCTGTACATAGGAATGCATCGAGTAGCTTGAAAATATCTTCAAAATTGCTCCAGACAAGTGTGCAGCTCTGAAATCCCAGCATGTAGCGATTAAAAAAAAACCAATTGTTTTCAAGCTAATCAATGCATTCCTATAGACCGTGATATCTATGCGATTATTTTTTTTTTTTTTGTAGTGCGATAATTTGTGCTGGCCTAATGCATTCCTATGCCAACGATTTATCGCTCACTACAAAAAAAACTGCTATAAATGATTACAATTTGTACAACACTATGGAATGTGTTAGGGCTATTTAATTAAATAAATTGCAGCCTATATTCTGCTTTTGGATTTGAAAGTTAACCCGTTAGTGACCGCCAATACGCCTTTTAACGGCGGCCACTAACGGGCTTTATTCTGATGCATATACCTTTTTACGGCACTGCATCAGGATAAAGTAAACAGAGCAGGGAGTGTCAAATCTCCCTACCTCGGCTGCTAGAGACAGCTGAGGGCTGGGAGCGTCCCTGCGATATTAGTATCGATCTCACCCGTTTAACCCTTCAGATGCGGTGCGCAATAGCGTGCACCGCATCTGAGTGGTTTTGGAGAGAGGGAGGAAGCTCCCTCTCTCCCCCACCGACACCCGGCGATACGATCGCCGAGTGTCTGTGTCTCTAATGGCAGCCGGGGGCCTAATAAAGGCCCCCAGGTCTGCCTGGAGCGACTGCCTGCTAGATCATGCCGGAGGCATGACCTAGCAGATGCCTGTCCGTTTTAAACGGCCAGGCAGTAATACACTGCAATACAAAAGTATTGCAGTGTATTACAATAGCGATCGGAGAATCGCATATTATAGTCTCCTAATGGGACTAGTAAAAAAGTAAAAAAAAAAAGTTTAATAAAGTTAATGAAAAAAAAATGTGAAAAAAAATGAAAAACCCAGCTTTTCCCCTTACAAAATGCTTTACTATTAAAAAACCAAAATAAAGTAAAAAAGTTACACATATTTGGTGTCGCCGCGTCCGTAACGACCCCGACTATAAATATATAACATTATTTAACCCGCACGGTGAACGCCATAAAAAATGTAATAAAAAACTATGGAAAAATTGCTGTTTTCTGTGAATCCTGACTTTAAAAAAATGTTATAAAAAGTGATCAAAAAGTCACATCTACTCCAAAATGGTACCAATAAAAACTACAAGTCTTCCCGCAAAAAAAAAAGCCCTCATACAACCACATCGGCGAAAAAATAAAAAAATAAAAACGTTACGGCTCTTCAAATATGGAGACACAAAAACAAATAATTTTGAAAAAAAGCGTTTTTACTGTGTAAAAGTAGTAAAACATACAAAAACTATACAAATTTGGTATCGTTGCAATCGTAACAACCCGCATAAAGTTATGGTGTTATTTATATCACACGGTAAACGCCGTTGATTTAAGATGCGAAAAAGAGTGGCGAAATTTCAGGTTTTTTTCTATTCCCCCCCCAAAAAAAAGTTAATAAAAGTTAACCAATAAATAATATGTCCCCCAAAATGGTGCTATTAAAAAGTACAACTTGTCCCGCAAAAAACAAGACCTTATACCACTATGTCGACGCAAAAATAAAAGAGTTATAGCTCTTGGAATGCGACGATGGAAAAACGTAAAAAATGGCTTGGTCATTAAGGTCTAAAATAGGCTGGTCATTAAGGGGTTAACATGGTTTACTAATGTTGACAATGCACAATAGATAAATAACAGTCAGCCAGCAGCAATCTATCCGGACGTCCCTCATAAACTTGCAGACTACACTCGACTGAGCGAGCGTGTATAATCAATGAGGAGGGGAGAATAAGCCGTTGCCAGCTACAATACATCATCAGCGGATCCAACAAAATCTGCGGGTTTGGCCAACTTTAATGTAAAATGTAATGCCACCTTTAGATGGGTCTCAATGATTGGAATATCACTCATGCACATTCGTTGTGACCACATATCTCACTGTTTGACTAACCGGATGTACCAGCCAATGATGTGATATACTCTTCCCCTAAAGCAGCAAACCTAGTTAAGAGCAGGAGGACGGTCATATGACGTCATTTTCTCTGATGGTCCAATGTCCATATTGGTAACTTTTGTAACAATTTGCCAACTGCCTCGTGTTAGTGGAGAAATAAATTCCTTTCGGATAAGGCAAATGTGGAAAATATTGTTGATGTAAACAGTCTTAGGCCCTGTTCACACCACATTTATGGTGCGCGTTTAGTCCATATGTCGGGAAATTCTCCTGACTTTTACACCAACCGGCCCTTAAACATTAATAGCCATATGTATGCCAAAACGGTGTCCTTTTGGCATACGTTTGGCCAGTATACCGTAATATGTAGCGATGTTTAAAGGGACCCGGTCCCCAGCATTTCACCTATTAAACCAGCAATACCTGCTGCTAGTGGGTGAAAAATCATTTCTATATAAGCTATAATTGTCTTCTTAGTCGGCTCTGTAGCTTTAGTATTCAGTTTTTTAGTGTTCCCACACCGTATGCTAATGAGCAGAAAAGAGTCAGATCTTCATTCCTCAAGTCTTTCCGAGTTTACCCCGCCTCCTTACTTTTGATTGACAGCTCCTCGCCTTCCCCAGCACACAAAATCCTGCGCTTGTGCACTGATTGTCCTCTTCTGGTGTGTGCGCACAAAGGGACGCCGGATTATTACGATAAAAAGCGCAAAATGTTTGCAGACCATTATTTACAGTCGGAAGAGGAGTTTAGGAGAGGGGATAACGGAGATGAACTTTTGATAGCAGCGGCCAGTGATGGATAAGGAAAGTTCAATAGGTGAAATGCTGGTGACAAGTTCCCTTTAAATCAGTAAAAAGACCTATACATCTTATTTTAGTATCTGTTGCTGGTAATGGGAGGTAAACAGCTGGGTATATGCTATGTGCTGCCCTCTTGTGGTTCTGTTTATATATACATCGGCTAACCAAAGGCAGTTTGATATTCTGCTATACGTAGTTTTATTATTATTTATCTTTTACAATAATAATCTGTAGTCATGCTCTTTACAATTTTTAGCTGTGTACTAGTGAGTGATTATTGCAATACCCATACAATATGTTTAGATTGTTACTGCATTCTCTTATTTGTGTGCAGTGTTCTAACTGCAGTTTTGCATTTTCCTCTTCCTTAGGGCAGATGGGGGTTCGAATTGTATTGGACCAACCAAAAACTATCGCTCATGTAATGTGCAGGTAAGGATCCGTTTACATAAATTGCTTAATCTTGAAAACCCATAAAGGGGATAGAATAAATTCTATCCATTAAGACATTTTAATTAAGAGACTTTGCCTCTAAAGTCCATCCCATTTCACACTGTTATTCATAGGAATGCCCCGAAGGGTCCCGAGATTTTCGGGCTGAACAGTGTTCAGAGTATGATGGGATGGAATTCCAGGGAAAGCGGTACAAGTGGCTGCCTTATTATGGAGGTAAGGAAATAGTTCATTAGAGTTACCCCTTTTTTTTCTCCTATTACTGATGAGTGATACATTTTAATGCAGTTTTTACCAGAATAGGAAATAATATTCCAAAGAGAGAAAATCAAGGTCACAGAACAGTATAGAGAACACTGCGTTCAAATGCCACATACCCAGAGAACAATTATTTCAGTATAAATTAAAGCATATTACGTGTATTTTATATCAGACAGAATAGAATCATTTAACTATCTATGCAGCAGATTTGGAGTTCTGTACAAGAAAAATCGGGGCTCTGATGCTAAAAAGATATCTTAAGAAAGTGTTCCGCACAGAATTTTGGACTTATTTAGATGAAAAAATAAATAAATACTGTGATGGTGTATATACTGTGTTTTGAGGGGGGGGGGGTTAGGGTAGGGTGCAGACTGTTGTGTGGATGTGTTGTGACTCAGTGTTTATCTGGAACTGTATGAATAGAATTGGTTGGGGACAAGTAATGGTTTTGGAGGTTGTAGAGCGGTCAATGGTTGACTTCTCTCATATCTCCCCTTTCATCTGGAATGAGTGTGAGGAGAGCGAATGAATAGATAATGGCGAGCCTGTGGTGGACCTGACAGAGGGATGAGGGAAGCATTTCAGGGAAATCTGGATCTGTCAAATTACAGTGTAGGGTCAGTTTGTTCATTAGTAAGCCACAGAGACGAAAGTTCAGACCAAGGTAGATTTAGCTTCAGGAACGGTGGCTGAGGGTCCTTACACAGGCCAATTATTGGGCAAACAAGTGTTCATGTGAAAACAGGGCAATGATCATCGGATGATTGTATCGCTTATGCTGCAAGTAATATCGTTGTCGGCAGCGCATCTCCCTGTGTAAACAGGAAGATCTGCTGCCGACATAATGGAAATGCATGGGGACAAGCGATTGTAGTAACGATTGCTCATCCCTAAACTGCTTCTGAAAGGAGCAAACGAGCGTCGATCAATGAGTTGTCTCATTGATCGGCGCTCATTCACATGGCCCATGTCTGGCCATGTGAGAGGACCCTAAGGCCTTCAAATACACTAGACCTTTGAGATGGTTAGTAATAAACAGTGATGTTCCTCAAGATTCCACAAATTTAATCAGACTAGTTGCTAGAGATATTGTTCTTACCATTGTTACTATGAAACATGTTTCAAGCAGTAGATGGCTGATGTTTCTCTAAAAATACTTTTGTATTATAGTATTTTCAAATTCCAGCCTTGGAAGCTGGTCTGAACTTTGTGCTCTGAAATGGTTATACTTGCAAGTTTCTGTCCACAATATAGTTTGGAGCAGAACGGCAAGAAAATTACTGTGTTGACTAAGAAAATAAGAACTTTCATGAGCACTCGTAATGTTGTGCAGAGATGCATTTTACATAATTTTTGTTTACTATTAATAGTTAAGGTTTAAATAATTCTTAAATGTATTATTAATATATTGGGTGATAATTCAATGAGGACATAAAACTTGTCCTACGTATTTTGTTTTTCAAAGCATCCCAGAAGTGTGAGTTAAATTGCATACCCAAAGGAGAGAATTTTTACTATAGGCATAAGATGGCTGTGCTTGATGGAACTCCATGTGAACCAGGCAGAAGAGACATCTGTGTAGAGGGTGTGTGCAAGGTAGGACACTATTTTACAGTATTTATTTTTTCTTGATGTTGTTAAGTCAAATATATTGTTTTATTTAGCTTGAATAATAGCAGTGTTCTAGATACAGTATAAACCAGGGGTCTCAAACTCGGCCGGGTAAATGGGCCGCACATAGAAAAAATGTGAAGTTGACGGGCCGCATTACATTCAAATTTGATACAATACAAAATTGTTAATCAATTAGTTATTTGAACTACTATAAATATACTACAGTACTATAACAATACTACTACAGTACTATAACAATACTACATTACTATAATATACAATTTAAAAAGCGCCTTAAACTTACAGGAAATTTACGAGTTTACTCCACGTGTATTTTAACAATCCAGTTTTCCAGTTTGTGTCGCTAAATTCAGTCTGGCAGCTCAGTTGGCAGACACAAGAATATCAAGATTGGGCATACCCTTCTTAGTGGCACACAATGCACATGTAGACCGTACCATATGCTGTGCCCTCTGTAGATAGTGACACACACACACACGCTCTCTCTAGGAGTGGAATCCCCAGCCAGAGCATTGCCGACGCTCTGGCCGGGGATTCCTCTGCTGGAGGACCCCCTGTGCGTGTCAGGGGATCCTCCTGCACCGGAATGTGATGTCAAGGGCAACATCAGAGCAGGAGTCCTGGGCTGAGTGGTACTAGCACTCTGCCTAGGACTCAAGCTCTGCTCCTGACATCACTGTCCATATATTGACAGTGATGTCAGGGGCTTCCCCAGTTGGAGTCCTGGAGCAGAGCCGCTTCTAGCACTCTGACTGGGACTCCAGCTCTGCTCCTGACATCACTGTCCATATATGGACAGTCATGTCAGTAGTCTTCCCCAGAGCAGAAGTCTCTGAGCAGAGCGCTAGTATACTCTCTGCTCTGCGACTCCTTCTCTGGGGAAGCCTCTGATATCACTGTCCATATAGGGACAGTGATTACAGGGGTTCCTCCAGCAGAGGAATTCCCGACCAAAGCGTAAGCAATGCTCTGGCTGCGAATTCCATTCCTAGAGCGAGCCTCAATAGAGCTATCTACTACAGGGGGCTGTGTGACGGCATGAAAGAGCGCCGGTGCTCTCCTCCTTGAGACTTCTCTCTCCTCTCCCGAAGGAGCTACAGTGCCCGTGGGCCAAAGATGACCGTCTCAGGAGCTGAATGCAGCCCGCTGGTTTGAGACCCCTGGTATAAACCCTTACCACTATAGACATGTCAAGTCAGTTATGCAAAGGGATGGATTTATACCTTTTATACTTTTGATCATGAATTTAGTAGTGGGTAAATAACCAATAGTTTATTTCACAATTTTCTTTTATGGGGATATTATTTATGTGATTTCCAAAGACTGTGGCTAAATTCAATATCCAATCTCTTCATTTTCTATAACAACATTATAATTTTATATGTACCAATGAAATAGACAGTTGGTTGCGATAACGTATTGGATTCATCCAAAAGAGAGGACCGTTGTTTGGTATGTGGAGGAGATGGAGGCTCCTGCTATGAAGTTAAAGGATCTTATGACTCGCCTACATTATCAAAAGGTATGTTGTGCTGTAACCTTTTTACTAGTAATAGGGTTGGTTATATATTCTATCATTATCCCCCTTGAAGCATTATGTCAATAGTTGGCTTTAGCAGTAAAGAGATATTAAGTCTGTCTGTTTAGTGTACAGTTGAATGAAGCGTTTTACAAAGGGTTACTATAGAGCTTACCCTTATGATCCCCATTCAATCTTAAATTGTGATCAATAGAACATAGGATAAATTACAATGGTTTATATATTCATATTAGGGGAAAGTAATATCTTCCTCACCATTCAACAGCCTCTAGTTCTCCTTTTCCCACCTGCAGGCTCTCCGTAACCGCTCTGGCACAATACCAAGATCTGGCTGTGAAAAACGGTTCGTGTGTCGGCCGGATTTCCTGGCCCGACCACGATACAGGTGAACTGGGCTCATGCCATCATAGACATTTATGATGCTAGGAGTCCCTGCCTCCCCACAGAACTGCTGTTCTGTACTGAACAAAATGATACAGTACGGAACAGCAGTTCCGTGTGGAGGCAGAGACTCCTAGCCAGAGGTAGACACAGACTGCAGAGGGGCCCCTGTGCAAAGAATGTGCCTGGGCCCCCCATAACCTAACCAGGCCCACATGCATATAAAACTATACAAATCTATATTGCACATTTTATTACTAGTTTAGAACACAAGTAACAAATGTTACTAAATAATACCACCACACCATAACCACATAGTGACTGAATAATACCCCCATACGGTTACTGAATAAAACTGCCACACCATAACGTGATTGAATAATACCCCCATACTGTTACTAAATAAAACCACTATACAAAGACCTATATTACCACCATGTAGTGACCATATAGTGGTAGATGCCAGTTATACACCGGAGAATATATAAATTATTACAGCACATTTATATCTAGTGACTCACATGTGATGTCTTCTCTGATTAGAGTCGTTCACTTTTTTTCTCCATCTGGCCCAGACTACTGTGACTACTGGCCCAGACTACTGTATTCCAGCCACGACTCGTCTCTGCAGAATTTGACCAAAACCTCATACTCTAAACAAACTCGTAATCCACAGTGCCCCAGATGGTACTAATAATCCCTCAGTGCTCGACACAATAAAAGTGCCCCATCAATAACCGTGCCCCCCACAATCATAATAGCCCCTTTGTGCCCCCTTGTATATAGCGCCACAGCATCCCCTGTAGATAGCGCCGCTCAGCCCTCCCCTTGTATATTGTGCCATATTGTTCTCCCCTTGTATATAGTGCCACACAGCCCCCTTCTTGTATATAGTGCCACACAGCCCCCCCCTGTATATAGTGACACACAACCCCCCCTGTATATGGTGCCACATAGACCCCCCTTGTATAAAGTGCCACAGCTCCCCCCTTTGTATATAGTGCCACAGCTCCCCCTCCCCTTGTATATAGTGTCACACAGCCTCCCCTTGTATATAGTGACACGCTGCTCACCCCTCCCCTTGTACATAGTGTCATGCAGCTCCCCCCTCCCCTTGTATATAGTGTAACACCGGGCGCCACACATACTCACCTCTCGTTCTTGCAGTCCTCTGTGTTCCCAGTCCCCACTATAAAGAATGTCTTGACACTGAACAGAGTAGTGCAGGAACAGGTGAGTATATATGTACGTCAGGTTTGGGGTCTTATAAGGGGATAGTCTAGTCTGGGGTCTGTACCTAGTGGATAGTCTGGTGTGAGGTTTGTATTTAGGGGATACTCTGGTCTGGGGTCTTTATTTTGGTGGAGTCTGATCTGGAGTTTTTATTTAGGGGCAGTTGACCGTAGCAATCAGATTTCCCCTATCACCGCCCGGGAAAAGTCTTGCTGTGATCTCATCTCTACTCTGTGCGGATGAGTTTGAAAATACTATAACAGATCCCTCCCCACCTTGTATATAGTGTCACACAGCTCCCTCCCCCTCTTGTACATAGTGCCACACAGCGATATTCCCCCCCCCCATTTTAGGTAGTGCTACACAGCTTCTCCCCTCCCCTTGTACCTTGTATATAGTGTCACACAGCTTCCTCCCTCCCTGTATATTGTCACACAGCCCCCCTCCCCAAAAAAAAAAAAAAACTTCTACTTACTCTGCCCCATTCGGTGGCGGACGGAGCACTGCATAGTGGAGGACGCAGTGGAGGACGCAGATACAATTTAATGTGGCTGTAGCAAGCGCCAGCACCCCCTCCACCGGGCATGAGGGGGCCCGTGCTGCGTGGCCCATAAATGTTATGTGCCAGGCGGCGCGAGCCTCCTCATGCCCAGAGAGGATTGGGGGCCCGGTGCCGATCTCTCCGCACAGCGTTTAGGGCAACTGAGTGGGCCACCACCCCCTCCGGGCCCTTGTGCAGCCACCGGCTATATGTCAGCCCCTGCTTCTAGCATCATAAATGTCTATGATGTCAGGAGTCTCATTCACCCGTACCGTGGTCGGGCCATGAAATCCCTCCAACACACGGATCGTTTTTCACGGCCCGATCTCGGTCGTGTGCCCAAGCTGTAAATGTTTAAAAACCTATTCTGTCCTCAAAAAATACATCTAGTATAAGACATAGCAGGAGAGGAGGGCATGCAGCTGCAGTGTCTTTCCCTTTCTGTGTCTGTGAGACATGGTGTGAGAGGGGAGCAGCATGGGCAGAAATGTGATTGCCTTAGAGTACTTCATACAGAATATTGTTATTTATTAGCCATGTAATAAAATTTCCCTGTGTGTTATACAGTGCAGCTAGAGGATACAGCAGCTTGTAAGAGTTAATCTGCTAGAGGTGGATTCGGTTGCATGTAAAGGGTTAATCTGCTAGAGGAGAAGGAGATGACAGCTGCTTGTAAAGGGTCAGTCTGAGTCTCTCACTACATACACACAGAACCGGCAGCCGTTACACACACTGAGGAGAAAGCTGTGACAGGATTTACCTCTGCTGTTGCTTCTTCTAACCTCCTCCTCATGCTGCTTCATAATACAGAGGAATCCATCATCCATTGCCTCAAATATAACCATATCCAGCATGAAGTAAGATAGCAGCAGAGCTCTTCACTGTGAGTGTGCAGCATGTATACAGTCCTTCCCCCCCATACAGTGGACTCTCCCAGCTTAGAAACTGAAAGACTCACTGAGCAGTCATAATCTCCTGAGAGTTGACCTGCACAACGCTGCTTTTGAAGAGCTGCTTAAGCTGATGTCCTCCAGCTTTTAAAGGGCCAGAGCTTTTGTCACTAAGAGGAAATTAGAATTTTCCAAAATTATATATAATAATAATAATTAATAATAATAAAAAATAATAATATATATTTGAGAGGTTTTATATTCTGGTCTCCTATTACTTTGTGGTTTCTCAAGAAGAGAAGTCCTCTTTTCTTTTTTAACATACTTTTTATTGAAGCATCAGAGTATACAGGTAATTTCACATAATGTGAATACAATGTCTTGTTGTACAGTCCAAACATTTTTCAAAATACAATGAAAAACAATTCTTTACATTTAACTCTGATCCTTCATCAATTTTCCTTTTTTTCTCCAAAATTAATACAACAAAGAAAAAAAAACTAACTGACTAACTATACCAAATGTGTACAGAAACTCCCCCCTCCCGCCCTGTGCATCCGCCCTCCTCTCCTGTCGTTAAAGATCCCAAGTCATGAATCCTTAATCTACAAAGAGTTCCACTCCGGTTTTCCTTGTTATACCATGCTGTGTATTTTAATGTTTCCATGAGTTTCTGAATCTCTGCATCTTCCAGAACATGAGCCACAAAAGGCCTCCATTTCTTAAAAACCCCTTTAGTACTTTTGTCCTTACATTTTTCTGCATTGATCTTATCTAGAATCATTAACTGTTTAATTGTGCCTTTTATTTCTGTCCTTGTTGGAATCTGCGGTTTCAACCACTGCCTCAGCAGACATTTCTTTGCCACCAATAAAATAATATGAATCCCTTTCATTGAGACTTAACCCTTTGAGACAGCTGTTGAACTCTGGGGGTATAATGGAATTTATAATGCAGAGGTAGAAGCGTAATATGCCATTCCCAAATATCTTTAATAAGTTTCTGTACTTCTGTCAATTGTTTGAACGTGTGGGCAAAACCACAATCCATGCAAAAGATTTGCTTTATGCAGATCACATTTAGGACATTTTCTCAAGTAATGTTCTGGTGCATTTTTATACAGTATATCAAAGGTGTGGCTTTATGCGCTATTCAAAATTGCATTTCTCTCCACTGCTCATTTACAATAGAGTTTCTAACTTTATCTAGACCACTTTGAATTTTAAATGTGACATCTGTGTCCTGTAAATCCTTTTCCCAATGTTTAAATAGTGCTGCCCGGGTGGCTTCAAACATCACCTCTCTAATTTTACCATATATATTAGATAAGGATTCTTATGCCCCAACAAACCATCAAAGCCCCCTGCCCTTTCCGCTCCCGACAGATCTGCACATAAAGATTCACAGTAGCTCTTCATTTGCAGATATTGAAGAAATTGATGTGGACACAGCTCATGTATATTTTTAAACTCCTCCCAGGTAAATAACCTCCCCTCTGACAATTTTATTATATCCCCCAGTTTTCAAATCCGCTTATTCCTCCATTCGTTATATAGTTTAATGTCATCCCCCTGTGGAGAAAGGAGACTTTTGTCTATACGTATATTGTCCCTTAACTCCATTCCTAGTTTACCTCTGTTTCCTATACAGCCCGCTAATCTGCATTATTTACTATCTATACACATGGCAGTCCTTCACACACCACAGGAGTAACATACAACCCTCGCAGATACTTAGATATATATGTAAACGGGATATATATATATATATATATATATATATATATATATATACACACACATACATACAGTCTCCTGGCTGGATCGCCAATGTAAAAGGGGGTGGGGTAATAATGAGGTTCACCTACTCGTGTCATCCACTATTACTACCTCCTTTATATTAGGGTCACTAGGTTTATGCCTAGTTCCTTTACCTTTTTCCTGTATTAACGTTAGTCTAATTGCTTTTGCTACTAATCAAGGGAATACGATTATAAGTAAATAAAAGGTAATATTGATTAATACAAATCGGTAATCATACTTAGATAAAATACACCCAACATGGTTCACCGTAAATAATCACAGTATAGTATCAGTGTATCCCAATACACATAAATAACGTAATATGTATTGAATACACTAACACTACACGTGGTGCAATATAAACAAGGTATCACAATCCTAATTTATATAACCACCACCCACTTACCTAAACATATATATATATATATATATATATATATATACACGTTGCGTTACCATACATACACATAAGTTATGTTGTAATTCTCACACGCTCACTATTTCTGCCCCACCCCCTCCTAAATAACTGTCCCTTTATGCTAAGGGTTAATGAGAGGTGGAGGATAAAGGGTTACCAGGGAAGTCAGGTTAAGGGTTAAGAATGGGAATGTGCAGGCAGGTGGGAAAGGGTCAACAAGGGATATGTACCAGGGGATGTGCAGGTAGGTAAAGGGTTCACTCCGGGGAAATGCAGGTAATGTCAGGTGGGAAAGGGTTAACTCAGGGGCAGCAAGGGTTAACTCGGGACTCAGGGGTAGCAAGGGTTAAATCAGGGGCAGCAAGGTTTAACTCAGGGGCAACAATGGGAGACGGAGAGAGAGAGGGTTAAGTGTAGCTGTGGCTACACTTGATACTTAGCATGTCATTGAGACAGGAGGCAGAAGACAGGAGGCAGGAGCCGGAGGCAGGTCGTTGGTGGAGTGATGCCCAGCTGGACAGGTGAGCTGGCATTGGAGGAGAGAGGCAGGCAGGTCCCAGCTGGAGGTAACGTTGGTGGTGTGGTGGCAGGACCCAGCTGAGCTCGTTGGTGGAGTGGATATATCTGCTCTGCTGAGCATACCGACACAGGGCTATTTAAACTGTCGGTACGCTCGTAGATGGGGGCAAGTGGCGTTCGCCCCAGCTAACATTGGTCGGCATGGTGATAACACATCACCGGCCAACTCATGAGCGCCCGCGCGAAATCCTGCAAGAGTGCGTGTGAGCTCACGCGTGCGTGGGAAGTGTAAAATAGAGACAGCAGATCAAACCAGTATCTCCTGTCTCCATCGCTCATAAACAAAGCAGGAAAATAACTACTTGTCCTGCTTTGTTGTGAAGCCTTTGCTTATAACCAGGTTTGTGTCTGCACAGCCATGGCTCATGATTTTATATATATATATATATATATATAGATAGATAGACGAATAGATCCAGCAGCACCGGTGTAGTGTGGGTGCAAGCCAACGAGAGCAGACCAAGATCTCAATGGTATACGGTACAAACAATAGGCAGTGGAAGGAGCTGAAACGTTGCTGTTTATGGGACAATAAAGTACCCTCTTTTTCACCTTTACTTGAACGGAGTGCTGCCTATTTTTTTGTACTGTGTGTGTGTGTGTATATATATATATATATATCATAGAGAACACAACCACACACAGCCGTCTCCTTTTCCTACCTTTCCTGGGTACTAAGCAAATGTGGCCAGTAATGTGTATGTATATAAAATATATATTCAGATCTCAACCCTATATGGTCTCCTGGAACTACACTTCTAACCAAAGCCACATCCAGCACCTGACCATTAGTACATGTACATATAGAGACTCATGCATAAATAGCATATATATATATATATATATATATTCCACTGATCTATAATCCACATAAGAGATTCCTAGAATGTCTCTGTACACACAAAGTCTGCCGTAATGGTATTCTTCTTATATTTATATACATACACAGATAGCACACATATAATGTACCTTAGCCTGTTCCTGATGTTTAGTGCTGTACGTCCAGGGGTGGCAGGAAAAGAGAGCTCAGAGCTTCACGTGGCCTAAATGTTCCTAATGCGGAGTTGATTTTGCCCACTCTTTTGACTCCACCTTAAGACCACCCATATATCTTCCAATGTGCATCTGTACAGTATAGGTAAATCTATTCCCAGTATACCCGACTGCCTACACACCCAGTTTACAATGGCTCCTTCTTGTACTGAGAACCATTAAAATGCTTATAAGGCAGTATATAGGAATCTATGACCAAATTGCCTCTGGGCATACTGACACCACAATGGGTGAACATCACTGAATAATATCAGTATATAATGTGTCCATTTACCAGGTATATTTTATGTGGTCATAACTTTATTGTATATTGTCTAGCTATATCTATATTAATCATGTCATTCAAAGGTTTTCTGCGCAAGCTGCTGTCTTATGTATATCAGTCAGTAGACAATGTGGCATAGGGTTTTTTTAAAATTTTCTTTAAATGATTGCTATGCTTTTTTTTTTTATTATGCGCTTGTATTATTCATCTAGTTATTACCCTTCATAAGACTTGATCCACTTGGTCATTGATCTTTCAGGGTACAGTCAGCTCTTTACCATTCCAATTGGAGCCATCAACATTCAAATTAAGGAAGTTACACCTACAAGGAACTTTTTAGGTAAGAACAATTACAACCCAAAATGTAGCATTGTGTTGACAAGGTAGAGGAAACACTAGATGATCTGAATGAAGCATTTCACTGTTTAGTGTCCTGGACCTTCTGACATATTATAACAAGCATCCATCTTTGCAGCTGTAAAGAATGCACGTGGGGAATATTACCTGAACGGACATTGGACTATTGAATACAGTCGTGCTCTGCATGTTGCAAACACTGTTCTTCATTACTATCGAGGCTCTGAGGGAGATTTGGCACCTGAAGTTCTGACAGCCAGAGGAGCCACTACTGAGCCTCTAGTTGTTGAGGTACATCGCCTGTTTATTCAAAGATATATATTGACATATGAAACATATGTATCCACCATGCACAATACTGTAAAAACAGTTAAATAGCTGAAACTAGAGAAAAAGGGAAAAAAACAAAAAACAGATACTTTATATTGAATCTTTAGTAATGTAAGGCACCCATGGCACAATATATCTGAATATGGAAGTATCAACCCAAATTAATTCATTAGGAAGTTTCTAAGGTAGATTATATAGACCTTTTCTTGTCTGATACTATTATTTTCCCACAAGAACAGAGTTGCCATAGGTATCTCCCCCTGCTCCACAGAATTAACAACCTCACTTTCGTCAAGCTAAACTGTGATTTAATAATTGTCACCCGGCAATTATTAAGGGTCTATAATAGCTTTAATGTTGAAGCTCACATAATTGACAGTTCTCCTAACTTGCAGTTGGTGATTCCAAATTAATCTCATGACAGGCCGTGTTCTAATTGATATAAATATGAAATTTTTTTGTTTTGTTGTTAAAGTCCACTATCCAGTGTTGATGAGCCCAGTTGCGTAGCCATTGAACTATGACAAAAGACCCCTATGACGTCAAAAGTTTTCAATATATTGAAATCGAGTGCTGAGAATCCAGATCTTGTCTAGTTTGACTTTTCTAGTAGTCAAATTAAACTGCTACAGATGGTGAATGTACGGTGTGGCAGGATCAGATAACTTCGCCTAGCACACAATACAGTTAACTAATTGTGATTGTCTTTTCCAATATCAGCTCATTGGGCAAGAACCCAACAGAGGAGTACTTTATGAATACTATCTACCCAATCAGCTTGAAGGGGATGACTATAAGTGGAGCTATGGCTCTTGGACTGAGTGCAGTTCAGAATGTGGTGGAGGTACGACCAGACAGAAATACAAATTTTTTCATCATTACGATCCTAAATAAAACCTATTCCTCAAGTACAGTTCTCTAAGTATTATTGCTATACTTTCTGTTTTGGCAGGTTACCAGTCCCGTTTGGTGTTCTGCACTATAGATAATGAAGCATATCCAGATTATATGTGCGGAGGAAAACCTGCTCCATCAAATAATAGAACCTGTAGCACTCAGTCATGTCCGCAAACAAAAAGGTAGTAGATCCTGCTAAACTTTGAATAATATTGTTACATCTTCATTGACGCAGTATACATTGACAAATGATTGTTATTTTGAAATATTTAAAATTTCTCATTTATTCAGGATACCTTTTTATTTATGTAGATATTTCAGGCTTTGTATTTCTAAAAGGGATTGTCCAGGATTAGAAAAAAAGGAAAGGCTTTTTTTCCCAGAAACAGCAGCGCTCCATGGGCTGCAATTCAGCCTCATTCAAGTGATTGTACAAGAGTGGCGCTATTTCTGGAAAATAAGCTTTAATCTGCTTTGGGCTTATGACTATTCCTTTTTTTTTCTACTCTATTTTTTTAAATTTATTTTAACTATTTTGATCAGTGAAGTCCTATCCGCACATCTACAGATCTCAAGACTGGCCATTCTGACATTTTTATTTAAAGGGGATTTCCAGCTTCTGACAACCGACGACCTATCCATCAGATAGGTCATCCATACATGATCTGCGGGTGTCCGACACCCGGGCCCCGCACAGGTCAGCTGGTCCGGTGCCTCAGTGTGCCGGACGTACAAGCCGGAAGCAGTTAGCTACGGCCACGGAATAGCGGCTGAGTTGCAGTTCTGCTGCTATTCAAGTGAATAGGATCAGACCTGCAGTTCTGCAGCATGGCCACTATGCTATGTACGGAGCAAACTGCTTCCGGGCTCCATACGTAGCATTGTGTGCCACAACATCAGGTGCCAGAAGGACCCGCACCGGTGACATACTGATGACCTATCCGGTGGATAGTTATCTAGAATAAATATTGGGATGCACTCCTCAATAGTAAGGCGTGGTCCGAATGGTGTTGGGAAGAGCTCCCAAAATATGTAGTCCTGGTACCCCAGCACTCACTGAAGAAACAAATAGACTTTGAATGCAAAAAATTTTATTGCATCATTAACGGCTGTATAGCATCAATAAAGTTTTAATGGCGACTTGATAAGACGTTTCGGCCAATCCACGGCCTTTGTCACTGTCGCTGTATTGAGTTGGGTAAGTGGATGTCTGCCAGACCTGCCAGCATATCCTGGCAGGTCTGGCAAACATCCACTTACCCATCTCAATACACCTACAGCAACAGTGACAAAGGCCGTGGATTGGCCGAAACGTCTTATCAAGTCGCCATTTAAACTTTATTGATGCTATACAGCAGTTGATACAATTAAAAATTTTGCATTCAAAATCTATTACTATCCGGTGGATAGGTCATCCGTTGTCAGAAGCTGGACAACCCCTTTAAGGCCCTTCTACACCGGCTGATATGCGCTAGCTTGCTTCTGTAACATGGAGCTATGGATGGGGACGAGCGGTTGTTACAACGCTCGCTCGTCCCCATCCTTTATTATCATGTCGGTAGTGCATCTCCCTGTTTACACAGGGAGATGTTCTGCCGACAACGATAACCTTTAACTTTTTTAAAACAATACGACCAGCAGATGATCGAGCGTTTTCTCGATCATCTGGCGATCGTTCCCCTGTTTACACAGGGCAATTATCGGCAACGAGCGTTATATTAACACTCGTCTGCCTGATAATCGTTCTGTGTAAAACCCGTTTTAGTCTTAATTAATTTAATCTTATCTTCTGCCTGGACTCTTTTACCTTTGACATTCCAACCTATAAGCCAACTTTCTTCCGAATCCTGACCTTCTATTGACCATGGTATCTTTATTTTCTTTTTGTCCTAAGTGATCTAATGATTATTCTCCCAAAGAGCTGAAAATGTGATTAAGTTAAACTGTAAAGTCCCATTTTATTATAGATCTAGCTGTAGACATATTACATTATGCTTGTTTATTTATATGTGTTTATTCTGTGCAAAAGGATGTCTTACTTATATCAGCCGTCAATGTGGAGTCGTATAGTGAACACAAAAATGACCAGGTAAATAGGAGAGTCGTTTTATTGTTTCGTTCCGCTCTGAATTAACTAACTGGCTTCTTAAATGCCTTCTGAAGGATCAGACTAAAAACTTAAGGTACTTGGGTGAACATTGGTTTTCTTCTTGTGTTTAATTCTTTGCTCTAGCAATAAAAGACTTATGAAACCTTAAACAACTTAGACCTCTACCTCCCATTCTTTTTCAACTTTTTGCGGATTTTCTTTTTTGTATCTTTCTGGTTTACCAATATACATTTCCATTTTAATGACCATGCAAGTTTGGCAGAATATACGTTTCAGTAAACTTCTCGTGAAGATTACCCTTCTTCAGATTTTAACTGTCTCAAAAACTGTCTGATCGCCATGAGTCCAGCTCCAGAAACCCCAGGCAATAAGCTGTTATCGCTGGAGGAAGCTGCGGCCAGCCATACATATCGCCTACAGAGGCCACTGCATGGGAATTCAATGGTCGTACATGTAATACACAGATGGGCTGGGTCCACCAGAGCAAGTACTGCGCTATATTAACAGTTCTAGCTAATAGTAAGGTTTCAAGTGAAGGACTACCTCTATGACATTCATAGGCCCTCTCCTTAATGAGGAAATCCTTTTAACACTTACCTTTTCCACCTAAATGTAGGAAAGGTGTACATTTATTTTAATATTTTTATAAATACATTTAACGCCTTCATATTACATTATACTTCCTGATCCAGTGCAAAATAGACTGTTTTAAAAGGGAATATATGCTCTAATATTTCTGTAGGTAGACTATTCCCCAAGGGAAAAAGTTAGATGTCCAGCGCACGATATGATATGAAAAAATACAAAACGGTTTATTTAAGTCAAAATGAAAACAAGAAATTAAAAAATCCCGGAAGAAAACACCTAAGCGTTTCAAACTTTTCAGTTCTTAAAGAGGCTCTGTCACCACATTATATGTGCCCTATCTCCTACATAATCTAATTGGCGCTGTAATGTAGATAACAGTGCTTTTTATTTTTAAAAACTATCATTTTTTAGCAAGTTATGAGCAATTTTAGATTTATGCTAATTAGTTTCTTAATAGACAACTGGGCGTGTTTTTACTTTTGACCAACTGCACGTTGTGAAGAGAAGTGTATGACGCTGACCAATCAGCGTCATACACTTCTCATTGTTCCAGCGTGATTGTGCAGTGAAAGAAGCTGGGCTGGTACAATGAGAAGTGTATGATGCTGATTGGTCCTTGTCATACACTTCTCTTCACAACGCGCAGTTGGTCAAAAGTAAAAACACGCCCAGTTGTCTATTAAGAAACTAATTAGCATAAATCTAAAATTGCTCATAACTTGCTCAAAAACTATAGTTTTTCAAAATAAAAACCACTGTTGTTATCTACATTACAGCGCCGATCAGAATATGTAGGAGATAGGGCACTTATAATGTGGTGACAGAGCCTCTTTAAGAACTGAAAAGTTCGAATCGCGTAGGCGTTCTCTCCCGGGATTTTAGAATTTCTTGTTTTAATTTTGACTTAAATAAACAGTTTTGTATTTTTTCATATCATATCGTGTGCTGGACCTCTAACTTTTTCCCTTGGATTTCTACCTACTCCCGACGTAGCTCTCTTGCCCGTGCACCGAATAATCATGGAATGTGGCGTCCTTACTTCGAATGAGTGGTGAGCGGACCAATTTTTCTTGTATAGACTCCATTTTCCTCTGTAGATAACTGTCCAGTGATAGACAACTAGGGTATATCACATATCAACATTAAATAAGTAAATAAATAATTAACACTTCAATATTGTGTGTATATACTTCATGCAACAACATAAAAGATCAATACAAATATTTAGATAAGTACAATATTTAAATGAGTAGATTCCCATAGTTGTGTTACGCTACTCTGTACAACGCCCACTTGGCCGTATAGTAAAACACGCCCAGTTGTCCATGGAGAAACTCATTAGCATAAAGCTAATATAGGTAATAACTCTGTCAAAAATGAGTTTTTCTAAATAAAAAACACTGCTGTAATCTACATTACAGCGCCGATCACATCATGTACAATATAGGCCACTTAGAATGTGGTGACAGCCTCTTTAAAAAACAAATATTCTGAGAATGTAAAATCCCTTTAACAAGCAGTGTAGACTGGTACATATAATGTACACTATGAGCATCTGCTTTGGCTATAATGGTGATTTTGGTATAATGCTGATTATTGGCGGCGGGTCCTGGTGCATAAATCTTTATCTGGCGCAAAGGAAATGGTTTTATGTTGTGTTGAATACAAAGTGCTTACTGAACAGAGCATGTTGCAATAAAGTGTCTAAGTGTCATTATTCTGTCCTTTAACCATTGAGTGTAATGTGTGTGTAACCAAATCAGTGTCCACACTGCGGGGAAAAACTTATTTTTCCTTTTAACCCTTGTTCCATATTCACTTCAATTACCTCCCTTCCCAGTTACGAGTCCTACCGTTTTATATATTTATATTTGGTATAGACCAGTGGCGGACATAGACGGCAAAGGGCACCTGTGCAACAACAGTATGTGGGTCCCTCACTCTCCATTAGCTCATCAAAGAGCACCCCGCTGTCAAGTCTTTCTAACAATTCATCAATCATTCTGAGCCGATGTCAATAGCGTAGTCCATACATGAAATCCAATAGACAGTTAAAAGCTGCTTTTAAGGTGGCAGTGGGCCCCCCTACCTACTGGGTCCCCCTGTGCAGCTGCACAGGTTGCACCAATGGTATGTCCGCCCCTGGTATTGACATTCCCACTTTTGTGTCACATGCTCTGTGTCCGCACTCCTGTTGCTGTAAACATGCTCATATTGCCCTTGCTTTTTTTTTAATGTCCATTTCAGCTGGAAAGTTGGCGAGTGGGGGCCATGCTCCGCTACATGTGGGGGAGGAACTCAGACCCGGTCAGTATACTGTGTTACATATGAAGGCAGAGCTTCCCAGCAGGCAGTGAATGACGCAGAGTGCACTGCATTCGTAGAAAAGCCAACAACCCAGCAAGTGTGCAATATGCGGGCATGTGCTAAATGGAACTCCGGGCCCTGGACACCGGTAAGCGGCGCCATGGTAGTGTTATCTGTCACTGTTTATTATGTGACATTAAAGGACAAATACCAGAAGATCTATGTTAAACCCCCCAACCTGTCTTGTCTTTGAGAACAACTTATGTACCTGTATTTATGACAACAGTTCCTCCTGTGCTTTATGGCAGCTCATTGTTATCATAGGGGTACTGAGCCTCATAGTAACCAATCAGTACTAGCAAAACTAAAGCTGGATACTTATTGGTTGCTATGAGGTCCAGTGTCCCTATGATAACACTGATAATGTTATAATGGGGACACAGGCATAGAAGCTTTTTCTCACAAAATGTCTGTGAGTGTAACTTCTTATAACTTGCTACATCAATAACTAGTAGATCTGTACCACAATTTATTAAAGTAAAATCTATTCTCCATGGTGGTGTTTTGGATGCCTTTTAGAAGCCACCAAGATGACATTTGTTTTTATCGTCTGCCATATATCAAGAGTTCAACAATGGATTATTTGGTTTCAGTGCTCAACCGAGTGTGGAGAAGGAATTCAGAAACGTACCGTGACTTGCAAAACGGACACCGGTGCCATTGTTCAGGATACAGCATGCATGCACCAAGTCAAACCAGCTGATAACCAGCTATGCTATGGTGAAAACTGTGTTCAGGAAATTGGCTGGCATATCGGAGAATGGGGTCTGGTATGAAAATATTTCATACATTGTTTGATTGCTTGAGATATATATTGGCACTGGTGAACTGGAATACACTACCACTCTACATGGCGGTTCATTTAGATCTTGCTTCCCGCAATAGAACTGATTTGGGTGAAATTCCTTTTATTTTGTATCTTACCATGTAGACTGGATTAAAGGAATTTTAGAATAAGACCCAACATCTGATGATAAAATATTAGATAAAAGTAGCAGAGAACAGTTAAAGAGTGGAGATCTACTATGCCATTCAATAAAAAATTACTATGGGGCTTAGTATAATCCATATAAATGTGTGTCAGTGAGTCGATGATGGTGCCGCTTTCATTTTCCAAAATTAATGCTGGAATCTGGTTACTTGCTGTGGGCAACGCTTTTCCCTTGTAGTCTTGATAAATCTCCCTCGGTGTTCTAAGAACGATCCAATGAATTCCTATGATTTCTATATTCCAATATGACATGTCAGATTGACTTAGAATGAATTTTGATTATTACAAATCTGTTTATCAACTTAAGTTCAGTGAATTCTTCATAGTATTCATTATGTTTGCTGATTCTTTAACTTGTAGTGCTCAAAAAGTTGTAACAATGGAATTAGAAAACGTCAGGTGATCTGTGCTGACAACGATCGGAACTTCTATGAGCCTGATACGTGTGAAGCCTATGAGCCTGATAAGCCGTCTGTAATTGAGAGTTGTAATATGCAGCCGTGTTATCTGCCACAGCGTAAGTTTATATATTATTCTATATTTATATAGTCAAGCTTAAGTAGCTACAGCGGGTCCCCTTAATCATAGAAAAATCAACAAAAACATCTATCCTTGCATACCATTTTATTTATTTTGTTCTAATGGGTCCGAAATTTTGTGCGGATTGATTTAATAACAACTTTATAGCAGTTTGCAGCTTCCTGTTTCTGATACAGAGTTCCAAATCCGCAGCATAGACCTAGTTAAACAATGAAATTGTCTGCTTGCAGCCGCCACTAGGGGGAGCTTATTGCATACGGTTTATGCATTGAATAAAACATAATGCAGTAAGCTCCCCCTAGTGGTAGATAAGGGCAGCAAGAATTGTATCATTTTACTCAGTCTATGCAGGGAATTCGGAGTGGTGAAATCAGTAAAATAGAGAAATGACCGCTATAAAGCCATATTAATAAATTCATCAGCACAGAATGTCAGATCTAAACATCACAGCCACATTTGATTTTAAACCATATCCCTCTGTGTATTGGATTCTAACAAAGTAGCCTCTATAAAGTGCTTATAGTTGTTAACATGGTTTTCCTCTCCTTTTTATATAGCCCATATTGTAATGGCAAATTAACTATCAAGACTAAATCACGTGTCTTTCGGAGCATTTTCATTGGTTCCTCATTCTGTGATGCCTAAATGACTGCATTTCTAGTATGAATTCTGCTTAACATGATACCTTATGGATAATCTGCCTCTAACCTGGGGAAACGCTTTCTCGCCTTCAGAGCGCCTGTTATTTCTACTTCAATTCTTTGTTACATGCTGTGTCTTACCCCTAAATATTATCATTATGTCTGTGTTATGGAAGCGACACCCAGCCGTCAACTAAGCTGAATTTTCGAGTTTCGAGTTCTATGGTGATAAGTTTGGTTTAGTAGAACTGCAGAGGTGCGCGTGTGTTACGAAAGCAGACGAGTGTAAACTCGTCCGTGTGCGGTGCGTGAAAATCACGCACACTGACCCATTGATTTCAATGGGGCAATTCACACATGCAGGAGTTTTCATGCAGCGTGTCTGTTGCGTGAAACTCACTGCATGTCCCATAGTGGTGCGTTTTTCACGAACCTACGCGCCCATTGATGCACATCTGTGTGCTATGCGTGATTTGCTCATCAATTCAATTGAAAAATAAAAAGGATGTGCTTTGCGAGTGGCATGTGTTTTTCACACATTTGCAAAGTACAGATGCAATAACGCAATGCACACGAACCAGATTTACGCGTGTATTTTTCGAGTGTGAACCTGATACGCCTTAGGCTACATTCACACGAGCATGACAGATTTACGCGCGTAAGAAACGCACATAAATCTGTCCGTGTGCGTTGCATTTGCATCAGTGTGCTTTGCGCATGGCATGTGCTTTTCACACACTTGCAAGCACTACTTTTTTTTTTCTCTCAATGTAATTGATGCGTGAAACATGGACAGCACATGGATGTGCGTCCAAGTTCTGTCCGTGGTTTTCGTGCACCCATTGACTTCAATGGGCAACTAGGTGCATGAAAACGCACCAATATAGGACATGCAGTGAGTTTCACACAACGGACACTCACTGCATAAAAACTCATGCATGTCTGAAAAGCCCCATTGAAATCAATGGGGCCGTGTGCTGTGCCTTGTCCATGTGTTGTGCATGGAAACAAGTATCACGCTAATCTGAATGAGCCCTTAGGGTTCATGCACATGGCCACATTATAGCTGTTCTGTACAGAGCTGTAATAAGTCTTTTCTAAAGGTGCATGAGGCCTCTACTGTACCTCCATATGCTTCAGATTTCATACAGCGGCATTGAGATTTTTCTATTGGACTTTATTGGAAGCATTGCTTCTAGGAGAGACCATCTCCATACACGTGAAACCTGTACACCATTGCAGGACTCCTTAAACATATTTTGTAAATTGTGTTTTGTGTGTTTAGAGGTTTCAAGTATGCAAGACACCTGGGGATATGATAACTCTGATCAGTTCTCGCTTACACGATACAGGCAACCTCCCAGTAAGTATATGCACGATTATTTTATTTATTATATAAGTCTGAGGTGAGGGGGGAGGGAACTCATACACAGGTTAAAAAAGATATTGCATTATTAAAAGTGGAGTGATTCTAGAGTCATTTACATTTATGTAGTTATGTGGTTGTGTCTGGACCGCTGTCTCCATGACATATTACAACATATTAAAAGCTATCACAGACTGGGCTCCTATCTTAATAGAAATAAAGAGATGAATATCTAAGGCGGTGTTCACATCACCGTCGCTTCCTGTTAAGGGGTTCCGTCGGAGGTTTTGTTCGGGTTTACCCCCCACCGGAAAGGCAAACGGAAACCTCAGCTTCCGTTTCCCTCGCCATTGAACTCCATGGTGACGGAAACCTAGCTAATGGTTTCCGTCCGTCACCGTTGTGACAGGGTTACGTTGTTTTGACTGAATCAACAGCGCAGTCAAATGCGTTGCACAGGCTATATTAGAGCAAAATTCTGCCGGTCATTTTAATATTGCATTTTGTTTTTGGGACCCATTATTTGTATATTGAAAAGTTTATTTAAAATACAATGGAAGTTATATTATATTGCCCGGATAGCGAAGAATGGGGTCATTATTGGGTTAAACGGAGGTCTGTCCTATTGGTAAATAGTGATAATTAGCAGTTTTTCCTTTCCAAGGGCAATATGACTATAGTTTTATAATATAATATGTATTACTTTTTAATTTAAAATTTCGGGTAAAACTGATGCTTTATGCATGAGGGGGGGGGGGGGGGGCGCTGCATGACTTCTCTACTTAGTGTTATTCTAATCTGTTCCAAGCATTAAGGCTTTATTTAGACGAACAAGTAGAAACGACTTGAGTCTATTGAGGAATTCGTGAAAACGGACAAAAATAGGACGTCCTTTTTTACATGGGCCTTTCACACGGGCCGTTAAAGCAACGGGCGTGCGAACAGCCCTATTGAAATACATGCGTCCGTGTGACGGCCATTAAAGAAACGGCCGTCACACGGATGATATTTACTTTCGTCTGAATAAGCCCTAAGCCTGATAATTTATCTGTTTTGTGCAGTGTTTGATTAGGTAAGGCCTCTTTCAAACGAGCATATTTGCAAACATCCGTAATACAGATCGGTAATCCGTACATATTACGGATGCTATTGCATTATGATACAAGTCATTAGTATTACAGATGCATATTACTGATGGGCTGTCTTCTAGAGAGATAATTGAATTACATAAAACAGCTAAATTTATGGATGCATCTGAAGTTTAATCACTCTCCGTAGACTTTAATGGGCTTATTTTCCGCAATACAGATGAAAGTAGAGCATACTGTGTTTTTAAAATATGCGCATATTTTATACGCTCGCGTGACTAGCCTTACTGATTAACATTAGCCCCATATTACAGAAATAAATAAAACAGATGAAACACTGATATAAAATATACATCAGAAAGCAGCCTAAAGATATTGGAACCCTAGTCCCCTACGTGCGTCCTGTGCAGCGCCTTGCCACCCAAGACTAGACCGCGTCAAATACCAGGCTGCAAAACATATTTGTAAAATGTTCTTGAAGCTCAAATTCAGAGAAAATGAATGTCAAATACTGGATTAGCTGACTTTTTCTATGTACTATTTGTAATATGTATTGTCATTTTCCCATCTCTATTTTCCAGCCCCGTCCCCTCTTCCTCCTAAAAGAGAAGATAACTATATCCCCTCAAACCCCAGAGACTGCAGGCGGAGCAGGTAGGCATGTCACGAAGTACAGCAGGTATCATGGTCACTTATGTACGCTAATGATTTTTTTTAGTCTCTAAAAATTACCAACGAAACAGATGCCGACAAATCTTGATAGATTTGTCATAGTCAGAGGGCCCTGTTCGCTTCAAGTTGCACCTCTGTTTGCCATATATACCGTCATTTAAAAATGCATAAATCTGTACTTGTTGTAGGTATGGATGCTGCTCTGATGGTGTGACGGAGGCTCAGGGCTCCAACAATGAAGGATGTCCAAGTGACAGGAACACAAGAGTGGATCCTTCGGTATGTGAACTCTTTATGATGTTGACTATCTAATTGTAGATGACGGACAGATGTACCGGTTGGTTTTCCGTATAAATAGAACAGGACATAACTAGTATAATATTTTTATATTCAATATATCTACAGTATCAGCTCATCTCTCTCTGTAAGGGCCTGTTCACATCACCGTTTGGCTTCCGTTCCGGGGTTCTGTCTGAGGTTTCCGTCGGGTGAACCCCGCAACGGAAAGTGAAACTGACAGCACAGCTTCCGTTTCAGTCACCATTGATCTCAATGGTGACGGAAACATCGGTAATGCTTTCCGTTCGTCACCATTCCGGCTGGTTTCCGGTTTTCCGACGGAATCAATAACGCAGTTGACTACGCTATTGATTCCGTCGGAAAACCGGAAACCAGACGGAATGGTGACGAACAGAAAGCATTAGCGATGTTTCCGTCACCATTGAGATCAAACGATTTTGGGGCATATTGAAGGCAGATCCTGATGTGGGGACCCTTGTTGGGGACGCCCCGCTCATTACCTATAGAAGGGGACGGAATCTCAGGGACCGATTGGTCCATAGCCACTTACAACCGGTTACACAATGTGGCACTTGGTTAGACAATAGTGCTAGAGGGACATACAGATGCGGAACATGCAAAGCCTGTGTGTCGATATTATGCAGCAAGAATTTCACGAGTACGCAGACTGGCAAAACCTTTGATAACAGGTCATTCATAAATTGTAAAACAAAGGGCATTGTTTACCTCATGACATGCAAATGTGGCCTGCAATATGTGGGCAAGACCAAAAGGGAATTTAGGAGAAGGATACGGGACCACATTGGGGACGTCAGAAGGAAAGTGGACACCCCTGTATCAAGACATGTGTGGTCCTGCCATGACGGGGATGCTACGACTCTTGTGTTCCAGGGTATAGAACAAGTGAGACCCCTCCCTAGAGGTGGGGACCTGGATAGGAAAATACTCCAAAAAGAGGCAGAATGGATATTCAGAATGCAGACTATCAACCCGCTTGGAATAAATGAACAAATCTCCTACGCATGTTTTCTTTAACCGCATCACCTGAATATTGGTCTGGTTACCCAATAATGTACCGTATATCTTATTCCAACACATCTATGTCTGCTATTCTTATGTCCTTATGCACACTGTGCGTTTCCGATCGCGTTTATCGCGTTTCATCGCGCGTTTTTGGTCATGATTCTTCACTAGGTCTATTGCTGGCTCTTAACACAACAGGTTCAACACCCTATTATCCCACCTATGACACCGCTATCGCTGGTTATATTTGCCATAGGTTCGCCATGGGATAGGTTAATATGAGCTACGAAGTTAATCCGGGCGCTGTACCCTCCCGTGGATTATTCGGTAATATATGGCCGCGTTCTCCTTATCTATTCCGGTCCACGATGCCCTGGGACATTATTCCTTGTGATACCGGGCGTATTTAGGATACTATAAGACACATGTGGTGTCACAGTTTAGCAGATAGTCTTTGAACAAGACGGTCCTCCGTACTTTTGAGTCCCTCCTCCTGCATCCACACGGCCTTGTCTGATCACAGGGCCTTGTGCTACCATTATATTCACACGATGTATTTTTGTTTACTGACAACCAAGGAGCCGCGTCTAGCATCCCCTAGTTACCATGGACGCTTTGATCGTCCAGCAACCCTCCTAGGTTGCTAGGTCCCCATGATGCCGCCTCCGGCACGTCACTGGTTGGCGTGTAATACGCGGATTGGCGGCTCATTCAGGGGAAGACCTTTGGAGGGCGGGCTCTCAGCCTTTTAAGTCCTGAGGATCTCCGGCGCGTGTACGGCCAGTGTATCAGAGCCGTGCATGCGTCTGGAGGTTACGAATCAGCACATAAACAGTGCTATCCAGTGCTGCAAAATTGTTATCATTTCACTACTTTTGAATTTAACGAGATTTGAAATAAATCTACTTCTATCAATCCCTGAGGAAGCATCACCGTTATGTGATGATGAAACGCGTAGGATTTAGATAGACAGTTATCAATGGCAAAGATATAGCGTTATTTATACTACAAGCAGATAGGTGGTGTTTTGGGTGGAAAGGAGACATCAATCACTCTATACCACCTTTCTTGTCGCTAATCACTTGCTTAAGCCTGGTCTGGTATCAACGGCTGGTAGAGCCACTATTTTATGAAATTATCTAATAAACTACTTTTTAATCGTTCTTCCAGGCGGTGAAACACATTTATTATTGAACGACATTCATTACCTATTTTTCAGTGAATCTCCTCAATGGTGACTGAAACGGAATCTGTGCTGTCAGTTTCACTTTCCTTTGCGGGGTTCACCCGACGGAACACTCCGACAGAACCCCGGAACAGAAATGAACGGTGATGTGAACAGGCCCTAATGAAACTTTGATCTTGTATTTGAGGAACAGTATTAGGCTATGCTCAGAATTGTTTTGCTACGGTTGCTGCAGGTGTTACGTAAATGCGAAATAGATTTGCACAATTTGCCTTTGGAGAGCTTGTGTTCTTTTCATTTTCCGGCCACAAGTTAAAACTGCAAAGTGCAATTTCTCATCGCAACCAACCACAGTGCACCGTTTATTTTCCAAGATTAATTCAAGAAATTAAAGTTGAACTCTGATTAGTTGCTATGAACAAGGCAAATTTATCTGTAAGGGTATGTTCATACGCAGTGTTTTCAGGCGTATTTCGGGGAGTTTACACCTCGAAAAACGGTGGAAAAAAACAGAAGCTGAATGCCTAAAAACATCTGCCCATTGAAATCAATGGGAAACACAGCATTTCGATCATACGCTGCTGTTTTAAAAAAACGGAGCGTAAAAAGAAGTAGCATGTCACTTCTACGGGGAAGTTCACACTAAGTTTGTTTTTTTTTATGCGGAAACCGTGCCAAAAAACGGCCGAAAATGCCTCCCATTGATTTCAATGGGAGGCGGAGGCGTTTTTTTCCCACGAGCGGGAAAAAATGCAATTATTTTATGCAGCATGTATTTTTTAATTTATTTGTGTTCTCTCCTAAATCCACTGCTTACAATATGTAAATGATGCATTCTCAGAATTTCTCTCCAACAACCATCTGTCAAAATAATTTTCCAGGATGTTGCAAAAATCCCTTTCGGCTGTAAGAAAACAGTTATTTTTGCTAAAAAAAAATACAATGGAGCCTACGAGGGAAGATATTGAACATTATGCTTTAAGTGTAATAAAATAGAATAACGTATACTGACTGGAACACTTTATTTACTGACTGTATATGATTGTAGCCGCCTTCAGATGAATGCAGAACCTCCCAGTATGGATGCTGCTTTGATAATCTCAATAAAGCCTCTGGTCCTGTTGGTGAAGGATGTCTAAGCAATCCCAGCTATGGTATGTGTCTCCTTGGTTGTCTGTAAATACAAGTTTCTGAGGAGTGGGTGTCACCATTTTTTAATACATCCACGGTGGGCAGGCGCTTTAGAAGCAGCACTTGCCCTGCGCACTCCGAGTCAGTGCAGATGGAAATATCTTATGGTAGGCTATAAAATATTTTTTTTAAATCAATAAAAAGATTCAGGCTCTCAAGAATATTAAGGGATGGTAGGAGGACTCTTGGCCATATTTATGGAGTCCGAAAAACTCGATGCAAGTCTGATTTCATCATGCCACTGCTAGTAATTTTTTTTCTTCAACTTATATGACCTAGTCACAGGTTCTTTCTAAATAGAACTGGTTTACTGACTTGAATTGCGCAGTTTCCCTGATTCCAGCACGGTTTTTCTTTTTTTTCTGAACCGCCATCCGTTCCAGAGATAGGGCCCATTGTTGTGTTGGCGCCCTCAATGCTAATTTGCTGCAGTTCGCCAACAGGGCGTGGAATGGCAGGGAAGCTAGCTCCACCCTGTTGGCTAACTACAGAAAACTAGCATATAGGGAGCCAGCACAAAAGTGGGCTCCAGAAAAAAAAGAAATAAAACCACGCTGGAATTTAGGGATATGGTGTTATTCAGGTCAGTTAACTAGTTTAAAGAGGCTCTGTCACCACATTATAAGTGCCCTATCTCCTACAAAAGGAGATGGGCGCTATAATGTAGGTGCCAGTAATGCTTTTTATTTAAAAAAAACTATCTTTTTTCACAACGTTAGGAGCGATTTTGGTTTATGCTAATGAGCTTTCTTAATGCCCAAGTGGGCGTATTTTTACTTTCGACCAAGTGGGCGTTGTACAGAGGAGTGCATGACGCTGACCAATCGGCATCATGCACTCCTCTCCATTCATTTACACTGCACTAGCGATATAGTTATATCACTATGTGCAGCTACATACACAAACCTTAACAATACTACAGTGTCCTGATAATGAATACACATGAAATCCAGCCTGGACGTCATGTGTACTCAGAATCCTGACACTTCTGACTCTTTTCTGTGAGATTTCCAGCACGGAAACTAAATCTCGTTTAGCTCCGTAATCTCGCGAGATTTGGTTACACTTGCCGGAATCTCACAAAGAAGAGTCAGAAGTGTCAGGATTCTGAGTACACATGACGTCCAGGCTGGATGGTCATGTGTATTCATTATCAGGACACTGTAGTAATGTTAGGGTTTGTGTATGAGGCTGCACATAGTGATATAACTATATCGCTAGTGCAGTGTAAATGAATGGAGAGGAGTGCATGATGCCGATTGGTCAGCGTCATGCACTCCTCTACAACGCCCACTTGGTCGAAAGTAAAAGTACGCTCTCTTGGGCATTAAGAAAGCTCATTAGCATAAACCAAAATCGCTCCTAACGTTGTGAAAATACATCGTTTTTTTAAATAAAAAGCATTACTGTCACCTACATTACAGCGCCCATCTCCTTATGTAGGAGATAGGACACTTATAATGTGGTGACAGAGCCTCTTTAACTTCTATTACCTAGTGACAGGGCCTCTTGAATTGTAAATAGCCACTTGTCATACTTTTTTTTACCTATTTATTTATTTTTGACAGCTTATCCCACAATGTGTTTGCTTCCAAGTGCCCTGGGGACGTGCACTGAATGGACAACTCGATGGTACTTTGTGCCAGATGTTGGAAAGTGCAATCGATTCTGGTATGGTGGCTGCAATGGTAACAAAAATAATTTTCAAACTGAAGAAGAATGTATGAGCTCCTGCCAGAAAATTTCAGGAAGGACAACCGGTACCATAGAGTATAGGTACCGCAAGCGAGGAATGAAATGGGATCGAATGTCACATGAACACCCAGGGATTGAGGATGGGACAGCTTTTGGAATTGAACAAGGGCAACGACCTCAAGGGATGATTAGAACACTTGACCAAGACCCTGAAGGACGACATCTTGCTGGACATGGGTGGGATGAAAGCAATGTGGGTCCTAAAGTATCTCAACCATCCACAGAACAAATCGGATATGGGGCAACTGCAGAAGAAGGTGCTTCAACTGGTCACTCCTCCATTTACCGGTAATGCTTCTTCGTCGTTATGAAACGCGTGATGCATTTTGCTTGCAATTCAACAGTTAAATTGGTTGTCTGGTATAGAAAACACATCTTCAAATACCATATTAGGACTAGCTGAATCAATAGAGAGTGGGGCTTTCTGTTCAGGACCTTCATCAGCGAATAACTGTTATAAAGAGAGTGTCTCGCTCTGGAGGACACGGCACATCTGTGCATTACAGAGACGGCTCATTTATTTCAGTTAGATATGTGTAGTGCTTGATTTTCCCTGTGGTGGCGATCTGGGGGAAATAAACACTTCCCATCCAGATTACAACTGATCACTAAAGATCACTGGAGATCCCAGCAGCAGGACACCACGTGATCAGATTTTTGTTGGGGATACTTTGCAACACAGAATTTTCTAAATCAGACAACCCCTTTTAAGTAGGTTTGTGGTTTAAGTCTGTCATATACTTTTGAAGTAATTATTATTATTTTTTTCCTGGTCTGGCTGTAGAATTATTTTGGACAAGGCAGAATCCTCAGCCATGGAGGCATCAGTTGGACAAACAATCCGTCTACTTTGCAGGGTCAGTGATTACCCTTTCCCCAGAGTAGAGTGGCAGAAAGATGGAAGTCCTGTGTCCTCCACCAGGTCAGAAGGCTACAATTATTTGTGTCATTTAATTATATTTTGAAAGCTAAAAAACTGTACGACTGGATATGATTTGCCAGTATCATGGAGCTCTGTGTGACATTGGCTATTCTACTATTACTCTTGATAAAAAAATAAAAAAAAAGTTTCCTATACTAAACATTTATTTTGCGTAAAATAGACCATGAATACAAGTCAGATTGGTGGGGGTTCTGCAGGCAAGACTACTCCCACTGATCTAGAAAATTAACAAGGCCTGGTCTTCGTTTCAGATTTTTCACATGTCACTTCATAAACTTATGACTTTTTATTTAAAGGATAGCTGTCCTTTCTTAAAACATTATGATTTCAGTGATAGTGGGGGTCTCAGCATCCAGATGTCAGAAGTTTTATGAAATGACTGTGTTTAAATAAGATTTACATGTTATGTAAAGGCCCTTTTACGCGGGCCAATGATTGGGCAAGAAGGGTAGCAATCGGTCGTCGAACGTGCAAACGTTTGTTCATCGGCTGATGCGATGGTTCATGCATCCAAAATAATAGTTGCTAGTCGGCGGCACATCTCGCTGTATAAACAGGGGACGTGCTACCAACACGATGCAAATCTATGGGGACGTACGATCGTATTAAAGCGTAACTGAGCGCTCAACAGACTTCTGACATGTAAGAGTGACATTTTAGAAGATTTGATTGGTCGGGGTCCGATCACTGAGACCCCCACCTATTGCTAAAATGAAGCATCAGAGGTGCACGGGTGATCGCGGCGCAGTTTAGTTTTGGCTCTGCTTTTTTCCGTACACAGTTACATCGGCTCACCAGAGCGCGTCTGCTGCTTCGTTTTAGCTATCGGTGAGGGTCTCAGTGCTCGGACCCTCACCGATCAAAACTTCTGACATGTCACTATGACATGTCATAGGGTCACTAAACTTTCAAACAAACTTCTAACGATCGTTCGTCCCTGTACATTAATAATCGTTGCTCTTTGTGGATGGAGGTACGTGTTATATAGTTGATCGGTGCTCGTTTTGTCCAGCCAGTATTGGGACGTGTAAAAGTACTGTACCTTAACTAACGTGTGTTCACATCAGCATTGCTTTCCATTGAGGGGTTCCATCGGAGGTTTCCGTTGGGGGAATCCCTCAACTGAAAGGCAAACGTAAAAATTCAACCTTTTTTTGACGGAATCAATAACGCAAAGGGACCCTGTCACAACGGTGACAAATGGCAACCATTAGCAAAGTTTTCGGCACTATTGGGATCAATGGAGATGCAGACGGAAGCAAAGGTTTCCTTTTCCTTTCCGTTGAGGGGTTCCCCCGACAGAAACCCTCAACGGAAAGCAACGCTGATGTGAATAGGCCCTAAACATCTCTGTAGACCTCCAAAAACAGAACAAAAATTCCTTGAACAGGTCACTGTGCGAACGTAAAACAATTATTTGAAGTGAATGGGACAAAGCTACAATACCACACAAAATCTTATTGAAAGGTGTGCCACTGTTTTTGGTAGAAAGCAGCCATGTTTTTCTAATCTTGCACAACTTTAAGGGAAAGATAGAACATGCACACTGTCTAGATTTCCAAAAAGACATGGATACATTTGATTTCACTATTTCATGTTAATGGGATAAAGCTTTCTAACATTTTGCCATTGGAAAATCACTTGAATATATAATTATAATTTTTCGATCAACAGGCATACATACCAGTCAGACAGCTCTTTAGTGATCAGCAGCGTCCATCTTGAAGATGCTGGTACTTACATATGTAAGGTTTCAAATGGAAATCGCAGAGAGATACACAGAGTGCGGCTTCAAGTAAAGGGTTTGTTAATGACATCTTTGACAATATAATTCGCGGCTTTTTTTTTTTCTTTATAACCATAATTATCTGAAATCTATTTTAAGATGAAGGCCTTGTAGTGAGATAATTGAGAGGGGACGGTTACAATACAGTCTTACATGGAACCCCTACTGTATTAGATGTTAGGCCATGTTTACACCTGCGTTAAGCTTTTTGTTCTGCTCCGTCATAGGAGCAGGACAACAACAAATGAAAAAAAAAAAAAGTGCCTGATCCGTCGCTGGACGGAAACCAACGGCTCCTGAAGTAACCCATTGACTTTAATGGGTTCCGTCATGGTGTCCATTGTTTTCCGGAAGAAAACTGTGCAGCATGCTGCGCTATTTCTTTTACAGCATTTTGGATTGTATCTGCAACAGAGCCTTAGTATAACCATGTTTTGCTTGTTGACTTGAGCCACATACAACTTTGCTCTTTGATTTAACATTTGTAGAACCAGAGACGGGTGAACATCATAGAACACATGCCAATGGTCACGCGAGACGCCTTCATGAAGAGGTGAAGAGAACAGACTCTCTTACTGCTCAGACATCAAGAGACAACTCGCAGGGCAGTCGTAGTTCACACTCCGGGAGGAGGTATTCTAATATTACATTTAAAAAAAAAAGTGCTTTTTCACTTTGATATTTCAGCTCAAATGTATAGATTACCAGGTACAAGCTTTGAGGCAAATATTTTTATGGCCCCTAAGAAACTTTACAAAAAGTCTTGCTTAAAAAGAAATCCTATTCTGTATCTAAAGCTCCTATACAAACCTGTGTCTACATGGTTACAGACAAGAAAACCCGGTGTAATCTGACCCCGTAGTTGTAATCGCTCTCATCTATCCCCTATATCTTGCTAATTTACAGAATGTATGTTAGCAAGAAGTAAGAAGCAAATGGGGGGGGGGGGGCGGGGACGACTGCAGCATCAGGCTATACGAAGTTTGTTGTTTGTAGTCTGTAACCATGGAGACATGTATTTTTTTCCTAATTATTTCCAACAAAAAATTTGTTGCAAAGTTGAACATACCCTTTTATTTATACAAGGTATACTAAAATATTTGTTTATGTATAGTAGTAAAACGTGTTGTGATCTCTCTAGGACGTCTTTAACGGGGCCAATGGCAATGGAAGCAAATCTCGGACATCGAGCACGACTTTCTTGCAGTTTTGAAATCTCTCCCAGCACAATGGTAGAATGGCAAAAAGATGGGATGCCCTTGCCTTCCCCAAGGTATGATCGCTTAGCATAGCGGTGCCACAAATGCTTGTATTTTATAAAGTGGTTGTAAACAGAAAAGCAATAAAGTGCTCTGTAAGCAGCAGGATGTTGAATGTTCAGCACAACGTTGGCAAGGCGATATAAAAATGCTGATGACTGGCATTTCATTGTAAAAAATAAATGAAGCAATGCTTTTTTTATATGCATTCCCAATGCTTACAAAATCATATCGTTTTAAATGCTACCGTATAGTTATCCAAAAATAGAATATTGTAAAGAATACACTTCCCAGAATGCAAATCAAGAGAAAGCTCTGTGCAGCCATTGAGCCAGCACGGAATTCTGACAGATTTCAGCTCAAAGCTAACAAAAATGTGAATTTAGAGGACTATAAGGCTATGTTCACACAGGGCGGATACACTGCGTAAAAGTACGCAGCGTATACGCCCTGGGCGCTGCAGGGAATTCCTGCCGAAAAACCACCAAATAGTAAGCTTTTTGTCCGGAATGTCCACTGCGGAAAACTGCACTGAAAAAAAAAAAAAATGGATACCTACCATGGCGACACGTCCCTCTGACATTCTGAAGCCCTGGGATGACGTTTTGTTTCATGTGACCGCTGCAGCCTGTGATTGGTTAAACAGATAAAAACAAGGGGACATATATACACAAAAACACAGAAAAAGGCCATACTTACAAATGGACACAGACAGGTCAGAAACGCTGATGGAGTTAGGGACTCGCAAGACTGTGGATCCTTGTTGTGGATTGCGAGCTTGTGTCCTTTTTGCCAAAATGATCACTAATACCCCAGGTATTTTTCATTATTACTTATATTCACTTCTCTTGGACACAGCCGGGTCTTTGATGCTGGGAGAGTATGGTGTGCTGTTTGGCATAGTATACAGGGTAGCCCGCTCTATGTATTATCAAGGCGTCACAAATAGGCTTCTACCTGGCTATACACATTGCGCCTCATGACTTACACACTATCCCTCCATGTTTCACACACTTGCACCCCATTATTCATTTATTTTTATTTAGGCACTTTACTCATTACTGCCCCCTATATTTCACTTGCACATACACTATTCATTTATTATTTTTTACTACACATGTTATGCACCACACGCCACTCCCATCAAGACTAGTGGGAGTGGCTATTATTATTTAATGCACCTGCTCACTCTCCTTCGTCAGCGTTTCTGACCTGTCTGTGTCCATTTGTAAGTATGGCCTTTTCCTGTGTTTTAGCCTGTAATTGGCTGCAGCGGTCACATGGAATGAAACGTCATCCCAGGCGGCCGGCCTGAAGGAAGAAACACAGAATTCTGGGCAAATACAATTGACATGCTGCGTATTTAAAAAATCCACCACAGGTCAATTTTCTGAGCGTTTTGTCCCGCTCAGCATTTCTTCAGCATGTGGACGGGATTTGTTCAAATCTTATCCACTTTACTGTTACTGTATTATGCTGCGGATTTTCTGCAACTAATTCCATTGCGGAAAATCTGCAGTATTTATGCTACGTGTACACTTGCCCTAAGGCCGGGTTCCCAAGTAGCGTAAAACCTGCAGCGTAAAAGTTAATAACTTGACCTGCGGTGCGGAATTTAATTCCACAGCATGTCAACTTATGCTGTGTTTTTGTTCATTTTCCATTGCGGGTTTTCCCCATTGAATTCAATGGGGATGAAAACCTGCAACAGAAAGCCCAGCGTTGTGGTGTTTGCGGTGTAATCGCAGCGTTTCCGCCGCAAAAATCGCAACACCGGAAGAAAATTAACATACTTGCCCAGAACTCCCTCCTTCTTCATGCAGTCCGGCCTCCTGGGATGACGTTGCGTCTCATGTGACCGCTGCAGCCAATCACAGGCTCTAGCGTCACATGGCCTGAAACGTCATCCAGGGAGGCTAGAGCGGACGTCCGAGGAGGGAGGGGGTAAGTATGAACAGCTTTCCTCCGCAGCGGAATTTCCATCCAAAAAAAAAAACGCACCACAATGTGGTGCGATTTTTCGGACAGAATGTCCTGCGAGTTCCAGGTCGGACACCCGTGAGTTATAAGCAGTGTATCCGTCCCGTAGGAACCCAGCCTAAGGGTGTATTCACATGCGACCAATTTTGTTGCAGAAAGTCCTGTGACTGCAAAGCAAGTTCCATTCATCTGAATGGAATTTGCAGAAATGTATGCACCTGTTGCAGAAACATTCGCAGATATTTCTGTAACAAAATCTGCCGCTTGTCAATCTACCCCAATAGAGGCTGTAATTCATGATCCGTACAAGATAAGAAATGCAATGTATTTACAAAGTTACTTACATTTTTATATTAATTATGTCTATATGTAAACCGTAAAACTAATGTTCCCTTATGAACAATATTAAACACCAATGAACAACCATTTGTGATCACAACACTGTATCTTGCCATATTTTTGCAGGTACAGAAAACATGCAGACGGTTCTCTTGTTATAAGTCGTGTGATCTCAGAAGATGAGGGACTCTACACATGTGTGACTACAACTGGATCCCGGAGGGAATTCAAACAAATACAACTTAAAATCAGAGGTTGGTTGAAATCGCACGGACTCCGAGAGCACATAATATAGAGAGAGGACGGAGCAAGTATAATCTCAAACATATGAACCTTACTAACGGTTAGGATGTATTCACATGACTTCAACCAACAACATGGCCTCTGACTATTTTACTATTTCCATTTCAATGCTATAAGAAGAGATAAGCTGATCTGCTGGTCCATAGAATACAATGGAAGAATCACTTTTAGAGAATTGGTCAATTGACTCCTCTCTCACCAATGCATTTTAATGGCAAATC
The DNA here is from genome assembly GCF_050947455.1 of Rhinoderma darwinii. Classification (NCBI taxonomy): domain Eukaryota; kingdom Metazoa; phylum Chordata; class Amphibia; order Anura; family Rhinodermatidae; genus Rhinoderma; species Rhinoderma darwinii. The sequence continues at coordinate 60,208,018 of NC_134698.1, forward strand.
AAAAACTTTAATTTGGTGAAAAAAGTTGTGCCTCATCTGTAGTTAAAACCTAACCTACGGGTTTTGTTCTAAGGAGGTGGTCACACTACGAAAGCCTGGAATGTGTCCTGGCAATATTTCAATAGGCATGTCTTTGTCAGCACTATGTTCCCTATAAGTGACTGCCATGAACTTCTATTTTGTTTTTTTTTACATGTATACAAGACAATCTGATTTAATGTGGAATACAAAATTTCTTTGTCCAGGGGAGCTGAAAATCACTGAGCCGCCCAGTGGTGTTACGGTGTCAGAAGGGGAAGATGCTTCTCTGCGCTGTGTGGTTAGAGGTGACAATGTCAACGTTCAGTGGTCAAGGTAAAACGTTTTTTTGTTTTGTACCCCACTAAGAAAAAAGGTTTCCAATGAGCAATCGTATCGAATTGGACTCAGTCGTTGAACAGGGCCTGTACCGTGCACAATTACAAACAGTTCTGTACTATGGAGTAGCAGGCACTATGTGTGTGGCCATAGTGTGCCTCTGTACAACACTTATTACAGGGAAGCATTGTCCCTAGGGGAGAAGATCTCCACAATAATGCATCAGATAGTACAAGGCATTATTATTATTTTTTTTATCTCTCCCAGATTAGGTGTGAATCAGAGAGGGGCTATTAAAAATGTACCCCTTCATATTAAACTGGGGGCATACAGAGGAATCATATGGGCCCATACACTTTTTTTTTTAGCAGTGCGATATTATAGCTCTGTAGTATTCAGTTCTTAGACACGGCAATATTAAGGCTCTGTACAAGATGGCTAGACTGGTCGTATTCAATAGCATTTAGACTGCAGGCAGCCAGGCTCGATAGTGACTTCAGCTACATCATCTCAACATCTCTATAGGTTGGGAAAGTAGAGGGTAAATAATACTTTATGTACAATTTTAATTCTCCTATACTAAATGCGCTAGTTCGTGCACATCTTTGAATAATAAGGGCACATTCACACGGTCGTATAGTCCATATTAGGTCTACATCTCTATATACACTCAACATTGTAATTGCAACACCAAGAAGGACAAGCCGTAATGTTATGCAATTTGAGGAAGCAGCAGGTGTCGCCAAGATCTGCAAATGTTCACATTTTCAAGCACCTAGCTGTGGCACGTGGGAGAGACTTAAAAATAACCCTTTGCTTTCAATCTGACTTTTTTATGCCACATGAAACCTCAAAAATCAGATGACACGTTGTGGGATGATTGTGCGATTCCACCTGTTTGTCGATGTGCCAGTTATCGCCACTTGTTGCAAACTGAGAGGACAGAATCCTTGAACTGAGAGACCTTGGTTGATCACTATGCGCGTAGGCGGAGATGTCAGCACTGTTCAACATTGCGTGTCCCAGAGATTGGGAAAACAACGACTAACAGGAATGACCGCAAGAGGTTCTTGGAGGTGAACCTCTGCACGGCCGGATCATCTGATTCGAAGAATGGCGCATAGTGATCCATTTTGTACTCCAAGTGAAATTGGACGCCACATCCCAAGCCTAGGGCGACAATCTGTTTCTTCACAAACCATCAGAAGGCGTTTGAATGTCTGGCAGGTAGCCCAATGTCATGCAGCTACAGGTGTTCCATTGACCACACGTCACCTCTCTCAAAAGCGATCATGGTACACAGCAAGACGGCAATGGAGGCTGGAATGAAGGTCTATCCTCTTCATCAACGACTCCCGCTTTTGTCTCGGACACAATGATAGCCAGAGATTGGTCTGGAGACCACTTGGGCAACGCCATGAAGATGCCTTCACAATGGAATGTCACACCAGTTCTACTCCCAGGATTATGGTGCCGGGTGGTATAATGTACGGTTGCCGGGCACCTAGAGTCTTCATTCCATGTATACTAACAGCTCGGTGTTACATTGATTTGGTCGTTTAACCAGTGTTACGGCCATTTCTCCAGTGTGTCCCAAAAGCTGTTTTTCAGCGTGGAATAACATTCCTCAGACAACCATGAATAACCTCATTAATAGCATGAGAAGGCGTGTAAGTCAGAATGTTTCTGCACATGGCACTCAAACTCTATACTGAATAAATGAAGATGTTTGGAATATTTTGTTTACACGTTATGATTTGAATATCATTAACATGTCTATCGATCCTGTGATTTCCAGAATTCCCAAACTTTTCCTTCTTGGTGTTGCAATTTCAATGTTGAGGAGTGTATCTTTCCAAAAACAGGAGTGAATCTCTTCAGAGGAAATTTTTATTTTTTTTGCCCAATATATAGATGCGGACCATACATCTGGTTGTGTAAATGCATTCCCAATGAAATAAACTCTGGTTAAGTAAAGGTTTTTCAGAGTCATTTGGATTGATTTCCACTGCTAAAGTATAAAGTGAAGTTACACATACATATTTTTTTTTTTCATAAAAGTATATTAGTATGTATGTGGAGAGTTTTGTTTATTGGGTTAAAACTAGTAAGACAACTTTAGGCCAGATGCATACAGGGAGGCGTTCACAAATTCTCTTTTATATGCAGGCCGTGTCATGAATTAAGTGCCTACATCTACCTAACTGAATATATTTAATCTGGATTGAATATATTCAATGTGTAATGGACAATCAGAATATATACATGATCTTCCTCTTTTTCCAATGTAATTTTGATGATTATTTTTTTTTTGGTAACGTAAAATCTTTTTTCTGACTAGTTAAAAAGGAAAAGCCAACAAAAGAAAACCGTACAACTTTTTAAAAGGAAAAAAAAAACAACAACTCTTGATGGGGCAGAAATAAAAGCAAGAATAAACCTTCCATCAGGTCCAGAATAAGCCCATCAACAGAAAAAAAAATATCTGGCTGAGAGCCCTTTCCCCAAATGAACTCGGCGAGAAAAAGATTGTACGATGGGTAACAAAAATCAGAAGACTGTAGGGTGTCCAAAAGCAGTCCCTAGGGGAGGGAACAAGAACCAGAAAATAAGCTGGTAAATAAATGTTGTCGTGGAATACACTGCTGTCTGCAGAACCTTTTAGAAAAATATGCAATATGGCTCACCAATAGCCAATCTGATTCAACGAACGACGGTAGCTTCGCGTGTTGCCAGACCTTTACAAGAAACGTCTGGTATGATGGAAAGAGTCGGACCAGCAGAAAAAAAATGGTCTGATTTGAAGAGCTTGAAACGCAGAGATGGTGTAGGGAGCAATCCCTAAGATGGGAAGGCGAGCGGGGCAGAAGGAGGGATGACTGCACAATATCCTTGTTCAGATGGAAGGGGGATGCCACCTTTGGCAAAAAGGAACAGGGCGGAGAACCGCATAGTCTTGGTAAAGCAAGAGGAAGGAAGAGCGACAGTAAAAAGCAGCCATTGCTGATGCCTGTCGGATGGATGACTGGCAATTTTTTTTGTGTGGCGGTTGCACATTCCAAGAAAGAAGGCGGAGAAAAATCTCAGAGGCTCAAAAGGAGACTATTGCATGGCTTCAAGAACCAGGTTGAGGTACAAAGGAATTGTAGGGTGTCTGTAAGGGGGGACTGCAAGAGCGAGACCCCCCCCCCCTGGAGAAAAGTCTGCATGTCTCGATCACTGAAAGAGAAAGGAGAGGGCTGAAACCTGCTGTTTGAGAGAACTAATGCTTAAGTCCAAGATCCAATAACCTTTGGAGAAAGGATAATAAAAAAAAAAAAAACAGTGTCTCCCACTGTCACTAAGCGAAAACTGGTTCGCTCGGTAATTGCAGGAAACATATAGACTGTGTAGAAGGAGCTGACACATGACTTGGTGTCCGGTTCCTAGTGGCAGGAGCATATACTCAGTCTTCTGTGTACCCTACTGACACGATAAGAGAAATATGAATATCCTATGTTGTAGTCAATCATTTGTGATACTGTAGCTCTTTGATCGCCGATTTTATAATACAAGCAATCCGAGAAGTAGATTGATGCCCTCCATACGTTAAGGATACTGTTCACCTGACTGCCCTAATGTCTCCCACTAGGAATGGTTTTCCAGTGCAACCAGATGGACAACATACATACGTATCACACGATGGCAGCCTGGTTATAAGGAACACCAAAGCATCAGATGAGGGATCCTATACATGCAATGCATACAGTGGCACACATTCCATCAGTGCTAGTGCAGAAGTCACAGTGAACAGGCAAAAGCCAGCAGGTGAGTTATATGCATTGTTTAATTCCTTTAAAATTTGCATTGTGCCCAATTTGCAAGGCCCTGTTTACATTCGCATCTGACTTCCGTTAATGGGTTCCTTTCGACCTTTCAGTCAGAAGAACCGATGAATGGAAAGCCAAACTGAAACCATTGCATCCGTTTGCATTACCATTGATTTCAATCGTAATGCTTCAGTTCAGTTTTTTTTTTCCGGAAATCATAGCGCAGTCTACTACGCTATTGTTTCTGTGAAAAACTCAAGCCTTATGGAACAGAAAAACGGCAACGGAAAAATTACCATTGAAATCAATGGTAATGCAAACGGAAGCTATGGTTTCTGTTTGGCGTTCTATTCATGGGTTCCTAAGACAGAAAGGTTGAATGGAACCGATGAACGGAACTAGACGCTGATGTGAACAGGCCTTTATAGCCTTCAAGTGGTATTGCAGTGTCCGCAACCAAAAATAGTGCGGAATTGATACAGAAAATATATTGTCTTGAAAATTGTTTAGCTTTTTATTATAAAATCTCTCTGCTTGCTTTCATTCAATAGGGAAGCTTCAATGTTCACTCCCAGTGGATACAAATCTGATCTCATGTAATGTTTACACAGGGGCATCGTTCGTTACAGTACAGTTATCAGAGCAGTTTCCTGTAACGAGCTGAGCACCTGTATCACATGACCAGGAGAGATTATTTTTTTCCACTATTGAATGACTATTGAATGACAACAAGCAGAGATCTTAAAGTTGAGGTATTGATCAAGTATATTGGATAATTCTTACTTAAAATGACTTTTATTCGTTACACAATAAATACTCTTATTTTCCATAAAACGTAATACCACTTTAAGTATCCGTTTAAAGCAATAATCATAAAGCGCCACAGCAACTTTTTTTTTAAAAATTTACCTATTTGGAGATATATATATATATAGGATAAATAGTGTATACAGCATCAATATTGGTGTTCCACTCACCCTGCACAGAGCCCATGTTGAATGTGGTGGTCCTGAATATGTTGCTGACACGTGCATTCAATATCCCTAGCCTGCTGGCCTCTGTTGGGTGGCCTTCAGCACACAAATCCCTGCATGTAAGTGGGTGCAAGGATTTGTAGTTATGCACAAATGCAGATAAAGAGGACAATAAATAGCACAATACATAAGTATTGCAGTGTATTAAATGATCGCTTGTTCAAGTCTCATAAGGTGACAAAAAAAGAAAGTATAGAAACACGTACAAAAAAAAAGATAAAAATACTAAAAGCTTATAAAGTTATTTAAAAAAAAAAGATGTTATAAAATGACTATGTTCAGTGACAAATGCTTAAAAATTACGTGTGACGAGCGCTCTCTCTATAAAAATCTGACCGTTTAATCATTTTATTTTCTCCTCAGCCTCATCCACAGATCCGAATAATGAATGCATTGACCACCCTGAATTGGCCAACTGTGACCTTATAGTTTATGCCCAGCTTTGTACCAATGAGTACTACAGCAGCTTCTGTTGTGCCAGCTGCTCTAGACATCGCTCAGAACACAGTCAGAGACACCAGGGCTGAGAGACATTTCTGAAAAACATCCTCCTTAAATGACCGCAAACAACCTGGAGCAACCTCGCCAGCTTCAATGCACCCAGATGTGTACAATACAAATGGATTCAACGTTATCTCGGAGGTTGCTCTACAAAGCACCACTTAAGTGTATAAGTACGGACCATTACCTAAAAAATTACTGTACTGTATTAGGTTTTTTCTTTTTACCCACCCCCCTGCAAAAAAAACAACCCAAAAAACAAAACAAAAATTTCAGTTAGCGAGATGTAAAAATCTAAATGTGTAAACTTACAATTCAAATGTAGCACAGAACCTTATAACACAATGTAAAGATGAGCGATCGCACTGAATCTAGTGACATTCTGGTTCTCTACTTCAGTCCAGTATATTGGGACATTCTGTATAGTTTCTAGATTTAATTTACAATCTCGCAACGAAGGCTGAGGTTCACACAAAGAATAAATATTACACTATGGAACCATTCTATTCTACATATCCGCACCAAAATGTGCAACATTTTTTGCTGAATTTGTTGCGGTTGTCACACATTGCACAAACGAGATCCATGGCATATGGGCGGTATGTCTAGAATCTACGATGTAAGTGAAACCGGGTTCTTTAAAACTTAATTTACACAGTGTCCTTTTACTTTGTTGCAGAATTTGGGTGGGAATTCTGCAACCGAAATTCAACAAATACGTGATGTGTGAACCCGGTCTTAGCATAATAAGAGACATGACTTGTTTCACGTGATGGTTATAAACTAAAGCCATGATGCCAAAAGCCCGACATTTTTCATTGCAGTGTGACAGTCAGTGAGTGACACACAATGCATCTCTACAAATAGTCATTGATTTGTAACAGTAACAAGTCAGAATTCACAGTCTAGCTCCAGGGCTCATTCAGATTGGTGTATTGTACCTGTTCATATTCTGAATATAACCGCTGGACCACCTACAGTTGTACTAAACCAAACTTACACCACTATAGGGATCTATGGTGTTGTAACCTCAGTTCAGTAAAAACGCCTTACTTTAGAAATATGGGTGCAAATTGCTGGCCGGAAAGAGGTCTAGGGTCGCATTCACACTTATGGCTGTAACACAGACTACAAATACAGCTGTGTGATTGTGTCTCCAATAGCAGTATTCCGATGGCACCAGGAAAGCTAAGGGTCAGTTCACACAGAGTTTTTTGACACGGAAACCGCGTGGGAAAACACGCCAAAAAAAGCCTCCCATTGATTTTAATGGGAGGCGGAGGCGTTTTTTTCCCCCACGAGTGGAAAAACTGTCTCGCAGGAAAAAGCAGCGACATGCCCTGTCGTGGGGCGTTTAGGTCTCCGACCTCCCACTCTGACCTCCCGTTGACATCAATGGGAGGCAGAGAAAGCATATTTCACTGCATTTTTTGCCCGCGGCACTCAATGGCCGTGGGCGAAAAACGCCGCAAAAATCGGCGTGCAGGCAGAGCAAAATCTGCCTCAAAAATTCCAAACTAAATTTTGGGGCAGATTTTCCGCCTGCAAAAAACTCAGTGTGAACCCAGCCTAAGAATTTAAGTGTTGCTAAACTTTAGTATTAAAAAGAAAAAAACGCAACAAACACCACATGATAAAAACAAAGTAGGAGTTAATATTTTAGATGGCAAATAATCTTTTACTCATAAGACTTTATCATTCCTGTTAGTGTATATTGATACTTAAAACTTTTAGAGTGTTTTCGTTGCCCACTAGTTAAAGGGGTTGTCTGGTTTCAATAAATTTATATTCTTTTTTGTATAAGAAAGTTTTCCAATATACTTTGTGTATTAATTCCTCACGGTTTTTAAGACCTCGGCTTGTTACTCAGTAGAAACATTCATATTTTTTTTACTTCCAGTGGATAGAATTCTGTACATGATCAGGTGCTGGGATAGTTAGAAGACACAGCTCTGATACACACACTGTAAGGCTGGGTTCACACGACCTATTTTCAGACGTAATGGAGGCGTTTTACGCCTCGAATTACGTCTGAAAAAACGGCTCCAATACGTCGGCAAACATCTGCCCATTACTTTCAATGGGTCTTACGGTGTACTGTGCCGACGACCTGTCATTTTACGCGTCGTTGTCCAAAGACGGCGCGTAAAATTACAGCCTCGTCAAAAGAAGTGCAGGGCACTTCTTGGGACGTAATTGGAGCTGTTTTTCATTGACTCCAATGAAGAACAGCTCCAAATTATGTCCGTAAAAGACGACGCGAAAAACGCGAGTACATGCAATTACGTCTGAAATTCAGGAGTGCTCTTCTCCTGAAAACAGCGCCGTAATTTCAGACGTAATTGCAGTTATCGTGTGCACATACCCTAAGGGCTCATTCAGACGAACGTGAATAACGTCCGTGTGCTGTGCATGGAAATCACGCACAGCACAGGGACCCATTGATTTCAATGGGACCGTTCACACATGCAGGAGTTTTCATGCAGCGAGAGTCCATTGCGTGAAACTCACCATGTCCTATATTGGTGCGTTATCACGCACCTACGCGCCCATTGAAGTCAATGGGTGCGTGAAAACCACGCACCGCACATGGATGTACATACGTGTACAGCGCATGATTTGCGCATCAATTCAATTGAAAATAATAAAAAATAAAAATAAATGATGTGCTTTGCGAGTGTGTGAATAACGCATGCCACTCGCAAAGCACGCTGATGCATAACAGACCAGATTCACACGTGTGGATCGGATACGTGAATGTAGCCTAAGGGTATGTTCACACGCTAACCAAAAAACTGCTATAAAATACGGAGCTGTTTTCAAGCGAAAACAGCCTCTGAATTTCAGCAGTTTTTTTTACGCCTGTTTTTGGAGCGTTTTTCTATAGACCCAATGAAAAACGGTTCCAAAAAGGTCTTCTCAAGAAGTGACAAGCACTTCTTTTTACGGGGTGTTTTTTCCGCACCGTTCTTTCAAATGACGACGTAAAAAAGCTCCCCGTCAGAGTGAAATGCCGTTTCTCCCAATGAAATCAATGGCCAGATGTTTGGAGGCATTCCGCTTCCGTATTTTATGGCCCGAAAAACGGCTGAAAATAAGCAGTGTTACGTATCCTAACAGACACAGGTGCAGGGCTTGTTACAATCACATGACCATGGGGAGAATTTTATCCACTGGAAGTAAACCATGAATATTCCTACTGAATAAGCAGAGATCTTAAAAACCATGAGGAAATCATACAGAAAGGATATTGGAAAATTGTATAACTTTTAAATTATACAAAAAATAACATTAGCTAAAACCAGACAAACTCCTTAAGGCTTCGTTCACATCTGCGTTGGGGTCCCGTTCCGTATGAGGTTTCCGTCTCCATTGATTTCAATGGTGACTGATCCGGTTCCCGTGGGTCTCTGTTGTGCACCGGACCCGTCGTTTTGCCGGAAGCAATAGCATAGTCAACTACGTTATTGCTTCTGCCAAAACGACGGGTTCGGTGCACAACAGATACAAACGGAAAGCACGGGCACCGGATCAGTCACCATTGAAATCAATGGTGATGAAGATGGAAACCTCTGGTTTCTGTTCGTGTCAGTTTGTGTCTGTTCAGGGTCCTGTTCTGACGGAAACCTCAGAACGGAACCCCAATGCAGATGTGAACAGAGCCGAATCTTAAAGGGTTTGTCTCACAAAACACATGTATCCCCTATCCACATGGTAGGGGATACATGTGGGACCGCTAAGACCCCCAGCGATAAGGAGAACGGGAAACCAAAAGTCCCCGAAGAGCTCCATGAGACTTCCGTGGTCTGTGTCCAGCAGCTCCATAGAAATTAAAGGTGCGCCGGTCGTGCTTGTGCACATCCGTGACCAGTTTTCCATTCATTTCTATGGAGCTGCCGGACACAGACCCCGGAAGTCCCATGCTTCTCATGGAGAACTTCGGGGGACTTTGGGTTTCCTGATCGCTGGGGGTAACAGCGGTCAGACCCCCAGCAATCACACATGTATCGCCTGTCCTGTGGATAGAAGATGCATGTGTTTTGTGGGACATCCCCTTTAATTATTATGTTGTTTTACGGTGTATAATCTGAATTAACAGGCGAGCAGGGATAAATGTACAGGGTCAACTATAGGTGGCCAAAGACCTAAGGGTATAACGTTTTGAACCAATAGCAATCCTGTGGGACTGTAATTTTTAGTGAACTTGCTTCAAACTGTATTGTTAAGGCTATAATGACAACAAATATACTCCAATATAAAATGCAAGTTACAATTTTCCATGGCAAAATTATTCCAATTGTAGCAGATTATTTTGCATGTTTAGTGTTCTAGGATGAAGATACTGAATAAATAATGACTCATTTTATTGACAGGAAAGAAGTCTATGCCTGTTTCAAATTGAATCAACTTTAGGTCAAAAGTTCCGTGCGGATTAATTCATCAATATATCTTTAAAGCCGCTGAAACTCTTTTTTACCGATACAGAGCTCTAAAATACCTACATAGAAATATATTTAAAGAGGTATATCCAGAATCAACAGTTATTGCCTATCTAGAAGATAGGTGATAATTGTCTGCTCGCTAGGGCCCCCACCAATCGCAAGAACAAAGGTCCCGAACTCCTGGTTCCTCCTCACTGCTGGACCGCAGTGGTTGCCTGTTTCCATCAGTTCCATAGAATTTGAATGGAGTGGCAAGCGCAAGCTTGACCTCTCTATTCAAGTTCCTCCTCACTGTGGGGGTCGTATTGAGTAGGAACGGGGAGAGGGGTTAATTACCTTAATTCGTGGGATCGGCGGGGGTCCCAGAAATCAGACAATTATTACCTATCCGGTGGATAGGTGCTAATCGTAAATTCCAGTGCAATCCCTTTAAGAAGATAACATGCAAGCTGCCTGCATCACCATTTAAGTGACACTTACCGCATACTGTGTTATTGAGTTCAATATATAAACTGTATACAGTAAGCTCCCTCTAGTGGTCACCGCAGGCAGCCACAATATTATAATTTAACATTGTCAATGCAGGGGATTTTGAGCTTAGTATAAAAAAAAAAAAAAAAAATCTGAGCTCTAACCTTTTACAAGGATATATCTTTAAGAAATTGATCAGGACATGTTTTTTTTTTAGTTTTTTTTGAAAAGGTCTAAAATTAAGTGAATGTCCACTAATGAACACCATTTTAAGTCTTGCACCGAGCAGTTGTACGTAGGTTGTGGATAACCCTATGCTTCCAGATAAGTAGTTTTTAACTAGTTTCAACAAGGAGAGTAAAATATTAACATAAGGATTCTTAAGATTAAAATATATAACGAGAGATCATTTTTGTTAACTAGAACATGTGAATAAGGAATTAAATAAAGTTGATCTTCAGAAAGAGAAGAAAATATATTCTATTTAATTGAATAGTGTGGACACAATGGTTGTGTTTTTCTTGAATGCTGACTGACAAAGTGGTGTATTCCACTGAAGGGGAGAGAAATGATCGTGACCGGTGAAATTATATCTAATAAGGCTTCAAGTCAAAAAGCAAAAACGAATGTAGAAAATGTTGCTCGACAGTAGTAGCAAAGATTCAGGCCTCCCGGACATCCGCACGGTCACTAAAATACTAATATATAAACATTGTATAACATTATCCTAGTCATGGGATATCACACGTACACGTGAGGACATGCAACCACCATAGAAAGACAGTGTATGCAATATCGCACTTTGATCAAGTGTGAACGTGCTTGTGGAGCCCTAGTCTTCTACTGAATGTTAAATAAAAAAAAGTTTCCTTAACAGTAAGGGTATGTTCACACGCTTAGCAAAAAACGTCTGAAAATACGGAGCTGTTTTCAAGGGAAAACAGCCTCTGATTTTCGACCGTTTTTAAGCAACTAGCGTTTTTAGAGCGGTTTTTCTATTGAGTCAATAACCGCTCCAAAAACGGCTCAAGAAGTGACATGCACTTCTTTTTACGGAGCGTCTTTTAACCCCTTCCCGCCGCAGCCCTTTTTCATTTTCGTTTTTTCCTCCCCACATTCCAGAAGCCATAACGTCTTTATTTTTCCGTCGATATAGTACTATGAGGGCTTGATTTTTGCGGGACGAGTTGTAGTTTTTCGTAGAACCATTTATTTTGCCTTATAATGTAATAGGAAACGGGAAAAAAATTAACAAAACAGCGATTCCTCCATGGTTTTTTGCGTGCCGTTTTTACGGAATTCACTGTGCAATTAAAACATGTTAACTTTATTCTGTGGGTCAATAAGATTACTGCGATACCAAATATATATCGTTTTTTCTATATTTTAGGTTTTTACATGTAAAAGTAGTAAGTGTAAAAAATAAAATTAATTTTGCGTCGCCAAATTCCGAGAGCCATACGTGTTTTATTTTTCCATCGATTAAGTGGTATGAGGGCTTATTTTTTGCGGGATAAGCTGTAGTTTTTAATAATACCATTTTGGTGTACATGCGACGGTTTGATCACTTTCTATTTCATTTTTTGTGGGAGATTAGGTGACCAAAAAATAGACATTCTGGCGTTTACATTTTTTTTTTTACGGCGTTCACCGTGTGGGTTAAATAATGATATATTGTGATAGTTCAGACTTTTACGCACGCGGCGATACCAATTATGTTTATTTATTTTTTTTTACTATGCTCTAGGGGGAAAATGGGAAAAGGGGGGGTTTTTTGAACTTTTAATTTTTTTTTTTACACAAAAAAACCCAAAAACTAGCGCTATCGTGATTTTGACAGGCACCTACTAAGCCCTGCCGGAGGCAAGGCTTAATAGGTGTACAAAGATGGCAGACCTGGGGGCATTCATTAAGCCCCCAGGCAGCAATCGCACACCCGCGATTGCGTTGCGGGGGGCGCGATGAGCTGTTAGAAAGAAGGGGGCGAACCCCTCTGACGATTTAAATGCTGCGGTCGGTATTGACCACAGCATTTAACGAGTTAAACTAGCGGGATCGCGCTAGTTACTCTGAAGTGTCGGCTGTAACACACAGCAGACACCGTATGGAGCGAGCGCACTGCATGAGCCCGCTCCATACTTCTCCTACCCGACTTTGGCGTATGGATACGTCAAATGTCGGGAAGGGGTTAAAACCGCAGCGTATAAAGAACTAAATGCTGTTTTTCCCATTGATTTAAATGGGCAGATGTGTGTAGGCGTTCAGCTTCCGTTTTTTTCCGAGGCGTAAAGGCCCTGAAATATGCCTGAAAATACTGCGTGTGAACATACCCTAAGCAGTAAACTAAAAACACAGGTCCTTACTACTAATCTGTGCGCATTTGTCTTAAAACAACCCTCCGGTCTCAGGGCAAAAATTATTAATGTGATGGGGTACATGAAGTACTTTCTTCCTGGTGCCCTCCTAAGCCGTGGATCCCCCGTTTTAGGGTCCCTTCTGTGTTCTCACCACGCTTCTCAGATTAAGACACTCCCTCTGTTCGCAGATTGAACAGATCTGCTCACGTGAGCAGTTCTGGCCAATCCGAGAACAGTGGGAGTGTCTCAAGACTAAGTGTAAGAAGCACTGCAGCCATTTTGGGACACCACAGAGGGGACCATAAAACGGCAGATCCATGGAGTCCATCAGATATTTATTACGGCTCTGTTCACATCTGCGTTGGGGTCCCGTTCTGACGTTTCCGTCAGAACGGGACCCTGAACAGACAAACTGACACAGACACCAGAGGTTTCCGTTTCCATCACCATTGATTTCAATAGTGATGGAGCCAGTGCCCGTTTTTTCCGTTTGTGTCTGTTGTGTACCTGACCCGTCGTTTTGCCGGAAGCAATAGCTTAGTCGACTACGCTATTGCTTCTGGCAAAATGACGGGTCTGGTGCCCAAGAGACAAACTGAAACCACAAGCACCGGCTCCGTCACCATTGAAATCAATGGTGATGGAAACGGAAACCTCTGGTTTCCGTCGGTGTTAGTTTGTGTCTGCTCAGGGTCCCGTTCTGACAGAAACCTCCGACGGAACGTCAGAACGGGACCCCAACGCAGATGTGAACGAAGCCTACCCCATATGACCCATCATATTTAAAAATGTTGTCCCAGGACAAGAGGGTCACTTTAAGGGACAAATTTTACTTTTGCTTATTATAGGAGGTCTTCAAGTTGTATAACAAGCTTGTAATAAAAAGCCTTCCTCGGTGCCTAAGCTTAAAATTAGAAGAAAAAAAAAAAATGGTTGTGGAATGTATTACTTACCGTATGTTGCTCTTAAATAGTATTTTGTAATATTTATAGTGTGTTTAACTTTATACACAGGATATTAAAATTTCAATACCAGGAAGTCTGATCAGCCTATGAAACACACATTTTATTTTATATAAAAAGGTGGTTATATTGCATTGGCATCAACATACAATATAGATGGTAAAAACTAGAGACTTATCTAAATATACTGGGCCAGGAATTTTCCCATAACTAGAGCGAATGCCTTATTCAGACCACAGATGATGGGATTTAGTAAAGTTAAAAGTAAATATGTACCATTGACTATATAGTCAGGAAAAAAAAGTTTTTATTCTTTAAAACAGAAAAAAAAGTTATTCTTTTATCTGAAAAACAAACTCGGATCCTCTATCCTTATGCGTCTCTAGTTAGGACTTTTAGTGTACAACTGTGTGCTGTTGTGAATGGGGTTCAGTACAAAATATAAAATAAAATAAAAAATAAAAAAATAAAGATAAGACTGCAATGTGTCAATACACCCTAATGAGCCAAGCTGCAAACGGTAATAAACCATGCAAGAATTTGGTATTCATAGATTCATCCTACCATCAGATTGGCTATATCGTTAAAGTATATAGAAGCTCAAGTATGTGTTAAGCAACGTTTGTGCCTAAAGGCCCTATTATACCGGCCCATTTTGACCGGTGAAACAAGCACCGATTAACAAGACAGCTCGTTGTTCGGCGCTCGTTTGCTCCTGTAAGAAGGTGCTAGTATGGGGACTAGAGATCGTTACTCCGATCGCTCTTCCCCATACATTACTAGCATGTCGGAAGCACGTTTCCATTTACACAGAGAGATGTGCTGCCGACAATGATAAGTTTAGTCATTTAAACCAATACGATCAGCAGATGATTGAGCGTTTGCTCGTTCATCGGATGATTGCTGCCCTGTTTACACAGGGCAATTATCGGCAACAAGCGTTTTACGAATGCTTGTCTGCCCGATAATTGGCCAGTGTAAAAGGGCATTTATTGTAGAACAATCCAGTTTGGAGCGAGATAATGAATTTAAATGTTTTGTCTAGTGCAGAGCCCGATGGCGTAGTGCAGAACGTCTCACTTTGATGGTTTTTTTTCAATCCCCAAGTCTTGCACCACACCCTTAGGCCCTGCACTAAACATGTATCAGTTTTGTCAGGAGTGTTCCTTTAAGGAATTGCTCCATTTACAAGCATGAACAATTGAATAATAATCTGCAGGGAATTGCAAGTGGTTGTACCAACTGGATAACACCTTCTCAGAATGAAGCCATGCTGACAGTCAGTTGATCGCCTGGGATTAGATAAACCGGAAACCGCGGCAATCAGATGATTGTTGAAGCAACAGTCTATTGTGAATGTTTTTTTTTCTTCTTTGCTGCATCTTGACTTATATCAAAGCTACAATTGCTTTAGTATTTGGAAGGCATACTTATAGTGCAACACAAACCATTATCCTCTAATTACATGTCAAACCTTCATTCATATCCAAGCACAGAACTGCGAGTCAACCTGAATCACAATCCCTTTAAATTTCCCCAAAAAACTTTTCCCTCACCTAACTTGCCAAGCAGGACAGACACAATGGGACTTGCCATCTACGTTAGTTTATACAGAAGTCAAGGAGTTGCTTATAGCTGGAATTTAGTTGCTATAGGCACTAGTTTCTATAGGAGGCTCACTATGTCTGTCCTGTCAACACAACGGAATTCCATTGAAATTCGACTTTCCGCTGAGGCAAAAACGCACAATTTCCTGGGTTTTTACGGCAGAAAATGGTGCGTCTTTTTCACAATGCAAGGAGATGGTGACCCCTTCTCTGAAAGACGCAACAATTCTGTCCACTTTCCGCGGCAGGAGTGGACATGCTGCGGTCCAAAAAATATGTACCGCAGGTCAATTTCTGCAGGGAATATTGACGCAGCGTGTGGATGAGATTTGTTAAATCTCATCCACTTTGCTGCTACTGTATTCTGCTGCGTTCTTTCCATCTGCAATTCCGGTCGGAAAAAACGCAGCAATTTTGCTGCGTGTGGATGAACCCTTAATGTTTAGCATTATAAGACACTTTGAAACCACCCTTTCTGATATTGTCATAAATTGAGAGAGATACGTCCTTATCTCGAAGTGTCTACACAAACTTTAGTTGGATGAATACATCAACCATTGTGTACAACCGTAGCGAGAAACAACTCTACAAACTGATCTTGGCTTAGAGCAGGGGTCTCAAGCATGCGGCCCCTGAGGCTGTCATCTGCAGCCCACGGGACACAGAGCCGCTAGTATTGGCTCTGCTCTAGTACTCTGTGAAATCACTGACATCGCTGTCCATGAATGGACACGTGATGTCTGGGGCTTCCCCAGAGCCTGAGTCCTGGGCAGAGCGCTTGTATAGGTTCTGCTCCAGGACTCTGTGGAATTCCCTGACAACGCTGTCCATATATGGACAGTTTTGTCAGGGTCTTCCCCAGAGCGGAGTGTCGGGCAGAGCGCTAGCATAGGCTCTGCTCCGGGACTCTGGAATCACCTGACATCGCTATCCACATATGAACAGCGATGTCTAGGGCTTCCCCAGAGCTGGACAGTGATGTCAGGAGCACAGCTGTAGTCCCAGTAGGAGCGCTAGTAGCGCTCTGCCCGAGACTCCAGCTCTGGGTTTGCCCCTGACATCTCTGTCCATATATAAACAGTGATGTCAGGAGCAGAGCTGGAATCGCAGGCAGGGTGCTAGAAGTGGCTCTGCTCCGGGACTCCAGCTCTCGGCAAGCCCCTGACATCACTGTCCATATCTGGACACTGATGTCAGTTGCTTACCCAGAGTGCCGGTGCAGAGCCTATACTAGTGCTCCGCTCTGGGACACCGGCTCTGGGGTTGCCCCTGACATCACATTCCGGTCCAGGAGGATCCCCTGACGTCACTGTGTATGAACAGTGACATCAGGGGCTCCTCCAGCAGAGGAATCCCTGGCCAAAGTGTCAGCAACGCTCTGGTTGGGGATTCCACTCCTAGAGGGAGCCCCAATGGTGCCATCTACAAGGGGCGTGTGTGGCAGCATCTACAAGGGGCGTGTGTGGCAGCATCTACAGAGGGCACGGTGGCATCATCTACAGAGGGCACGGTGGCATCATCTACAGAGGGCACGGTGGCATCATCTACAGAGGGCACGGTGGCATCATCTACAGAGGGCACGGTGGCATCATCTACAGAGGGCACGGTGGCATCATCTACAGAGGGCACGGTGGCATCATCTACAGAGGGCACGGTGGCATCATCTACAGAGGGCACGGTGGCATCATCTACAGAGGGCACGGTGGCATCATCTACAGAGGGCACGGTGGCATCATCTACAGAGGGCACGGTGGCATCATCTACAGAGGGCACGGTGGCATCATCTACAGAGGGCACGGTGGCATCATCTACAGAGGGCACGGTGGCATCATCTACAGAGGGCACGGTGGCATCATCTACAGAGGGCACGGTGGCATCATCTACAGAGGGCACGGTGGCATCATCTACAGAGGGCACGGTGGCAGCATCTACAGAGGGCACGGTGGCAGCATCTACAGAGGGCACTGTGGCATCATCTACAGAGGGCACTGTGTGGCACGATCTAAAAAGGGGCTGCCTAATTTTGACATTTGTGTGTCTGCCAAACGATGCCAACTGACCCGCCGGACTGCATTTAGCGACACAAACTGTAAAACTGGATTGTTGAAATAAGCACGTGGAGAAATCTCGCAAATTTCCGGTAAGTTTAAACCTAGCGCTATTATTATAGTAATATAGTGTTATTGTAGTTCAAATAACTAATTAATTAACAATAATTTTGTCATTTATCAAATTTGAAAGTTATGCAGCCCGTCAAATTTTTTCTATATGTGGCCCACTTACCCAGCCGAGTTTGAGACCCCTGGCTTGGAGGAGGAGGCTTCAGTTGACACAAATATTGTACCACATTGTACCTGAATATTGGTGCAGCTTTGATGAGGTCATCTCGTGAACTCCATTTTTCTTTTCCACTCACTCGGGTTTACTGTACCTTGGCATCTATTGCAACAATTTTGGGATACAGTGGAAGACAACACACACACACATGCCAAGCGCAATAGTTTTATAGTATAATCTGCATCAAATACAGGAGGTCATGACATTAACAACGGCACATATTTACTTAGACATGCATGCTGACCTGTAATCAATACGCTGCAGTGTTTGAATTCAGTCCAAGAGTTCTTATATGGATTTTAGGTCAAGAACATGCCCCTATTATGTAGCACACACATCGAAGGCATATACTCATTTTGAAGAAAAACAGATCAACCCATAATTAGAATGGAAATAAATCTGATCAGCAGCAGCAGCTTCCCTGCTTGTTGGCAGTTTCTATGTGTCAAGAAATGTTCTATTTTTCAGTACTTTTACTGTCAAGAGTAGAACATGTAATACAGATATGGCAGATGTTATTTGTTGACTTTATAGCCATTACTAAAAGGTAGGGGGATTTACTACGGTATTTTCCAGATTTCAGCTCAGTGGGTGTGGAAAATATGATCTGGGCAATGATCCTTCTGAAGCATTGAGTTTACAGAATGCTGTGGTGATGATAAATCTAAGCTCTCAACAGACACCGCAGTGGCTAAAACCATTGTAGACCTCTTATTCGGACCAAGGTTAGAGCTCCACAGCGTAGCTCAAAATCATATAATGCTTCCTTATTGGGAAACAAAGTCGCAAGCCACCTTTGCAAAGTACCTGACCACGTGAAGGCAGCAATTGGTGCTTGCAGCGTTTTATCCATAGGGAAACACTGAGGTCACGGCATGGTCATCCACAATTTTACTGCAACTCCCGGGCTATGCCATGTCACTTTAGAGCCCTGGCCGCATAAAACCTGTTTCGCCAATCGCCATTTCCCCAAATTCTACCATAAACATGCCCAATCCGTTCAGATAAATGGTATGTCAATTGTTTGGTGGGATCAGCGATAAGCAACCTCCAAATAGCCCTGTTTTGGCAAGGCATCGGTGAGTTAGAATACACAAAACGGGTGAAACTGGAATACAATGTAGCCAGCCCTATGGATGGATAGAGAATAAATACATTTGACCAAATCTAGATTCAGAGTAGTTGACTAGAAGGCTGATCTCCCAAACGCTGCAGAATTTCTGCAACAATAATCTGCAGCAGAATCTCAAAAAAGTAAATAAATCGGTCGCAGAAATCTGCAGCAAATAGTGTGTTTTTGCTGCACATATTGCTGCGGTAACGCTGTGGTTTTTCCACTGCAGAAAAAAAATCCACTCCTACTTACCCCCCTCCCCTTTCTCTGCCTGCAGTCCGGCCTCCCTGGATGACATTGCAGGCCATGTGACGTGCAGCGGTCACACGGGATGCATGATCATCTCAGGAGGCCAGACTGGACAAGGAGAAAGTTTGGGGTAAGTATGATTTTATTTATTTTTTCCCCTGAGTTGTAAGTCGCAACACTTGGCTTTCTGTTGCAGGTTTTGCATCCCCATTGAATTCAACGGGGAAAACCCGCAACAGAAAAGCAACGATAACGTAGCATAAATTGACATGCTGCGGATTTAAATTCCGCACCGAAAGTCAATTTATTAGGCTGCATTTTCTTCCAGGATCATAGACATGAGATTTTTTAAATCTCATCCACTTTTCTGCTACTGTAAATGCTACGGAATTTCTGCGCAGAATTTAATTGCGAAATTCTGCAGTATTTACGCTACGTGGGAACCCGGCCTTAGTGCTCAACATTGATTATAACAAGTATATGCACCTGTGGATTTCCATCGGTTTTCATTGAGTTTCCGCTGGCTACAAATCTGTTGCAGAATTTATGCCACCTCTTGAAGTCTATGGGCCAAACACGCAGCATCCCCGCACTCAACCCGCAGCACAAATTGACATGCTGTGGAATTGAAAGTCGCACCGCAGCGGGTGCCTGAGATTTTCTTAAATCTCATTCACTTTGCTGCTACTGTAAATGCTGCGGAATTTCCGCACATAATTCAATTTTTTTAATTCTGCAGCATTCACGCTATGTGGGAGCCAATCCTACAGGTGGATTCACATGTGCACATTTTGTTCCAGAATTCTATGCAACTGAACGTGGTTGTTTCTGCAACAGGTGTATGGATTTATGAAAGTAGAATTCCGATGAATGAAACAGACTTTGTCGAAGAAATTTCTACAACAAAATCTGCCGCATGTGACTGCACCCTAAGGCCCTGTTCACACAGGTTTTTTTTGCAGGCAGAAACAAATCTGCCTTAGAATTCCTTCAGGAGTTTTGAGGCAGATTCTGACCTGCCTGCTCTCTTTTGCCGTGGTTTTCACAGCGTTCTTCGCCTGCGGCCATTGAGGCTAATGAAAGGACCGCAGACAAACGCCACAATAAAACTAGCGCCGCGTGGTTTTACTGCCTTCCATTGATTTCAATTGGGTGTGAGAGACGGAAACCGTGGCAAGAAAGGAAACGCCGCTTTTTATCCCCGCGAGCAGCTAAAAGCTGCCTGGGAAAAAAAACAAAAACCCTGCCTCCCGCTAAAATCAATGGGGGGCGATTTCGGACATTTTTTGTCACCAAACAGGGCCTAAGGCCCCCCTTATAGTCTATAAAACATAGGTAGGGTTCATTTAAGAAATTGCTTCATTAGAACTAATTTTAGTACTAACTAAAACAATTACTCACACATCATCATAACTTTTTGAAAGGTGACAAGCAGTGGAATGCTAATTTAGCACTTCTATTGCCCACGAAAAACAAAAATATTGTGCACAAAAATTAAAAACACTAAATCTTAAAAATTATTCCATAAAAAAAATGTCTGTTTATTATAAAATA
This sequence comes from Rhinoderma darwinii, assembly GCF_050947455.1. NCBI lineage: Eukaryota > Metazoa > Chordata > Amphibia > Anura > Rhinodermatidae > Rhinoderma > Rhinoderma darwinii. The sequence goes on from NC_134698.1 coordinate 60,228,812, forward strand.
AAAAAGTTCATAATATGCAGGGTACATATTTAAGTCAACACGTAACGGATTTGCTGCAGAAAATTCCCACAGCATTTACGCATCATCTAGCAGACAATCTGCACCATTTCATACGTTTTTTACTGTGGAAAATCGTGCATAATTTTTGGTGCGTTTTTTTTTCGAGGGCTGTGTGATGGTGAGATTTCTTTTTCCTGTGATGTCATTTCCACCCCCTGTAAGAATTTCCACAGCAAATGAAATAGTACAGCAGGAAAACGCAGGAGATCAGTCCACTTTCTGCAGCAATAATTGACGTGCTGCGGGAACTGAAATCACGTACCGAAGGTGAATTTGCGGACTGAATTTTTTCCGCAGTGTGTGGATGACCTTTGTTAAATCTCACCCAAATTGCTGCTACTGTATTCCAGTGCGTATTTTCCATCCGCAATTCCGAACGGAAAATATGCAGCAATTCCGTTACGAGTGGAAGAGCTCTAACTGGTTTGTCATCGATCGCATCTTTTAGTATCATATATAGTTTACACGTGTGGATGTATTGCTGACAAACGGACATCTGCCTGTCTATTGTAGTGGGGGCAGGGCAGAGGAGGTGACGGGCACATGTAACAAAGTACCACAGGATTGTTGTAACATGTAAATGCAGGGCTTCCAGCTACAGGCGACATGCTGGATCATCTTTCTGGCGTCCGTTATGGACAATTTGTCTGCCGGTGTAAGGGGATCCTTTTTTTAGTCTCTCACTTGAGAAATTAGAAGCGCAAACATGACACGGCCCTAGAAAAGTGGCCTAATATTCAAAGCCAATGCATTTGACAGAAGACAATGTGGAGATTGTTAAGGTACTATATAGAGCGCTTTGCACTTACAGCCACCTTCATGCAATTTTAACTCAATGATTTTCCATGAAAAGTATGTAAAATAAACCACTCACCTTTCTATACTTCTAATGAATAAAAATGTAGGCTGTGTGGAGCAAATCTGAGCGAAAAATTACAAAACACACAAGAAAGATTAAGCCGGTATTCTGTGGCAAAAAAATTAAAATTGTAAATATTAACGATACTGAGGTTATTATAAGGTGACACAGAAAGAAGCAAAATAAGAGAAAGTAATGAATTCCACCACCAATGTTTATTCTGTTAAAAGTAAATTGGTACAAATATACACATATGACTGTAAGACCAACTTACAGATAAAGATAGATCTCTGTGAATTGAGGTATACAAGAAGCAATGAACAAAAAGAGGAACACGGAAATAGTGAATAAAGTCAAAGAACATAAAAAAAAGGCTGTATAAGTAAATAGATACACTGTGCATAATAGTGGTATTAAAACTCTAAACTGTATATATTAATATATATATGAGAAAACATATATATTAATATATAAAATATATAAAACATACATATAAAACAAAAGACCAGCAGTTTGTCAAAGGAAACATTTATATAGATACACATATATTATATTAGGCAATATTGTATTATGGGGGAAAATTTTTTTTAAAAAAAATGAGACGCTTTCTGCAATGGATTTTACACCACGCAAATACTGTTCTTTAATGTGTTTCTAATAGTACAATAGATATTTTTGTGATTGTTTATGCAATGGCTACTTTACAGCTGAAGGTGACGTACTGCATGAAGATAAAACCACAGGCGGTCCAGTTTGGTTTGTTTTTTTCTTTCAAATAAGTATTAGCAGCTAAATCAAATCTTATATACATTACTAGCAACTGAACCATCCTTTCATTTTAACCTTTGGCAAGATTACTTACAAACTTATACAACCATTAATTAACCCAAAACTATTTAAAATATCTGCATAAAAATAAAGATTTTGGCTTAATTCCCCAAGCTGCCAGTAGGGGGCTTCAATTCAGAGCTGTGAAGTGCACTGCAGCCCCCCACGCAACTGGCAGCATTGGGTATAACATCTGCCATATAACACCCTAGATCTGTTTATGTACATATATATTTTCTTCTTATATTAATTTGGAAGCTCAGGCACTACTATTTTTCTTTGCAGAGAGTCATATCTCCGGGATGTAGCCACGTTTCTTTGTTTTTAATTCAAATGAAAAAAAAGGTCCATCGTTTCATCTTTAATCCCATGACCACAGAGCAGAATCTTCTCTGATTTGCCTTGCGAGGGAAGCCGGCGAAAAATGTGAAGAACACTGATAATATCCCATGGTTTCCGTATAATATAGGTTTTTCTTTTCTGTTTTTGGTGAACATTGCAACTTCCATGTCCCTCATTGGTCCATATCTAACGTATCATATAGAGATTTTATGAGAAAAAGAATTGATATACAAGTTCCCCACTTTGTAGACCCATGTCCATTGCCACTTTAAAGTTCTATTTCAAATGTCTTCTGGAGGTCACTGGAGAAAGGATTAGTTGGGGAAGGGTTACCTCGAGCTTTTGATTTGCTTTCCAAAGCAGCCCACTGGGCTTCAAAAGGGTCTATAGCAGCGGGTGAAGTCAGCCCTTGTTGGTGCTTGGCACCCAAATCCCAACTACTGTTGTCTACTCCATTAAATGCCACGGAACCATTTTGTTGCTGGGGAGATGGTTTGAAGAATGGACTGCTGGCGGCGCTATTTGTCTCATAGGTTGGGAATGTCTGTTGTTTGACCAGACCCGGTGACGGCTTCGGTTGATAGACTTGTGGGTGCCCCGCAGCTCCGAAGACATTAGCAACCATCTGCGAAGGTGTAATACCAACAACTGGGACGCTAGGTGCCGGGTAGCTCATTCCATTCGCTACTGGGTAAGGCTGCTGCACAGACCTAAATGCAGGTGGTATAGCGGAGACTATAGCAACTGGCACAGTTGGTGGAGCAATGAAAGTGTTTGTTTGGTAAGGCAGAGGAGGATTTGGTGCAGCAGAAACAACAGGCTTCAGCAGAGGTGGCGCTTGAATGACTGGAGCAGGGACAGGGGATTGTCTTTGCTGAGCCTTAACAGTTTTGGACACCTCTTCAAGCCAACGGTCTGCCTCTGAGGGAGTCCGCTTGTGATTAGACATGACTACAGTTGGTGTAGATACAAACTCAGGCCCTGAGGGTGAAAGAAAAATAAAAATGATTTTGATCTGATTTTTTAATATGAAAATTTTAATTTTCAACTCTTAACATAGTTACATAGTTAGTACAGTTGAAAAAAAAAAACACATGTCCATCAAGTTCAACCAAGGGATGGGAGAAAGGGAAGGGATGAAACAAAAATTTTATACGTTGACATAGGAGCTGATATTTTTTCGTTCTAAGAAATGATCTAAACCTTTTTTAAAGCTGTCCCTGCTGTGACGGCTCCTGCGGTGACTATTACATAGATTGACAGTTCTCACAGTAATGAAGGTTTGTGGCCTCTGCAGGTTGAACCTTTTTTTCTCCAGACGGAGCGAGTGCCCCCTTGTCTTTTGAGGGGGTTTTACATGGAACGGGTTTTCACCATATTTTTTGTATGTGCCATTAATATATTTATAGAAGTTAATCATGTCCCCCCTTAATGTTCACACGGGGTATTTTGCCGAGTTTTTTGACGCGGAAACCGCGTCGCAAAACTCGGCAAAAACGGCCCGAGAACGCCTCCCATTGATTTCAATGGGAGGCGTCGGCGTCTTTTTCCTGCGAGCAGTAAAACTGCCTCGCGGGAAAAAGAAGCGACATGCCCTATCTTCGGGCGCTTCCGCCTCTGACCTCCCATTGACTTCAATGGGAGGCAAGAGAAAGCGTATTTCTCGCTGTTTTATGCCCGCGGCGCTCAATGGCCGCGGGCGAAAAACGGCGCGATAAATGGCGCAAAAAACGGCGTGCAGGGAGAGGAATATCTGCCTCAAAGTTCCAAACGGAATTTTGAGGCAGATATTCCTCCCCCAAAATACTCCGTGTGAACATTAATCGTCTTTTTTCAAGGCTAAAAAGCTTTAGTTCTTTTAATCTTTCCTCATAACTTAGATTCTCCATGCCCCTTATTAGCTTCGTTGCTCTTCTTTGTATTTTTTCCAACTCCAGGGCATCCTTTCTATGAACTGGAGCCCAGAACTGAACTGCATAGTCTAGATGAGGCCTCACTAATGCTCTGTAAAGTGGTAATATTACATCCCTGTCCCGCGAGTCCATGCCTCTTAACACACGACAATATCTTGCTGGCCTTGGAAGCAGCTGATTGACATTGCATGCTGTTATTTAGTCTATGATCTACAAGTACACCCAGATAGTCTTTTAAACACGTATGCTATGTTCACAGTCTATGTTCCTGCCTATGTCAGAGTGGATATTTCCAAAATAAACGCAAAACATACATGACACCTTATATATGGTATGAGCCCATCATACCGCTAATAGGTGTGGGGTTTCCGTCATGAAACCTGTGTTTGGGGGAAATGGCAAACTTTTGCCACCACCTCATCATAACAGAACAAAACAGATGATGATTGTGGGTATGTTTAAAATCACATACAGGGGTTCACTATGCCCAAAATGAAGACATCGCAGGTAACAGGTATAGTTACTCTGCCTTAGGACTGGTTTACGCAGAATGCTATGGCAAGAAATATGCAGATAGAACATAGAGACAAAGATGGGAACTGATCCCTGCAGAGTGAAGTAGGAAAACTGTTCCTGTATTTGGTAAGAAATATGAAGCCATGCGAACGAGACCATGCAGGACTTTCCATCGAATGTGGTCTTACCAACAACAGTGGCCACAGGCGGTGCTCCGGTGCTAGCAAGTTGTTGGGCAGATGCTGTAGGAGCATTTGCCCATGGATTGGTCTCACGAACAGGTGCCGCTGCGGGAGCCACAGAGACTTGCGCAGGCTTAGCAGCAGGCAGTGTGAATGCAGGGGCAGTGCCATTCACTGAAACATGACAACGAAGAGGTTAGTTCATGCAAGGGCATGCACATAGCAGAAACATTTACAAAAACAGCTACATTTAGTATACAATTCTGGAAAGACCGTGTGTTAACACAGTAAAAGCTTTGTGTGTAAGGCCTCATTCACACGGCAGGGTTTCCCGGCCGGGTGCCGGCCGTTCATAAATCGGCCGGCACCCGGCTGCATTAGGAATAATAGACTCCTAATGGGGCTATTCACACGGCCGATTTTTTGACGGCCGGGAAAACCGCCCGTCAAAAAATAGGACATGCTCTATTTTCGCCCGGGTACCCGGCCGCCCGGCTCCCATAGAAGTCTATGGGGCCGGGTAATACCCGGCCATCACCGGGATGTGTCCCGAGTGATGGCCGGGTTTTCCGGCTCTTGCGCTCTATCTCCTCCTCCTCACAGCGCAGAGTGCATGTGAGGAGGAGGAGTTGATGCCATTCTGACGAATGGCATCGCTGTACACGGTGTGGCAGGGCCGGGGTGTACAGCAGGTGGAAGGGAGCGCTGCGCTGGCTCCCTTCTCCTGCTTGTTAAAAGCACCCTGGCTCGGCGACACCTTCGATGGCACCGCTAGTAGTAGTAGTAGCAGCAGCTGCTGCGGCTGCTACTACTGTAGCGACGCCACTATAGCAGAGCGGGGAGGTATCTCCCCGCTCTGCTATGTGCTAGCCGCACTTAGCTCCTTGAAGGAGCGGAATCCCCGTGTGTTCGGGGATTCCGCTCCTGGACAGAGCGCTTGATGTCTCTGTCCATATCTGGGCAGTGACATCAGGGGAAACTCCAGAAGCGGAATCCCCGAACACATGGGGATTCCCCTTCAGGAGTTGCCGATGATGTCACTGTCCGGATCTGCCCGGCCCGGCACGGATGCATAACTTTATGCAAACCGGCCGGGCAGAATGGCCGATTTTACCGGCCGGCACTCGGGCTCGGACGCGACCCGGTCGTGTGAATCCCGCCTTATAGTATTATTGGTAAATTATACAGCAAAAGCACATTAAAAGTCTGATTTCACATTTGTGTCCACCACAGGCATTTTTCCCCCATTATATTACAGTTTAAAAAAGACACATGACCAATCAAGTTCAACCTTTGAGGACTCAGACTATTCTGTTTAGACAGAATCGTTGAATCGATTTAATAATGGCGCCATCGGGCCAAGCTACAAAACTAAGCTGTGCCCTACCACCTCGTCACTGCCCTGCCGCCTCGTCGCACTCTTCTTACGTTTACTTGTGAGTGTGGAGAGAGCATGGTTACATGCTGTATGCCATCTCCTGTTTCCTCCCACCTCCTGTGGCTTCCAGACCGTAATGATCTGTAGTACTGGCCCGGCATGTCAGTACTGCAGCTATTACTCTTCTAATGTCTGGCAGCTTATGAAGTCATAGGCTGCCAGCCGAGGGCATGGGGGGGGGGGGGGGGGGTAAACGGAGATTGGTGGGCAGGGTTGGAGAGGGCAGTCTGGCTAGTTGTATATAAGAGAATGGGAGGCAGGGCTAATTCTTTTAGCCTTTTCACTGGCTTTGAGTGGCTATATGAGTTGTTCTTTAGAGCACCAAGTTAGCTAAAATAATGGTCTTTTTTAGCATGTTTGTGTGCATCGACACACACATAAATCAGTACCCTCACTGCATCCCTGTTACACCTCACCTCCTAATACTTTGCTCTTCCTGCTACCAGCATACGTTAGCCTCAGGTTAGCTTGTACACCCATGAAAGGCATTTTTTTTAAATAAAAAGTTCAGTCAGTTTGATTGGTGCAACTTTCTAATTACTTTTTTTTAATTAAGAATATTTTTGCTTTGAGATACAGCTGCTCTGTATGATGTATACAGAGCAGCTGTATCGTTCGCTATGAGTTAAATCGGTCAGTCCCGCGGACCTGACAAGTTCAGTGTCTCTGACACACAGGATCCACCTGTAATCTATCACATCTAAACTCATAATAGATTACAGGTGGGTCCTGATTGTCGACCCGCTTTGACTGAACTCGTCAGTAACACAAACCTGATGGGATTTAGCGCTAGATACGGCTCCGCTGCATAGAGAACACAGAAAAGCTGTGTCTCAAATAGTAAAACAATTTTTTAATAAAAACTATTATAAAGTTGCACTAATCAAACTGACTTTTAATATAGATTTAAAAAAAAATGCCTTTCAAAGGTTTACATAGCGTTTAAATGGCGATCTTCCTCCATATTTTTTTCATCCTTCACCTCCAGGTACCTCTGCTGCTGTCTCATCATCCCTATAGTCACCTCGCTGCCCCTGATGTAGCTCACCCACCCTCCAAGTGCCTTTCCACCCACCATGTGCCTTGCAGCCCTGGTAATGACTCCCTACCTGCCAGACACCTCCCTGCCAACATAGTCCCTTGAGGCCCGATGGCAGATCTCTATGCCCCAGGTGCCTCACTGTACCCGACGGCGCACCTCTAGCCAACAAGATCTTTCCCCCACACCGTGCGACTCGCTGTCACTAGCAGCACCTCCCTGCCACCAAGACTTGTCTTATTTTTTTTAGTTTATTTAACAAAAACAACAAAATTGAGATTCAAATCAAAAATCGACCATAGGGTGGAAAAAAAAAAATAATCTAGATTCTTTTTTTTTTAGCAAACTCGCCCAGGCCTAAATAGAACTATATACACTGTTCAGTAATAACACCACCTGCCTAATATTGTGTATGTTTCCACTCATGCCAACAAAACAACCCATCTAGGCATGGACTCTACAAGAACTTGAACGGTGTCCTGTCGTATCTGGCACTCAGACATTAGCAGCAGATTCTTTAAGTTCTGTATTGTAAGGTAGAACCTTCATGGTTTGGACTTGTTTTTCCGGCAAATTCCACAGATGATTGATCCAATTGAGATCTAAGGAATTTAGAGCTCAATTCAACACCTTAAGGCCCAGTTCACACTGAGTTTTTTGGCACGGATTTTGGCTCGGAAACCGCGTCGCAATCCGCTCTAAAAATTGCCTCGCGTTGATTTCAATGGAAGGCGGAGGCGTTTTTTTTTATTACCTGCGGTCCTCAATGGCCGTGGGTGAAAAACGCAGCAGAAGCTGCGTCAAAAAGCAAGGCAGGTCAAAATCTTCCTCAAAATATCTGGAGGAATTTCGAGGAAGATTTTTTACTTCCAGCAAAATACTGTGTGTGAAATAGGCCTAAACATTCTGTCATATTCTTCAAACCATTCGTGAACATCACAGTGCCTCCACCGGTTTGTCTTCCTCCCACAGTGCATCCTGGTGCTATCTCTTCCCCAGGTAACACATCTGGCCGTTCACGGGGTGTAAAAGAAAAAACATGATTCATCAGACCAGGCCACCTTCTGCCATTGCTCCATGGTTTAGTTTTGATTCTTACGTGCCCATTGCAGGTGCTTTCAGCGGTGGACAGGGGTCAGCGCGGGAACTCTGACCTGTCTGCGGCTACACGGTGCACTGGGTGTTCTGACACCCTTCAATAACATCCAGCATTAACTTTTTCAGCAATTTGTGCTACAATAGCTATTCTGTGGGATTGGATCAGTTGCACGTGGGAGGCGAAGACTAGCCCATCAATGAGTCTTGGGCACCCATTTCCCTGTTGCCAGTACACCGATTGTCCTTCCTTGGACCACTTTTAGTAGGTACTAACTACTGCGCCGTGGGAACACCCCACAAGATCTGCCGTTTTGGAGATTCTCCGACACTTGTCCATTTTACTTCTTCCAACTCATCAACTTCAAGAACTGACTGGTCACTTACTGCCCAATATATCCCACCCCATGACAGGCGCCATTGTAACCAGATAATCAATGTTATTCACTTCACCTGTCAGTGGTTCTAAAGGTTATTGCCGATTGGTGTATAATCTGTGCTATAGTCTTTTAAAGTATATAACAGATAATGTAAATGAGTACGATATTCTATATTTTCCGCAAGGTATGATTAGTAGTATGACCAGATGATTAATTATATTAACACAAAGAAGCCTTTAACACATAAATAAATTGCCATAGTTAATGCAAAGCTTATCCAGTACAGACCTTCAAATGGTGGAGACTGTGGTGTGGTGGGTTTGGGCATGGGTGCAGACATAAATGGGTCTTCGGGTGGCGCGCTAAAAGTATTGGTAATCTGGGAGCACAAGGCGCTAATGCTGTCTGTCTCTCCTTCTATCTCAGGAACTGTAATACAAAAGAATTCAAAAACAGGTTGAAATTTAAAAAAACAAATACAATACAATAGGAAACAAATTTTATTTATATGGCAAAGACACTAGGGAAAATATTTTTACAGAGATATGATCATAAAACAAACTTCAAGAATAAAAATTCATAGGATTCTGACACTAGATGTTCTTGTAATACAATTGCCCTTTCCTCTATGAAAGTGGCCTTATTGTGGCCCATATGTAAAGTATAGGACAACCTTCAATGATCTTACCTGGGTTGGTAATTTGGAAATCTGACTTCCTCTGCACAGTTGAAGGCAGTTCATTAATTCTTAGAGAAAGCTGGCGTTTAAAAGGAGACATCTTTTGGCTGAGTGCAGGAAACCCCCTAAAAGAGCCTTGTCTTGCCAGTTGTTCCACCGGTGCATGTCTACGTGGGATCATGTGAGGGTTGTTTCCATCTTTACTGTCCTGGAGCCCATAGAGCTCAGAAGTTGGTGAGGATGGCAGGGCTGGGGCAGTCGTCAAAATCACTGTGGCAGTTGTGGTAGCAGCGGGAATTACAGGTTTTGGTTCAGAATCAATAACTAAATACGGAAAACGAAAACAGATTGTTCATATTGTCTTGACCTTTTGGGCTATGCAACAGATTGTATCCTAGTAAAGAAGGGGGAACAAAAACCAAACCAAACAAAAAAACAACCGGTTTTCTTCATTCTCTCGACCAGGATACAATTTCTAATATTTTTTTCCCCCAAAATTATTTTTATTAAAACATTTTCAAATTTGGGTTACAGAAAAAAAAGAAAAGAAGGGGGAAAAAGAAGAAGGGAGGGGGGGGGGGGGGACACGACAATACTCAGAAGTATGTTATGGGTACCATTACTCCAATATGTGTGCTATAAATATTACAATGAGCAGTTCAACAAATCAAGATATCGCACAAAGTTATCAAGGGAGGGGGGGGGCGGAAAAGGGGGAGGGAACAAACAGGATTATGTACCGTGTCATGAAAAAACGATATATCTCATTTTAGCAATAACATCCACAAGAAGAAAACATGATCGCTATTCCCACTTAAAATAAAAAACTTAATTTAGCCACGGACAAAGAGGTGGGAAGGGGACCAACCAACCGCCCATCCCCATCCACGCCATTGTGAAAGCTGCGAGGGTGTTTGAGGGAAAAGAACGCATAACTGGGCGCACGACTCCCACCAACACCTAAATAATTCCAGAATCCTGTTCATTTACATTGGTGTGTTTCCTAAAAGTATTTGTTCTTGAAACCAGATAGTGTGTTGAAAACAATCTTTGATATCTGTTCGAATTCTCTGTGGAAGCAATGATATAAAGGTTTCCCATGTGGCAAACAAATGTTCGACATGGAATTCTATATGAAGGGATGTCTCCATCCAATCCATCTTAAACAAATCTGAGAGTTTGTCAAGAAATAGTTTAAATGGTGGGGCCTGGTCGTGTAACCAAGTTTGTAAGATGGCTTTCACACCCGCCGCTGCCACATAGTGTAGTAGTTTATATGCTCCATGGGAACATGTGTGTGTCTGGGTCTAAGTAGCAAAAAACTGCCCATAGTGTCATGTTAGGAGTATAGGGTCTTAGGTTTTGAGATGTATAAGATCGAATACAGGACCAAAAAAAAAATAATCGGAATGTTAGGGCAGACCCAGAGGCAATGATGAAGGTTGGCCTCCATTGAGTGACATTTAAAACATTGATAGGTGGGGTATAAACCTATTCTATGGCCCACCAGTGGATTTAAATAGGATCTGTGCGCTATTTTGAGTCTCATTTCTAAGAAGCGGGCCGAGGGAAGAAATTTATGAGCTTGTTCTAAAGCCCTCAAAATGACTGGGTAAATAAGAGATTGGTCAACAATCTGCCATTTTGTTAACGGCGTTTGAGATATAGCATAATCCATGGGCTGGTGTAAGAACTGATAGTTCCTCGTTATTTGTCCTTTAAGTACGTTACGCCTAGAGAAGCATTGTAAAAGATACAGGTTCCATTACCGGTCCGGTAGTCGCATTAGAACTGTTGTGATATAGCTTTTAGCCTGTAAATAGTGGAAGGGGTTAATCGGTCAATTTTGACCGCAACTCCGTCAGCATCCTTTTTTCCAATATATGGATAAAGTGTCCCATTACATACCATCTACAAAAAACGCCATGAGGATTACCATCCAGAAATCAGGGTTACATATCAACTAATATATATATATAAATATATATAATATATAACATATCAATATAACAATCAACATATCAACAGCAGGTGAAGAGACCGTAAAGGTGAGAGATGAAATTGATTTCTGATCTTTTGCCATGCCCGCCAGGTGTTCAAAAGTAAAGGGTTTTTCCTCATTTCTTAGGCGGGGCCAAATAGGTTTCGATCCATGGCAGACCTGGAGGCCTTTGTTTGGCCCTGGCTGCCATGGCAACCAAAGAGCACACCGATGGGCTTACAGGAGGAGTTTATATATGAAAATTAAATGATAGCCAAAGTTTGTCAATCTTGTCCCCCCTCCCCCACACTTGTGAAGATATTTGCTTTTTTACGGTTTGTTATGGCAGCCATTTTTGCAACGGTGCTTAAGTTAAAAATAAGCTCAAAATGAACAAATCTATAGAATTATTTCACTACTTGCTGAAAATACTCTTAAGACAGAAACACGTTAAATAAGACCGATCTGAAAAAAACTGACCATGGTTTGAAAAATTAAGGGCACCTTTCTTGGAATCTTGTATCTGCTTCATAACTTCTTCCCTCTCCACCTGTTCTGTAGCAGTGGTTACTCTAAATGAGCCCTCCCTTGTAAATGTCGTTCTGCTGGCATCAAAGGTGGCAGTAACGCCGCACTCCTTTTCACGTTTCTGCTTTCTCTCCAGGCAGGCAGCAAAGGCACAACCAACAGCATGACTCAGTCTCTCACCCTGTCATTTGTAAGACATAAAAAAAACTAAGTAATCATCTTTAACCATGGTATGCAAAGAATATTAAAATTAGCGACACCTTTCCAAAGCTACATAAAAGCCGCCTCATTGGATGAAATTTATACAGGTGGCCTGACAACCATAAGAGAAATGATAAGAAAACATTATAATAGAGCAATTGAAATATAAAAAAGGCATCAAAAGGGGTTTTCCAAGTTATAAAAAAACAAAAAAAAAACAAAACAGGCCACGGTAGGAGGGATGCAAACCAAAAAAAAAACAAAAAAACACATAAGAGCCATTGCTCAACTCATGGATCCCCGTTGCTCCAGCGCCGCCGCTCCATTCCTTCCCGCCGCTGTGTTTTGGACATAGCTGCAGCGATGATGTGCCTGTATACCCTAGTGATCGCTGCAGCCAAGCACTGGCCTCAGCGGTCCTGTGCCGTATACCCACAGAGACCAGTGATTGGCTGCAGCGATCACGTGGGTATACGGGCACGTCATTGCTGCAACTATGTCAAAACAGAGCAGCGGGAAGGAAAGGAACGACGGGGATCCGTGAGTTGAGTAATGGCTCTTTTTTTTCATCCCTTCCACTTTGGCCAATTATTTAAATAACTTGGAAAACCCCTTTAGTATAAAAGCTGAACTGAGGTGTCCATTCTGATCAACTACAATTGCATCGTGATTGGAATAAACATTCAAAATCAATGGGACTGCATAGAAACGCAAAACTATCCAACAGCTTATTGAAGATCCAACTCCGTGCTGCCCTGCACTATGGGAGAGTTTCTTTACTTCTACTTTCTGATGCATGGTCAACCACCTTTTAGAATACAAGACCGTGTACACACTAGCTCATAGGTTTCCAGAACTGTGCATGCAGCACTGAATGTGAATGAGCTTTAAGGGTGCAGTCACATGTGGCAGATTTTGTTGCAGAAATTTTCTAGGACTGAAAATCTGTTCCATTCATCTGATGCACCTGCTGCAGAAACAACCACATTTACTTGAATGGAACAGATTTTCCAAAATCTGCCGCGTGACGGCACCCTAAAACAGACTATAACTCCGGATCAGTACAGTAGTAAAGCAGTAAGTAAAGCAATGGATTAAAAAAATTAAATCACTATTTTATGTAGATTATGTGGATATAAAAACTATAAAACGGTGTACAAATCAGTCAAGTAATTTCCTCCAATATAAAGCTTTTGACACCTCATCTTCTTAAGGTCTTTTTACATAGCCCGACGTGAGTCGTGAAAACGAGCGACGATTAGCTAGACCGCTTGTTGATTGGCGCTCGTTTGCTCCATTCACAAGGTGCAATGATCGGTTATGTACGGGGACAAGTGATCTTCACTACAATTGATCATCCCCCCCCATACATTTCTATCATGTCGGCAGAACATCTCCCAGTTTACACAAGAAAATGTGCTGTTGACTAGCGAAATTATATTGGACACAAACGAGCAGATCAGCCGATGAATGACCGTTTGCTCGTTCATCGGCTGATCGTTGCCTTGTTTAAACAGGGCAAAGATCGGGAACAAGCAGGTTTTTAGTCTCTACTTTCGGATGTTGTATGTGTCCTTTATGGTCGTGGTAGACAATTAACGCTATTGTGAACGGAACCTAAGGCTATTCGGTTTCGTTCACACTGGCATTTTGGCCCCGTATATAACGGAGCCATGCCCGATGTGATGCATTCATTCTCCGACTAATCCAAATAGACACTGATGGTCCTGATTGACTTTAATAGAGTCCATCAAGGTACCGGTAACAATAGCACTGCAGACTGTGCTATTCTTGCCATCAATAAGAACATAAAAGCTTCATGTAACCACAGACGAAACCCCAGAACGGTAGTGTAAAACAGACGCTAGATCTCAGAAATCTTTGGACACAGCTATTTACGTGCTTTAACGACAATTTGACACAAAAACCCTAGGGTAAATAAGGCCAAAATAAAGAAAGCATAAATAGTTTCGAAGAACAGACCGTGTCTTTAACAGCCATAAAGCAATGACAGATCCATCTCCTCGTTGTTCCATCACGACATATGTAAGAGAATGCGCGGTCAAAATTTCTATCTGGAGCACAGAAAGACACTTTTTCTATGGTTTGGTCTACCAGAAGATCCTACAAGTGAAGATAAAACAGATTACTCTTAAAATGTTAAATGTAATAGGAAGTCTTGTAACCGCATTGTAAGTCATAAAAGCGATAGAAAATATTAATTCTTCTCTAATGTTGTCTGTCGAGAATTGCAGTTGTATGATGCCATTTTTAGTAGGTGATTCCAGCTGTCGATATTTAGTTTAGGTTCCTAACTCCGGCATCGTAGGTATTATCGCTACAGAAATAGTACAATACTACTACGGTCAGTCGTTTTCCATTGGTTTTGTCGCGCTAGTAAAAGTAGACTATAAGGTTCTGCGTCACATCTATGACATGATTATTCCCACCCTCATGACCTTTGGTCATACTACATCCCCTGGTGTCCCAAGCACGCACTTCCCCCGCACAGACTCTTGTCACTTACAGAGGTGTCTGTTACTTTTTCTTGAATTGCACTTAAACAATTTGTCAGAATACCAATTTAATTCGATCTTGCACCATCCAGGAAAAAAAAAAAAAAATGTTAATTTTTTTTTTCGTTTTTTGAACATAGACAGTCTATGGGCGACGGATGCCATTTGCCGCCCATAGGCTCCAATGTTAAAAAAAAAAGTAGAATAGTTTTTTATTGGGTGGCTGTGACATACTTTTTTTTAAATTTATTTTTTATTAAACATGAGGGTCTATGGGCGACGGATAACATCCGTCGTAGTCATCCATCGGACACATACATTTATTTTTACATGTCTGTTTAAGATCTTGTGCCATACATCCCGGGTTATGTTGAACAGGTAAGGCTGCGTTCACATCTGTATCGGGGATCCGTCTGAGCTTTCCGTTGGAACAGAGCCTTGACTGTCACAAACAGAAACCACAGGTTTCCGTTTCCTTCACCATTGATTTCAATGGTGAGGGATCCGGTATAAATGGTTTCAGTTTGTCTCTGTTGCGTAAGGGTTCCGTCGTTTTGACAGAATAAATAGCGCAGTCGACTACGATATTGGATTCTGCCAAAACGACGGAAACCTTGCACCACGGAGGAAAACGGAAACCATTAGCACTGGATCCGTCACCATTGAAATCACTTATGGTTTCCGTTTGTCAGTCAGGGCTCCGTTCCGACGGAACATCAGAACGGAGCCCTGACGCAGACGTGAACGCATTCTTAGGCAGGACACATCTGAATGTTGCATTAGCGAACAACAACAATAATAATAATAATACTGCATGAGTAAAGTCCCTGTTACAGGACCTGCAGAGCCTGTATCCTGCTTCTCCCAGACAATGCGTAATTTACCCATTGGAAAGAAAATAATCAATCTTCCTTCTTAAACTTTATTGTACAAGAGGGAGCACAGTAAAAATCTGTGAGTAAAGAGTTGCAGTTAGTTACGTTGCATTATAGCCTGTACAGTATTAGAAACCGTGACCCTTCAAAAGCAGCCGCAGCTTCCAGCAGGAACAGGACAATATAAGGCTATGTTCACACGGGGTATTTTGCTGAGTTTTTTGACGCGGAAACCGCGTCGCAAAACTCGGCAAAAACGGCCCGAGAACGCCTCCCATTGATTTCAATGGGAGGCGTCGGCGTCTTTTTCCCGCGAGCAGTAAAACTGCCTCGCGGGAAAAAGAAGCGACATGCCCTATCTTCGGGCGCTTCCGCCTCTGACCTCCCATTGACTTCAATGGGAGGCAGGAAAAAGCGTATTTCTCGCTGTTTTATGCCCGCGGCGCTCAATGGCCGCGGGCGAAAAACGGCGCGATAATTGCCGCGAAAATCGGCGTGCAGGGAGAGGAATATCTGCCTCAAAGTTCCAAACGGAATTTTGAGGCAGATATTCCTCCCCCAAAATACTCCGTGTGAACATAGCCTAAAGATGCAAAAAAAGGTTAAAGAGACTCTGTCACCACATTATAAGTGGCCTATCTTGTACATAATGTGATCGGCGCTGTAAAGTAGATTACAGAAGTGTTTTTTATTTAGAAAAACAATCATTTTTGACAGAGTTATGACCTATATTAGCTTTAAGCTATTGACTTTCGTAATGGACAACTGGGCGTGTTTTACTTTTTGACGAAGTGGGCGTTGTGGAGAGAAGTGTATGACGCTGACCAATCAGCGTCATACACTTCTCTCCATTCATTTACACAGTACATAGTGATCTAGCAGTCACTCACATATTAACGTTACTGAAGTGTCCTGACAGTGAATAGACATCACTACCAGCCAGGACGTGATGTCTACTCAGAATCCTGACACTTCGGTAACGTTTGTGTGAGATTTAGAGCACAGCAAGCGTAATCCCGTTTTAAATGACAGTTTACAGCGTAATCTCGCGAGATTACGCTTACCTTGCTGTAAATCTCACACAAACGTTACCGAAGTGTAAGGATTCTGAATAGACATCACGTCCTGGCTGGTAGTGATGTCTATTCACCGTCAGGACACTTCAGTAACATGTGAGTAAGTGACTGCACATAGTGATCTAGCTAGATCACTATGTGCTGTGTAAATGAATGGGGAGACGTGTATGATGCTGATTGGTCACTGATTGGTCAGCGTCATACACTTCTCTCCACAACGCCCACTTGGTCAAAACGTAAAACGCACCCAGTTATCCATTAAGAAACTTATTAGCATAAAAGCAAAAATAGGTCATAACTCCGTCAAAAATTCTAAATAAAAAACACTGCTGTAATCTACATTGTCTAATTGAACAAATGGAGGAACGTAGACTGCTTCAATCAGTGCGCCTGGAATTCTTCATCCAACACCACAGGCATGAAGTTATAGGTCTACGACTTATTGGAACGAATAAGAAAACACTGAATATTATTTTAAACAGAAACAGAACTCCATAGAATGATTCATGCACAAAACAAAATCCTGTTGATCAATTTGTGATCACCATTGACAAATGATGGATCAAAACAGGACCGTGAGACAAGACGTTAGTGAACCTGCTCAATTTTACCCACAGTAATTATTTTACACACATTCTTTTAAAATGATAAAAAAAACAACCAACACTTCATACCTTTGTTTTCTCATCCACAACTCTAAGTCCATCCGCTGAAACCCAGAGGACCGCCTTGATTGCTTTCTTGCCATTCTTTAGGATGTGGGAAAGAAAAGAAAGTATTAAAGTTAAAAAATATATATTTATTTTTTTGCTTTGGACCTAGAATGAAACAAAACAAAATAAATCTAGAGAAGGAAAAAAAAACAAAAGAAAAACAAAAAAAAACTCTAAAGGCCTAAGTATCCAAGATCCATGCCAATTCATTCACCAAAGCAGAAGAGAGGTTCATAAAAGCACGGCAAAGAAGGTGAAGGACGACTGTTCAACAGGAACATACATGGAATATGAAAACTACAACATTTACTTGAGAGTGCAAAGAATTCTGCATCAAAATTCTTTACCTGGATGGGAGAATCTACCAAGACTTAGGAGACTGGCACACATGAATAAGGAGTTACTCCACCGGTACCTTTATCTAAAAAATCTTGGTACCACACTGTAAAATGGCATTTAGGCAAAAAACAAACAAAAAAACAAACTTTGAACCATGCAAGAACCATCGCTACAGCGCCAGGATACCCAACAAATAGTTTTCGAATAAAATGTGGCAGACAGGTTACGATCAGCGGCCCGCAGATATGATATCAACACACAATATGCACATGGCTCTATAAAAAAAAATAGTGTAAATAGTTTTGTTTTTTTTGGGGGGGGGGGGGGTCACTTTAGGACTCTATGAATCAAAGTCATGAGGTGTGCCTGCTTATTTTAAGAGACTCTCCTGCAATGTTTTTTTTTTTACCATTGGGAGCCATCATAATTAACTGGTCTAATGGGACCCTGCAATATAAGAAGAGATCTTCCCAGTACGGGTCGAAAAACTCATAATGGGCCATAATGTTTAAAATTTGACAAAATAAAAAAAAATGTTTGTGTTGTCCATATCAAATCCCTGCTTACATTCTCAAACCTGCTGTGGTGGTGGGGGCGACTGCCATCTGATGGGTTGCTATGAGCGTGCTGACTTTTTAAAATTAGTTTTTATGTATGAAGGCCATTATAATTTAGGACCAGTTCACAGTTTTTTTTAATCGCTTGACGCGGAAACCGCGTTGAAAACGTACCAAAAAAACGTCCGAAAATGCCTCCCATTGATTTCAATGGGAGGCAGAGGCGTTATTTCCTGCGAGCGGAAAAACTGGCTCGCGGGAAAAAGAAGGGACATGCCCTATCAAACGGAATTTTGAGGCAGATTTTCTGCCAGCAAAAAAACTCAGTGTGAACCCAGCCTTATAGTTATAATTCCTTCTATTGCAAAATGCACATTTTTTTGGTTTACCAATTTATTTATTATCCCAGTAAGAAGGAAATACATTTCCTCTAATTAATTATTCCCCTCTCCTTTAAGCCACAATCCGATCCTCCTTTTAAACTAAAAATACGTATAGAAGAACAGATCTCCTAACAGTCGACTGCGCTACTGATTTAGTCAAAACAACGGAACCCCGTCACAACGGTGACAAACGGAAAACTTTAGCAACGTTTCCGTCATCATTGAGATCAATGGTGAGGGAAACGGAAGCTAAGGTTTCAGTTTGCCTTTCCGCCAAGGGGTTAATCTGACGGAAACCTCAGACGGAACCCCTCAATGGAAGGGCAACGATGATGTGAACAGGACCTAAAGTTTTTCTTTAAATTGTGGTTAACAGAGCTGGGCAGCAAATCAGGCAAGAAGGCTGCCCCATAATCACGTACTTCGTATGAAATAAAAAAAAACTAGAACTAGAAACAAAAATACTGACTGACTATCTGGTTATAAATTCGCTCCCCCCCAAAAAATATAGGGGATACATTCCTTTAAGGAAGTCCTCAAGACATAGCCTGATGGGGTTCCACAAAGACCGCTTTGGCAAACACGGTACTAGACAATGATGGGGCTCATTTAAAGTATATCTGCAGCATCAAAATAAAAGTGAAAGTTTACATATAGATATAATCTACATAGAAACGTAGGGTATTATCTTGCACTGATCCGGAGTTACAGTCTGTATTCAAGTCTAGAGCTGCAGACACAATTTAAGAGCTGAAATCTCTCAGTGATTTTTGTGTTCTCAATGCCTGTAGGGAGCTTGACTTGGTTATCTGCATGCTGGGAAGTGTAGTCTTTACACCATATACTGTATAGTAATGTAAGGCAGAAAAAATAATATCCCTCTGCAGTATAGGATTTTAGCTAAGCTGTTCGGGATCTTTTTTAGGAGAAGCTTTGGTTTGCAGTGACAAGCAAATCATTGACTGCCGCTCTGGACTATATAATAAAGGCTCAGAATCAGTACATTATAAGTAATGTGATGTGTTTACAAAGTTACTCTGTAAATTATATTGGTTTATAAATAATTTGTGGTATTAAACGACAGGCAACAAATTATTTTGTAAGGGGAAAATGATACCTAGATGCCATTTTGACAATGATGAAAGAACCGTCACCATAGCTGTAGTAAAATGTCCCGCACTGCAATTCCTGCAGACACACAGTGATCTCATACTGTGCAGGCAAAAACACAGAATTTGTACCCAAGTACAATCGTATTAGTACTATCTCAATCAGCGTGAGCAATTATCATTAGTCATTTTTTGTAAAGTCCAGGCAAAAATCTAGGCTGATTTTATTTCTTCTCAGATTATAGCAGAACGAGATTAGAAGGAATTGTAATGATTACAAGGAGAACTAGCTAATTTAGTGAAGAAACTGATGGATACTTGACAGCTATTACAGTTTATTTTGAGAATAAGTTTGATGAATTCGAAAATACTTCGCTTTAGACATCTGTTCCCCAAAGGTGTACCTACCTAACTTCCTACTTATCTAATTTAAAGCACACCTAGTCAAACCTAAAAATTTAGAAAAAGAAAAGAAAAAGAAAAAAAGGGAGGGGGCTATTGAGCTTGGAAGGGAAGGGATATTGAGCTTGGAAGGGATATTGAGCTTGGAAGGGATATTGAGCTTGGAAGGGAAGGGAGGGGGATATTGAGCTTGGAAGGGAAGGGATATTGAGCTTGGATCCATCAGGTTTTTGGTGGAGGTGCACTTTAAATTCTGTCGCTATGTTATATGAGTAATTGGTTTAAGGAATATAAACTATAATAATCGGAAAATAGGAATATACAGGATCATTGCTCCAGTTCAGTGTTCTGTTGTAATGTGACTATTTTTGGCAAAACCTTTCTACATAACTATCCACATGTTTAAACCGAACCTGCATTACCTCATTTCAGAATTAGTGGTGCAATTCTCACTCTAAAAAAATTAGGAAATATTATAATAAAAATGTCCCTAATTGGGCAATAGCTAATTGAGCACAAAACACAATAGTGAGGGTACATCACCAATTTTCAAAAAACTAGTGTAGACACCCCACATGAGGCGCTGCGCAACAAAAAAAAAAAAAAAAAAAAGAAAAAGAAAAAAAAAAAGAGGAAGTCTTCCTTATAGGATTGCCCAGAACCCAAAAAAACAGACTATGGGATCAATCTGGAACGTCACACACATAGGTTGGGCACCTTTGCAGCAGTGGGTACTGTAGCGTTGATCTGTCAAAGTCCTATTTCAAGAGCAGTTTACAGAGTGAAAAGAATGGATCCCGGCTGAATGTAAAGCACCCATATTTGACTTCAATAATTTCATCTGATCATTTCTTGCTGTAAATACAATTATGTCCTTTGCCTATCCCTCTAGGTCAAGATATGTATAAAAAAAAAATGAGAGAGGAAACTTGGTTACACTACTATACAACGCAGTAATCACAACGTGAAGGCACAAACTGCTATGTACAGTGACCACTTACTACCAGTGTGTAACTCCTTATAAATTTAACCACAAACGGCATTGGACTTACTTTTGCAAAGAAGCCTTTGAAGAATTTCCTTTCCTGGAGGAACAGGGGAGGGGACAAGTCGAGCACTATTATTGCTGGAAGCTACAAATCTCTCAAGGTTTTAAAATCAACATGCATCAAACAGCGCAGCAAGTATTAGTAAGAGCTATACAGAAGGAGCAAGCAGGTGACATCACTCCCTATGTCCATGCATGGGAAAAAAGGGGTTAATAGGATGGCAGGCAGGCTCAAGCCGCTAGAAGGAAAAAAAAATGAATGTCACCCTAGTATTTCCCATAGGGGAACAATCCCAAAACTCGTTCCTTTGCAATTAGCAACTTGGCATATTTCAATGGATGAACAGGTCATGTCTATTTCTCTTTAGAAGAGTTTATTAGACGTGTATCATTGCGCCAGCACATGCTTGTGGCTTTTGTGGTTTAGCACTATACGGCCACTTTTACACTGCAGAATGCGTCCATTTTTGCAAGTTAGAACCAGGAGTAGAAAAGAAAAAAAGTATACGACCGCTACACATAACGCATCAGGTACAGCTTCCATGTTTCAGACTAGCGCCCTTAATCATAGCTAGACGTGAAACAGAGAAAAAAATAGAATGGAAAGATTTAAACCCCTTCCAAGTTTTAGACTCACTACTGGTTTTGACTTACAAATACGGATGCAAAATACTAGCCCAAAAATACCGTTGTGTGAGAGTGAACTACACACGTTGAGTTTTTGCTGCAGATCTTGAAGCAGTTTTTTGAGCCAAAGCCAGAAGTGGCTCCAGGAGGAAGGAGAAGTATAAGTTCATTCTTTAAATTTCCCCATTCCTTTTTTATCCACTGCCGGCTTTGGCTCAAAGAACCGCATAAAAACTGCTCCAAAAAAGATGTGTGCTTCCAGCCAAAGGCCTCATACACACTGCTATATTATGGATCTGTGTTGTATACAGCTATTACGCCTCATGCACACGACCGTGTGCGCCGGCCGTGTCCCGTCAGTGATCCGAGGAAAGATAGAACATGTGCTATCTTTCCTCGGATCATTTTTCACGGACCCGATTCACCTGCTAAAGTGAATGGATCCGTGAAGACTATCGGGTGCCAATGGCCCGAGTGGCACAACGGTGGTGTGCATGACGTGTCCGTATAAAAGATCTGAATTTTTTTAATGTTTTTTTTTTTTAAATAAATAAAAAAAAATCAAAAGCCACATGTATGCCAAGACAATGTGACAAGTCAGCAGAATAGGGAGCCCAAAATGGCAAAAAGTACAACATCGCTGTACGACAGTTCAACCAAACTAAGGTGCAGTCTGGTTTCGACAGCACATTAATGGCTCCTCCAAGTCACTAGTTGAAAGGAAACAAATGGAGTATTTTTTTTTTATTTTTTTTTAAGAACTAACAGTCACACTGTGAATCAAGGCAGCAGAAGGTGCGTCAAAGTGAAATATTAGAGCTATGATAGAGATATGGATTGCCTACTCATGATCAATGTAATGTTTCTGCTTCAATTTCATTTTGGCTTTGTTATCTTTCAACTAATGGCCTCCAAACTCATCTGAACAGAGTTCCTGGTAGGATAAATAAATGTATTCTGGTCTTGCCCAGGGATAAGCTCCTGAAAGACCCCTTAGGCAGTGACCCCTTAGACTATTAGGGTAAGTTCCCACAGGTCGGATACGCTCCAGAGTTTCCAATTATTTAGCTGCGCATATTGCTGCGTAACACGCATCGTAGCTGCGGAAATAATTACAGATTTTCCGCGGTAGTTTTACCCGAAGATTTAGTATAAAGCATGATTCAAGGAAAACTCTCTGTAGCTGCAGATTTACTGCAGTTTTAACTGCAAAAATCGCTGTTAAAACTGCTACAGATTACAGCTTGAAATTTTGACAATGGATTTTATGCTCCCCATAGAAGTCTATGAGGAAAAAAAAAACACACCACCCCTCCCCTCCCGCCCTCCTCGCTCAGAGTGGGAATGAGATTTTTTTTAATCTCATCTGCAGCGCATACGGCCCGTTGGAAAATACCATTGGGGTCTATTCACACACACAACATTTGTTGCAGAAATTTATGGAGCAAATCTGCCCTAAGACTTAGGACATATTCAGGCTAATGTATATGTTATGCGTGTGACGGACGGGGTTTTTTTTTTTAACGACCGTCACACAGCTGCACGTATTTCTATGAGGCTGTTCACACGGCCGTTGTTTTAACGGACCGTGTGAAGGGCCCATGAAAAAATAGGACATGTCCTATTTTGGTCTGTTATCACGGATCCCTCAATAGACTCAAGTCTATGGGGGATCCGTGAAAAAGAAGCCTGCACGAGTGCAACTCGGATATGAAAAACAGCTGTTTTTCATGTCGAAGTTTACACTCGTTTGTCTGAATAAGCCCTTACATTTCTTTTAAATCTGAATTTTCTATATAAAGCAAATGCATCTATATGTAATATAGTACAGAGCGGTTTTCGGGAAATCATGCTGTGCTCTATTTTGAAAGGATTCATTTATTTTGCTGCTTGAATGGCTTTAAGCACATCTGTATATGAAGAGCTCCAAAATGAGCGGTTACTATATACACCACATGCACAGAGGATATAATGTATGTCATGAATCTGTGTGAGGCGACGACTAATGAGAAAGGACGAGCCTTCTGCTGCCAAGTTCAACAACCCTCCAATTCATCACGCTCTTCCGCAAAGTCAGCCCTGCAGCTAGCAGACGTTAAGGACATTTCACCACACATTCCTAATTTCAGGGTGACAGTTAATCGTTAATATTACTCCAAGAAGAGGACGTGTTAAGTTCACTTCCAAATGACTTCAGCAGAGAAGAAGAAACAAGTGGTCATGCAAGGCTGATTATCTCAAAAGACGGAACTACACTTGTTAATTGTTTAATATGTAAAAACATTTTTTAAGTTAATCAGGATTTATTTATTTTTTTTAAAACCTGCTAAAACAAGAAAAGATATTAAGCATATCAAACATTTGTAAGCACAGACATGTACATCATGGAGGAACAGCTCATGGTGAGAATTACCGGAACATCTGAAAATATTAGGGTCATGAAAACGTAAGGGATGTACGGATGTCTCGATCTGAAGCTGGCTAGAGTCCATCCATAACAATCCAAATGAAAAATGGCATAAGATATTCAGATTGGAAAAACAATTGGTTACCACTGCAGAGAATCACTTGGACGGATTACAGACATTACACTTGTAGCATTTATGCAGCTATCATCTGGCAATGAGCAAGAACAATATTTGCCACGATGGGAACAATTTCCCGTGTGCAAATTTCCATCATCTTTAAAAAGTTTATTATGTATGTACTTAAGCAAGGTAACAAATGCGTGAGACTTAATTGGATCTGTGGTTAAGTCTTCAGGTTCCAAACATAGGAGTCGGCAGAACCCATCGATTTTGATTGGATCAGATGATGATCTAATGCAGGGGTCTCAAACACGTGGCCCGCAGGGCACCGTAGCTTCCTCACGAGAAGAGAGAGCAGGCCGAAGAAGGAGTGCGCCGGCGCTCCTTTATGACATCCCAGAGTAGAGCTTATACTAGTGCTCTGCTCCGGGACTCCTGCCCTGAGGGAGCACCTGACATCACTGTAAATACATGGACAGTGATGTCAGGAGCAGAGCAGTTGTCCCAGTCAGAGCGCTAGAAGCGGCTCTGCTCCGGAACTCCGGCTGGCGAAGCCCCTGCCTTCACAGTCCATATATAGACTGTGATGTCAGAAGCAGAGCTTGAGTCCCAGGCAGAGCGCCAGTAGCGCTCTGCCCGGGTCTCCGGCTCCAGGCATGCCCCTGACATCACTGTCCATATATGAACAGTGATGTCAGAAGCAGAGCTTGAGTCCCAGACACAGCGCTAGTAGGGTTCTGCCCGGGACTCCGGCTCTGAGCTTGCCCCTGACATCACTGTCCGTATATGGACAGTAATATCAGGGGCTTCCCCAGAATTCCAGAGCAGAGCCTATACTAGTGCTCCACTCTGGTACTCCAGCTCTGGAATTGCCACTGACATCACATTCCGGTCCAGGATCCCCTGACATCACGGTCTATGGACAGTGGCGGCTGGGGATTCCACTCCTAGAGGGAGCCACAACGGAGCCATCTACAGAGGGCACTGTGGCACCATCTACAGAGGGCACTGTGGCACCATCTACAGAGGGCACTGTGGCACCATGGCAATGTAGTATTATAGTAATATAGTATTGTTCTAGTAATGTAATGTTATAGTAATGTATTATTGTTCTAGTAATGTAGTATTGTTCTAGTAATGTAGTATTGTTCTAGTAATGCAGTATTGTTATAGTAGTTCGAATAACTAATTGATTAACAATACTTTTGTATTGTATCAAATTTAAAAGTAATGCGGCTCCTCAACGTCACATTTTTTCTACGTGCAGCCCATTTACCCGGTCGAGTTTGAGACCCCTGATATAATGGGTATGGGGCCAGTCCCATAACACTCAGATGTCTGCCCTCGAGAGAGATGGATCGGGCATGTTGGATCAACATGCTGACTCTTTGTCCCCTGGGAGATCAGCTGTTGCCGGAGGATGGCCAAGGTGTGCATGTTTACAGGGGAGTCAGTAAAAATAACCGTATGTCTACAGCGGTCTAATCTTTAGGACCGGCTTTCATGTTTGTGGCCATCTGAAAACCTTGTTATCAGATTTCATAATACAAACTGCATACATTATTAAAGTCGATCTTAGACCTGATGAAGTTCCTTTGAGAAAGGATTATAGAGCCATTTTGGCATGGATTTTCAAAGTTGTTCTGCCAGATATTAAAATGGGCATTTTATGCATGAGACCAAGTATATGCAAGATATCATCTCAATCTCCTCCCACCTAGAGCTGACAAGCTCATATCCGGGTCCATCCTACCCCACAACAAGCTGAAATCTCGCACATACTCCGAACAAGCTGCAGTTCCCTAAGGTGAGAAAGCCTGTCTTCCAGCAGCAGTTTTAGTGTGGAATTACAGCGAACTCCATCTGCTGCCTTTTCTATTTACTGCAGAGCCAAAAAGACCGCAGCTTGTACTGAGCATGTGCAAGATTTCAGCATGGTGCGGGGAGAAGGGACACCAATAAGAGCTTGTCCGCTCTAAGTGGGAAGAGATTGAGATGAGAGCATGCATATACTTGGTCTCATTAAAATGAGCATTTTATATCAGGTAGGAAACTTTGAGAAAGGATTATGCAGCCATTTTGGCATGGAATTTCAAACCAAGTACACCAGCTTCATCAGGTCTATGAGATCTATTTAATAATGTATGCAGTTTGTTTTGTTGAATCTGCCGACACTTAAACTTAAAGAGGATCTAACACCTAATTTAAAACTACCAATATGTTGATATAATACCTACTAAATTAATAAATGACAAGGGTGTTGGCCAATATAAATTCAGCACTCCCTAGACCGGACCAGCATGGAGCTATGGATGACTCAGCTCTTCCCTATATAATGACATCATTAGGCAATAAATATGCATGTGGCTTGAAAGTCCACTTTCTATTTATTACTCTTTGTACACCAGCGGAGGAGAACATGAAAAATATAGATATATGTATACAGGGACTAATGAGAAAAGCAAGTTACCACAATGTAGAGAAAAGGGGGATATTAAAAGGTTATTTTTGGTATATTCTATAACATAAAAATATACATATACTACACTCCTAAAGTGCTACATTTGAAAACGGCTCAAATAGGCAATTTCTTAAGGAAATTACATAAGCTGAATTACTACTTTTGAAGGAGAACATTATAAAAGTTAAAGTAGGGGTGTGGGATCCTAAATTCCTTTTGGCTTTCCTGGAACTTGACAGCAGACGATGAAAAATTGCAGTCTGCAACCCATGCAACAGACAGCCATAAACAGCAGTCTATTGTCATGACACTCAGGGCCACCACAGGGCATCTAGACCTCGCCTGGCTGATTTCTCTATCATTTCTTTAAGCAATTCAAACATATTCTGAGAAATACCTTACACATTTGATTGAGAAGTTTCTGACAATTAATGTTTTAAATATTTGTTCATTTGTATTGCAAAAATTAATTAAAAAACAAAAACAAACTCACCCTGTACTACATATACCTTATTTTAACTGTACTATGTAAGCCTTGTTGTCTTAGAAGTTGTAATCTGGCCATCCACTAGAGATTTAATGCCCAAAAAAAAGGCTGTTTTGACAATTTTTTGTCCAAAAAAAAGTTGCCGCCTTTTTAGGACATGAACAAGCGTGACAGATGCCGACCGAAGGAAGATCTCTGTGGAAATGTTTATCTGCGGTGTTGGATTTTTCGGTCGTGGGGAGGACCCATCGTTGGATAATCATTCAAGCCAAATAAGATCTACATCCCAACCATGGACAAGTCATTCAGAAATTGGCTGTGTAAGATCACTAATGTATGGCCAGCATTGCGCTGTCAAATGTCACTTTCCAGTGGTTTTACTATTTAAATTGAAATTCACCACCTGAAGCACAGTGATAAAAAATAAAATAAAAAAAGCTATCAAATTACTCGAAGTATGAATTTGTACTCCATTATCGCCACATTTTCCTGACCAACATCAGCACTGGGTGTATACAATATGTGGACAGTTACGTGTGCAGAGCAATTAGAATACATACGGATTTTAGTCTTTTAACTGCATCTTCACAGATGTGCATGCCTCGAGATTCATCCACCTCCACATGTCCCAGGTACTAAGAAAATGGAGAGGAAGAAAATTGAATATACATCTCTGCAAAAATTAATTCAGGTAATAGAATACAATTTCAGAAAACAAATAAATAAAATTGTTGATCTGGCAGATCCAGATCACACAATCTAAGTAACCCATACTACACAACGTAAAAAAAAATTACGAAAGTTGTATAGCAAACAAATATCCATTAAAAACAATAGAAAATTTGTTTTGCCTTGCAAATGCAGGTCCACCTTCTAACTAACCCGACAGAAGACGTTTAACACCAGCGTTGGGCTTCCGTTTGACTTTCCGATCATCTGTTCAGTTCCATTTCCGTTCAGGAAACAAACGTAAAAGTATAATTTCCGTTTGCCTCCGTTCCAGCTTTTTTTGTCCTTCACAGAAACATTAGAATAGTGTGCTGCGCTATTGTTCCCATAAAATAAAAAACAAAAAACCCGGAAACTTAGCGGTACGGAGGCAGATTGAAATGAAAAAATACCATTGAAAATAATGGCAATGCAAACGGAATCTATACTGTGTTTCCATTGATCTGTTCCTCTGACGGAACAAATGAACGGAAGGCCAAACGCTGATGTGAACAGGCCCTTATGCAAAAATCTTTCCGCACGTGGCCAGCTGTGAAGAACTATTGATAACTAGATCACATCCAATAGAGAATTTTGCAGTGTGTTTTCCTAGAAAAGACGACGCGGTGAATGAGAACGTTCTATTACAGACAGTAAACAAATATCATGAAAATGGTGAGGACTTAAAACGCAAAATATATTACAAAGTTGTAGAACTTTATTTATTTGGATACAACTAGAAAACCCCTTTAGGGTATGTTCACACAGAGGTTTTTGCAGCTTTTTCCGCCCGCGGCCAAATAACATTGATGTCAATGGGAGGTCATAGATGTAACCCGCCCAAAGATAGGGCATGTCGCTTCCTTAAAATGCAAGCGTTTTTTACCGCTCGCAGGAAAAAACGCCTCCGCCTCCCATTGAAATCAGTGGAAGACGCTTTGGGTGCGTTTTCTGACGCGGTTTCCGCGTAAAAAAAACTCAGCGTAAACATAGCCTTAAAAGGTTTTTCCAGAATTGTTCAAAGAGTCCATGTTGATAAAAACAAGGTACCGTATTCATGCAGCATGTTACACAGTGTGCACGCATCTGATGCTGCCATTGAATTGTATAGAACTGTAAATGCTTCTGTAAGATTAAATTAGCCCAAACCTCCACAAGATGGCAGTAGACCTGGGTTCTATTGCACACAGTGATCATAAAGCACATTGCTAAACTGCTACCACTGGAATGGTCTGATGCCCGGAGGTACCTGCACAATGAAAGCGGATTACAAGTCAAGTATCCTATAATAATGTATATTAAGTGAGGATACTTTGCTGGTGTAAATGCAGCAACATGATCTGTAATTATTTAAAAAAAAAAACGTATTAAACATCTCATCAAAAGGAAGCTAGCCAAGCAATAAGCAGCCCTCCCATCGATAAGTGGATATTTCCAGGGGACGCTGTATGTGGCCACACATTAACCCTGCAGCAGCCAGTCATAACACATGTAACACACCTGGCCGCACAGGGTTTAACGGAGTGGGTTCTGCTTTTTGCAGCCCCTCTCTGCCTAGGCTAACGGAGAGGGGTCCCAAACAGAAGTCCCCTCTCTGCCAGTAATAACTGTTCCTGGTCTGCTTTGAACAAGGACACAGAGACAACCAGCAGACAATGACCCTACGCTGCCACCTCCTGCGTGCTTGGATTTACTGATCTGGTATATGAAGTAAAAGTAAGGGAGGTGCTTCTAACTTTCACCTACATGACGTTTGTCATTGTGAAAACGTCTGCTGTAATGAAGGCAGGAAATGGATTGATATACAAAGTGTTACCGGCTACCGCTGTGCAAATACATAAAAGCCTTTAATCCTTCAGCAAAAAAAGTATTATTGCTGAAAATGAATCATAATTTAAGAGCAAACTCCTGCAGTGGTTTTCAATGAAAATAAATTATGGCAGACTGTGGGAGATGAACGTCAAGTGGCAGTGAAGATTTACTGGTTGTATCGCAACAAATCACAACATTAAAAAACGCTCCTTTGTGTAAAACCTGCAATTCCTTGCACAGTTATTAAGTCCTATAACAGAAGGACATCACATGTAGTCTTATGGCTAAAGCCTTTAAAATGGACATTGCTGCTATGGGGAGTTATTACAACAGTGATGAGAGGTGTTAAAGAGATAGAGAGTATATATATATATATATATATATATATATATATAATATACATATACATACACATACACATACACACACTTCAGTGACCTAGAGGGAAAAGTACATGTCCAGTATAGCTGGACCTACATGTTAAAAAGGATCAAGCATCATATTAGAAAATCCCTATCAATGCTTGATTGGTGGCGTCTGACCTCTGGTTCGCTGCGGCCCTGGGTTACAGACCTGCATGTTGAAATTCAATATGTCCAAATCTTTCATTTGTCCAACAATGCCATTGGGGAAACACTTTTAGGCGTTGTTTCTCCGACAGTATGCTATTTTTTACCGTATGCATTATTGTGTACATGAAAGCACAGCAAATTACGCGTTCCTATACAATAACAAAAAATAATAATAATAATAATAA
Source organism: Rhinoderma darwinii (assembly GCF_050947455.1). Taxonomy (NCBI): domain Eukaryota; kingdom Metazoa; phylum Chordata; class Amphibia; order Anura; family Rhinodermatidae; genus Rhinoderma; species Rhinoderma darwinii. The sequence continues at coordinate 60,259,251 of NC_134698.1, forward strand.
TAATATAAACAATTCTGCACAAGCCCAGCAGGAGTAGCCAGAGATCTCTCATCTCCAGGGCTGATCATGCTTATCCACACTAATACAGTGTAACAAACCCCTAGATGAGGGAAAATACTAGTAGATAATCCCTGCGTGTTACATATTTGACAAAATAAGAAATACACCACCACGGAAGAGGAGGGTGGCGGGCGTGGGCTGGTGGAGTGATGCTTCGGATTGCCTTCATCTTTCTCAATGTTGCTTATACTAGGACATTCAACAATATTTTGTTCAATTACAGAAAGAAAAAATAAATAAATGTGGTAATAATTGTATACTGAAAAACAAAAGTATTTTCTAATTAATGAAAACATCAGATATCCGTTGAGACGGCACAACACGTTGGTAAACAGACATTTAAAGCGACCCGTCGTTCCAGCGACATTTTAAATGTGACCGTGTAAAGCGAGTAATATTACCTGTGCCCCTCTGCTGTGGATCCGCCGCTTTGGGCTCCCCTTTGTGTTGTCCCAACATGGCTGCTGCGCTTCATAGACTACCTGTAGGAGAGAATCCCACTGTTCTTGGAGTGGTCAGAGCCAATCACGTGAGCAATTCAGGCCAATCAGAGAACAAAAGGAGTGTCTTATACTCAGTCTGTGAAGTCATTTTTGGACAACACAGAGGGGAGCCCAAAGCAGCGGATCCACAGCAGGGGGGCACAACTGGAGGGCACCAGGTAATATTACACCATATACACCATCATATTTATAATTTTGTCCTAGGACTGGAGGGTCGCTTTAACAGTCACGGTCTTCAATACAAAAATGTTCACCTCATTTTAAAAAAAAAGGTTATGAGATCATGGAGTGAACAAGAGATTTTGCTTCATCAAAGCAATAAATACAATTGTATTTAATGTAAGGAAATATGAATCGTTAGGATATATTAGGCAGCAAGTGAACAGTCAGTTGATTTGTTGGAAATAGAAAGAAAAAAAAAAAAAAAAGGTAATAAATGTGAAATAAAAATTATTAAGAAAGATTACAGTAAAGTACACGTGGTAACGCCACAACCGTAATGACCCAAACAATAAAGTTAACATAATTATATGTACCCCAAAATGGTGGCATTAAAAAGTACAACTAATCCCGCAAAAAAAACAAAAAGGCCTCATACATATGTCGACGGAAAAAAAAAGTTAGAGCTCTTTGAATGCGATATATATATATATAAAAAGCTTGGTCGTTAGGGCCTAAAATAGGCTGGTCACTAATGGGTTAATGGAAATGGCCTCTTTCATTAGGATAGTGTGCCCAGGAATGATTTGAGGAACATGGCAAATAGTTTAAGGTGTTGTCTCAGCCTCCAAATTCCCCAGTTGTCAATCAGATCCATGGAGGCCCTACCTTGCAACTTACAAGACATTTTGGTGCCAAATATTACAGGACACCTTCAGAGGTCTTGTGGAGTCCGTGCCTCAATGGGTCAGAGTGGTATTGGCACAAGGAAAACCTACACAATATTAGGCAGGTAGTTTCAATTTTATGACTGAAGGGTATATGCATCTCAATACATGCAGTCGCCAATAGATATTCTGTGCAGCACAGATGACCTCTCCCCATAATCACACAGAGAAAGCAGCAAGGTGGAGTCCTTCATTGTATAAACTGGGCAGAGAAATGGAAAATAGGTAGAAGGATCAGAAAAAAAATATTAAAATTAAAAAACCGCAGGATATGTGGCATAGGGGCGCAGATTCTGTACGATTGCCAAAAAGTCAGCGTCTAAGTAGAGTTAAAGTGTGTCCAGTTATACTCCCCCGCCTGAACATCGGACATGGAGAGACGTTCCTGCAGGCTGGGTAGTTCTGTTGCCACGGCAAATTACTAGAATTGGACCCGAACATGATACTCAGTGGGCATCGCCACAGCAACCGGACAGGTAAGTATAACTGGACTGACACTTTAAGCTTTCAGAATAACACTCAGCACCCATGAATGTACAAAAGGAAGAGGAGGACAAACCCTCAGCCCACTATAAAGAGTTTTTGAAGTAATTCTATTACAACTACTCTGCAGAGTGCCAAGCTCAGCCTGACTGGCATGACTGGATTTGATATCAGAATGCTCATACAATCAATACACAAACCTCAAAAAGATTGGTGGGTGTGCTGGTCGGTAGTACTACTTGCTGCTATTCAGAAACCGACCAACATCCAAATCAACTAGTGCAGGACGACCTTATGTAACTGGCTACACAAGCACTGCGATGCTACAATAGGGTATTTTCCAAGTTAAAAGGGGTTTGCTCACAATCATTATTCATCACCTATCGACAGGATCGGTAGGGGTCCAACTGCTGGGAGCCCCACCAATCAAAAGAACAAGCTTACCTTGCAATTTCTGGGAGCCCGGTAGTGTATATGCTCAGGCACCACTCCATTTATATCCATGGGACTGCTGAAGACAGTGCTTGGCAGCCCCATAGAAATAGAGCCCAGGTCGAGTATGCGCACTACCGCTTCATTCCTATGGGGTTCCCAAGAACAGCAAGGTAAGCTCGTTCTCGTCATTGGTGGGGGTCCTAGCAGTCAGGCCCCCACCGATAAGATATTTATCACCTGTCCTGTGGATAGGTGATAAATAATGATTATGGGAAAACCCCTTTAAACAGACACTAAACTCATGGATCAGTATTGAACTGTATAGTAATGGTGCTATAATGTTCTACATCTTTCTAACATTTCCTGCACTAACTAAGTATGAACAATAGGACACGAAGCTCTACATAAATAATGTATGAGGTAGATCTCCAACTATTAATATATGTTGAATGGATGTATAAAGCGGAAGGCGGGATACTTAAGCAGTTAGTGACCGCCAATACGCCTTTTAACGGCGGCCACTAACGGGCTTTATTCTGATGCATGTGCATTTTTACGGCGCTGCATCAGGATAAATAAACAGAGCAGGGAGCTGTCAAATCTCCCTGCTCTCAGCTGCCAGAAGTAGCTGAGGGCTGGGGGTGTCCCTGCTCGAACGTGTGAGATCGATATAAGTATCGATCGCACCGGTTTAACCCTTCAGATGCGGCGCTCAATAGCGAGCGCCGCATCTGAGTGTTTTTGGAGAGAGAGAGGGAGCTCCCTCTTATCCCACTGACACCCGGCGATAGGTGTCTGTCTCCGATGGCAGCCGGGGGCCTAATAAAAGGCCCCCAGGTCTGCCTGTAGTGAATGCCGGAGGCATGACCTAGCAGATGCCTGTCCGTTTTAAACGGACAGGCAGTAATACACTGCAATACAAAAGTATTGCAGTGTATTATAATAGCGATCGGAGAATCGCATATTAAAGTCCCCTAGTGGGACTAGTAAAAAAGTTTAATAAAGTTAATTAAAAAAAAGTGGAAAAAAAAAATGAAAAACCCACTTTTTCCCCCCTACAAACTGCTTTACTATGAAAAAACCAAGATAAAGTAAAAAAAGTTACGCATATTTGGTATCGCCGCGTCCGTAATGGCCCCGACTATAAATCTGTTACATTATTTAACCCGCATGGTGAACGCCGTAAAAAATGAAATAAAAAACTATGGAAAAATTGCTGTTTTCTGTGAATCCGTACTTAAAAAAAAAAATGTGAGAAAAAGTGATCAAAAAGTCGCACCTACTCCAAAATCGTACAAATCTTCCCACCAAAAAAAAGCCCTCATACAACTGCATCGGCGGAACAATAAAAAAAAGTTATGGCTCTTCAAATATGGAGACACAAAAACAAATAATTTTGAAAAAAAAGCGTTTTTACTGTGTAAGAGTAGTAAAACATAAAAAAACGATACAAATTTGGTATCGTTGCAATCGTAACAACCCGCTGAATAAAGTTGTTGTGTTATTTACACCACACGGTAAACGGCGTAGATTAAGGATGCGAAAAAGGGTGGCCGAAATTTCAGTGTTTTTTCTATTCTCCACCAAAAAAAAAAAAGTTAATAAAATGTAATCAATAAATAATACGCAAATAAAATACAACTTGTCCCGCAAAAAACAAGACATTATACAGCTATGTCGACACAAAAATAAAAAAGTTATAGCTCTTGGAATGAGACGATGGAAAAACTTAAAAAATGGCCTGGTCATTAAGGTCTAAAATAGGCTGGTCATTAAGGGGTTAAACATTGTAGTTGTGCAGTTTGTGTCTATGGCTGCAAAGTTTTGAAGCCATGAGAATTACCTTAACCTGAAAGCTACATTTCCCAGTCCGCACAGATTCTTCATCGGTTTGCCACTGGTGGGGTCGGCTGGCCTCCGGGACATACACATCTTTCTTTCGCCGAAAGCTTTGACGAAGTTTGTTCATTTTTCGACCCTCAGAACCTGAAACAGTAAATTAAAAATCTTATATTAACATACGGTAAGCATATTGTCCTTAATTACATTAACACAAACTATGAAATCGTGATTTAAATTGTTGGTAAAGGAGGTTAAATTGTCACCACTATGTTCCTTTGTAAGCGAACAGCCCATCACCTTAACATAGGAGTGTGACCATAAAGCACAGCAAACCTATTCCAAGGGTCAAACGGCACAAGAATGGCCGACTCCTGGTATTCACAATCAACGAATGCAACAACTTCAAGGTTTGGTCCAATTAAACCAATATTGAAATACACTATCAGGAATTCTGAGTCTAGAGAGGGAGATGCTTATTTAGCACCTAGAGCGGCTCTACCTCAGGAGGACCCAATATGCAATTCCCTCTCAGAACCGCGTAACACTTCATTTTCTTTGTAGAGGTGTAGGGAAAAACTAAGGGTATGTGCACACACACTAATTACGTCCGTAATTGACGGACGTATTTCGGCCGCAAGTACCGGACCAAACACAGTGCAGGGAGCCGGGCTCCTAGCATCATAGTTATATACGATGCTAGGAGTCCCTGCCTTGCTGCAGGACAACTGTCCCGTACTGAAAACATGATTACAGTACGGGACAGTTGTCCTGCAGCGAGGCAGGGACTCCTAGCATCGTACATAAGTATGATGCTAGGAGCCCGGCTCCCTGCACTGTGTTCGGTCCGGGACTTGCGGCCGAAATACGTCCATCAATTACGGACGTAATTAGTGTGTGTGCACATACCCTAATACTTGTGGCTAGGTTCCCCTACAGATTACAGGCGATCAGTAACCGTGCTGATGGTCATCTTACTTTTGGGGAACCTCTCTAACCAAAACAAGTATTGTCCAAGATGACCCTGTGGCACCACTGCAGCTTGGTGGGAGCGCCAGAGGTGCAATAACGCCTCTACAGGCATCGTTCACATCTGTAAAGGCTCCCGATTGCTTTAAAATAAATCTTATACGTATTCTTACACATTAAAAACACACTCAAAAAACACTAATGTATAAACGTGTCAAATGAGCTAGTTTCCTGTGAAGCGCTTTTAAAAAAACAATAAGACATTTTGACACATTTGCGCACATCTAAATGCATAATTTATGACTCCCATTGACTATGGGAACATTTGGCACATTTTCGTAGCGTTTTATGCGTCAAAGATTTGACCTATGGCTTCTTTTTAACATAATTCAGTTTTTTAAAATACGCTTGCGGGAAAAAAACCGCGTTGTATGTACTAACTGTGCATTTTCACATGAAGTTGAATAGGAAGCTTAATGAAGAGGTTTTTTTACGCGTATTTCGGCGCATAAAATACACGCCATGTGACCGACCATGGCCTTCGAGTGGGAGGGCGGCACAGTTCTACAGGTAATAGAAGTTCTGAGAACCTCTCCTTATGTATATCTTTAAACTCTCGTACTGTGCCATGCGGCTCCTAATGATGTCAGTCAGGCATATTTATTCAATAAGGCTCCGTGGGTGCCGTCATTAGGAGCCGCCCAGCGGTCTTGCGCTGGCGGCACAGTTCCCAGCATATGAGCCGTGAACATAAAGAAGCAGCATGGCTCACCCAGCAAAAAAAAGTTAGATGAGCTGTAAAACTCTATGCAGGCAGAGCGTCACATTAGCGCAAAGAACATTGTGGGCAGATGTTGCTCGTTTATTTTGGAACAGTGGGTGCTACAAGCATGGCTCCAGCGTTGGCATAATAAGGCTGGCTCACATAGGCAAAGACCAGCTGAAACAATTAGCACCACTACGAGGAACGTGTCATTTCAGGGCCTGCTCACATCACCGTTGCCCTTCCGTTGAGGGGTTCCGTCGGGTTGACCCCTCAACGGAAAGGCAAACGGGAAACCTAAGCTTCAGTTTCCTTCACCATTGATATCAATGGTGACGGAAAACTAGCTAATGGTTTCCATCTGTCACCGTAGTTCTTGACGGAACCAATAGCGGTTTTTTTTTGCCTGCAAACGTGGCAAAACAACTATTTTGCCGCAATTTGGAAAAATTGTGACAAAATTGTACAGTTTTGCCACAATTCCAGGCAAAAAAAACAAGCTGGAAGCTTAACTTTTATTGCCAAATGAGTTACAGAATTAAATCAATAATGCTTTGCAAATGGAAAAGTTGGTGGCCATCAGATTACACACAATAGAAAATTCTTCCCAAAACTGGTCTCGATGGAAAGTATCTGTTAATAGCGACAATCTTGGCCCACAGTGGTAATTCTGTCTTCGCTCTCAGGTGCCTTCTGTTGCCATTACAAGAGCCCAGATTATTTAATGTTTTTCATTCTTTATTTTCCATATTTTGGTTAGTAACTCATGTTGAGCTTCCCGATGATTCTTACACATTTCAAAATTCAAAATAAAAAGTTAATTTCCAAAAAAGAAAAGAAGAAAAAGTAAAAAAATTGTCCAAAGCGGAAAACCCCTGTAAAGGCTTTAATTGTCAGTATTGATGTTTAACGTCAACCGCGGCCATCGCAACATTGCTGATGCTGTGCTGCACGTTCTGAGGAAATTCATTCTTCGGATAACTTTAAAACTTTTGCTTTGTACAAAACAAGGCGTATGTTGTCTTAAGTCAGCAAAGATCTAATACCACACCATAAAAACTGCTAGAATTTGCTGGCGCAGCAGACATGCAGCCAAACCAACACTTTGCTAAACAAAAAGCTATGCGTAACCTGGAAACATTATACATGTCAGTTATTTACGGTTTGAGTCATAGCTCACATTCTGAAAAGACTTTATGTTCTGCGCAGTCAGATATTATTACATGCATGGACTACATAGTCAAGGAAGATGGGGGGACAAAAATAAAAAAAATTTAATAAAATCCTGATTTGCAATATTTAATTTTAATATTCTAAATTCTAGAACATCCTTTAAAACAACCAGCTGGGATACAAGGTCACCTGCCAATCACAACGGGAAACTCATTTTTATTTTGGGCAGACAAATTCATTTATTCAAGCCATAAGCGCACCAAACATCGTGACGTTTTGGGCTATAACACAGCCCTTTGTCAAGCAAAAAGTAGGCACAGGTCGGCCGCTAGTGCTTTTCAGAAGCTTTTTACATGTTTCAGAGTGGAAGACACCAGAAACTTCAAAAACGTATTGCAACTAATGCCATGCAGACATAGATGCAATGTTTCACATATTACGAAATATTGATCACGGACTACTAATAGGGACTCTAGGCTCACTGACCTTGTACACAGAACTCCGTCCTCATAGCACATTTTCCATTTTGCGATCATTAACTGGGTTAGTTATTTGCTCCAGTGCTTCTTTGGTCCAATTACCATATCTAAACACAGCCGCGTCCCCGTACGCCCAGTGTTAATATATACGTGGCTCATACGCCTCAAGCATTAGAAAAATTAAACATGCTCCGAAGGCAATAAGAGAACATCACAATAATGCAGACATCTCCAAGGCCGAATAAATTATATTTTTACAGTGAATCTGCTTCGTTATTTTAATTATGGATGAACAGAAGATTCATGTTTTGTAATACACACTGTCCACTGAAGTGAAACCCGCAGGCAAAATCAACAATGGAAAGATTCTGTAACATTTGAGCATAACCTAAAAAACACTTTCAGAAATGAAACATATTGGTAACGTATTGGTAGTAAAGAGTGACAACCTCCAATGATCGTGATTTTGAGTATTTTACTCATGTGCCAACGCATATTCTATCAGCCATACACCTATTATTGCAGAGGTCTCCGACCTTAAGGGTTGCCCACTTTCAATTATGCAAAAAACCAACATTAATTTGCTGAACGTTATGCAATTTTCCCGTTATGTAATGGTCAGCTCTCCCCCGACAGGTCTCTTTTAGTAAACACCTGCATTTCTCAAAATGATAAAATATATTCTGGAGAGACTTTTCTTAGAACGGTTATTCCTGCTGGAAATGTGTGAATAAATTCATAACTGGGTGTTACGATTCCCCTTGTCCATGAGGCACAAGACCCCCCCCCCCCTCCGGTCTGACTAGGTCAACACTGATTGGTCAGGTTCAGACTGTGTATGAGACCTGTACATTATTCAGACTTGTTCATTGACAAGGGGAACGGTAATACGGAGTTGGAAATTTATGGCTAAATTAACAGGACGGATAACAAAAAAAAAAAAAAACAAAAAAAAAAAAAAAAAAGGCAAAATGCAGAGGTCTAAACAAAAAAAGCAAAACAAATTACCGTTCTACAATTGTATTCCCCACGAAACAACAAGTATTTACTAAAACAGACATTTTTCAAAAACAACATAAAATGGCCCACGCCGGCATTAATAAAAAGCCCATTCCGGTGTATATTGGTGAAGGGTCTTTGGAGCCCATTTGTAAACATTGCAGAGTGAAACCCCAACCTTCCCCCATACAAGTGATGACACCACATTCAATAACCGCTTACAGAGGCTGAATTCCTCCCCTATCAGCAGTGCTCATCTACACAGACAAACCTGCTAAGTGGCGTACAAAAAGACCAGCACTTTTAGGAAGCATAATTCATTATTTAGCTGGAGACAAAAACAGAATGTTACCTTTCTAGGCCAAATACAATATATAAATACAAAATCAGCTTTTTAGAGATCTCTTCCAAGATGTGGTCCAGGGCGCTGGAAGATTTTTTTATAGTGCTTATTGTCTAAATAACGTTTACAGTTTAGGCAGAGGCGTCGCTAGCCCGGTATCTCAGGGTGACCACCAGATTAAACTGCATCTGCAGGACGCAGATGCAATTAACAGGCTATAGCGAAGTAGGGAGCAGTCAGCTACCTGCCCCGCCATTCACACTTATAGGCTACAGGCCAGCAGCCTGGGAGACACAAGGTCGGGACTCCTGGGCAGGCCAGTGCGATGCAGTTAAGTCATCGCGTCGGCCTGCGAAGAAATCCCGTCCCATCATCTCATAGGCTGCAGGCCTAAAAATAGAAATTTGTCGTAAGAACAGAGCACGGGTAACTATTAGTTTTATTTTTTTAATGACTACTACTGTGTGGGCAACCCTATGGGGACAGCATTTTGGAGTAAGGCCAGCATAACTTAGTGGGGCACCATTACTGAATGGGGGCACATTGCCTGTGTGGTGGGCGCTAAGTTGGCACAAATGTTTATGATGCGAAAAATATTTTGGGGGCAGGGATGTTGCATCTATGGGCACAGGTTTCATTGTAAAGTAATTACCAGGGACAGTGTACCGATATACTGGTGTTTTTAAAGCTTATTGTTCTAAAAAAAAGGTGTTTTTTTTAGCTATGCTGCCTTTTTGGGGGGGAATCTAGGGGACGGGACATAAGCCCTGGGATTTGTGGCGCTGATGTTTTAAGATCCTAGCAACGCCCCTGAGTTTAGACGACTGTTTTTCCATTTCTCGTTTGCACCCTACACACCTGAGTACAGGATTGCCAAGAAGTCAATGTTGCTAAACAACTATTTTGGGACTCCAACTTAACGTTACTGATGAACGGCCAAATCCAGATGAAGGGTTAATGTAAATGCTATCTGGAAAAACATACAGAATCAAGAGATGCATAAGTAATTTAGCTAAATAAAGCCCAATACTTAATGTAATTGTATTGATCTCATCCATGATCTGAAATACTCCATGTTTTAGTGCTGGTGGTTGCACGTTTTCATTATTGGGAGATTTGTCTGGGGGGGGGGGGGGATCTTTAGGTCCGTGACATAAATAGTGCCATAACAGTGCTCCTATTTAAATGCATGGAGCCTCTACTCTACTCATGTATGCCTCCCATTTTACAGGGAGGTACCAGGAGTTATTTTTTTGTTGGATTCCCCACAAATCCGACAGAAAGGAAATGGTGGCGTGCTCCATCGAATGCCATATATTTACAGGGCTTCTCTCGCTTGGATGCACTGGGGCAGATTTACTATTCAAAATGTGCCAGAATTCTGGTGCACATGCTGTATGCCACATTTATTAACTGGTTTAGACACTTTGAGTCTTCTGACTGCCTAGTCTATATTTACCTTGACTAAATATTAGACTGCATTAGTAAATCTCCCCCAAGCGCTGCACATTTATAACCCGTAAGAGCCTTTACAGCAGCAAACGGAGGCCGTGTGTATGGGGGCTTTAGGCCTCATGCAGTATTACAGCTCTGTAGAAGTTCCAGGTTGTATGGATCCGTAATATGGTGCCCATAAAAGTCTATGGGTTCATACTGTGCACCTCCATATGCCTCCAATCTGTAAGAAAATAAAACAGGGCATTGTCCACAGTAATACAGTGTCTGTAATACAGGACTGTAGGGACGGTGTGTGCCGTCGCAATAGCTCTGCAGTGTGTATGAGGCCATCAACGAACAGTTTAATATTGGTCACACACACACACACACACACACACACAAGACACACACAAGACACAAGAAAGCATGCAACAAATATTGAAAGATAATACGACAAAACCATTTACACAGAATTTCAGCCAACAACGACCCAAAAGCCATTTCAGCCAATTTCTATCTGATGTATATGGGCAGATTTAGAGACTCTTTATTTCTTAGGTTTATAGTTCGCCTTCCTATATGAAAAGGAAGGGTTATTTAAAGGGGCACTTTGCACAGGACCATACCCACTTGTTAGAACGGTCCCTTGATGATGAGCTGATCAAAGCGTCCCCCTGCTGGAACCCCAAGCAATCAGCTGTGATTTGTGGGGAAACTTGACAGTAAGTGTTCAATGACCCTGCAGCGCCACCACAGGGGATATGAAGCATTACACAGTGCCCTTTGGTATCAATTGGTTGTCTGTGTAACACAGGACAGGACAGAGACCGAGAGACTCCTTTTTACTAAACTGTATTGATTTATGGACCTCAGACTTCCTTTGCAACTTAGATTTCCATGTAGCTAAGCCGCAATCACAGTTAGCAGTCTCCTAAAGGGCAACCAAGTATCAAACATTTAAGAAAATAAATAGCAGGTAAGTATGACCAATAGGGGAGTGGGTTAAAGGTGTTGTCCGCAATTAAAAAGGATAGTTTGGTTTTTTTCTACACGTAAACAGTGCCACCCTTGGGTCGTGACTGGCATTGCAGTTCAGCCTTAGTCATTTTAGGTGTCGTGCTGTTTTTGGAAAAAAGCAGACACTTTATTCCCGATCTTGGACAACCCCTATGAAAAGATTATTTTCATCCGTCAACTGGAATTCTGCTTTAACTAGAACGCAACTAAGTCAGGGACAGCATCAACTCTGCTTAGCAAATATCCAGGAACGGAACAAGCGCACACCATCTGTGGTTCACTTAGCAGTGTGTCATCTATTACTACATTGTAAGTACAACATGGAGAGGACTATAGCATAAAAATTCAACTATAAAACAAAACATTGAAACCAAACACCATAAATATATTTCTTAAATGGATGCTAACTTTTTAAGCAACTTGTGCTAATTTAATTGTTAACCTGATTGATATAGATTTACTAATTTTGTAATTTACTTCGTTAAAATTCAGTAGTTTTATCCATGCAAATTATGTGTGAAGTTACTGCTACTAGGTGTTGCCCTTCCTGTAAATCGGCTGTCCACCCCCTGTTGTCGAGCAAAATATGTCCCTAGTTACAAATGGACTGCAGAGTACTCTTTACTGCCTGCCAATGCAAGTCTATGAAGAAGGGAGAGAGAGAGACAGACACGCTGCTTATAGAAGTCTATGGAGAGAAAGACACACTCTCCTATAAAAGATTATGGAGAGAGGAGGGGAAGCAGAAGGAGGGAGCAGAGAGAGAAAGACACAGACACCCTGCATATACATGTCTATCTAGAGGTGAGCGTGAGTAGAGTGAGAAAAATACATACAGATGTGCTGCAGCTGCCCGGTAAGTGTTTTTTCCCAACCCAGTGCTTGATGCTCAGCTACACTGCATATATATATATATATATATATATATATATATATATATATATATATATATATATATATATATATATATATATATATATTAGAGATGAAAGCATGATTAGGTTCTGCCCACTAGTTCAGAGAAAACGGAGAATTAAAGATAGAGGGGAAAACTGTTAAAAAAAAAAAAATTAATACAACTCAATGTCCAGAAAGGTTATTCCTCATGTACACACATACGACAGCTTATTTTGAAAAGTATCTAAAAAGTAAAATATGCTTTAACCACTTCCCGACCAACCCACGTAGATTAACAGGCTGCAGCGCTGGTACTTGTGCCTGCAGCCCATTAATCTACGTGTGCTCCGTAGTCGGCATCTCCCAGTACAGGCTGCTACTAGCAACTTTAGTACAGGGGGAAATCGGGTTGGATCACTGCGGTGATCCATGCCAATTGACCCCTTAAATGCAGTGGTCAATAGCGACCACCACATTTAAGTTGTTACAGCAACCGGAGGCCTAAAAAAGTGACATGCTGACAGGTCTAATACCCTGCAATACATAAGTATTGCTGTGTATTATAAGGCCCTGTTCACACTGTTTTTTGACGCGGAAACTGTAAAAAACGCTCGCGGTAAAAAGTGACATGCCCTATCTTCGGCCATTTACGCCTCGGACCGTCCCATTGACATCAATGGGAGGCAGAGAAAGCGTATTTCGCTGCGTTTTTGCCTGTGGCACTCAAATAGCGCTAAAAACGCGGCAAAATCTGCCTCAAAATTAGAAACTGAATTTTGAGGAAGTTTTCTGCCTGCAAAAAACTGTGTGAACAGGGCCTAACAACGATCCAACAGTTGGATCTTCAAGTCCCAAGTGTGACTGAAAAAAAAAAAAAAAAAAAAAGTAAAATAAAAAAAGTTCAAAAAGTAATAAAATTAAAAACCGCCCTTTATTATTAGAAAAAAAAAAAATAAACTATGCAGAATTGGTATCGCCACATCCGTAATGGCCTGAACTATAAAAAAAAAAATTATAATTATCCCGCACGGTGGCTGCCATAAAAAAAACAAAAATTATACTGGAATCGCTATTTTTAGTAATTTCAGCGCCAAAAAGTTTTTAATAAATAGGGATCAAATTGTTGCACGTAGCCAAACATGGTACCAATAAAAAAAATATAGTTTGTTCTCAAAAAGCAAGTGGAAAAAGAAAAAGAAATTATGGCTCTTAGGCCTGAGTTGCACGAGCGTGTGCATTTTTGCGCACGCAAAAAACATGGCGTTTCGCGTGCGCAAAGGGCACTTAACAGCTGCGTGTGTCATCAGTGTATGATGAGCGGCTGCGTGATTTTCGCGCAGTCGCCATCATTTTGACACTCCGTTTGGATGTTTGTAAACAGAAAAGCACGTGGTGCTTTTCTGTTTACATTCAGAGTTTGACAGCTGTTGCGCGAACCACGCAGTTCGCACGGAAGTGCTTCCGTGCGACCTGCGTGGTTTTCACGCACCCATTGACTACAATGGGTGCGTGATGCGCGAAAAACGCTGAAATATAGAACATGTTGTGAGTTTTACGCAGCGCACAACTCGCGGACTGTCTGCACTGCCCCATAGCCTAATATAGGTGCGTACGACACGCGTGAAAAGCACGCGCGTATATTACGCTCGTGTAAATGATGCCTTAGACTATGGCAAAACAAAAATGGAATAATTTTGTTAAAAGCGTGATTTTATTGCGCCATAAGACATAACCTATATACATATGGTATCGCATCCACCCGCAGAATAAATTAAATATGTCATTTATAATGCACGGTAAAAAAAAAAACAATAAAAAAAAAAAATAGATGTCACGGCTAAATTATACGAAATTCAGCGAAAAACCTGTGCGATCAAAATGCTCACTATAAAGGCCTCATGCACACGAACGTATTCTTTTTCCTCCCTTAAATACTGGCGTAAATACGGGTCCTTGGTCCCACGTATTCGATTCGTATTGCACCAGTATTTACGGACCCGTGCCCGTAAGTACGGGTCCGGTGTCGCCAGTATTCCACCCGTATTCACGAGCACGTTTTCGCTGCAAAATTGCACTGCACTAAATCGGCAGCCCCTTCTCTCCATCAGTGCAGGATAGAGAGAAGGGACAGCCCTTTCCGAGGTAAAAGTAAAAGAAATTCATACTTACCCGGCCGTTGTCTTGGTGACGCGTCCCTCTTTCGACATCCAGCCCGACTCCCTGGATGACGCGGCAGTCCATGTGACCGCTGCAGCCTGTGATTGGCTGCAGCGGTCACATGGGCTGACACGTCATCCCGGGAGGCCGCACTGGAGGAAGAAGCAGGGAGTTCTGGGTAAGTATGGGTAAGTTTTTTTTTACACGTTGATCTATATTGTGATCGGACGCCACTGTCCAGGGTGCTGAAAGAGTTACTGCCGATCGTTTAACTCTTTCAGCACCCTGGACAGTGACTATCCCGACGTCGCATAGCAACGCTCCCGTAATTATGGGTGCACACACGTAGTCACCCGTAATTACGGGAGCCCCATAGACTTCTATGGGCCTGCCCGTGCAGTAATTACGGCCTAAATAGGACATGTTCTATATTTTTCAACAGCCCGGGCACCTTCCCGTAAGCCTACGGGGAGGTACCCGTGGCCAATAGAAGTCTATGGACCCGTAATTACAGGTGTTTTTTACGTTCATGTGCATGGGGCCTAACCCTAGATAAACTCTTTTAGGGCTGTAGTTTCCCAAATGGGGTCACTTCTGGGGGTTTTCCACTGTTTTGGTCCCTCAGGGGCTTTACAAATGCGACATGACGCCCGAAAACTATTCCAGCAAACTTGAGCTTCAAAAGCCAAATAGCGCTCCTTTCCCTACTGCCGTGTATCCAAACAGCAGTTTATTACCACATATGGGGTATTGCCGTAATCAGGAGAAATGCTTTACAAATTTTGGGGTGCTTTTGCTTCTTTATGCCTTGTAAAAATTGATAATTCCTACGTTTTATTGGGAAAAAAATGTAGATTTAAATTTTTACGGACTAATTCAACTAAATTCAGCAAAAAAACCTGTGGGGTTAAAATGCTCCTTATACCACTCTATCAATTCCTTGAGAGGTGGGGTTTGCCAAATGGTGTGTTTTTGGGGGGTTTCCACTGTTTTGGCCCCACACGACATCTTGAAACTTGACATGGTGCCTAAAATATATTCTAATAAAAAGGAGGCTCCAAAATCCTTTGCTTCGGACTGCCTGTGTTTCAGTCCGTAAGCACACTAGGGCCAGATGTGGGATATTTCTAAAAACTGCAGAATCTGGGCAATAAATATAGAGTTGCATTTATTGGGTAAAACCTTCTGAATTACCGATTTGTTTTTTATTAAAATGGATTTTCTGACAAATAAAGAAAAGAAGAAATTTGTAAATTTCACCTCTACTTTGCTTTAATTCCTCTGAAACACCTAAAGGGTTAAGAAACTTTCTAAATTCTGTTTTGAAAACTTTGAGGGGTGCAGTTTTTAAAATTGGGTGACTTATGGGGGTTTCTAATATAGAAGGCCCTTAAAGCCACTTCACAACTGAACTGGTACCTATAAAAATAGGTTTTGGAAATTTTCTTGAAAATATGAGAAATTGCTGCTAAAGTTCTAAGCCTTGTGACGTCCTAGAAAAATAAAAGCACGTTCAAAAAACGATGTCAACATAAAGTAGACATACGGGAAATGTTAATTAGTACCTATTTTGTGTGGTATTACTATCTGTTTTACAAGCAGATAAATTTAAATTTAGAAAAATGCAAATTTGCTCTAAAGTTTGGTGTTTTTCACAAATAAATACTGAAATTCTTGATCACATTTTTCCACTAACATAAAGTACAATATGTCACGAGAAAAAAAATCTCAGAATCGCTTGGATAGGTTAAAAGCATTCCCAAGTTATTACCACATAAAGCGACACGTCAGACTTGAAAAAAAAACTGGCTGCATCCACAAGGCCAAAACATGCTCCGTCCTGAAGGGGTTAAGAAGATTTACTTATTTACCTTAGTGGCTCCCCTCCTATTACCAATATCAAAGCTACTTCTTTTATCCCTGTAAGAAAAGAAAGACAAAACAAAAAACATTTCAGCAATATATAAAAAGGGGGTTAATTATTAACATTCGTTAGAGATTCTGTTCATAATGGATGGTTAAAAGGTTAAAATATATTTTGGAAAAAAGCGTAACATTAAAACCCACATAAAAAAACAAAACTTTTGATGAAAAATATAACAAGAGTCAAATTAAAGGCCTCATACACACTTATGCGGGACTGGCTCTGGGTATATATGTTAGGCCCTCGGTCTACCTCACTTTTGGCTTTGCAAACATAGAGCATGTTTACCTGATCACCATGGCATCTGCCCACGTTTGCCTAATGCAGACGCTGGCCCTGCACCTGTGTTTTAATACGGTTAATATTGCTCCGTACTGCGTGCAGTATATTGCACAGTATTCCCCACTACAAGCCATGAAAAAGGGGTTACAATCTGATGCGCCATCTTTTGGCGTATGTTGCGATTTGCGCCGACTCCACAGAAATGTAATAATCAAATGCACTCCTACTTTTTTCAGTATCTTTGCGATACATGTTTCAAATACATCAGTGGGCATGATGCCTATTGCAAAGGCTTGTGTGCCATCATTGCTAATTTGCAAATACTTAGAATACTTGGAGGTCATTTCCATAAAGTATTGCAACAGCAAGCCTAAGGCCCTGTTCACATCTGTGTCAGAGCTTCCATTGCTGATGGAGCGGTGATGGATCTGTTTTTAATAGATCAAAAATGAAGGTTTACAGATCCTAACAGATCCCACTGATTTATGAAATCCATAAAATTTCAGATTTTTATTTTTAGTTGGGTGGAAACCTAACAACACTGGCATACTAAAGCAACCTGATTATATTAATGGAGATCGTAACAGAATTCAAACAGATGCACAAACACATAGGCTTACAATGATAAATATTTGAAAAAATGTACAAATCTGGATTTTATCTCGACAAACCCTTTCCATATACCCCATAAGGGAATGCGGACGTCATAGACGGGGTAGACCCGCTTAAAGAATGTCCTCACAAAACTGTGAATAACTGAATATCTGATCTCAAATCTGGTAGTTTAAGAAAAAATATGATTTTTTCCGTTTTTTCCCTCAAACTTCTTAAACTACCATTTACCACCGGGCGCTTTGGATCCGGATCGGAAGGCAGGCTGCACAACCAACTAGGCCAGCAGAACTGATCCCCTATCTGTGGCTTTTTTCCTAAACCATTTGATGCACTATGTGCACTTTGTGTTGTTTTTTCTCCTCTACTGTTCATCTCAAAACTGATCCATCCACACTAATAAAATGGGAAACAGACCAGTTCCACATTGTCTGAAGCGCTTATATTTTTAGCAGGTAAGGCTTCATTCACATCTGCGCCAGGGTCCCGTTCCAACGTTCCGTCTGAACTTTCCATCGGACTGAGCTCTGACAGACACAAACGGTTTAGTTTTCGTTTGTCTCTATTGTGCAAGGGTTCCGTCGTTTTGACGGAATCAATAGTGTAGTCGACTACCCTACTGATTCAGTCAAAACGACGGAACCCTTGCACAACGGAGACAAATGGAAACCATTTGCACCGTATTAGTCACCATTGAGATCAATGGTGATGGAAACGGAAACCTTTAGTTTTCGTTTGTGTCAGTCAGGATCCTATTCCGACGGAAAGGGACCTTGGCGCAGATGTGAACGAAGTCTAATAGAATCTTCGTTTTTGTTAAACATAATTATGCTGAGAGGGATACAAGAGAAAAGTAGGGGACCCAGCAACAAGATAGATGGATACAAATCACAAAACAAGAAGATTGGAGATTCTGAAAAAAAATTACAAAAAAAATATAAAAAAAACATCAAACCAAAAAACAGATTTATGGGGTCACCAGCACTTAAATTTATCTAGTTGGCAATGATAATTATAAATCGGCTAATATTAAAACGACCAATTCCATAGATCATTATTCATAGGGCATGTAGGTTCTTTGAGGACAAAAGTACCGATCCATCAGGACAAGACCTTGGGCAAATGACAGCTTGGATTGAAAACAGAAGTCACACTCGCAAAGCAACAAGGGAGTAAACGAACATAAAACCTAAAAGCATAAAGAAAATATGAAGTGAAACATGCTAGGAGATGGCAAAAACCAAATCGTGATGCCTCTGTTCTTAGATGTTTGTGCAAACCACCATTCTGCAAAACTTCATGTCAAAAAGCCATGATTCAGCATACACAACCACAAACAGTGCAAAAAACTTGTCATTTCCGGTATTTATGCTCCGAGACGTTCCACATGCTGTGAACAAAGTGTGAGATGAATTCTGCAGACATCAAGTGTTAAAACCGTATCACTGTATCCTTCCGCTGTGAGCCAAAGGTCAAGGTGTCAGCTCTAATAAAATCAAATGAACCCATTTAAACTAGATCTTAGACCTCATACACAAGGCTGTAGAATTAATCCGGAATTACGGACCCATTCATTTCTATGGCCAACGGACATCTTTACTGTAAATTTACAAGGTGTCCGGGGCGTAGAAACCTTTTGTAAAAAAATAGGACGTCCTATTTTTTTTATATTTTGATCCAATACTTTATTTTTTTTGTAAATTCTATTTTTATTGAAATACAAAAAAAAAGCATATGAAAAATACAGGACATCGATAATCTTCTCTCAGACAGAGAAAACAAATAAGTATGCATATATCCGTCAACTCACAGGTCAAAGAAAGGCGGTGGATTAAGATCATCCCAACCTAATACATACAATTATAAAGTCATCTGAATATACATCATAGAAAATATATAAGGAGCAATTCAAGTCCAATACCTCAAACAAACATGCATCAAAACACAATACAATAAGAACACACACAATATTATATATATATATATCCATATATATATATATATATATATATATATCCATCTATCTCCTCATAGACAAACCAAATGGCGACAAGGTAGGGATATCTAATAAAGGCGTGAGTAGAATTACCTTAAAGAGGCAGATACCTAAGCGGTCTATGTAAATTACAAAAGGAGATGAGTAAGTAAACTAAATCTGAAATTTGCTCCAATTCACATGAGATCTAGGTTTCCAATCAACAATAGAAATGTAAAAATCCTTCCATTAACCCGGCAAACAACATGCTAGAAGTTAGGTTATCCTAGGAGTACTAATAGACTCACTCATGGCTATCGAGTAATTATCAGTATCAATTTCCATAAAGGGGAGGCGAAGGGGAGAGAAGGTCATTAGGCTAGTTGGCGGGGGTGCGAACATAGTCCAACCACGGCCCCCAAATGGACAAATAGGAGGATCTAGAGTTGTGCACCCAATTCCTTCACGCGACATAATTGGTGCATTTTAGACACCCACATATCAGTAGTCGGGGAGGTAGTATCCCTCCATTTTATAGGAACAATTTTATTGCAGAAATCATAAAAAGGTAGGTACATTTTTAGTCGATGGTGTGAAATGCGATTGTGGACACCATAATAGGACCAAGCCCGCACTCAGTGTATAGGAAGTGCAGCAAATTATATTTATAAGCTGTTCAATTGCCTCCAAAAATGGTCTAATGAGGGGACAGTGTAACGTCTATGGCCGTGGCCCGTCGTTCTGACTTGCCCTCTGACGGACGTGTGAGTGCTCGGCGGCATCTCCCTCCTGAGAAACACCGGCACTCACTTCCTGGTTCTGTGACTGTCTGCCGCAGGGCGCGTGCGCCCGCATGGCCTTAAAGGGCCAGTGTGCGCATAATTGCAGGAAGTCTGCAATCAGTCCAGAATGCTGCTGGACTATAAAAAAGGGCTCTGCCCCCTTGATCTTCACCTGAGCGTTGTTGTGTACTTAAAGTTTGTAT